>NC_059134.1:38220494-38845494 GCF_020740605.2 Lemur catta | reverse complement strand
GCTCACCAACCAATGAAATACTGTGCAGTCTTAGCTAGTCAAGCATATGTACATTCATGTACATTAATTGAAGTGTAATTGAGTCAATCTTGTAAATCAGTAGTTTTCAAACCACACTCTATGTAACAGTAGAATTTCTCATGTTATTGGGAAGACTGTTATTCAACACCTTCTGGTGTCTGCCACTTCACTGGCATAGGTTGAATAACTGTTTTTGGCCATTTAACACAATTCAGTTCCAAAATCAAGACTTCTGAAATTTCCCTTCTTTTCCTCCCCCTTTGCATTGCTGGAATGAGGAATGACTCCTATATGAAGAACCTCCTTCCCTATTATCTCTGTTAGTGCCATGCAAATTCATCCCAATGAGTTCCAATAACCAGTTAAAGGAAAAGAAGTTGTAGTCATGATACCTTTATATTCCAATTAATTATGCAAATTTGTCTACCCCCTCAGCCACACATCTCAAGTTTTAAATATCAAAGTTTCTGAAAAGCAAGAAAGGAAAAGAGAATGGGTATGGGAGTAGGAAAACATGGAGGGAGGGAAGGATTGCAGGTCCATAATATTAAATATTAGCATGGTTAGTTATTATGCCACTTATTGCTTTATTGGGTTGCCACAGATTTTTATTTGAACAAAGTTTTCTTTTATCGATAAAATTTGAAAACTCATGCTTTAAATTCACTACCATCAAATTTGGTGAGTTTATTATAACTTAACCAAAATATCCACCTTAGAGTTATGCCTGTTTAACTAACTATACCCTGTTTCATCATTGGCTGTTTCATAATTTTTTTATCTTTTTAACTTAAAAAATCCATATACATTGAAATGTAAAATATTGAAAAATATGGAAGCATATAAAAAAGAAAAATATGCCTATAACATCTACCAAGAATAAAAGTAATTTTATTGTAAGTTATTTCACCATAAAATTAGAATGCAACCTTTTCACTTACTTTTGTAAAAATTTTATTATAAAGAGTCTTGAAAACAAAATTTGAAAATATTGCATATTATTACATTGTGTAACTAACCAAAGTTTAGTCCATTTCTCAAATTTGTGGTATCAATTCATAATCTCAAATATGTTTGTTTATGTGTGATGAGTACCTGAATACCTAACCCATAAAGAGGAATTTATAAACAAAATAGTATACTGTACATATATCACAGTTCTTGGTATTGCAAAGAGAGAGATTTTCTGTGGCCTTTATATAACAGAGTTATATAAACATTGGGCTTAAAGTACTAGTTTTTTTTTTGATAAGTCCAAGACCATACAATGTACTTTTCCTAGACTTACGTAGAGCACCCAATTTCTTAATAACTCAAAATAAAAAAGATAAATTTTTTGAACTTGCTCACTCATAATTTATCTGCTTATGAAGACTAAGAACTGAACCCTGCCTTCTCCACTAACCCACTTTACTGCTTCTCTTTCTCTTTTCTTCTGAACCATCTAAGTGCCTATAAAACATGAATGAAGTATAGGGCATGAATAGATCAGTATAAAAAATCCCAAACAAGTCCAACTCTAAATGTGAAATATATTGATAACTGCTGAAGATAAACTCTTAAGGGTGTTCTTGAACTTAAGGAGACTAGGGCATACCACTTTGGTCATTTTATATTAGAATTTCAGCTGATACAATTTGGGCTAAATTTGTTGTATTTTTAAAACTCCATTCTTCCCCTTTAGTGATTACTCCACCATGCTCTTTGCTGCCCACAAACCAAAAATTTCAGAAAATAACCTCCTAGGGGAAATGTCAAGGACAGAAACCTCATACAATTTTTGCTCAGGAGCCAAAAATATGAGAAATGCAAACTTCATAACTTATGGCAGAATAGAAAGTAAAGTTTGGAATTCGGATTTCTGCATTGTACCTGCTCACTGAATAAGCAAGAAAAACATCCATCTTGAGAGCTGTCAGTCCAAGTACTTTCCCAAACATGACATTCATTCCTTTAAATGAACAATGGTGCCAAAGTAACTCTATCAGGTAATATGCATGAGTTTCTGCATTGTAACTCACCAAAAAAGAGTCAATATAGGATTTAATTAATTGGTTTCTATGTTAGCATCCTCCTTTGTTATTAGACACTGCTTTATTTCCTGAGTCATGATGAACAGGTTAAAACAACATCTACCAGACAAAAGATCTAAGCCCCCAATCAAAATAAAACATATAATGGATGAACAAAACATACAACAACTTAGATTGCAAATTCAAGGAGCTTGAATTTGTACCCTTGAGTTATGCAAACTTTTCATAGTGGTTTTGAGCTCAGTCTCAAACTCTCAAGTTGCTTTGAGGGAAAGCTACTGCAATGCTTGGAATATCTTTAGCTTAGATTTCTGAATGCAGAACAAAAATTCCTCTCTGCAAAGTTATTTTTATCAGACACCAAATATGCTGTAATTTCCACCATCTTAACGAAAACCCTGTCTTTATACCACATCCTTTGCCAATGGCTGTTTATTTATTTATCTTTTTACTGTCCTACATAGCAAAATTCCTGATGTGTCTCTACCCTTTATCTCTCTGACCTCTCCACCTACTCTCTTGAAGTACTACAATCAGGCTGTAACCTACAGAAGTTTCCATTGAAGCTTCTCTTGCCAAGGTCACCAAAGATTTCCACGTTACAAAACCCTGGACTCAATTCTTAATTGTCATTTTACTTTTCTGTTGGTAGCATTTCGTTGATCCACATTCCTCCTTGGCTTCCAGGACATCTTACTCTCCTGAGTTTCTCTGTCCCTTTCCTCCTTACTCCTCATCTTCCAACGTGGATGAGTTGGAAGACTCAAGGTTTACTTATGGACTTCTTTTCACTTGGTGACCTCATTTACTCTCATGGTCATTTCCATGATTATAGTTCCCAAAGATATATCCAGTTGGAATATCCCCTTGAACATCAAATTCATGTAACCAGCTGTCTATTCAAAATATTCAGTGTCTACAGACATTTCAAAATGAATACTGCCAAAGAAAACTTCTGATCTTCACAACTGCCCAAACTTGTTTTTCCCACAGTCTTCCCCATATCATAAAATGGCAGGTTGTTCCAATTACTCACAGAAGTACAAATCCTTGAAAAACATACAAAAAATTGCCAAAAGCTCTTGGTATCATCATTGCCTTTTTATTTCACATCCTGTATCCCATCCATCAGCAAATGCCAATTGGTGAAAACCACACTATCATCTTTTGTGTGAAGAAATACCTTCTTACATATTCTTTTGCATTCACTTTTGTCCGCAGAGAGTAGCCACAGTGATCCTTTTAAAAACCTACCTATCAAAAAAAAAAAAAAATCTCCAATGCTTCCTATCTCAAGGAAAAAAAAAAATCCTTAAGTTCATTGCAATTTTTTTTCAAAACTATCCCACCCTCCTTGCTTTCTGTACTCATTCTCTGATTTCAGCTCTACCAGTTCCCCCTCCTGACTCACTCCACTAGAACGAAACAGACTTCTTTACTACCTAGAAAAGTTCAGAAATGTTTGTGATTTTTGTTTACTATCATATACCCACTCTCAGAAATAGCACCTGGGATAAAATAGGCTAGTAATTATTTCCTGAATTAGAGAACAAATGAAAAATTATGATTAAACAAATAAGTAAATCCAATTTCATAATGAATTTCTGTTTTAGTGGTACCAAGTTGTTTTTTTCAGACATAGATATTATAAATTTCATGAAAAGTTATGTCTTTAATAATAAATAGGTGAAAATTCCAACATTGTTTACATGACCCTTCAAAAGCTAGGACCAGTCTATAAATAAAACCTAAATAGTCATGGCTATCTGTGTAAATCAAAGAAAATGATTATGTTTGTTCCAATTGTCTGGATATTTCAAACAATATGTTGAACAAAAATGTTACACACGGACATTTGTTTAAATTATCTACTTTGTGCAGATAAAATTAAAGAGTATTTTAACTAAACTATCCTAATTTGCATGTTATCTCAATCCAAGTATGAATGGCTAAACTAGAGGAATGGTGCTTCATTGGCCTTAAGTAGCTTAAATCAAGGCAACTCATTATGGCCAACAGAAATTTAATGAAATATTGAGATTAATCTGTGCTTTACAAGTTAAAATTTAAAACTCAGGTGAATACTTATTACTTGACTTTTTTGTTTATTTTCAGTTTAAATGCTTTTGTTTATATCTTCTCACCTTCAGATATATCTCTACTTTTTAATGAAATATTCAACTATTTATCACACCATTTCTTTTCATTTTTCCAAATAACAAAACACTTAGTTTATAGTAGCCTATTCCTTCACAGTCTTGTAGCTAAACACAAATTTCTATGGGGATAAAGGAAAAGCATTCTCACATATGAGCAATAGGTTGGTGGTGTAACAGAGGTAAAGATCTGAAAAAGAGCAACAGAATGTTTTATGAGTTGTCTCTTTAAAAATCCCCCACACTTTTTGGGAATTAAAACCTGCATTCCTGTCCAAGGCAAGTAATCAAAGGGGCAGAAAAATATTCTTTGCTGTTTGTTTTCTAGTATCTTAAACCATAGGAGATGGCTCAACAGAATTGCCCAAAGGTCACAAGATCATCCTTACTGGGGATAAGGTAGACTGAAACCACCAATTATAGTTAAACAACAATAGCCTGAAGCTACGGCATGTGACACCAGTCATGTAGACCTGAGCAAACTGCTGAAAACTGCCCTTTTAAAAAACACTGTTTTTCTGCTTAAAGACAGGATGGTGGTCTTTTGAGAAGCTACTCTCTGCCTTCCACATTTGCTAGCAAATTAATAAACTTCTCTTTCCTTTTCCTCAAACCGCTTGTTCTCTTTCTTAGTTCTCACTGATTCTTCCTTGGGGACAAGTACCAAACTTTTAATAACAGTGTGGTAGATATGGGAGCATGTATATTAGGCTTAACACATTTCTCTATGATTATACTAAACCAAGCCAAGTAGTGAACGACGCTAAGCCAAGTATATTAAATGTACCAATATTTAGGTGTTTTTGGAAGCCCCAGGAAGCCAAAAGTGCCTACATAATATATATATCCCAATACTTAGTCCCCTTTTAGGTCCACTTTCCCTATCCCACTGTTTTGTTTATGACCCATGAAATAATGACTTTAATATTCCTTATGGCTCTTTAACAAAGGTCCTTCTTGCATACTTGTTTTTAACCCATGTGACTCAATAAGATTCTGCCCTCCCTACCCCACTCACCTTCTCTGATCACCTTCAGAAGCTATTTCCAACTGGTTTTTAATGTTTGACCAATACAAAAAATTACAATAAACTCTTCTTACCCAAAATGTTTAGTATCTTTGCTATATGACCAATTATAAAGATGACACTTTCCAAAATGGGGCAGCATTGATTGCTGGAAAGTTATGTTTAAGATACAAAGAAATGGATATATATGTGTGCATGGGTGTGCTTATGTGTATCAATCATATGATTTTACTTTTTTATATCAAATGAACTTTTGAGACCTATGGTTAATTGATTAACAGGGTTCTGAGCAAAACAATTGAATAATTTATCAAATTATTACCAGTGTAACCGAAGTAGAAGTCTGAAAAAGGGAAAAAAAAAAAAAAGGTTTTATGAGTTGTCTCTTTAAACCCTCTCCACTCTTTTTGGGAATTAAAACCTACATTTCTTCCTGAGGCCAGTAATCAAAGGGGCAGAAAAGTGTTCTTTGCTGTTTGTTTTCTAGTATCTTAAGCCACAGGAGATGGCTCAATAGACTTGTCCCAACAAGGGTCACAAGATTGTCCTTACTGGAGATAAAGTAGACTGAGACCATCAATTATAGTTAAACAGTGATAGCCACTTGTCCTCATTCTTCATTTTCACTGATTCAGCCCCAGGAACAAGTACTGAACTTTCAGCAACATCAGAATTATGTTACTTTTTTTCTTTTAAAATGTTCATTTATAAAAAGGTGGTAATAATACCAACTTTATACAGGCATTATAATGATTAAAAGATTATACATACATACATACATACACACACATAACCTGGTACATTCTAGAAACTCAACAATTAAAATATATCCTAGTTATAGTAGCCATGAGTGAGCATATCATAATTTTAATTACAATAGCAGCTGTCCATTGACTGGATACCTAAATAAAAAAGCCCACTATAAATATAATTGGCATCCTTCTAGAACATACAAATATACTATAAGAATTGTATATAGTCAATGTATGGCAACTTTCTACTAATTAGGGTAGACTGTTGATCATAACTAATGAGTACCTCATTTTTGCAATCTATATTAGGTAGTCAATGTTTTCATATGTGCTTCTCATGGTTTTAGATACAGAGATTTTGCTACCAGTACAAGACATTTTTAAGTTTAAGGTTTGGTAAATATGTTATTATTCAGAAGGAAATGATGGCTGATTTGTTTAGGGAAATTCTCACTGACATTAACCATCAATCAGGAAGCTAATGCTTCATATTAGTGGGCTGATCTGAAGAACAAATTAGCTGATGATCCAGACTATCTTTAGTAACAATTAATACAGGGCTTAATAAGATGTGTGACTTAGAAAATAAGGAAACTGGAATGTTAACACCCTGGAAACTATAATCTTATTAGAAACACATTCATAATTTAAAGAAGCAATACTCTGTTTCACTTTTGAAGGAGTTCAGAGAATTCACCCCCAAATACTCCTAGATATAAAGAATATTAGAGATCAACAGGCTTTCGAAAGGACTTTACCTCTATCTGCATAAAACCAGATGGTCACATCAAAAACAAGAATTGGCTTTCTTTGCCTGCCCTATTATCTCAATATATTGCAGGAAAGAAATCAAGAATGCAAGCAGACCTGGCCTAACCTATTTTAAAGATAATACTTGGGCCTCAGGTTAATTTAATTTCCAAAGAGAATCATTTACAAGTCAATCTGTTTCCCCCATCCATTCATTCTCCCAAGTATCTACTCATCATCCCTAGTAACCATTTATTGCTCCTAAACAGAATTACCTATATCCCTCATCTCCTTCTCCCCTCTAAAATGAGAGTATATAAACTTGTGGACCCCATTGGGATATTGGGTAATCACTCTGTGATTCTCTCCATGGGCATAGTAAATAAATCTCTTTTCTTATTAATCTGCCTTATTGTAAGTTGATCTTTCAGCAAACCTTTCGGGGCAAAGGGAAAGTTTGCCTTATCCTCCATATCCTCTTACAGCATATGTTGCTAGCTTCTGCATGAGTTAAGGGTAACCACAATTTATCTCAGACTGAGACACACATTTTCACTTTTTCTTTTCCTTTTGTCATTTTCTTCTTTCTTTTTTAAAAATTTGGTTTAGCATACATATTCCCTATTCATATGACACAAATAGGAACTGACACCACTCATCTCATAACAGTGTTCTCTGGGCCTGAATTACTTCTAACTTTACTTAACAGAAAAAAAGGAGAAGAGGATGCCTCACAGTCCCCTTTCTGCTTCATTTTTGCTCAATTTCTCTCTTCTGGGTTTCATTCATTTGCATTCTTCCAGTAGTTACTTGAGATGTCAGGGATTGCTTAAAATGCATAGAACAGAGACTTTTGCTTCCGGCCACTCTTGCACATTCAAAACAAAGTATAAAAACTATCCATTCTAAACACAGAGGAAAGAGCTAAGTTTATCCGATGCCTTGGAGTCATAAAGAAAGAAAATAAATGTTCCCTTGTGAGATTATAACTCTGTTTGTAGATGTCTTACTTCATTTTTAAAGGAGAGAAACCTGGATTGAATTGACAGTAAAATTTAGACATCCTTTAGTTGATTTACTTTCAACCAATCAGGAATTCACAAAATAGCCACATTAGTGTATTCTAATCATGGACCATTTTTAGAATATTGTATTAATTTCTAAAATGTGGAATCAAAGTGTGTATCCAAAAAAAGTATGTCTCTTAAGAGTTTTATGGTTCATGAAAATGATATGTAAGGAGAACATTATATTTAGTGTTCATGATTAGATAACCATTTAGCTGAGACTAAATTAAAAAAAGATTAACTTTCTTTACTATTATATGTTATATAGCACATGTAACATTCCACTATGTTTTTATGTCGTAAAGTAGTATAGGATGTTGTACTGTATTTTTATGTTGAACTGAAAAAACAGATGCATCTTATCTCCTAATAGATCAGTCTTACACAACAAGAACATAGTTTTAACTTTCTTTCTCATTCTATTCCATTTGTGTCACATTATACCGTAATCCCTCTTATCTGAGAGGAGTATGTTTCAAGACTCCCAATCGATGTCCAAAACCCTGGATAGTACTGAACCCTATATATACTATGTATTTTTCTATACTACACAACTATGATAGAGTTTTATTTATAAATTAGGTATCGTAAGAGACTAATAATAATTATAACAATATGCTATAATAGAAGTTATGTGAGTGTGCTTGCTCTGTCTCTCAAAATATCTTATTGTACTCACCTATTCTTGGACCACATTTGACCATGAGTAACTGAAACCCCTGAAAACAAAACTGTGGATAAGAGGGTCTACTGCATACAATACTGCTCAAAATAAATACTTGTTGAATGAATGAATATGTGAATTAGTATTCATAGCAAGCAAACAATATCATTATATAGACTGGGGATGCATAAAGAGATCTGAGCACATAGGCAGAATTTGTGTAATTTCAATGTTAAAACAAAATGCATGCCACAAAGTCATATAAAATACATCTTATTCAAAATATCTTTAAATGGGTTATATCCTACATATTGCATATCAATTAAATATGACTGTGTCTAGCATAAAGTAATGAAGAACATGGCCTATGGATTCAGATAGGGCTGATTTCAAATCTTTAAGGTAATTTTGGTTATGTCAGCCACTCTTATGGCTCATTCATAAAATGGTAATAACAAGGTATACTTTGTATATTGTTGAGGATTTAAAGAAACATTATATAAAAAATGCTTAGGATAATTTGTAGTACGTAATAATAGGTCACAATAAATAGTAGCTCTTAGTGTTAATATTAATAATGTTTTGGGCTTTAGGAATTTTCTATCACATCTTTATCTCATTTAATCCTTAGATTCTGCCTGAGGTAGATAAGATTGGCATTAATATGGACATTTTGCAGAAAAAGAAACTGAGCTTAATTGAGGTTAAGTGATTTTCTTATGACTATATAATTATTATAATTGTAGCAAATATGGGTTAACACCCGGGTATTCTCAGTTATAATTCATTCATGTTCTGACTACACATCACTACCCCTCTTATGCTTATTCAGCACAATTTTTCACAGCACCTTTTATATTTAAGAGACTTCCTAATATCTCTCCATAATAATTTCCATTTGAGTTTTTATTAATTAGCTATATCAGTTGCTATTAATAAGTCACTAGCAACAATAGTGTTGATAATTAAAAGCATTAAATCACAAGCCATGCCTAAGTTAAGCAAGTATTTTCCACTTCACATTTGGTATATGACTGAGATATTATTGTTCCTCAGTAATGAATAGACAGACCTTTAAATAGATGGTCTAGGATAATTTGACATCCATATAGTAATACAGGAAGTTGGATTCTCATGTTATTCCATACACAAAAATCAATTCCAGTTGTATTTGAGACATTCATGTAAACCACAAAACCATTAAATTTTTAAAAAATATAAGAAAATACATTTCTTTCTTTGAGTACAGAAAGGTTTCTTAACTAAGCCATAAAAAATTCTAACCCCATTAAAAATTCCTGTGAATACAAAGACATTTTGAAGAAAGAAAAGAGACAATAAGCAAACAAGAGAAAGATATTAATAATACATATTATTGACAAAGAAAAAACTTCAGAATTTATTAAAATTTTTTGCATATCAAAAAAATTCAGAAAACCCAATAGAAAAAATATAGGCAAGATACTGTTATAGGTACTTTATAAAATGACTAGACCATATATAAAACAATAATTATTAACAACCAAGTAATGCCAATAAAAATCACAAAGAAATGCTATTGTACATATCAGATTATCATAAAAGGAAAATGGTAATACCAAGTACCATTGATGATGGAGAACTCATTCTCATTCTTAGACAGAGTGTAAACTGGAAAAGAATTTGAATTCATCTAATAAAGTTGGAGGTATACATCTCCCACAACCTAGAGAAACTCATGTACATGTATCTCAAAAAACATATCCAAGAATGAAATGACAGCATTTTTTTAATAATAGTTAAAAATAGAATGACCCAAGGGTTCATAAAAATAGCATGGCTAAATTCATTGTGATATGTTCTTCCAATCACATTTCAAATAGAAATAGAAATAAATTAAACAATGCTACATAAAACAAAATGGATAAATTTACAATAAAACTTTGAGTGTATTAAACAAATTAAAAGGGAATACACTCAGTATGATTCCAATTATATATGAGTCACAATAGAGAAAACTAAATTATACTGTTTAGAGCTATATTAATAATTCATTAAACTAAATATAAATGCAAGGAAAAATACTTATTAGAAAAGCCAGGACTATCACTGTGGTTAAATTATCAACAATGGCAAGAAAAGAATGGAAAACAAGCTTGGAGAGAAGCAAAAGATTAAGTTACCTCTGTTCTGGGTATTTATTTCAACAATTCAGTCCATTTCCATTCGACAAATATTTAAAATAGTTCTGTGCAAAGAATAGGAGTCAGATACGGAATATGCAGAGATAAATTCTCAAAGCACATGAAGACTGGTAAAGATAGAGAAATAAAGAATAAGCAAAAAAGAGAATCTTTCAAGGTAAAAGATTTTATAAGAACTGCAGAGATTTGTTTAAGGGAGGAAATCATTAGCATTATTAGAAGGACATTCACCAATGCATTTCATTCAGTGGCATATAAACACATTCAACAAATGCTCATTGAGATTCTACCCTGAGGATTTGCATTAGGAAGGAGACAGTAGAAAAGCAGAACAGCACACAGGTTTGAAACAATTTGGATGTAGAATTAATGGGGATTTGATAATGGTTTGCTATGTAGCAGGAAAGAATGTGGTGGCAAGGGTGATGCCTGGGGCTTTCTCTCTGGACCTCCAGAAGGTGCAGGCCATTGATGGAGACAGACTGAGGAAGCAGCAAATTGGGCTGAGGATAGTGAGGGAAGGGGCAGGGTTGTGGAAAAGATAGAAAGCTTTGCGAGGAATGCCTACAAAAATTGAAAAATGTAGACATTAATTATGTTGCTGTATGCTTGTGTTTAGAGTTCTTAAGAGAGGAAGAGCCTGGAAATATGCATTGGGAGATTTTCAATATAGAAATGCCATTAAAAATCATAAGAATAGATGAGACAATTTAGGAAAAGAGTTTATAGTTTATCATGAATAGGCCCAACAACCAACTTCTGAAGAAATCCAGTATTTAGAAATGAGATTAAAGAGAAAGACATTTCAAAGGAGATGGAGAGAGAGAGAAACTAGAAAAGTCAGAAAAGCGTGCTTTCATTGCAGCAAAAAGGTGTTTCAGAAAGGGGATTAAAAAAATAGTTTCCTGCAGGCTTCTTTGAGGATTTGATATTTAAATCGTTACCTAAATCACAAGATGGATTCTGAATGGCAGATGTGATAATGAATGGCTTTCCCTGGGGAGGAAACGCTGAAAAGAGGGAGAAAAGTGAAAACCACACAACCTATCTCATAGGTATTTGCTTGGATTTTGTATAGATGTCAGCTAAACTACAGGGAGACATTTTTACACATACTCGAGTGAGAAAAGCAGTAAAGAGATTAACATTTTGTATGTTTGACTACCCTCATGTTTTTTCTTTCACTTTTGTAAATGTACATGACTAGAGCAGAGGAGAGTCATAAATGAGAGTATATTAATATAAGAAAGGAGGCTGTAATAAGAAATTCTGGATAATTCAATTCTATACTGTAATCCTTATGCATTCAAGACAAAGCTTGATAGATCTCAGGACCCAGACATTGTAAGGACAAATTAATTCTGAGTCCAAAATAAATACTGAGTGATTGATTGATTGGTTTCTGTCTTTCTGACTTACTAGAAGCTGGCTCAGTGATGCTCAGATTTCCTCCCAGAGTTTCACAATTTATGTGACTAGACAAAGGAACAGGAGAGTCTCTATTGAAAAATAAAATTTTCAGTAGTAATTTCTTGTTTGAAATTTTCTACTTGGCTATAAAGAAAAATATGTTCATAAAGTAGTAAAGGTTATACCTAAAATCCTTAAATTGTGTTTGTCAAATCCACGTCCAAATTGCAGCCCAGAATATTCATATTATTAATAAAATACATTTGTGATTTATTTCCATTTGTCAGATAAATTTGGGGGAGTTTTAGAGCCTTCCAATACCCAAAAATAGTGAAAAGAGATTTTAGGAGTCACAGAACTGTGTAAAACATTTTATTTTTCTAGAAAAATGTATCTGCATTCATAATGTTCCTGTCATTTTGGAAATTTCTCAAGATTTCATTTAATGACAAATTACATTATGAATTATCCAAACTATTTTTCTCAGTACTTTATACCGTACCTCTACATGGTTTGAGGAATTATGAATCTTGGCTTGATTTTTGTGAAAGGATACCAGAGAACATTCTTTGGAGAATGCACGAGTTTCTTTTACAAATTTTTTTTTTTTTGAGACAGAGATGTAAGTATAATCCTAATGTAGGAATTCTGTAAACAGAATTCTATGTGCTTTAGACTTTCCCTTGATTCAAATTTTATCTGCTGACTCTAAAGTGGTCAGAGATGCTAAAAGCAGTAGATGTTTCTACTTCCCAGTAGGTGGTGCTTTCAACCAGAGATTGACAATGCTGGCCCTGCCTTTACTCTCTGGATCTTCGTCTTAATAACTGTCCTTCAAAGATTTATTTGAAACCGAATTGATTTGAAAATCTTGCTTAGCTCTTCCTGGTCAATCTTAAAGAGCATTGATGATAAGGAAACACTACCAACTTAAAAATGATAACTTCTTACTATACACTTTTAATAATAAAATAGAAAACTACAATAAAAATAACATTCCCCCCACCCTTCCCTTATTTCTGTGTATTAGCTTTTTTCTTGCATTATTTTGAAGGACCAGCACAGCTACCAATGTGGAAGATAGGCTCTTTCTCATGGCATTCATTTTACCTGTTCCTGATACATTTGTCAAAGTTTCCTTCACAAAAGCATATTCTCAGTTCTATGGCAAAAAGCATAGAAAGCTGCATCCACTTCCCACTTAGAGGTGGGAAGCAGGTTTAACTTCACAAAGATTTGTGAATCTTTAATAAGGAAGGTGACGTGGCACTTTCAATGTCAAGTTGCCAAATGTATGTGTTTGATTTATCTGTAAATTGCACTTGCTGCGAGGCAAGGGTTCACCTCCTTTCGTGAATCAAATCTCCCATTCCAGTCACTTCCTATTGTAAAAGTATGTGGAACGATTTGTTTAAAAAACCAAGGTTTGGAGAAGAAAGACAGAAGTAGTTGGTTGGCTTTGAATTTATTGTGAAATACCACAGATAGTTTAAATCAGAGAAATTAGGATAGAACAATGAGTAACTTGGATTTACATTTGATCTCTTGTCTCTTCTATCTCTGATCACTATTGAGAAAGGCAATTATGGTTTTAACTATTTATTTGTTTATTCTAGTCTGATAAATTTAATGCTTAAAATTTTCCTGCAAATTTGGAGCTTACTGATTATACACACATGCTTGTACTGCCCAGTGACTGGCAAATTTAGCTCTGCCTGAGAAAGACCTGTGATTTCTCCCACAACCCTTTCAATGCAAACTGAAAAATTCTGAAGATGCAGCTTTAGAATTCTTATTCAGTCGATCTGGCATGAAGCCAAATTTACAGGTAATTTTGAGAACCATGTATGGCACTTCCATCAGCGCCATTTTTCATGAATATTTTCAAATAACAGACTTATAAAATCTAATGGAACAACATAGTCCTCTCCAGTCTTTCTGGGAAACATCTGAAATGTGGAATCTCTCTATACTTGTTCAAGTGGAGGGAATGCCAGCATCCTGCCTGCCAAGTCATCAAAGTTTAAATATGTTAAACATATTTTATTTCCTTCTTAAAAATGAATACTGTCTATACCATTTGTGTACCGTTCACTCAGAAATGTGGTTGCTGGATGAAGGAGAGAGGTATCACAAACTTAGTGGAGATTTTTCTAACTTGCAAACTTGTATGTCTCTCTGACTCTAAAAGACGTACTTGTGTTGCACCTCTTTAATTCTGTCTTGTTACAGCTTAGTCTTTTATCGCTGAAGCTCAATACAGTGTTTTATTTTGCCCTTAGATGTAGGAGTTAAATCACTTTAGTGGTGATATCAACCACATGTTACATTAGAATATAATATTAAGAAGTTGCATTAACAGAAATTACTACATAGCATATACATACTGAATAATAATTGTTTATGTGGTCTATTTGACTGTAAAGCTTTCCATATTCATTCGATGTTAAATGTTTCACCTTTGACTACAGAGGAAAAGACAAGAACAAAATGAAAACAAGACAAGCAAAACAAAAGATGACTCTGTTTATATTTTATAGTTTCAACTCTGTTTTTCAATAACTTTCAAAAACTATTTTCTTTGAGTTTTGTGAGGGTTTGTGATGCTCCCAAATAATAGCACTCCCTATCTTCAAGTGGCTAGATTAATTTACAAAATAAAGAAAAGGTAAAGCTATGAAGACACAACTATCAACTTTAAAAAAAAATCTAGATTATATCTCTGGGCATGTGGTCTTGTAATACTTGACTCCAGAATTGCTAACAGCTATTTACCTAGTAAAAAGTAGTGATGGAGAACTGCAGGCTTTCCTGAGTGGGGAGCCTGCACTGTCCTGAAGGCACAAACTAGAACACATGCTTATTGCAGACAGGAGAGGGAGAAATGTGCCAGATTACTAATGTCAGATTTTCCCCTCTAAATTTGCTGATCAGGATAAGTCACTCCTCCACCCTTGGAGAGAAAGAATGGAAGGCAGAGGAGATTAAAAAACTCTATCCAATTGAAAATACAAATGAAAAACCATAGAAGGAAAAGTCCCCCATGCAGTACATCAGATATTTGTTCTTATAATCATTTGTGCATAAGAATTATTTAGTGGATAAAGACAATGTTACACACATACACACACACACACACACACACACACACACACGGTAGAATACTACTCAGACATAAAAAAGAATGCAATGATGTCTTTTGCAACAACTTGGATGGGACTGGGGGCCATTATGCTAAGTGAAGTATGTCAGGAACAGAAAATCAAAATACTGTATGTTCTTACTCATAAGTGGAAGCCAAACTATGGGTATACAGAAGCATACAGAGTGCTACAATGGACACTGGAGACTGAAAAGGGAGGTGGGAAGGTGTTGAGGGGATAAAAATTGCCTTTTGCGTACAATGTGCACTATTTGAGTGGCAGGTACACTAAAAGCCCAGACACCACAATTATATTAGTCCTTTGTCCTTGAAACTCAATAAAGTATTTTATTGTGCCCTTAGATGTAGGAGTTAAATCACTTTAGCAATGATATCAATCACATGTTCTATTAGAACATAATAAAATATTAAGAAGTTGAATTAACACAAATTACTACATAGCATATACATACTGAATAATAATTGTTTATGTGGTCTATTTGACTATAAAGCTTTCATCCATGTAGACAAAAACCACCTGTATCCCCACATCTATTGGGAGAAAAAAAAAAAAGAATTTTTTAGTCAACCATATTAAGGAGAAGAGCAATTTATCAGATTACATTCTAGAAGCTTTGTGCAGTAGTTTACTCTTCTCCCTTATGAACTCTGAAATAAGTCAGAGAAGAATATTATTTAAGTTACTTTGTATATGAGGTTGAAAATTTACTCTATATTCTATGTCTCATCAAAAATTATATCCAATCACATCCTTCTGGATAGACAGCCTATCAGAAATTCTGCAGTAAGATTAAATTTTTAACAAGCCTTTTTTTTTAATAAAATACCAAAATAGAGATGCCCCAGATTAGAATATAAATACCTTCTTCCATTATTAAATTCTCAGGTAAAATTAAAATTCAAATATCATATCTCCTTGCAAATTAAATTCCTAAGACATTCAATTCCAAAGGAATTAAATCCCAAATCAAACTACCTTGGCCTTGTGAGAAAAATACCCCCAATTTCTCCCTATTGCTTTGTTATTCATTTCAATCCCCTCTAGAACTATTTACAATGACTGAATTTAGTTGGGATCCATTTGACTCCTTAAGCCTCTTCTATTTTATGGTGGACTGAGTATATTTTTTCAAGGTTATGAAGTTCTGTTGTTTCAGTATCAAACCTCTACCCCACGTTTAAGGTTTTTCCCCTTCTGTACCCTAAATCTGTATTTCTTTAACACTTAATTTCCAACAAATAACGCTATCATCTTCTCAAATGTCTAAAGAGATATCTGTTTTTCATATGATGTATTTACTTTTTATATCCTTTCACTAACCAATATCTGTGACTCTACGAACTCCCTACATCCAGTCAAGAACTAATTGTGCCTCTACTAGTCCTTACATTCAATCACTAATTTAGCTTCGCTTACTTTTAAATCTCCAGGACTGCATTCTTAGTTCAAACTATTATTATCTCTCTTTGGATTGCTGTGGGAATAACCCTTCCTTCTAGGAAAAGATGAAATGTTCTTATGCCTAAGTCATCATTCTTAACCTTGGGTTATAAAATATCCTCTTACCTATGGCAAGGACTTTGATTCTGCAATATCCCCTCCCTCTGACTCATCAAATATTGTTTATTTCCAATGAAATGCCTTTACTTTTCACTAACATGTAAACTCCAAAGGACTGGTGTACTGTTTGCCTTGCCACTGTATACCATCACTTAGAAGATTGCCTAGCATAGAGAAGGCACTCATTAAATAGTCAAAATATTCAAACCAATTTTCACACAGTAGGAAGAGTTATTTATCTGAATTGCAAATTTGACCATATGGTTTTTTGCTTTAAAATTCTTCAATATCTCCCCAGTATCCTTGAAATAAAGTTCTAGTTCTGTAGGGAGACAGAGTGGTCCGACCCAACTTATTTTCTTAATATTACTTTTAGTTACTTTTGCTTTATTTGCTATATTTCTATATTTGCAGGCCATATACTATTCCCAGAATGTACCTGGCTGTCTTTCTTGGACTATTCTTTGCATGTGCCACTGTCTTTACTACGTACACACACTCCGAACTATCTACATTTTTAATTTTCCTTTGTACTTGATATAGTTTTTGACTAACAAGGCTGGATTAAGTTCCCTCTTATGTGCTTAAATAGCAATCTGTATCTCTATTGAACCACTTAGTGTACATCGCATATATGAAGTATATACTGAATCTGTCAGTATTAAATGACAAATAATAGAAATCCACTTACCAGTACAAGCAGAAATAATTTTAAATGGATAATTTGGTCCTTAGAAACTGTTAGATGATCTCAGATCCTCCATCTATGCTTTCTCTTTTGTTTTCCTGCAGCATTGTAAGTGTCATGACTATTTTATTACTATTATATCCACAGCACAAACATAGTGCCTTGGGTGTAATATGTTCTTAACAAACAACAGAAAATAAATCAGGACTTTTGCTCATTTAGAGTAATCTTATACTAAAAATTCATTAAGTCACAGAGATTAACAATTAAAAAATCATATTTGATTTGTTCTAGCAGAATGGTCACAATTATGACAGCAGCCATTTACGGTTTTACTGGCTACTGGACCAGGTCTCTTAAGTGTTATCTGATTCTAGTTCACTAAATCTGGATGCCACTGCAGAAATAGTTTAGAGGGAAACTCAGTTAACTTCATTTCCAGGAGCCATATTGCTATGGTTATTTTTTGACCTGTCAGAGAATCATTTCCAGGACCCAATGGGACCACTTTTTCTTGATAATTCTCTTAGAGTCTCTCTTTTTCTGCTCAGTTATTACAATCTCTGAATTTCTTCATAGTGCAGTCCACTATTTCAGATAATATTAAGACAACTTGTAACCATTAATCTGCTCTTATCAGGATTCTTTTGGGTACAAGTGGAAAAAATCCAGCCCAAATTGACCAAAAGGGAAAAAAAATAACCAAACAAAAAACGATTTAGTTCTTATGTGAAGCATTATTGTACACATAATAAATATTTTCAAGACACTTCCCCACTCCTTCTTTCATTTCTCTTTTTCTCTATTAGGTTCATTCTCAGAAATGCTCTCCTACCTCCCGTGTAGGCCCTCTCATCAATTGACAATGCTAATGGAAAGAAACAGTCTCAACAACACTAGTTCCAAAATAATTTGAGAATTAAATCTCATTGGTCTTGCTTGGATACTATTCCACTATTTGAATCATTCACTGTGGTCCCAGATTGGAATACTCTGATTGGTGATCTCTGGGACATACAAGCTGCCCCCACGTGTCAGGAGCTATGAAGTGACATCAATCTCAACCAATACCAACAGGTTGTTTTTTTTTGTTGTTGTTATTTTTTTTTTATATTTTGGAGGTGTTATTTCCCAGTGGAAAAATCAGGGGTTTTATTTACCAGAATGAAAGGAAATGGATACTGAACAGTTAACCTAAACAAATAACTATTCTCTTATATTTTTCCCATAGCAAAATCTTATGTTTTTTCTTTCAGATGCTGAGAAAAAAAACTAGAAGTTTGCCCTCCCCACCCCCTACCCTCCTTTATGTGCTTCACTCAGGGTCTTCTGTGGGGCCCTCCAGATTCTCACTCCAACCTTCTTTACATTTCTTTCTCCCTTCAGAGGCCTGTGTGAACAGCATGAATGTGCTGCCTCACCCTCTAGCTTCAGGTGGCTTCCGCCATTGGGGACCACCAGAAAGGAGGGAAGAAAATCAGGGTGAACAAGTTATTCCTCTAAGTCCCTTCCTGGCTGAATTGCTTTAGGATCAGAAGATCTTAACTTTAATATGTGAAGATGGAATTAGACATGTAAGAGATTTATTGAGGGAAATTCATGTGAAGGTTAAGTAGAAAAGGATTGCTCAGGACATGATGCAGGTCTGATACCTGTGCAAAGGGGAAAAAATAAGGATATGTAGAAAGGGCCTCAGATTGGAGCACAATTTTAAGAAAAGTTCAGCCAGACTGGTGGGGAGTCTCCTAGCCAAAGTTGTTCATTAGGAGAGTTCCATATCCCATAAGAATGGGTCAGCACTTGCACCTGTACCATGCTTAGACATTGGCTGGGGGGACCCAAAAGGAAGGATGGCCTTGGTACAAGATATGTGGCATTAGATCCAGTAGTATGGAAGCTGGGACTATCATTTGCCTATGTTTCCTACAGTAGTTTCTTTTGAAGAAGTTCCAAAAGGTACATTTCCATGGCTGTCAAAATATGGTAACATTTTTTCTGTTATTATACTCTACAATATATTATGGATTCCCTACACCCTGTTCACACTCATACACACACATACACACACACACACACACACACACACAGTTATCCTAACTTCAGTGTTGCATTTATTTTCTATAAGGAAACTGATACACACATGATTATTACTGTTTATGTTTTCTACATAGAAATCTAGAGTTGAATGGCTGCTTCAACTTAAAAGGAAAACATTGGGAAAATAAACAATATTGATTTCAGAAATCATAATTTAGCAATTCAATGGAAACATTTTAAGCTTCATTCCATTTTGATGAAAGTGCAGTGAAAAAAATGTATATGCAAGGTACAAAACTAAAAAAATATATTCATATTCTAAATTTGATCTCAAAACAGTTTGTTGCTGAAAAGTAATTAGATTCTTTTAAATGATTATTTTAAATTAATGGATTCTATGCAAAATTAACACACCATTATTAGTGCAATGCTATCCCCTGGAAAAATAAAAAACATTGAAATATTTATAAACAAAAAATGAATGTTGGGAACAGAAGAATGAGATGTAGGTATATGATAGAAATAAAGGTGTAATACTGAATATTAGGTTTCTATTTTCAGGGAGGTATAGTATGAATTAATTCATTTGTTTAACAAATTTGTATTAGGTGTCTACCATGTGCTAGAAAAGATCTAAATAACTGTGCTTACAACTGTTCAGACACATACACACACGATCCCTGATTTCATGAAGCTTACATTCTAGGGAAAATAAAGATGGTAAATAACTATGTCATCTGAATACATATAATCATTTTAAAGCTGTCTAATATTTTAGAAATCCATCATCCAATTCAACCATGGCACTATGTAGATGAACAAAATAAAATGCAATCTCTTAAAGGGAGAGATAAAATGAGAACTTACATCTCCCAAACCTTAGCTCAGGAGAGAATGCATAGAGCAAACCTGAAGATTCTGAATATGTTCTATAGTTTTCCAGCCTTTAACCTTAACTTCCCAACTTTATCCTCTAAAGATTAGTGATGTTACTGAAGCAAATGTGAGTTTATGACACATCCCTGGCTCTATATTTCAAGTTGTTTTAGAAATTGCTATACATTTTCCATTTCTTTTATTCTATGAGGAAAAATAGCATTTCTTTAAGGGTAATTCCTCCTCTTAAGAGCCTTCAGCCTACTTCTTCGTATGTGTTTCTTGAAATTTCACATATGACTCCTCTACTATTCTATCATTCTTTCTTTGTCTTCTCTTCCCCCTTTAGAGATAAGACAGCTGTAGCACACTGTTACATGTTTTTCTAAAGCTCTCACCAATATTCCAATAAATTATATAGATATGATTTAGTACAGTCTTCAATAGTTCTCAAACATAAGACAAATGGTTGGAATCCTAAAATTTTTCTGTATCAGAAGAAGGGCAATGCCTTATTAGCTCAACACTTTATAAATTCTCTTTAACTGAAATGCCTTTTACCATAACCTTAGCTTTTATTGAAAACCATTAGCAAAAATAGCCGTATGAAAATTTATTCTGCATTTGCTCTATAAAGGTGATAAGATCCATTTTCTACTCTGTAGTTCAAATATTCTATATTAGATCCCATGTGAAAAATGTGTTATAGAGTATAAATTCACTTTCTTTCCATTGAGAAAACTATGTGGTTTTCACTTCCTGAAAAAAGCTATATAATTTCCTGTGACATATTTCATATTTTGGCTGCTCAGATCTAATCTGATATTCCATTATAGCAATAATCTTAATCATATTGCTTAATATTTTGACCATATTTTTTTTTAGCTTTGTAAATAGTGAGTTTTATGTCCATGAAACTCTTGGCTGGAAATAAAAAGGGCCCTGTACCTTTGGAATGAGATCTTAACGTAAGATGACATATCAATCAATCGATTGATAAATACTGATAGTAATTTTGAGAGGCATTGTTATAGGTTGTAGTTGAATAAAAGCAAATGAATATGAATGAAAGAATAATACATATGGCCATCATTGCTTTGGAGCTACGGGACCCCAAGTGCAGCCACCTATACTAACTGATAGCTTGTGAGGAGGGGCATCTAAGGCCAGACAGCCAGTCAGGACAGAGGACTGCAGCACTTCCTGGAGGTGTCTAAGATCTAGGGCTTCTCTGTGGAGAGCATTTCAGATTATCCCTCAAAGCCACGGCCTTTTGAGAAACACCACCAAGAACATTCCAGAAAAAATTAGGAGCCACATTAGGGTAGTCTGCGGGACCAGACTGCTAAAGGGATGAATTCAGGTTCTACTGATTAAAAAAAACAGTCTGTAAGAGCAAATATATTAATGACAGCTCTGCTGGTGGTTAAAATGACTTTGTAAAGAGCTGCTCTGATGGATGATGGGTAAAGCTGCATTCCAGAAACAGATACTGCAAGATAACATTTCCTAGACCTAGCAATCTTTGAGGGAAGTTCACATACCATTTGTCTGGGCCTCTTGTGCAAACTTGGAAACTGCCCAGGACTTCTGTCCTTGGATAGAAGTCCTGACTCATTGTGCTGGTCTATTTTGGGGACATTCTATTTTGTCTGTCTCTCAATGGTATTCTCAAGTCATCTCAGCTCCTGGACTTTAATATGGTGCCCTTTGGGTAGTTACCTTACATGGAACTTTCCCTTCCAACTGCCTCACATTCTTCAGTTTGTACAAGAAGTACTTCCAACTTGTCTCTTTGGGTAGGAGGCCAATGTTGATTCCCATATTTTTTTTTACATTGTGGAACCTCAAACTCCTCCTTCTCTCCCATTATTTAGCCACTTCAACACTAGGCAGTTTCAACTCTAGCCGCTGGGTGACAATAAGATGTAAGTCTTCTTGCTAGCTCAACATCTGGGACTTTTATCACAGATATCTATAGAACATCTTTTCACATGAAGATGTGCAAAGCCCTTCCACCAGAGCTGGTTGGTCTCTGAGTTCAATGTTTACCATTTTCAAACCTAGATCCATTCCCTATATGTATTTCCCTTCTTCTAGAGTCCCAGGTACCAGCTCTCTGTAGCCTCTTCCTATTTCACTATTTTTTATTTGAGCCCTGATTAATCTCCCCATAAACCTTTACAACAATTAGGGTCCCAAGGAGCCTAATGAGCACTTACTGGTAGTCCTGCCTGGAACTTCTAATATATTTTTTAAGTTGTTGTTTATGCCACCCAGCTGTACTGTGTTGAAGAGTGTATACTCCTCAATTCATAATACTCATAAAATTGATCTCTGCAAAGCCCTGTTTACGTAATAAATCTTCATACCAAATACTCACTTCAACAATCCAACTTTCCAGTCCTTTTCATTCCTGCCTTAGTCACACATGCTGTTAGGTTAGACAGAGGCTCTTAAGTGTTCATATATTCTTACAGATGATTTTATAGTTTGCTATGTATATATTTTAAATTTACATAAATTATGATACACTATAATTCTTACTCTGCCTATTGTTTTCATTCAATAGAATGTTTTCAATATTGATCCATAACTATATGTTTTCATTTTTATTGATATACCTTTATTCACAGTATTTTATTACATATTAAAAATCTGCTTTATCTGCCTTTCTTTCCTAAGATTGCTTAGTTGCGTTTTCCACTTGTTAAAAATTCTTACTATTGTGCACTTTATTCATTTTTCCAAAGAATGAACTTTTAACTTCATGATCCATATTTTTATCTCATATTTGATTAATTAATTTCTATTGTCTTTATTTTTTCTACTTTAGATTTATTTTTAGTAGTATAGCTTCTTAAATGGGACACTATTTCATTAAATTTTAGATTTTATTTTTTTGAACATAAACATTTAATATTATCAATTTCTCTTTAAGTGTACTAATTTAGCTACATCCCACAGATGTGATATATGGTATTTTTATTTTTGTATTATTTAAGTAATTTCCATTTATTAAGGTACAAATTAAATTACTTTTACATTTGTTATGGTACTACAGTAAAAACAGTTTTAGGCACACCCAAACTGCTTTACTGTTTTATAACTCCTACTGCCAAATTGCACATATAATATTCCAATTATTGCTGAGGTTATAATAGACTAAAATTTTAAAGGTATTTATATTATATAAAGAGTATAACAGAAATAATTCATTTGTGAGATTCATATAAAAAAATCATAAAATACTTTTCTAATCATTCCATCCTGCCTCAAATTAAGCAAATGTATAGTCTTTTAAGTACCATCAATTTCTTAAACTGATAATAGGTAAGATTCCTACTCAAGAGAGTATACAAAGACTCCAGTTTCTTGGCGAGGTTTCAGGAGCCTAATCAGTCAATTTGAAGGTGGAATTAACTGAGAAGAAAATTCTATTTTCAGGATGTGTTGGTATGGAAAGTTTATCCCATTGAGTTCCACAGATGCCCCTTAGAGAAAGGTGAGAAAGAAAAGGAGGTCTTTTTTTTTGTGAACTGTCCCCTTAGATCCACCATCAATAATAAACTTCAGATTGGAGGAAAAGATGTATAAACATAAATTGTTAGCTTAATAGCATGGAGTGGAGGGAAAACAAAACCCTTGCTTTCAGATCAATATCTTTTTCATACTTTGATTAAAGAGCTACACAGAGGATCGTTCTTGCCTATATGGGCTGTTTAGAAAAACTACTTGTAATGTGGTGATTCCTCAGTAGTTATTATCTAGTGATTAGGGCATTATTACAAGTTCAACCATCAACTTCCCTTGTTCAGTGCATCTGTACCTCTCTTCATTCAATTCTTGTTCTTGGGAAGTTATTTTCTCCTTGGGAGTTGACTTGGTCCTTTTTAGGTTTTATTTGACTCTGAACTCCTTTATCTCTCATGATATTTTCTCTAGGCTAGTAGTTTCTAAAGATGACCCTGGTTCTGCCTATTGCTTTGGATATAAATAAGCTTAGAGAGGATTTTATATTTTTTCTGAGTCATTTTAGCAAGCATTTGGGCTAGTATATTTTTATATAAAATCTAAATCAAAATAAGAAACTCATAAGAAAAGCTGAATACAAAAGTATATACCACTGACACCAATAAGAAGCCATAGGATTTTGAAATCTAAGTTCAGATCATTTAACAGTATTGTTATCTTCTTACGCAATTTCTTGTGGATCTACCTGAAGGTCGACCATGATTTGCAGACCCTCTGTAGTGACACAGTCCATAGCAAAGGGCATTGCAACAACCTATAGCTCCATAGGAAACAAGAACCAGCATAGATATTCCAGTATTTCACCTGTAACCCAACACTGGTCCAAGAAACAAGTAAGAATACAACAGGAGTAGGTATGGGAAAGGGTGGATACAGTAAGGCAGAAGCACTGCCATATGTCTAGTGCCCCCATCTCTTCTCTCCCCACCACCTATGTCTCTCTCTCTCTCTCTCTCTTTCTCTCTCCTCTCATCTCTCTTTCCCCATAAAACAATATAACTACAAATTTTTAATACAAGGAAATTTAGAGAGAACAATGAGCACACATACATCCACTACCCAGAATCAACAATTTTTAATATTTTGAATATTTTCTTCATCTTTCTCTCTCATTACACTTTTTTTTCTTGCAATATTTCAAAGTAAATTACACATGTTTTAACACTTTGGTATATATCACTAAAAATACAGTCTTTTCCATTACCTTATATCATTATCACATTTAAAAAATTAAAAATTGTAGTAACTTTGGCAAGGTGGCAGAATAGGAGTTTTCAGCACTCACTCATCAATTTAAATAATTATCTTCATGCTAAGGAACCCAGATGAAAAATCATAACACCTGGATATAGCACAGAAATAAGAAAGAATGTATTAAAGAGAAGCCTCCAGTATCCTCAGGCTCTAGGCTAGCCACTGAGGATTCAGGCCCCTTCAGGCCTGCCCCAGTTCCATGCAGGTACCAGAAACACTAGACTCCAGGGTAGCACCCATAGATTCAGCCTCCAGACCAACCCCAGTGCCAGGCTAGTCTCATGAACTCTAACTCCAGATCACCACCTGTGGCCCTAGGCACCAGGCCAGCTTCTGCAGATATAAGCTCCATTCCTGCTCAGTGCCAGGCTAGACCCTGTGCCCCTAGACTCTAGCAGACCCAGCATCCAGGGACACTTGAACAGATCCAGGGCCCAGGCCTGCCACAATAGAGCCCAGCATGAGATCAGCCCCTGTGACCCAAGGTTCTAGGCCTGACTAAGTGTCCCCAGGCTTTGGGCCATCTCTCACAAGCCTAGCCAGTGAGCAGACCCACACAAACTCAACCTTGATACCCACCCTCACAGCCCCAGGCACCAGGTCAACACCTGCAGAGTGAGTCTTCAGACTGGGCCTTGTGGCCCCAGGCTCCAGCAGAACCTGAGGTATAAGACCAACACTGTGGACTCAAGCACAAGATATGCCCACCTGGTGACCCAGGCACCATGATAATTATACATAAGGACTCCAGCAAGTTTCCTCATGAATGATGCCAGATATCCTGTGCATAATCTCTGGATAGGCTGACAGCTGAATGGCTCTCCCTGCTGATGCCAATCTGTGAAGACAGAAATAGGTGCCTACTTCTTCAAATGCACAGACACCAATGCATAGCCACAAGGATCAATAAGGAAAACATGACCTCACCACAGGAACAAAACAAGCACTAGTAACCAACCCTACAAAAACAAAGATTTTTCTAAGCAGACACCTTGCAGGCCAGGAGAAAGTGGGATAATGTATTAAGAAGTGTTGAAAGAAGGAAAAAATCTGCCAACCAAAAATACTATACTTGGCAAGGCTGTCCTTCAGAAATGAAGAGGACATAAGGCCTTTCACAGAAACATAAAAACCCTTGGGAAGTCATAACTGCTAGACCGGCCTTTCAAGAATAGCTAAAGGGAAGTTGAAAAGGGTGGAGCAAGATGGTCAAATAGGACCCTCTAGGGATCATCTCAACACAGAAACATCAATTTGAACAACTATCCATGCATGAAAATACCTTCACAAGAGCTAAGGAAACCAAGTGAGAAATCAAAGTACCTAGTTTTAGCATAATAAGAAAAGATGCATTAAAGAGGGTAGAAAGGACAGAGTCACACTTCACCCCATCCCCAACTTCTAGCAGCCCAGTGTGGAGGGAGACACAGCCTGCTTGGAGGAGGGAAAATGAAATGAGAATGAAACTGGAGGAGGGAAAATGTAGTGAAGCTCAGGGCCAGACTCAACATGGTGAAAAACTCAGTACTAGGCAAAGCCCTAAGGCCTGTGATCCAAGGCCAGGGCCTGTGGATGGAGTTTCTGGATTTGCTCCACTGCTAGACAACAACCTATGGCCTACATATGACTTTCTGGTGTTCTGGCCTGCATCACTGCCAGCCATCTATTGTGGTCTCAGGATATTTGTGAAGCTCAGCAGCAGGCAGGCCATAATGGCATGGACCTAGGGTACACCCTGGGTCTGTGTTGGTCTCAGCAGTCATGGGCATTAGGTAAAACCCAGATTAACAATGTTCAGCCATTACAGCAACAAGACTGTCCCTATGATCCCTCTCCCAACCCTGGGCAGCACAGCATGGAAAGTGACTCTTCTACTGGAGGGAAAGATGGGGAAATAAGTATAAAATTTTTGTCTTGAAACTCAGTGCTAAGTCTACTGCAGTGAAATACAACACTTGTAAGAATCAGGTAACATCTGCCCTAGGCCAGTGCCTGCAGAAAGGGTCCCTGGGCCTGCCCCAGCACCAGGAAAAGACCTTTGGCCCTAGTGGGACAGTTTCATGTTTGGGACTGCATCACCACTGGCCATTTTCAGCAATTCAAAGACACAAATCTCAGCAGCAAGAAGGCCATAGTAGCATGAGCTCTGAGTATACCCTTTTTCTGTATACAAATGCTGAAATAGTGGCAGTGACCATATGCTCCGAGAATGTAATAATCAACCTAGTTAGAATATCTGAAAGTATGGGCACAAACAAAGCCAGACTATGAAGACTTGAATAGCTACCTAATTTTTCAACATGCAAATGTTGTCACATGCCCATAAATACCAAGAACATTCAGGGAACAATAACCTCACCAAAGAGACAAAACAAGGTGTCAGAGACTGACCCCGAAACAATGGACATATGTGATCTCTCAGACAAAAATTCAAAATGGCTGCTAAGGAAACTCAACAAACTTCAAGAAAATACAGAGAAACAATTAAGCAATTCATCAGAGAAAATTAACAGAAATTAAAATAATTTAAAAAAATCAAAAAGAAATCCTGGAGCTAAAAACCACAATGAACCAAATGAAAAATGCAATAGAGGGCATCAATAGCAGAATTTATCAAGCAAAAGAAAGAATTAAAGACAGGCTATTTGAAAATACACAGTTGGAGGAGCAAAGAGAATGAAAGGGAAAAAGGAAAATCTACAGGAAATATGGAACAGAATAAAAATCATAAAAATTTGAATTATTTGGGTTCAAAAAAGATCTGAGACTCTCAAAGGAATAGGAAGCTTATTCAATTAGGTAACACCAGATAAAACATCCTAAACCTAGAGAAGAATATCAATATCCAGGTACAGAAATGTCAAAAGTTGCCAATCAGATTTAATGTAAATAATTCTAACCCCAAGATGTATTATAATCAAGCCCTCAAATATCAAAGACAAAGAGAGGATTCTGAAAACAGCAAGAGAAAAGAAGCAAATAACTTATCAGAAAGTTCTAATTTGCCAGGCAGAAATCTTCTCAGTAGAAACAGTACAAGCCAGTAGGGAGTGAAATGATACATTCAAAGTAATGAAGAAAAGAAACTTGCCAAATAAGAATACTGTACCCAGTAAATCAGTCATTCAGAAACCAAGGAGAGATAAAGACTTTCCCAAACAAAAGCTAAGAAAATTTATCACCACAGATCTCACAAAATGTGCTAAAGGGAGTTCTTTAAACTAAATGAGAGATGCTAATGTACAACAAGAAAATATCTAAAGGTATATCTCAGGATCTTACACTGAAGAAAAAAAAACACGAAAATATGTAAAGGTATAAAATTCACTAAGTACACAGACAAATCCAGTATAGCTTAATACTGTAAATGTGGGACATAAACTACTTATATCTTTACTATGAAGACTAAAAGAAAAAAATACTAAAAATACTAACTGTATTAATGTGTTAATAGATAGGTAATATACAAAAATATAAAATGGGATATAAAAAATTCCAAATGTGTGTGAGGGAATAGAGGTTTTTGTTTGTTTTTTGTTTCTTATCCTATCCTTATAATCAAAATTAAGTTACAATCAGCCTAAAATAACTTGTTATAATTACAAGATGATTTTTATAAGCCTCATGGTAACCATAAAGCAAAAACCTATGACGGACACACCAAAAATAAAAAGGAATCAAAACACACCACGAGAGAAAACCACTTAACTACAAAGGATTACAACAAGAGAAGAGAAAGAAAATGGAAAAGAAAAAAAACTACTAAAAACCCTAGAAAGCAAATAACAAAAGGGCAGTAGTAAGAACTTACTTACTTATTGATAATTACCTTAAAAGTAAATGGATTAAATTTTCTAGTTAAAAGAGTAACGGAATGGTTTTCTTTAAGAAAACCCAATTATATGCTGCTTACAAGAAACTCACTGTATTTGCACAAAGTGAAGAGATGGAAAATAAAATTCCATTTACATGGAAAACAATAAGTATACTTTTGAGTATTTTATGATCTATTTAAATGAATCTAGACAGTCCACATTTAAAATTTTTTTTATTAAGATATAACACAAAAAAATAAAATCTACTGCACCTAAATATACATGCAGATTCATTTTTATACCACTCAAATAAAATGGGTGTATTTTAGCACCTCAGAATGTTCCATTATACCTCATTTCCTAGTCCACCCTCTAGGATAATATATGTATGTATATATAATACACATACAAACACTTTTTTTTACTATGCTTGCTGAGGTTTAACTCACAAATATATGGCTTTCAAGTACACAGCTCAATTAATCTTTGCATGTGTATACACATATGTGGATACCTCTCTACCACCCTGAAATGAAGCATTGCTACTATCTCCAGTATGGTCACTAGTGGCTTTTCCTATTTCCACAAGAAGTAGCTACCCCTTTGTCTTCTGGTGCTCTATATTGACTTTGCATGCTCCAAAATCTATGTAGCTGGGATTACATATACAGTGTGTGTTCTTTTGTATGTATATTCTTTAAATAAATGTTATTTCCATCAGATTTGTTGATATTCTGTGTCAGCTGATTCATTATTTTTGGTTGCTAGGTAGTATTTCCTTGTGTATTACACATTTCTTTCTATATTTAGTAGATTGATATTTGGATTGCTTCCAGTTTCTGGATATTGTTAATAAAGCTGCTATGTAAATTCTTGTTAAAATTTTAAAACAGGATCTGATGTTGTACATTCGGAACATCAACATAAAAAGTATAGGAATAGGAGAATATTTAGCAGAAACTAACAAGTATAGAGGGGTAAAACCTAGTCATGTAATAATGTCATTTCATTCAATATTTTTCCTTAAAAAATTGATGAGAAAAAAAAGGCCGGGCGCGGTGGTTCACGCCTATAATCCTAGCCCTCTGGGAGGCCGAGGCGGATGGATCACTAGAGGTCAGGAGTTCGAGACCAGCCTGAGCAGGAGCAAGACCCTGTCTCTACTAAAACTAGAAAGAAATGATCTGGCCAACTAAAAGTATATATAGAAAAAATTAGCCAGGCATGGTGGCGCATGCCTGTAGTCCCAGTTACTCGTGAGGCTGAGGCAGTAGGATCGCTTAAGCCCAGGAGTTTGAGGTTGCTGTGAGCTAGGCTGATGCCACAGCACTCACTCTAGCCCGGGCAACAAAGTGAGACTCTGTCTCAAAAAAAAAAAAAAAAAAATTGATGAGAAAAAAAAAAATTCCCTGCCAAGCCTCTGTCTATGGGGGTTTCCCTGGGTACTCCAGTTTATTCTTTTATCCCAAAGATGTACCCATTCATTAGGTGATCTCTTGTGTCTAAATTGTCCCAGTATGAGTGTGTTTTGTGTGTGTGTGCATGTGTGCAGCCTGGCATGAATTGTGTACTGTCCAGGGTAGGTTCCTGCCTCACTTCCTGAGCAGCTGAGAGAGGTTCCAGCAACTCTGAACTGGAATAAGTGGGTAAAAACTATCTTAATTGTTTTTATTAATCTTTCTTAAATGTATGCATAGTTCACATTTATTTCTATGTTTAGTATTCTAAGTGTTTGGGGTCTTTATTTAGAAGTTTGGTGATGTTTTTGTTACCAGATATGTGGTGTAGAAACTGGTGCAGTTTGGCAGTGCTAACCAATAGAAAAGAGGAGGGGGGGCAAAAATGAGGAGACCAGTGAATATTTAGAACCTAACCCACAACAACAGGAACTTGAGGTTAGGGACTTTTCCCAGCCAGGAGCATACGCAGAAACTAGAAGCTAATGTCTAAAGCTGACCTTTTTGCCATTAACATACATTAGCCTAATAAAAATCACACCCATCAGTGCCATGATAGTTTACAAATGTCACGGCAACCCCTGGAGGTTACCCTATAAGGATAAAATTAGGGAGGGCTCTTAGCTCTAAGAACTCTCCACCCTTTTCCCAGGAAAGTAATGAATATTCCACCCACCATTTAGCATGTCATAAGGCATAGACATAAAAGCCAAAGTGTGGTAAAAGCTCAGAGTCTTCTCTACTCGTGGAGAAAGACCTGTTTCCCCTCAGAAAACATTCTTTTGCTTTCTATTCCTGTGCAAAAATAGCCTGGAATAAAAGCTGTTTGTGTGAGTTGTTCATGTCTGTCATCACTCCATCACACCTGCAAGCTTGTGATTCTTCCAAGCCAGGAGCCAAAGAACTGGGGCAACACCCCTCAAAAAAACAACCCTGGCAGGAACTTAACTCGTGTTTATATCAATCAGCCTGAGGTAGAATGGGTTTTGTAGTATGTTCTTGGGCTTAAAGTTTCAGTTTCCAAGAAGCTATTGATGATATTAAGTGAAGAGTTACTATATTATTAAAAGCAAGAATTAAGATAGTATGAATAGGACAGGCATCGTGGCTCACACTTGTAATCCTAGGACTCTGGGAGGCCAAGGTGGGAGGATTGCTTGAGCTCAGGAGTTCAAAACCAGTCTGAGCAAGAGCAACCCCCTGCCAGGTGTCGTAGCATGTGCCTGTAGTCCCAGCTACTCAGGAGGCTGAGGCAAGAGGATAGCTTGAGCCCAGAGGTTTGAGGTTTCAGCGAGCTAAGATGACACCACTATACTCTATCCAGGGTGACAGAGTGAAACTCCCTCTCAAAAAAAAAAAAAAAAAAAGGATAGTATGCATATTTGTTTATTGTTTATCTCCTCTAATATATTTTAAGACCCAGTAAAACTGAAGGTGCCATGTGTGTTTTTGTGCACTGTTGTTGCATCAGTGCCTACCTAAAACAATGCCTGTCTCATAAGACATTCAATAAATTTGATATGTGAATGAATAAATGAGAAAGAGTGCTTAACAATGTCAAATATTATAGACATTTTATTTAGATGAGTAGAACAAAGAATCACTTGCATTTAATAATCAAAAATTTATTTTATTAAAATAAAACATTAATAAGTAGGATGTAAAACTCCAAAAATCTTAACTTCTCATAATAACACTAGGTGACAAATTATCCTCCCAAACTTTAAAATACAAAGGGATGGTGCTGAAGCACTGAGAACAACAAGTTGCCATCAACAAGTTGGTACCATCAAGTTGTTGGAAGACATTAAAAAGGCAAAATGAATTCTGGCCCTGAGGACAAGAAAAGTCTCAAGTCACTAGAAAATTCAGTGGCCAATCTGAGAACAGCAGACAAAAGTGGGAAGAAAATTCACAGGTGAGTGCAAGGGAACTGTGTTAAGATCAAATTGTGCTGGGGAAGTCTGGTTCCTATGAATTGTCAAAATTAAGCAAACTTAAAAAGCAAACTCCTAGAAACAGAGAACAAAATGGCCATCATCAAAGACTTGGAATGGAGGGATCGGAGACACATTAGTCAAAGCACACAAAATTTCAGTTAGGAGAAATAAGTTCAAGAGATCTATGTATATCATGATAACTATATTTAATAACAAAATATTATATACTTGAAAATTGCTAAGAGTAGAGCTTAAGCTTTCTCACCAAACACACACATACGCACATGCACACACACAAAAAAATGGTAAGTATATGAGGTAATGCATATGCTACATAGCTTGATTTAGCCAGTCCCCAAATGTATACATATATCAAAACATTATGCTGCATATAAAAAATATATGCAATGTTTTTGCTAATTTAATAAAACTAACCAAATTAATCTCTTCCGTACAAAGGCCTCACTGAAGAGATTCTGTTGGGAATAGAATACAAACTGAAAAAAACAGGAATACTAAGTCAAAAAAACGTAATGGGTGAAATCATGAAAATTAAATGAGAAAATTGAGAATATGGAATGTACATGACAGGCAATCTGGGTTCTTCAGCAAATAAATTGTAAGAAAAAAAAGAACCATAGGGAACTCAAAGACTTAAAAGATATTTCTTAAGAGCTGTTTTAACTAAATATAAACATATGGTTATAATAGCCACTAAGGAATAGAGAAGAGCTTTTCTGTTGATATGAAAAAGAAGTTTACTCCATGTACTCCATGTAATTTTCCATCTGACTTCTCATTTTCCATATGATTTGCCTTGCTGAACCTTCTTTCAGTTCTTAGAGGTATATGCTGTTTCCTCCATCTGAACCAGTCAGCAATTGTACTAAATCTTATTCATCCTTCTGATTTTACCTTAATTTTCACTTATTCTAAATCCCAGGCATGATCAGCACCTTGTCCTATATATCCATTCTAAAATTCCCCTTCATGTCATGTGTCAAGATGTAATTGTTTATATCATCTGTTGTAGGTCTTCTCTGTTGGATCCAGAAGGGGAATGAGTATATCATTCTTATTGCTGTATCCTCACTGCCATGATGGTACCTAGCATGTAATACTTTAGTAACTATTTGGTCAATAAATGAATGACTAAATGAGTCAGAGATAACAGGTATGTAAATTACAGCAATCGATTCGTTTGTGTGTGGCATATGCCCATTTCTATCGCCCAAGTTACATCCATTTCTTGCTTCTTTATACATATTCTCTTTCAGTGCCCCCATGGCCACACCTAGGTACCTTTATTGCCCTGCCTTGCTTGGTCATTGATATCTCTAACTTAACAGAGGGCCAGGCCATCACACTTGTTGGGTACTGAGGCCTGCTCTGGTGTCAGGTGAGGCTTTGGAAGTTTGAGCCCAGAAATACCAAATTAGCACCTAGAAATGAAACTCAAACTGTTCTCTACATTTTTTGGCAGTTATTCAATGTTATAGTTACATTAAGAACTCTATGATATTGTTTTTTTAAAGAAAGTTTTAAATGTCAAAGAATTATCTGAAAATATGCTTATAAAAGCTTATGTCACATCTGAGGCTCAATCAAGCCATGGGATGTCCCAAGGAAAGCTGTGGACTCCTTGCTGAAGAAGCCTGACAAGCATCTGAGAAGATCTAGGCAGCAAATGACATAAGGAAGTCCAGACATTCACATGGTGGCATCAGCAAAGTATAATGGTGGCAGAGAAAAGTCATAGCAAATGGTAGAACACAGAACAAAGGGATTGAAGAAGGAGACTTGGTTGAAATTAAGAAAATAAAGCCAACATTAAGTGACAGAAACATGTCAAACAGAAAAGCAAGAACAAGGGAACTATGAGTAGAATCTGCCTGGAAGTTGAGAGGCGGCCACAAGACACAAAACATTTATGTGAGCAAGGATTCAAGAATCTAGTGAAGAATAAATGTGGACAGTAATGAGGAAAGTTATTATGTGGTTGCACATATTAAATAGAACTCATTTCAAAATTGGCCTAGACTTACATTCAAAAGATAGAGTCATAAAACTAATGATTATCAATAGTACAAATTAGAAAATAGGCTGAAATATACATGCTAAAATTCATTGTATTAATAGTCACACATACACACATCTGTATTTGTCTCTTTAGTATTTAATTTCTATCCTGAGGACTCAGTAGTTTGGTAGATATATATTTATTTCTGCTCTATTGATGTTATAGCTAATGATGGGTTAAATACAGTACATTATATACAGGTCACTGTGAAAACACAGAAAGGAAAATCAGTAGTAATGATAACAAAGGGCTTCCTGGAAGCAGCAACATTTAAGTGAATTATGAAGATACTTTAAACAAAATATAGTTAAGTATCATATCACTAATTGATACTATTAGAACATCTAATGCCAGTAACAATGCAAAGCATCTGAACAACATAATAAACTTGAACTAATGGATAGGTAGAGAAAAACCATCCAACAAATGCACAATATATATTCATTTTAATAAAATTAAATATCAGCAAATCCCACAGGATTAAATTAGGAATGTTATTTTACTACAAACCAATGGAGACATTCAAAGCTAAACATGGTTTGATGAATTTCAACTTTAATCCATGATCCAAACAATTCTTATCAAACTAGGAAGTCAAGAAAATATTATTCAGATGAAGTATACTTTTACAGAATCAATACAAACATCACAAGTAATGTGAACTATCAAAGCTTTTTCTTTGATATTAATAGCAAGTTAAAAATATCTCTTTTTACCAATTCTATTCGACATTATACTGAAGATCCTACTCAGTAAGGGGAGAGAAGAAATGTAAGCCTAGCACAGGAGTTGAAAAGGAAAAAAAAAAAAAAAAAGCTAATCCTTTCTGTTAAGTCACAGATATGATTGCTATAGAAAATCTAAAACTATTGATACATTACTTCAATTGATATGAGTTTACCAATGTTGCTGAATATAAAATCAATTGATATAAAAAGTGCTTTTCTATGTATCAAAAGACAAAATTAAATGGTAAAATTTAGCATTTATAATATCAAAATATTAAACAGTGTATAAGAATAAAGTTATCTGGCAGTGAGCTTGGGGTATCTCTATGTTTATCTTCAAGGAACTTGGAAGGCTGATCATGACTTTTAGCTAAAATAAGGATGAGCAGGTCTAGCTAGTGATTTATAACATGCTATCTAAAGATGAAACTCCTCTGAAGGTACCTTGTACTAGTTTATATGCATTGTTCAGGAATGCATGGATTGATGGTTTTCAGTTAGCTTCACCATTTACACAGCCTGCTTTTAACTGTGCAAGTGGCAGGTTACAAAACATTTCTTAACGAACTTGTGCCTAGTCTCCCCTGGAACTAAGATAGCTCACACTTAACTTAGTGGCTCATAATTCAAAAATGAAACACATTCTGTGCTGATAGGGCCCTGAGGGTTGTGTCTGGAAGTCTGGACTCCTCAATGATTATAAATGTTTTCATTATCTATCTATACTGTAACATTAGCTGTATTAAAGTCTTATGTGAGTATATTCTTCAGTTTCATGAGTCTTTTCAATAAAATGATTCTGTGTAATTGTTATATTAATAATAAATATAAAAGTTAACATGTGCCAGGTTTCTACAAAGACAATTATAAACCATGTTAAAGAAAAATAAAATCAACGTAGAGAAATATGATGTTTTTTTGATCGAGAGTCTCAATATTGTCAGGATGCTAATTCTCCTCTAACTGATTTAAAGTTTTAATGCAATTCCTATCAAAATCAAAGTAGGCACTTTACTTCTGCCTAAGATATTTTACAGGGACATGATTTATTCTCATACAATCAATAATAAAAATCTAAAGTATAAAACCCAAGAAAGCATATGAAACAATGATTTCAGATAAACAGGTAGCACAGGAATGTGATCTCTAATAGAAGGGAGACAAACAAGGTGGATCCTACAATTCCCACAGATTCCTGCTTCTCTATAGCACAAGAAAATAGAATACAAGAAGAGCCTAGTGGTCTCCTTTATTTGAAGAAGCATACATTGTATTTTAGGAATTCAAAGATGGCTAAAAATCATGGGGCATATTACCAGAGAGAAGGGGGCACATACACACATACAGAGACAGGAGTGCAGGGAGAGAGAGGGCAGGAAGGCATTTTTGCAGATCACCGTAATAAAGTTTCCCACAAGTATTTGGCTGGAAATGTTTCTGCACATATGTGCAAGGACAATATTCTAGGCTGGAGATGAAATCATTGAAAAGCAGTAGATCAAACAGTTCCCAGAGCCCATACAAGGCTAAGAACTCTTGATGCTCCTCCAGAGTGGAAAAATTCATAATACATGCAGCATCAGTTAGAATCCTCAGAAGGTTATTGCCTCAGCAATGGCCCTAAATTAGCTCTACACCAACAGCTGCCCTGGTACCACCCCAACCAATCTGAAAAACAAACTTTGAAAGTATTCCATTGTTTTCAAGTAAATTAACAGTGCCTGAACAAAATTTAACAATTATAAGAGTACAATAAAAGGGCAGAAACCAACCATGAAAACTTACAAAATTTATCATCACATTTTGAAACTAAAATATGACCCATAACTAAAAGACAAATCCATCAATAGAAACAGATCTAGAAATTACAAAAATGATAGAACTTGACATAGAACTGAAATAAAAATACAGTATCAAAGCAGAGAGATGAAAAGTAAGACAGATTAAGTACACAGGAACAAAGAACAAATAATAAGACACTTCCCAGATACTACACAAGCAAAAATTAAGTGAAGTGTCATGTTTAAAAAACTGAAGGAAAAAATATAAATCAAGTTAGAACTATTGCCCCATGAAAATATTATTTAAAACTGAAGGCAAAATAAAAATGCTTTCAAACAAACAATCTGAGATTACATTCTACCAGATGATCTGCACTATAACAAACATCATAGGAAGTTATTCTGGTATAATAAAAATGAAATCAGATGGAAAATTGGATTATGTTAAGGAATGAAGAGTGACGGAAAAGATAAAAGAGTGGGTTAATGTATAAATTGCTTCTCAATTTTAATATATTTTTAAAAGATAATTGGGAGACTTCTGATTATGGCAATTTAAAGGAGTTGATAATTCTGTTCTGCCAAAATAGGTGTAAACAAGTATAAATAAGCATAACATGAGTTTAAAATAAGTATGAAAATAAATTATAAATTTCAGTTATTTACTATCAGAAATGGCATAGGGAAAATATAATATGAAATAACTAGGATTATTACTAGAAAAAAGATAGTTTATCATAATAAAAGTGTCACTGCATCAGGAAGCTATATATATTTATATACATTTATATATATTAATATATGTATGTATTCACATATGTATTTACATTTTTATGTATTCATATATTTCCTATATTTGCATATACTTATGTTTTCATATATTTTATATATTTACATATACTTATATATTTTAATATATTTATATATAGATTTTATATATTTATACATATTTACATTTATATATCTATGTATATATTTATATATAATATAGCAACAAATTATTGAATATATAAAGAAAAAATAACAGAATTGAAAGAAGAAATAGAAAAATTAAAAGTCATAGCTTTAATATTTAAATACTCAGTAATTTATAGAACCAGACAGAAAATAAGCTAGGATATGGAAGAGTTCAATAATGCTATTAGCAAAATTAACTGACATATAGAACAAGTCTACCTAACATTAGCAGAATACACATTTTTTTCAAGCACACATAGAACATTCAGAATGACACTGTGATAAGCCATAAAACCAATCTCAAAATGGTTTTAATTTGCATTTCCCTGATGATTTATAGTTTTGAGCATTTTTGGTACCTATTGGCCATTTGTATTTCTTCTTTGGAGAAAGATCTTTTCTGGTTCTTTGTCAATTTTTAAATCAGGTTGTTTGTTTTATTGCTATTGGGTTGTTTGAGTCATTGATATAGTGACTGATATAGTGACACATATTAACCTTTTATCAAATGCATGGTTGGCACATATTTTCTCCCATTCCATAGGTTGTCTCTTTATTGCTTTCTTTGATGTGCATAAACTTTTTGGATATCACCTCATACCTGTTAGAATGGCTGTTATCAAAAACACAAACCATAAAAAATGTTGGTGAGGTTGTGGAGAAAAGGGAACACTTGCACACTGATGGTGAGAATGTAAATTAGTACCACTATTAAGGAAAAAACTTGGAGTTCCTCAAAAAATTAAAAATTGAACTACTATGACTTAGCAATCCCACTATGTTCAATGTGACATTATTAATAATAGGCAAGAAATGGGAGGCAAATGAAATGTTCATAAATGTACAAATGGATGTTGTTTGTATACACAATGGAATAATATTTAGCCTTAAAAATAAGGAAATCCTGTCATTTGCAACAACATAGGTAAACCTGGATGACTTTATACTAAGTGAAATAAGTCAGGCACATAAAGACAAATACCACAAGATCTCACTTATATGTGGAATCTAAAAAGTTAAGTTCACAGAAGCAAAGAATAGAATGAGGCCAGGGTACGGTTGGGATCGGAGAGATAGTGGCCAAAGAGTACAAAATTTCAGTTAGACACGTTGAAAAATTCCTGAAGATCTATTGTACAGCATGATGAGTATAGTTATTAACAATTTATTGTATATTTGAAAATTGCTAAGAGAGCAGATTTTAAATATTCTCACCACACAAAAACAATGGTGAGTATGTAAGTTAATGGATACGTCAGTTAGCTTGATTTAGCCACTCTGCAATGCATACACATATCAAAATATCATGTTTTATGCTATAATTACATACAATTTGATGTCAATTAAAAATTAAATAAAACAGTCAATAAATTTAGAATGATTGGACTTATACAAAGTTTGTTCTCAAAATGCTGTGACATTACATTAAAAATCAATCACAAGAAAAAAAATCTAGAAATTACCAAAAATTTATAAGTTAAATAAACACGTCTAAATAACCCATGAGTCAAACAAGAATCAAATGGAAATTTAAAATATATATGCTGATCTATATCACTAGGGTAATGTTCAGAAAAGTTACCAAAAAAGATTGCTAACTAAATCCTGAACAAACTGTAAATACATGTCTAAAGGAAAGAAATTATGATTACTGGCACAACTCATTTTCTATTTCTTTTCTGACAGTATAGTCACTCAAATGCAACCTATTTCAAGCTGTGTAACTTTAGTGTGTGTGTTTGTGTACATATGTGCATTTGTGAAGTATATAAACTAGTACATTACTTAAGAGTACCTTTAGAAAACTTTAGGTGGATATTGTTCACAAGGATTAACAAGAAGACAATTTTTTAAAATTCAGAAATACATGTATTTAAAAAAGATGTGAATACTTTAGGCTACTTTGCCATTCTTATTTCATAATTTGAAAAAAAAAAGTGCCTTTCTTTGTGTTATTAAATCAGTAAAGAAGTTAAATAAATTTAAATGTTAAGTTACTATATTTAAAGTTTTTACTTCAACATTTATTCTGAAGTTAATGTGTTGGATATTACAAAATATCCGTGGAGAATATTATGTCTGTGTATTTTTCTTCAGCATAGATGCAAAGGACTGCAAAAATATCCTACTTACAAATAGATTTTCCTAACATCAAGTTTTATTATTCCCTCAAAGACAAAATAGAAACAAACAGTTAAGACATTAATGATAGTCATGAAAAATGACAAAGTAAAAAATATTTTAAATACTTGTTAATACCATTCAAAATTTATATATATAGGACAAAACTAAGATTGTTATCTCTTCTATATAAATCTACTTTGTAAATGTGGTAGTATAACATTTTTATGGAAGATCAGTGTGCAAGCTGATTTCAAATTCCTTTTCTCTAAAATAGATAAGGACATGCTGACAGTATGTAATTTCATTGATCATAATGCACTTAAAATGCTTAAAAAATAACTGTAGTGTAAAATATATGCTATGCTTTTGGCAATCAACTAAGTGATTCCTGACCCTAAACATTAACCTTTTCAATTATATACACAATAGTTTTATAATAATTGAGTTCTTCATAACTCCTATCCGATGTTTAGGAAGCCAAGGTTACTTTAGATAGCAAATGTTTTCATCTCTGAATGTACTGATTATCTCTTGAGGAAAAAATAAAAGGCAACTATGGGTTATCGACTATTGTTAATATTGACATTTGGATTTTCTGTAAATTAGAAACAAATGTGTACATGGAATATCAAATGTTTTTTAAAGGTGGTCAAGTAGAATGAGATATCTTAATTGGAACATTGAACTAGGGAATACATGTTTAGAGTAAAACTGTCTTCTTTGTAGTTCAGTCAAGAGCAGTTCTAATGTGTGTGGGGGGGGGATCTATGTAGATGCAAAACTAGACCAATTAGAAGGTTAAATTCTATGAGATATTAGGTCATGGAATTGTCTAATTTTTGTTCCTCAGTGTAACTCCTGTTCCTAAGATAGTACTTTCTTTCCCTCTTTCAATAGTAGTTAGTATTTAGTAAGTGCCAGGAATTGTTGTTAGTACTGAGGATAAAAAAAGAATAAAATAGACTTCCTGCATTAAGGACTTAAGGAATGTAAACAGGTAAATGTAATAATATATGACAAGAGTTATTATATGATATGTATGTATCGGGCTTATTGGGAATGTAAAAGGCAACAATGATTACATATGTATGGGGGTAGGGAGGAATATCACAAAGGCAATGTAGAGGACATGACTCAGGGTAACTTCCAGATTTTCCTTGGACAAGATGGATGTATACAATGTATAATTTGAATGTCTAGAAAAATATTTTGTTGTTTACTTAAATTGTATTAAATATTTCATAAACTAAACAAGAAAGCTCCTACCATGGCACACCTTTTCATCTATCTAAAATAAACACCACCAGACAATTAGGTATCAGAAAGTGTGGTCCCACTTTGAAGTGCAAAATGAATTGGGAGCAGGAATAAAATCACAGAGAAAGCAGGAATAGAGATAACACTTGAATCATCTGTTAAATGTGAATGAGAGAAGAGAAAGCATTATAGTAACAGAATTACTTATTATATTTGTATGCTACAAGTAGCTATTACAAGAAAAATAAACAAACCTTTGTGGAATAATTGATTGAAAGAATGCACACATGAGCATTGACTAGACTTCCTTTTAAAATAGAGGTATCTTACTTAAGGGTGATAAATTAAGTACCTAAAGATATTAGGGGGATTGAATCAACCAGCTTCTTTTCAGCTGACTTTAGAAGCATGACAGAAGAGGGGCTTTATCAACATGAGAAAAGTTGATGCCTATGTAGCAGAGTTGCTGAAGACAACAAATGATACCTGAAGATAAACATCATGTATTCATGAACTTTCCCTAAAAACAGTCTCAGGGAGTACCCATCCCCACTGATACTCCTTGCAACAATCTTCATCTTGAGCTAGAGTATCAGTGAACTTGAATATTATTACTTCAAATTCTCTCTTGTGCCTAAGATACTTCCTTCAGGCTTCTTCAATTGTTTAGCCTGATATAAGAATCTGTTGTTTTTCAAGGCTATTCTTGTTCCATAATTTTGGAAAAAAAAAAGAGAATAGTGCCTTTATTTGTGCTATTAATTACACCAGTAAAGAAGTTAAATAAATGTAAATCTTAACTTACTATATTTGAAGTTTTTACTTGAAAATTTATTCTGAAGTTAACATGTTGAATATTGTGAACTATCTATGAAAAATATTATGTCTGTGTATTTTTCTTCAGCATAAATGCAAAGGGCTACAAAGTTTTGAGGAAATTTGTATTTTATAAAACCTCATTCTCATAAAAAATCTTATATCTAAAAGCACATCAGCATTTCTGAGTTATTTGTATATGTACTATTATTTGAAATTTATAAAAATTATATGAATTACATGATATCCTAACAAAGTAACTCTTTTTCTTTTATTCATAGCTTTATTGATTTATAATTGATTAAAATATACTGTACATATTTAAAGCCTATGATTCTATAAATTTTGACTTACATATACATGCAGGAAAACATCAAAGAAATCAAGATAATGAATAAATCCATCACCCCCAGAAGTTCCTTGTGCTCTTTGTAGTAGGGACTCCTCCCTCATCTCCAGAACGCTGATATGCTTTCTAGCATTACAGTTTGGTTATAAACTTTCTTTAAAATAAGGTAAGGCACTAAGCAAAAATGACATAACCTATACACAATGGAATAAAATCTTGGGTGATATTTTGATACATAAACTAGTGCTATTTTCATTGTACCTACAACAGAGTAATCAAAACTTTCCTAAGAATTTTGGCATGTGAACAAAAGATTATATCCCTGACACTAGAAAGATTTTTATTATGGATCACAGTTCTGCAAGTAATGATGGCCCAGTGAAGTGAGTTTATCAAAGTTGAAACTACAATACTCAATGGTGTTGTCTAGGTCCCTACATTTGAACTTATCCCTAAACTCTTTTCACCTCAAGCCTCTGACACTCTTCCCCACTGACTCACAGTTTACTTCATAATTTAATAAAGGTAGGCAGATTTATAGAAATTCCTTCACTTTCTCTATACCCCATATGTCTGCCCAATGAGTCTGGAATTGTATTTCTGCCTTCCTCTTGTAATAAAAGGATGAAGTGTTTTTGCTTCAATCAAAAGCCAAATCTTCTATCATTGCTTTTGGATCTGTGTTCCCACACATTTTCAAGTACATGAGTTTTAAAATTACCCCTCCTCTCCTCTCCTTTTAAATAGCAATATCCAATTCCACCTTTATTACCCCCTAACTCCTAAACACTTCCATTACATCTCCTCAGCATTCTCATGCTCTAATTTTTTTATTCACCTTATGAATCCCTTTCTTGACTGCCTTTCAGGTGCCATCTACTTTTTAAAAGTTTGCATTTTGATAAAAAAAGAGAATCGTGCTTTTATCCACATTTAAAGAATATATCAATATAAGAAACTCTTTTCAATTTGATGTAATTTTTAATTTTAGTAACAGTGTGATGAAGGGGAATTAAAAACTTATTTATAAAGGAAGAAACCACTATAACCCTATGAAATGAAACGAATTAGTGGTCTTGGTTTTTCACATCTAAAAATGTTGAGAACCTGATCTATATAAGGCCTACAGGTTGAGCTGAGTCATTTAGGACAGATCTATGATGGCTGTCATGTTTCATACTTGTTAACTGAAGTTATATCTTACTTCTAAAATGCTTCGACAGAAAAAGAGCAATATAATAGTAAGGTGATTAGTATCCCACCAGCTTCAGTGAAATAGATGCCTTTGTGGTTTATTCCAGAGATTTAATTGACAGAAAAGGGTCAGAAATGAATACATATCTCTGTGGCTTTTCATTTTTATTCTGAGTTAGCACAGCCAGTGGGAACTTATCAGTGCCAAAACAGTCTCCAATGACTCACCATTTCTGTTCTCTCTCTCTCCTTCTGGGAAAGTAATGTACTAATGGGCTCTTATTCACAAACTCATCTGTGAGAGACAATTGGCAGGTTGGAACGTGTGGTGTCTGTGGCAGAAATAACAACCTCCCCTTTATGTGTCTTCCTTCTCAGGGTGACCAATGACATCATCTAACTTCCTTTCTCAAGACACCTGTGATAAAAACCTAAGGACAAATGCCATTATCTCTGATGATTTGATAAAGAAACTAAGATACTAAGATTGTGAGTGACAACCTCAAGGTCTCTAATGATGTACATGTGGAATGCTTTTGGGTGGTAGTACTTTTCTTTGTGCACCTCATATCTAGCAGATTGTGAGTGACAACCTCAAGGTCTCTAATGATGTACATGTGGAATGCTTTTGGGTGGTAGTACTTTTCTTTGTGCACCTCATATCTAGCAGCTAGACAGATCTTCCATAAATATAAATCTAATCATATCATTCCTTTTAAATGACATCCCATCTAAATTCTAAATACTTTTCCACATACTAGAAGGCTTTCTATGAAGTGGATGCTACCTACATTTCCACACTCATCTTGTACTTATGATTCATTACCCTGTAGATTCCAAGCTTTTAAAATTTTGCACAATTAGGTAACAATTAATATTATGACAGGAACACATCCTCACATAGCAACATTGACACTGAAAGTAAATGGGCTAAATACCTCACTTAAAAAATAGATTGGCAGAATGGATTAAATGACAGAGTCCAAACATATGCGGCCTTCAAGAGACTCAATTAACAGATAAATATTTTTATAGACTCAAAGTAAAGGGATAGAAAAGATATTTAATGCAAATAGAAACCAAAGGCAAGCAAGAGTAGCTATACTTATATCAGATTAAACAGACCTTTAAGAAAATAGTAAACAATAAAAGGTAAAGAATATCATTATATAATGATAAAGGAATCAATTCAACAGAAGACATAAAAATCCTCAATATATATGCACCCAAAACCAGAGCACAGAAATTCATAAAATAAGTACTACTAGACCAAAGAAAATGATAGACAACAATACAATAATAGTGGAGAATTTCAACACCCCACTGACAGCACTAGACTGATCATCAAGGCAGAAAAATCAACAAAGAAACACTGTACTTAAACTGGACTCTAGAACAAATGGACATAAAAGACATTTACAGAACATTCTACTCGACAGCAACAGAGTATATATTCTTCTCATCAGCACATGGAACATTTTACAACATTAATCATATATTTGGCCACAAAACAGTCTCAATAAATTTAAAATAATCAAAACTATGTCGGGTATCTTCTCAGATCACAGTTAAATAAAACAAGACTTTAATTTCAAGAGGATCTCTTACAACTTTATAAATACTAGAAATTAAATAACTGGCTCCTGAATGATCTTTAGGTCCATGACAAAATCAAGATGGAAACTGAAAACAAGGCTATTAGTAGTGCCATAACATATCAAAACTTCTGGGACACAGAAAAGCAGTGTTAAGAGTGAAGTTTATAGTATCAAATGCCTACATAAAAAGGAAAGATCACAAAATAACAACCTAACATCATACCTCAAGGAGCTAAAAAAACAAGGACAAAACCCAAAGCTAGCAGAAGCAAAGAAGTAACAAAAATCAGAGCAGAATTAAAGAAAATTGAGATAAAAATACAACAGATCAATGACATGAAAAGTTGGTTCTTTGAAAAGACAAACAAAATTGATAGACCACTAGCCAGACTGAGAGAAAATTCAGATAGGCTCAATCAGAATTGAGAAAGGAGACATTACAACTGATACCACAGAAATACAAAAGATAATCTGAGACTACTATAAATATGTCTATACCCACATACTAGAAAACCTATATATAGTAAATGGATAAATTCCTGGAAACATACAACCTCCCGAGTTTGATTCAGGAATAAATAGAAATCCTAAGCAGACCAATTATGAGTAGTGAGATTAAATTAGTAATAAAATATCTCCCCAAAACAACAACTAAAAGCCCAGGATCAAATGGATTCACAGACAAATTCTATCAGATGTGTAAAATAGAGTAGGTATCAACCCTCCTGAAACTTTTCCAAAATATTGAGAAGGAATTCTACAAAGCTAATTCATTCTACAAAGCTAGTATCACCTTTCTACCAAAGCCAGGAAAAGACACAACAAAAATAAAACTACAGACCAATATCACTCAAGAACATATATGCAGAAACCTCAACAAAATACTAGGAAACTGAATCCAATAGCACAAGAAAAAGATAATTCACCATGATCAAGTGAGTTTTATCCCAGGGATGAAAGGAAGGTTCAACATACATAAATCAATAAATGTGATTCACCACATAAACAGAATTAAAAATAAAAACCATATGATCATTTCAATACATTGAGAAAAAGCATTGGATAAAATCCAGCATCCCTTCATTATAAAAACCCTCAACAAACTAGGCATAGAAGGAACATACCTCAAAATAATGAAAGCCATGTATAACAAACCCACAGCCAACATGATACTGAATGGGAAACGTTGAAAGCATTCCCTCTGACAACTGGAACAGGACAAGAATGCCCACATTAACCACTCTTATTCAACATACTACTAGAAGTCCTAGCCAGAGCAATGAGGAAAGAGAAAGAAAGAAAGAGTATCCAAATTGGAAAAGAGGAAGTCAAATTATCTTGTTTGCTGATGGTATGCCAAGAAAACCATAAAGATTCTTCTAAAAGATTCCTGGATTTGATAAATCAATTTGTTAAAGTTTCAGGTTACAAAATTGATGTACAAAGACCAATAGCATTTCTATACACCAATAATGATCAAGCTGAGAACCAAATAAAAAAACTCAATCCCATTTAAAATAGCTGCAAGATATAAAAAAAAGATACCTAGGAATATTAATAACAAAGGAGGTGAAAGGTCTTTACAAAGAAACTCCAAAACACTGAGGAAAAAATCACTAATACACTAACAAGTGGAAAAACATCCCATGCTTATGGATTGGAAGAACTAATATTGTTAAAATGGCCATATTGCCTAAAGCAATCTACAGATTCAATACAGTTCCTATAAAAATACCAATATCATTTTTCACAGAACTAGAAAAAAGTAATTCTAAATTTCATATGGAAGCAAAAACAACCAGAAAACAATCTTAAGCAAAAAGAACAAAGCTGGAAGCATCGCATAACCTTACTTTAAATTATACTACAAGGCTGTAGTAATCAAAATAGCATGGTATTTATATACAAATAGGTATACAGATTAATAGAACAGAATAGAGAACCCAGAAATAAAGCCACTATCCTACAGCCAATTGAGTTTTGAAAAAGTAAACAAAAACATACACTGGAATAAGGATATCCTATTCAATAAATGGTGCTGGGAAAATTGGATAGCCGTATGCAAAAGAATGAAACTGGATCCGTATCTTTCACCATATACAAAAATCAACTCAAGATGGATAAAAGATTTAAATATGAGGCCTGAAACCATAAAAATTGTAGAAGAAAACCTAAGAAAAACTCTTTTGGACATTGGCCTAGGCAAAGAATCTATGATTAAGATCCTAAAAGCAAATGCAATGAAAACAAAATAAATAAATGGGAATTAAATAAACTAAAAAGTTTCAGCACAGCAAAAGAAATAATCAACAGAGTAAACAGCCAACCAATAAATGGGAAAAAATATTTGCAAAGTCTGCATCTGACCAAGGACAAATATCCAGAATCTACAAGGAACACAAACAATTCAGCAACAAAAAACCAAACAATCCCATTAAAAAGTAGTTTTCAAACAAAATATCAAAATGGCCAAGAAACATGAAAAAATGCTCAAGATCACCAAACATCAGAGAAATACAAATTAAAAGCTCAATGAGATGCCATCTTACTTCAGTCAGAATTGTTCTTAAAAAGCAAAAAAACACTAGATGTTGGTGCAGATATGGTGAGAAGGGAAAGCTTATACACTGGTGGTAGGAATGTAGATTAGTACCACTTCTATGGAAAGCAGTATGGCAATTTCTCAAAGAACTTAAAGTAGATCTACCATTCAATCCCAGAATCCCACTACTGGTTATCTACTCAAAAGAAAAGAAGTCATTATGTCAAAAAGATACCTGTTCTCATATGTTAATCACAGCACAATTCACAATATCAAAGATATGAAATCAACCTAAATGTCCACCAATTGACAAGTGGATAAAGAGAATGTATGTGTGTGTATTTACACATACATCATGGAATACTACTTAGCCATACAAAAAGAAGGAAATATGTCTTTTGTAGAAACTTGAGTGGAACTGGAGGCCATCATCCTAAGTGAAGTAACTCAGGAAGGGCAAATTAAATACCACATGTTCTCACTCATAAATGGGAGCTAAACTATGGGTATGCATGGTCACACAGAATTGGTATAATAGATACTGGAGACTCCAAAGAGGGGAGGTCAGGAGTGCAGTGAGGGATAAAAAATTTCCTATTGCCTTAGGGGTCTTCTTCATAAATTCTTTGCCTAGGCCAATGTCTGTAAGAGTCTTTCCTATATTCTCTTCTAGAATTCTAATCATTTCACACCTAAGGTTTAAGTCTGTTATCCACCATGATTTGATTTTTGTGAGAGGTGAAAGCTGTGGGTCCTGTTTCAGTCTTCTACATGTGGCTATCCAATTTTCCCAGCACCATTTATTGAATAAGGATTCTTGTCCCCAAAGTATGTTTTTGTCTGCTTTGTCAAAGATTAGATGGCTATATGAGGATGGTTTTATATTTGGATTTTCTGTTCTGTTGCACTTGTCTGTGTCCCTGAACTTGTGCCAATACCAAGCAGTTTTAAGAACCACAGCCTTGTAGTATAGTTTGAAGTCTGGCAAATTAATACTTCCAATTTTGTTATTATTGCTTTTGCTAAACGGGGTCTTCTCTGATTCCATACAAAGTGTATAATTATTTTTTCTATATCTGTGAAAAATGATGTTGGTAATTTAATAGGGATTGCATTGAATCTGTAGATCACTTTGGGCAGTATAGACATTTTAACAATGTTGATTCTTCCAATCCACGAGCATGGTATGGTTATCCATCTATTTACATGCTCTGCAATTTCCTTCCTCAGTGTTTCGTAGTTCTCCCTACAGAGGTCCTTTACCTCTTTAGTTAAATATATTCCTAGGTATTTTATTTTCTTTGTGGCTATTTTGAAGGGTATTGAGTCCTTAATTTGGTTCTCTGTTTGACTGTTATTGGCATATATGAATGCCTCTGATTTGTGTGTATTGATTTTGTAACCTGAGACTTTACTGAATTCATTGATCAATTCCAGGAGTCTCTTGGTTGAATCCTTGGGGTTTTCTAGATATAACATCATGTCATCAGCAAAGAGTGAGAGTTTGATCTCTTCTTTCCCTATTTGGACTCCCTTGATTCTGCTCTCTTGCCTGATAGCTCTCGCAAGGACTTCCAATACTATGTTGAAAAGTAATGGGGACAGTGGGCAGCCTTGCAATCACACGAACAAAAATAAATGAATGGGACTGGATTAAATTAAAAAGCTTCTGCATAGCCAAAGAAACAGTCACGAGAGTAAACAGACAACCTACAGAATGGGAAAAAATTTTCGCATACTACACATCAGGTAAAGGATTGATAACAAGAATCTATTTAGAACTCAGGAAAATAAGTAAAAAAAAAATCAAACAACCCTATCAAAAAGTGGGCAAAGGACATGAATAGAAATTTTTCAAAAGAAGATATAAGAATGGCTAACAAACATATGAAAAAATGCTCAACATCCCTAATCATCAGGGAAATGCAAATCAAAACCACAATGAGATATTACTTAACTCCAGTGAGAGTGGCCTTTATCAAAAAGTCCCAAAACAACACATGTTGGTGTGGATGTGGAGAGACAGGAACACTCATACACTGCTGGTGGGACTGCAAACTAGTGCAACCCCTGTGGAAAGCATTATGGAGATATCTTAAACAGATACAAGTAGACCTACCATTCGATCCAGCAATCCCATTATTGGGCATCTACCCAGAAGAACAAAAGTCATTCTATGAAAAATACACCTGTACCTGAATGTTTATAGCAGCACAATTCACAATTGCAAAGATGTGGAAACAACCCAAATACCCATCAATTCATGAGTGGATTAGTAAATTGTGGTATATGTATACCATGGAGTATTACTCAGCTATAAGAAATAATGGTGATATAGAATCCCTTTCGTTCTCCTGGAGAGAGTTGGAACCCATTCTACTAAGTGAAGTATCCCAAGAATGGAAAAACAAGCACCACATGTGCTCACCAGCAAATTGGTTTCCCTGATCATCACCTAAGTGCACATTTGGGAATAATACCAATTGGGTATCGAACTGAGATGGGGGGTGGGAAGAGGGGATGGATGTATACCTACATGATGAGTGGGTTGCGCACTGTCTGGTGAATGATCACGCTTGAATGTTCTGACTTGGGGGGATGGGTGGGACATGGGCAATATATATAACCTGAACATTTGTACCCCCATACTAAGCTGAAATAAAAAAATAAATAAAAATAAAAAAAAACACACACCCACAAAAAATTTTCCTATTGGGTACAATGTACACTCTTAGGGTAAATGGGTACACTAAAACCCAGACCTTGATGATATATGATATATCCATGTAACAAAACTACAGTTGTATCCCCTAAATATACTGAAATTAAAAACATGAAAATATGATGTATACACACACACACAATGGAATACTATTCAGCCATAAAAAGAATGGAATCATATCTTTTGCAGCAATGTGACTAGAACTGGAGGCCATTTTCTTAAGTGAAACAACTCAGGAATAGAAAGTTAAATACTACACGTTCTCAGTCATAATTGGAAACAAAATAATAGATACACATGGACATAGAGTATGGAATGATAGACATTGGAGACTTGGAAGGTGGAAGGGTGGGAGAGGGGTGAGAGATGAGAAATTACTTAATGGGTACAATGTGCACTATTCAGGTGATGGCTACACTACAAGCCCAGAATTCACAACTATGCAATATATCCATGTAACAAAACTGTATCAGTACCCCTTAAATTTATAAAAATTAGAAAAAGTCAGCTTGACAGATATATCTGACTCTCAATCTAACAACAAAAAAAAAAAACCCTCAGACTCCTGTGCCACATCCCCTACCTTTTTTCTTCCTTGTGTTCATTATTATCTGAGGTTTATCTTGTATGTTTTGTTTCCTCATTTGTCATCTTTCTCCTATAAAATGTAACCTAATGAAAAATGTAACCTAGTTTGTCTGGTTTGGTTTCTTCCAATGTCTTGTACATATTCTGGCATAAAAGGTGTACAACCTTTGTTGAATATACTGCATAAACTTTGGAATTTCTAAAATTTCTGCTTTGGAACAATATTTCAAATCTTTTCAACACAGAGCCAGAAAAATGGTGTATATAGCCATAGGTCCTCTGCTGAGTCCTAATAAGTACGGATTATTATATCTCTTCATTGAGATGGATAGTTTACTGTGCCACAATATCATAGATCATAAAGGTTGCACCAAGAATACATGGGACAATCCATCTTTCTAGGGAAAATAAATCTTCCAACTCTTCAGGACAAATTCACATTCCCTTTCTGAAGACTCAAACACTTCCAAAAGGTCAGAACCATCACAAACTTCTTTGTTAGATTACTTGACTATAATAGGAGGTCCCATCCTCCTTTGGCATCTCTTGCATACTTTCATCTTTAAGCAGATATGAACAATTTATATCAGAACTGTGAGCTATGATAGGAAGAATACTACAATGAGAGTCAAGATTCTTAGCTTTGTTCTAAACTGGTACACTGAAAAAACAACTTAAAAACACTCCTACACCCAGGTGCTGAACTCCAAATTCAGTGATGAACATATAGATAAGAATGATTATTGTATAGTAGATACAAATGTTGTGATGAAAATCTGAGTGAACAGAAATGAAAATTGTATAGGTATAAATGAATGTAGTGTTATCCAAGTGAAAATAGTGCCATTTTTAAGTAAAACAACCTGTTGTTTCCCTACTGCTCTGGCTTTACTTCTAAGTCTACAGTGTAGTTCAGTTTATTTTTACTTTGTCCCTCAGCTTCATGTGTTGAGTTATAGTTTGCTCTCCAACATGTTTAGAATAGCTATTTCCCAAAATCCTAATAAATCAAAGAATTTGCCAAAGTACTTCACAAGGCCAATTGAAAAAGTCAAATAACCTTAATAAGAAAAGCTTATAAAGTAGCCCTCCCTTATCCCCCATTATACCATGGACTCTATCCTTTCCCTACCACACCGTACTATTTCTTTTTTTTTATTTCAGAATATTACAGGGGTACAAATGTTTAGGTTACAAATTATTGCCTTTGCCCTGCCCGACTCAGAGGTACATGCCATTTCTAATAGGTAAATGATCTCAGCTTTCTAAACTCCATATTCTTAATATTAGTGTATTACTACATGTCAATTAATTTTGAGTAAAATTGATACATCATATTCCAGCTCAGACATTTCCTACCAGAGTGAGATTGGACCTATGATTTAACCTTACTCTCCATCAATTTCCTCACCTGTAAATGAGGTTAGTAATTTCAACCACCTCTTTTATGTGGCTGACTTAAGTTAATAAATTTAAATTACTTAAAATTATATAACTTATTATAAGTACTAAATTGATGGTGGTTCTCATAGTATTATTATGAGAAACTCACATATGCCACCTTTCCTTGTACCTCATCTTTCTCATAAATTGGATCTCATTTTTCAGTTAAATTTATATAAATGTAATTATTCACAGCCCCAGCAAGTAGTATATTAAATGTATTTTCTTTTTTTATACAACTTGCGGGCATTTTCTTCTGGAGTCAGTTTCTCTTTCTCTCTCTTTCTCTCTGTCCCCCTCCCCCGACATTTGTTCTATTTTCAAGGAAAACATAAAATGAATATCTTGTAAAGTTTTTCTTTAACTTTCAATAGCTCTGTGATTGTCAATTCAATCATCTACATGATTTTATGTTTCACATAATTTATCAGATTCATTTGCTTTCTGGGAAATATCCATTTGGAGCCCTACAACTTTCTGCTCCTATCTAGCCTGGTGGCTTTTGAGAACTGCTACGTAGCTGTTATCTTGGGACTTCCTATTTCACTATCATTTTATGAACATTCTTTACCTCATTCCCTTTTCCTGCATGTTCTCTCTTCTAATTTTTCAATTTTCTCCTTATTTTACCGGAACATCTGGTTCAGTAGCTTCCGAGTTAAGATGACTGTGTTAGATTTGCTTTTTCTTTTTTTTTCTTAAAAATGCCATTAAGGTGGAAGCCTTTAAGATACTGTTATAAGGCGATATCTCCACAGTAGCAGCCTTATTTAATCACAAATTGTTCTCTGACTCTGTTCCCATTATGTTGTGTAATTTTTTCTTGTTGTATGTGGGGAAACGGGGAATCCCTATTCTATAAACCAACCGTCAGTTTATCTCTCCGGTCTCTGCCCCATATCGTATTTCTTCTTATCAGTATATTTGCCATATCCAAGCACATTTTGGGGTGCCTATGTTACTTTTTTTTTTTTTTTTTTTTTTAACGTTTTGCCATCTGCACTCCTCTTCCAAAGATTTGCCTGTAAAAATCCATATGATGATGGCTGGGTGTGGTGGCTCATGCCTATAATCCCAGTACTTTGGGAGGCTGAGGCAGCAGCACTGCTCAAGGCTAGAAGTTTGAGAACAGCTTGGGCAACAGAGTGAGACTCCCATCTCTACAAAAAATAAAATAAATTAGCCAGTCATGGTAGCATGCATTTGTACTCCTAGCAAGCTACGCAGGAGGCTTGAGGCAGGAGGATCACATCAGCTTAGGCGTGAGCTATGCAGTGAGTTATGATCAAGCTACTGCATTCCAGCCTGGGCAACAGAGTGAGACCCTGTCTCCAAACAAACAAACAAACAAAAAATATGTGGTGGGGGTGTGTGTGTGCATACATGTACAAACTTGAATATGTTAATGACAAAACAAAATTTTTTCAAAGATTTGTATACTAAGTGATATAAAAATATATACCACTATTCTTATCTAAGGACTTCATTTGATTATATTAAAAACTTACTTCTTTCTCAAATTAAACAACATACCTTCACTGTGCCCTCCCTTCAGCTACTACTCTTTATGTACGATAATAAAGGAAACATTTAAATTCATGGGTTAGCTTCTTACTGAAATAGTCTGTAAGAGATATTATGATCACCTTGCTGACTTTTAAAATATAGATGTGCAGGATCAACCCACAGATATTTTGAATCAATCATTCCATGGCAAGGACAAGACATATTTACTTTAGAAACAAAACAAAACAAACAACTTCCTACACTTATGCTGGTCAAACAGGTTTTACTGGCATATAATGAATTTCTATTATTTTTGTTTACTATGCTTTCACTGTAGTTTAATAAACACAGCCTGAATCCTTCTGAATTTATTAACTATTAAAGTCACGAATATTTTTACAGAGCTATATGTTCCTATGTAAGCTTTTGTATCATATCACCTTAAAATATGCTCTATTTTAAAATTAAATAATCTAACAGTATTATTTTAAAGAAACATGGGTCAAATTGATATATCATCTACATCTTTAAACACATGAGTAGCAGAATACCTTTTATAATTTTCCACTGTTAGGGGCTTATTTTGAAACATATTCAACTGTTCCATCCATCAAACTATGGGTAGAGGGTTTTGTTTTTTAAGGTATCCAGTGTTTATGCAATGACTTTTAATTTCTATAACATTCAATTTGGCTATATGACATTCCTAAAGGGAAAATGCATTCGACTTGCCATGTGCTACTTCAGCATATTCCTCTGTATAGGTGAAAATTTTTGCTAGGTAACTGTGAAACATCAGTTAAGTGTAGAAAATAAAAAGTCTCTTTTCAGCAAGCAAAATTTTAACTTCATTAAAAGTTTAAAAAAATTCAGTATGGTTGGATTCCACTACAGATTATAAGCTATTTAAGAACTAACCATAAGTCATCTAGTTACTTTGAGGTTCTATTAGCGTCCAGTACTGTGTACTCCAGAGGTAATACATAGGATCTTATTTTTCATTCAGAGATTGCTGAACTTTTGAGGAGTGGGGCTGTTTTCATTCAACTTCAATTTCCTTGCTAGCTATCAGGAACATGAAACAGCAGCTATACTCTAAAATACCAGTGTAAGAATTCAAAGGTTGAATCATCATGACTCTAAGGCAAATAAGTATTTTTAAAGAAGGAAGACAACATGGGCCTAGAAGATATCAAAATTGCACTATGTACAAACTAAAGTGAAGAAATGATGGAAGGAAATGGTATCTTGAGAAATGTAGACTAAAAGAAGAAATGTAGAGAGGCCTGATTTAATTTTCTACATATTTTTTTCCTTTTGTTTGTTTTTGCTGGAGCAGGGACAATCCTCAATGCCCAGGATACATGTATGTCTTTTTAGGTGCACAGTATCTGACAGTGACTCAGAGAGTACTTGATATAGAGTAGACCCTCTGTAAGATATTGCAAAGTAAACAATTCAAAATATATACTGACTCTTAAGTGAATTGTAAAATTCTTGCTTATTGTCATTTAGTGATTTGGTGGGAAAAACAAGCCACCAATATTCTTCTCCATCTCATTCTCCCTCTTAATGAATGCTAGACTACTGACTTCATCCTGCCTGTCAGTAAAATGTAATTTGCCAATTGCAGAAGCCATGTCAAAGCTATTTAAGGGATCTTCTTAAAATCAGTTATTTGATGAATAAAAAGTATTTTTTGTGTGTTTTAATAAGTTGGGGCTACAGAGATCCCTGGATACTATGATTTGATGGTTTATCCTTTTCTGAGATGTTTTTCATTAGCAGTATATTTCTTGCTATTTGGTCCTAAAATATAATTCAGTCAGTCCTAATCAATATTGTTCTAGCTCTTACAAAAATTTTATTTTACTTAATATTGCTTTATTTCAGGTCATGTCATTAAGGTAACAATATTATTACCTTCTTCATGGGGGGTGGAGCATGAAAGAGAGGGAGAGAGAGATTAGTTAACCCATTTCCCAGGTAATGGTCATAAAATTAAAACTCATCATTATTGGAATGGTACCAGATACAAACCAATATGGTATCCAAGTTGAACATTGAATGAATGTAGCACTTTCACAGAAGATGTAATTCATCTTCTGTACTCAATTCCAATATTTGAAATTGTGAAGAGGAACCAGATTGTGCAGACAAAGGTCTTCTTTATTATTAGTTACCAGAGATCGGTACCATTCACTTCATTTCCAGATTACCGTGTAGATGCTGGCTACTGTCAGGCCTTCCGTGTTACAAAGAGAAGACTGTCAGTACCAATGAAAATACCATAGTCAGCTTTAAAAAGAAGCCCTTCAGGCAAGTTCTCTTTGTAGGAAGACAGGTTTATCAAGCTTGTACACCAGTGCTTTGTCAGGGCAATTTCTTAGGACCACAGCAAATGGAATCTGTCCCTAAACCAAAGCTCTGAATAATTAAAATACTGTTAGTAGAATGCGAAGCATATTGTATTAATAACTATTTTTAAAAATCCCTACGTGCTCACACTATAGCATACTCAGTAAATAAAGCCTCATGCAGTTTATTATAAAATCATAGGAAATAAAGACAATAAACATCTATGAGATCACATAAAATAAACTCTCCTTCTTGCGTGTTTATGCTGTCCTAATTTTCCTGATGTTTCCATTGACAGAAATACTTTCTGATGTTGATCTTAAAATTTTTTTCTTTTTAATGTTCTTATATTATCCTCTTACTAATTTTTTATTATAAAATCTTAAAATTATATTCCATATAGTTAGAATTTGTGCTTCAATTATAAGATGACAAAATTGGCATCTCCTATCATTTAGGTAAAATACAAAGTACTACTGTTTTAACACATTAACTGCCATGTGAGTCGTATTTAATTCATGCTAGTTTAGAGCCTGGGCCCTTGTGAAGCAAAATCTTGGCAAAACCCTGCAGTTGATTTGTGAAAATCTTACTTGATATTCTTATTGTAACAATTAATACTGACTATTTAATTCTAAAAACATCAATTAAATGAACAGAAGTCAATAGATTTTGTTTTTCTATTTGTGTTCACCTTTAAATTATACTTAAGCCTGACAAGTCAAGAAAAACACTTTACCCTTATGAACTATTTTTCAAGTTTTCACATAATTTTCAAGTTTTTATATTACTTTTTATTGAAAAAACACAGAAAACAATAAAAACATAACCGATTTTTCATTAAATTAGAAAGGATCATTTTGTTTTCGAAGGTGTTATTGTATTTTCATTAAAAAACTCTAGGACCCCAAGAAAAAAAATTTTTTTCCTAGTGTGGCAGTCAATGTGTTAAAACTGAATTCATAAATGGATTTTGATGTTAAGAACTTCATTGTTGCTATTTAACGAATGGAAAAGACACTGTACTGGTTATCATGATCCACAGATTATGATGCTGGATCTCTTGTGAGTTATATAACCTTAAGCAAGTAATTCATTCCAACTCTCTGGGACTCTAATTAAAATGTGTGTGTGAAAGACTGAAGATGGAGGAGGGGAGAAGGGAGCCAGAGGACATCTCAGGTTCTGTCCAATACTTTCATTAAACTTTTAAGAAAAGTTATGTACTACATACACTGTTATCCTTTTAGGCAAATATATGGTGTCCATGTAATCCAAGGATCCTTCTTGCCCTGGACACTCTTAATTCACACCTGTGTTATCATTAATTATTAATATATCTACTTTCACTCTCAAGAATGTCTCAGTTTGGGTAACAAATTATATGCTAACCTTAGGTTTGTGCACTACTATAAGCTAACTCTTTTGACATGCAATTCAGGACAAGTAGCAAATAAACTAAAATATTGTAAGTAGTTTTACCTCAGCTGTAAAAACATCATTAGAACCTAGTTTTTGAAACTTAGGAGGTGTTAAAATACAGACACTTCATATGCAATTTATATCCATGTGCCAGTGAGTAATGTCTATATTTTAATAACAGAGAATAATGAAAACAAATAACCATTTTAAACCCTTCCCACTGTGTTTTTTTCTTTTTCTTTTAAATCTTTAATTGGAAGAAGGGGTCTGTTGTCATTACTGTTAGATTTAAAAAGTTATATCTTGACTTTCTTATTTTCCCTTTCTAGGCTTTTTTTATGTTTTATATTATGGAAAATCTCAACATATGTAAATAAATAGAACGTTATAATAAACTTTCACGTACCCACTACCTCCTCTTCAATAATTGTCAAACATTTGCCAAACTGTGTTATTTATTTATTTATTCCTCTTGCTCTACCATGTCTTTTGTTTGCTGGAACATTTTGAGGACATTTCTATATATAATGTAATTTCATTCATAGATACTTTAATATGCATTTCTATCTAATAAGGGTAATTTCTTTATATCCAATTCAATTAAGGAGGCTATAAAATAAAATCTTACAATGGATTTTGTACAGTTTTAATTTGCTAAATAGTCTTCCTCTATGAAACATTTTCCTACCAAATCATAGAAAATAGTTCTTGACACAGCAACATTTATTCAAATATTTCTACTTTAATCTCCATAACATGGCTAGAAGGCAAGTACTGATCAACTTTATTTTTTCCTTGTTAAAAATGGGAAAACACTGAGAGGTCTACATTTCTACCTTCACAAGAAATGGATTCTGCCAGCAATCTGAGCAACTCTGGGAGCAGATCTTTTCATCTGCTTACCCTCGTATAAGCCCATATACCCAGCCAGCGTCTTGTTTGCAGCCTTTCAAGATCCTAAGCATAAAGGCTCAGTTAAGCTGTGCCAACTCCTGACCCATAGACGATGTGAAAAAATTATTTTAAGCTACTGTGTTTGTGGCAATTTATTACTCAGCAATATAGAACATATTAAAATGTTTTGCTTTGTATTCCCTCTTTTGATTTGATTACATAATCTTTGAAGACTAGACCATGTCTTCTTTATACCAATATACAAATATACATACTAATATATTCATGCTATTTTGTTATCTTCCAATCATTTTAATATACATTGCATAAGGTGATATATATATATTCTACGGTGAAGGCGATAAGATTTTCCTACCTCACAGGTTAGGAAACTGAGGTTCAGTGAGTTAGAAATAGTTCCACTAAAGTCACCTTTTGGACATACGTGAACAAGGTGATAAAAGCAGGTCGGTCGAGCCCGGTCACAAGTCTGGTTTCTAATCAAGGACTGGTAGAAAGGACACTTTAGACTTGGGGTTCAAAGTCATGTCACTTTCGTTTATTATCAAACTGTTAAAGATGCAGTAAAAATATACAGACAGATAAGGCAACAAATGAGTGAAAAAAGCGCTCTCTGATATTTCCTTAGTTCCTCACAAAGGTGTAGCTAGATTTGTCAGTCAATATAGCAGGTACCAATGAAGAAACCCACCATAAAAGAAAAACACAAGACTGAAGTCTTTGACTTTTAAATAATTATTCTAAGGGAGCTGCCACATCAACACTCAAGCATCTACTTTAATACTACATAAAGGATTCCTTACTATATCATATTATAGAATATTAGGTTCTACTTTCTGGATCATCAGGTCTAAATAATGCCTGACCATGGCCTATCCATCAGTGTAATTGATGTTGTTTCAGTTATACTGTTTATATCTATGGAAGCAGACAATTTTTCAAAACCAACACACTAAAAATTTTAAATTAGTGTCTTATCAATGTCTGTATTTTATTTTGTCAACTATAACTTACATTGACCACTACTTATTTTTCTTATTTTTCTGTAGTTTTTTGCATATAATTATTTACTCTTGACTTACAATTTTTGAATCAAGATGTACAGATTAAATAGCAATATGATTTAGAATTTCAATTGCATAATAAATTACATTTTTATTTAGTTTCTAGATTTGGGTGGTATTTGAGTGGGAGAAATTGTAATTTTCTTTATGTATGACTTTCTAGCCCGTTGAGCTAAGGAAGCATGTTTGGTAATTATATAACTAATTCGCTGTGCTTTGTAATAGGCCACCTCCAGTATCTATGGTTTGTACATGGCTTTCTAAGACATCCCAGTAGGAGAGTCACCATGCTCCTATTAGAGGCTGTAGGTCAGTGTGTTATGTCAGCATGGTGCCAATTTGACTGATATGTGTACAATCTGTGGACTTGTTATGGCTTGGGTAAAGAAGTGTGGCACACAGCAGGTGAGAGTAAATTTCCTTTACTCTGTTGTTGCTGAAGTTACAAGGCCATGAGGGAGAGAAAGTAGGAACAAACATCTGAAATGATAAAAGAAAGTCATAAAGGCCTCCCTAACTTGTCTAGGTTTCATTGCTACTATCTGAGACTTATGACTAAAAACAACTCCAACTTGCTGCCTCTGAATAATACAATCTTTCTTTAGCAAGTTACTTTAGGCAACCTTTGCTGAATCATATATATTATTAACATTTCCTGAAACATATGTAAATATGAAGGCATATTGTCAATGTCAATTTTTAATATGGTAACAAAATCTTCTGGTTTATTGATCTAATTATTTGGGAATACCTTTTGAACATATATTATGAACCAGATTTGGTATTGGGAATACAATGAAACCAAAACAAAACAAGAGTATATGGTGGTGTTGGATGTCAGACTTTGAACTCTGGGCCTCTGTGTGAGATATAAATGTTTTCTTTCTCCCCAACACTGAATTGGCTAACACATGCGAACTATGCTTAATAAGATGTAGTTTCTGCTTATGATGGGAGTGACATCTTCTGGGATAGTAAGATATGATAATAACCAGACTGCAAAGTTTCAACATACACTAGACACATGTAGAATTTTTTTTCACTTTTATTAAATTTCTCTGCCTAATTTTTTGAACTCTATCCCCCGTTTGCACCAAATTTCTCATTCTTACTTTGTGTCTTCTCACTTTCCAAAGCAGAGTAACATTAAGAGCCATCAAAAATTAAAATCCAAGAACAAAAATCTCTCAAATCTTTTATATTTTACCTTGTGTAACAGTGAAAAAAATCCTGGTATAATGTAGTTTAGAAAATACAACATTCAACTATTTTGACTTGAAGACAGGCTTGGGGCCAATCAGCCATTTAAGAGTCCTGTGACTCTGAGCAAGACTCGGATCTATAAATGATCATTGCCCTATGTCTTGCACCACTTTGTTATTGAATATCAAATATTTCTATTTGTTTACAAATGAAGGGGTGCATGCTGAGAGAAAGGGGTAGAAAAGTTTGAGCTACTTTAAGAGACATGTTTCAGGCTTCTAAAAGTACAGATGAAGAGGGGAAGAAAACAATACAAACATGAAATGCAGATGAGATGAATCATGAGAATCTGTTCAGAGAAAAAATATTTAAAGGACAACAGCAAGAAGAGCAGAACTGAAGCTTCATCACCTTCTCTTGCCTCCCACGTATTCACTCCAGCCCAGCTCCAGCCAGAGACATGGTGAGCGCTTTGATGTGAAGTTTTGGAGAAAAAGTGAAAAGGGGAAGAAAATCAATAATTCAATAGTACAGAGAACTAGAGGGAAGAGAAAAAGTAAAAAGAAACAAAAAATCGGCAATACTTGTTTTGGCTTGCTGAAAACAAAAGCTATCAAAGAAAAATTCTGAAGAAAGAGACCTCTTCAAATGGGAAAGTATAAAAGAAAGGAACCTAGTATTGAATGCAATCTGTGTGGTACAGTTTCACATGCATTATATTATTTAGTTTTCAAGATAACTCTGAGCTGCAATAATTTTTACTCCTATTTTTATAAAGGAAAAGTGAAGCTGAAATTTAGTTTTTTTATCCTCTTATTTCATATAATAAACTGAATTGCAAATTTGTATTAGTCTAAAGATGAAGTTAACACTAGCACTCAGTAAAAACCTGTAGCATTCTGCTCATACGGTTGCTATAAACATTATCAGTATTCATCCTCAGTCAGTTTATCTACTGTCTGTATTAATAAAATACATCCACCCACACAAAAATAAGTGTTTAAAAAATAGTACAAGATCAGGAATACCAAACCCTAAACTGTTTATAGGACACTCCATGTGCTACGCCAGGCCAAGGGAGAGGTTAACATAGACTGAAATACAGTATTACAAAGGATTCATGAGTAAGTAACATGTATAGATAACAATCTGGGAGATTCTAGTGAGTTGGTAGGTAACCACAGGGGAAATCGAAGAGCCACATTGGTTCAAATTTAGGCCAGACCACAATTAAATATTTTTAAAACCAAGAAATTAAGATTTACCAAAGCTAATAAAAGTCATATAGCTTATCCTCCAACAAAACCCAGAAGCTAGTTTATTCATTCATAAATTAAACTGTTATTGAGTATGAGCACCTGCTATGTGAAACCTATGTTAGCCAACTGGAGTATAATCGTGATTAAGCACAGAGGCTGACTATTCTAACCATCAAAAAACACACTACCTAGTGAGATAGATGGGCACATAAACTAAACTATCATGAGATGTATTAAATAAAATATTAAGAAAATAAGACCACCAAGGAGATCAACTCATCTGTAGAAAGTTAGGGACAGTTTTATAGGGAAAGATATATATACATACATACATACATATATATATGTATACACACACTTTTTTTCTTTTTCATAAAGAGCTTGTGTGCAGTCAAATAAAGATGATGATGATGAAGAGCATCCTAGGTAAGGGATATTTTGAGGAAGAAGAAACTGGAGAAAAAGACAAATGTGATTTGAATCCTCCATCACTAACTTTGAAATATTGGGCATTTTCTTGACTTCTCTACACTTCAATTTCCTCATCTATTAAATGGTGGTAATAAAATTCTCTATGAAAAACAGTTATGAGGAATGACCAGTATAACCTACTAGGAAGTCCAGGCTATTATGTCTGATACCCGATGATGATTTCCCTGCATTCATTTTGCCTCCATATATCTGATGCCTTGTGAGCCTAACCTTCAAAACTGCTTGAGGAAGGACAAACCTATTCTCCTAAAAGTTTACTTAAAAATTCTGTTGACTACTCACTTCTATGCAAGATGAATCATAGCTCTGACTTAGCATGATATTTCCTTTGCTTTCGAGCCTATCCTTTTAAAAAATCCTTGGATTCAAGTAATAGCCTGGGTGAATGTTTTGCATGTCATGTACAAATAGCCACATCACACACCTTGTTTAACTTTAGCATCCCTATCTTAAGAGATGCCACAACACACTTACTTTGCTTTAGGAAATGGTTGTTGTGACAGCTGAGATTCATAAATTCTAAAAGTGAGGAGCTTATGGTACTCATTTGCATGTCAAAACCCAAATTTCACTTCTTCCTCATTTCTGTTGACAATGATTGTGTCTAGCTAATGGGAGCAACCTGAAAGAGTTGTGCATTTCAATAAGTTCTCTAAAAGCTTTGCTATAGAAGAGACTGCAAATTAAAATAAAATTTTAATCATGTAGCAGCCTCTAAGAGCTGGACTAATAATAATGATTAAGGACCTTAGTCTGCTTTTTATTCTACAAAAGGAGCCTTAACATCCATAGAGGGGGAAAAGAATCAGTTCTTTAATTTCTTTATTGGCAGTTTTTATTGAAATCTTAGCTTGCTGGGAAAACCTGGAAATCTGCCTACTTTCTTTATAGGCAGAGAGTACATTTTAAATTTTACCATCCACATGTACAATTTAGTCTTGAAAAAAAACCATATCAATAAGCAGTGCTTCATTTATCACACATGTTAATTTTGAAATTATAGAATTAGGTTATAGATGAAAAATGAATAAATGAAAGAATACTTGGTGTATAGCCCTCAAATCCAATACTCTTTCCCAAATTTGTTATTTACTATCTCACCAAATATAGATAAAGCAGTTTTTTTCCTCTGTGTCTCAGTGTCTATATTACACACTCCATCTGCCTTCTTTGTCAAAGATCATTGTATAGCTCAAATGAGCTGATGTGTGAAAATTTCTTAAATTTTGCTACATTATAAAATGTTTGATTTGTTTAATATCTTAATGTCAAATAGATATTTGCAATGATTGTACAGCAATACAGTAATTTAAGCTAATGTAAAATTTGTAACTGTACAAATAGTTTGAAATTAAAAGCAAAATGATAGATGATTTTAAAAATTGGATGGTGTAATGGACATTGGAAACTAAGAAGGGAGGAGGGATAAAAAATTACCTGTTGGGTGCAATGTGCTCTATTCTGGTGATAGGTATATTAAAAGCCTTGACTTCAGCATTACACAATTTATCCATGTAACAAAAACACTTATACCTCCAAAATCCACAGGAATATAAATTAAATTAAATTAAAATTGTATTAGAAATCCTTACTTAGCTGCATTCAAGTTTAGGGGTCAACGAGTTTAGGTAGTATCTTCTTTAGAGTAGTTAAATGGCATTAATACCTACATGATAATGTGACACTAAACCAAGGAAAACACTACCCCCATAAGGTTCATGTGGAATTACCAGTCCTGCTTTTGTTAAAGAATATTAATACTGCAGGACTCTTGTAGCTTGAGTCCTGAAGCTGATAGACCCTGAAATAAAGCAGAAGAGACATTTTCTCAGTCCCCTTGATTTGGATTGCCAAATAGTGTTTACAAGAGTTTTGAAAACTGACATCATCTACTCTCAAGCAACTCATTGTCTACATTAGTATGACTTTTAACTTTAGGATATATTCACTAATACGATTTTATTATCTGTCACCTTTAACAACCTGACTTGACTCTTTCAGAAAACCTAAAATTAAAAAGTTGCCAATAAATTCACTGTTCATTATAGAAAGCACTCCCAATTAAATCAATAGAAAACTTTGACCTATATGCTATAAATAGCAATAAATGGCTATTTATCCCCAAGCCTCTTAGAAACTCTCGTCTCAAAATACTTGTCTTGCTGTGTTCACCAATACTACTCTCTCATGATCTTTTCTCAGTTTTAATCAAGCCTCCATGATGGGAGACCTGCGTTATAGTGTAATCCAAAACTATAGCAACATCCCAAGTTTGCACAACCTCCTCTAAGATGCTAAGAATCTATCAGGGTAGCTCTCTCCCTTACCACCCTAAAAATATGCTCAGCTTTACCTTATTAACAAATTGTTTTGGTGACATTTTTGAAAGCCAACATTTGAGAATCTTAGCTCCCATAAAAATCTAATTGAGACTTTCTTATACCTATGGTCCAAGACCTTATCTAAGAAATGGTGACATCTTCTGAGGCTCTTTGAGACCTCCACTTAGGAAACTCCATGGCTGTGCCTGTGACATAAGCCTCATATTGATCCAAGCTCTGATATCTTTCTCCTTTCCTCCCTTTCTAATTATCATAAATATTTCTACCGATCACATGAGAGATCAGAATAAGCCACTGGAGTTTTGACACAATCTCATGATAATTATCAGAAACCAGCAGCTTACTACAGTCTCTCTCTTGAGTTACCTCTGTATAAAAGCAATAGCCACAACTATTAAACGATTTGATGTATCTGCCAACTTGGCTTTAGAGCTTCCTTTAAAATTCATGATCCCTCATGCTGTATGATCTCTGCTGCTTACTGAAAATACACAATGTTTCTCAACAAATAAGCTTACTTCCAATAAAATCCTATTATTTCTATTCATCATTTTAACACTTGTAAGTTCTGCATCTCTTCTTGCATTATCTGATAAAAAGAAAACTCATAACTGTCTAGCCTCTGCTTGCAAGCTACCTATGCCTTAAATAAGTTTATTAGAAACTCTTTTAGTTTACTTAGTTTTATCCATATTTGCTAATGGGTCACATATTAAGACTGCAACAAGAAAGCATTAGGCTGGTTATACTGTAATATAACTTTCAACTTTGCCCCTAGATAATATCCCTTCCTGGAGGCAAATCTGCCAAGCTAGTAACCTCATTACATTCGCCAGAAATTTTGGCTAGTGTATTAGTCTGGGTACAATCAGCAGAAAGTAACTATATAGTGATTTAAACAGTGGAAATTTAATGAAAATAATTTAACAGATATGGAAGGGAACTGTTAATAACAGGGAATATGTAACAGAGGGCATGGCCTGAAAAAATATATAAAAAATATTTTTTTGTCTCTTTCAACATCCTCCACTCCTTTTTCAGAACTAAAACCTGCATCCTTCCCTTTAAAAACTCTGTATTTCTGTGTTTTATTAGGACGATGGCATTCCAGAGAGGAGTTTCCATCCTCCTCATTTGCCAGCAAATTAATAAAATTCCTCTTTCCTTCTCCTCAAACCACTTGTCCCCATTCTTCTGATGTGGCCTCAGGAACAAGTGCTGAACTTTCAGTAACAATAATTCTTAAGTTTTAATAGTAGAAACTATAGGATATAAAGAGAACTTTAAGGATTCCTTAGGGCTGAGAAAGAGTACTCACGAAAAAGTAGACTTGGAAGTGTGACCATACAAAAACAGGCCACAGGTCAGATGTGGGCTCTAGTTTCCTGATTTCTGACCTAAGGTGTTTCCATTGGCTTTAATAAGATCAACTCCTCTGTTCATAACTCCCCCCACCATGAGTTGCTATATGCTGATTCACACATATAGAGATAACAGTTCCTATTCTTCACTCTACACTATTATTGTAACAGACATGGGCAAATACTGGAAGCAATTTGTGCAATACATCCAGTCTAATTAATAATAGATATGCTCAAGTTTTCCTAAACTCCTCCTAAATTACCACAAACTTTGTGTTCAGTAAGAAACATCAGTGAAAGGGCAGCTCTTGATTCTTGAAAGAAAGAACTCTGAGATATTAGTATCACAGGGATATTCCAAGAAGTTGATTCTTGGATTCAGGCATATAAATTAAAAGGAATATATAATCCTTAAATCACAGGAAGTTTGTCCCTACTAGAGAACTCAGACTGTGTGCTATTAGGAGTCCTACAGCAGCATATACTTTTTGGAAAGAGATAGCTGCTGTGAAATAATTCTAGATCAGTTAGACAACTATAGTAAATGTAGACAACTTCACCCATGGTCTGTGGAACACTAACACAAGCACAGTTTCACCTACATTTATTTGCTTTTTATTTTCCCTGTGTCCTTATGATTTTCATGTCTGAGGCTACCTTTAACTATGTTACCTTTAAGGTCCATATTTTTCATATTGTTTTCTGCCTCCTTGATCTCTCCTTGGTTTGGATATAATACCTGACTCGTATTTTTTCACAAATGGGCTAAAGCAATACAATCAAACTGTTGGTAATTTACCTGTTTTCTTATGGGAGTCATGCAGGTTCCTTTGTTATAATGCTTTTGTAATGAATCATTTGGTTTCCTGGATAATAGAATTTAATTGATAGGTTCTATTTTATCAATAGATGGCAAACATTATAGTTAGTCAGAGGAGCCAGAAATCTGAAATCCTCTCTCACGTCATACCTAGAAAAGGAGGCTCCTTTCTCCACTAAATTCACATTAAGGGACCTTTTAAGGGAACTAGCTATTGTAATAGAACTTTCACAGAAACAGAAATTGGAAGAAAACTAAGGAACAGATTGCATATTATTTGGAGGCTGTTTTAATTTCACAAGTCTTAAAAGATACACCACTTCTCTTTTGCTTTAAATATACCAAATGATCTCAATAGGACAAATTTGATTGCCTGTCACTGCACTATTCTTAATGAATGGTTCCAAAATATTACAACACTATCTGACATCCTTTTATGAGTATTTTGACCAAAACCAGATTGTTGATGCCCATCCCCCCAATACTGATATGCATTTGCATCACAAAAGACTCTTGGCTATTACCCAATAACCACACAGGTACATTTTATCATTGTAAACTGATGTCTGATTTTAGGATACTACCTGATCTGCCATCAACCACAAGCTATTTTGATCCATTAGCTTTTCCTCTCTGAAAGGAGATAGCTAGATAACTTAATCAAAAAACCAAAACAGAAGAAAAAATTAAATTTGAGAACCAAAACTTTAACCATTCAAGATAAATTTTGGATTGTTTTTTCCACCCTCAAGTGTCTTTACTTCATGCTTTACAAGAGGCCCAGAGAGTAGGATAAGTCTTTATTCAGAAGATTATTTAAGAAATAGCGGGAAAGCCAGACAACGCCACCAGCAGTATTGAACTCTTCACCCACAAAGTTCATGAAATCAGGCATGCAGTGTTTGAAAACAGCTCCATTTTATATGGGATATTGGCTTCACAAAGGGGAGCATGTGGTGTTTTAGAGGAATAATGGTGTGCTTGTATCTCTATAAATCTCTGTGGGATCTTTAACATTACTTACAAATTGGAAAGCAAACAAATAATAAAATCGGATACTTTGTCTAATAAACCTATATCTAGTTTTGTGTGCTCTTTATATTAGGGATGGGACCTACTATCGTCACTTAATATGGGCATTCTTGGATTCTGGCTGACAATTGTGGACTACAAATTGTGATAATAATTCTTCTCTAAGTATTTATTTGTACTGCAATGTTTTATATGTGTTCTCAACCTCAAATACTGTTTTGCCAACTCTGTGCCATCAAATAACCCAACAAATGATTATTCAACAAAAAGAACAGGAAATATAATACTATGGAAGTTGAAATAATCAGCCCTAGAAACTTGACACACGATCATGACATCTTATGTAGCAATGAAGATCTGCTTTGAACATGTCCTCAAATACTAGCTGTGTAGTTTCAGCTCAGCATAAAAAATGACTATAAGGGAATCCTGAAAAATGAATCCATGTATTTGCACATAAATTCTATTAATATCTAAAGTAATATACATTAATATCTACATATCTATATTGATATGACCTTAATACTTGAATTTCTTCTTCACAAAATAACTCTATTAATCCACTGTCTTAACTTGATCTTAAAATTCTTGCTTGGGAGAACAAAATTTGCAAATAACTATTGTTCATTTACAGAACTTCCACAAAATCTCATTTACATAAAATCAAGCTATTCAATCTAACTTTGAAATAGATAGCATCAAAGCACTGTTCACTGCCTAAGACCCTTAAAAACTATTATGTCTGAACTCTCTCCTTGCTGTTCTAGCTACTCTTCAACAATTATGTCATTACCCTTAACCAATTCTAATCAAACACCCAATTTGAAAGACCTACTTTAAACAAGAACCTGAATCTGATAAATATTTTGATTTTGGCTTTCATACTCTGAGGCACTACTAAGACTTTATCAAGTAAGTGTTCTCCCTTACCATGGAAACAATAATCTCAGCTTTGTCTTACCAACAGGTTGTATTTTTATGGAAATGGAATTCAACAGTCTTTTATGCATTTTTTTTCTGGCTTAAGTGAGCATTTTTAAGGTGGTTGCAGGGTGGTAGTGAATGCCAGATTATCTGGGATTGAAGGCACAGCCTTAAGAGATTTGTACTAGCTTTCATCAAAGTACAGAAAGGCCTTCTACCTCCCTTCCGCCTGATCATTCACTCAGGTCTCTTTATATATTTCCTTGTCAGAAAAGGCTCCTAGCACCCTCTTTGTACCACTCCTTTACTGTAATTATTGCTCATGGCCTTTATCACTGTCTAAAAATACTTATTTAATTTCTGATTCTCACTGTCTTAGTCTGTTTTCTATTGCTATAATAGCATGCCACAGACGGAGTAATTTATAAAGAACATAAGTTCATTTGTCTCATGGTTCTAGAGGATGGGAAACCAAAGAGGACAGTGCCGGGTCATCCTATGATGGAAGGCATCACACGGCAAGCATGTGAGACAGAGAAAATGGGGGACAAACTTATCTTTTTATAAGGAACCCATTTCCACATTAACTAACCCACTTCTGTGACAATGACATTAATCTATTCATGAGGAAAGAATCTTCATGACCTAATTACCTCTTAAAGGTCCCCCCCTCTTAATACCATCACAATGCAAAATAAATTTCAACATGAGTTTTATCAGGGACATTCAAACCATAGCACCCACCAATGGAATGTAAGCTCCAAAAGAACAGAAACTTTGTTTTATTTAATACTATAATTCTAGCTTGTAGTAAACTGCCTGATGTGAAGTAACAGATTAATAAATATATGATTAATGAATGAAAAATGAATTCTGTGGTAAGTGGGAAATAAAGAAATAGGCACAATGTGAAGAAAGAATTATTACTCAGGAGTAGCTGTTGAATGGCGTTGGATAGAAAATAGGGTGGCAGACCAAAAGAAAGGTATCTCAGGTTGAAAGAAGTTTTTTAAGCATGGAAAATAAATGCTTGTGGAAAACAACCATTGAGAAGAACAAGAGGCAATTAATAGAGTGAGGCAAGTGCAAGTGATGAAGCATATAAGATTTAGAACACGGTTGTAATATTTTTGTTCTAACAGGAGAAATAATTTCCATTTTCATGGACTATCTAAGGGAATGATAGGCACAGAAGCAAATGAATTATGATAACCAAAATGGTTTGCCATATAACTTGTAATCATTTTGCAAAATAATTTAAATTAATGGCAGAGTTTGTACAGTATGCATAATAGATTTTTTTCTCTATAAAGTTGGAAGTGAGGTCATGTACTATAATTAAATGAGCCTGGTGATAAGGGGATTAAAAAAAGCTGATTTTTTATTATTTATTTTTTTATTTCAGGAAATTATGAGATAATAAATTTGATGAACAGAATAGAACTAATGAGGGACTATTCAGGAGACACCAAAAGGCATTGAAAAACCATGTGAGCTTGGAGACCATAATATTCAGTGTTCAATTAGCTATATGGTATCTCTCTTGTGTTGCTGAATGAAGTAGAACAACACGGCAGAAAATACTCATTGCAATCACGCCTGTCTTTGAGAAATGATTACTCTGCATATTAACTTGATATTAAACGTGTCGTAGTAGAATAATATTAACTAAATTCTTTAAGTCAGATGTGCTACCTATAGGAATTCTAAGGCTTTTAGCCATAAGAAATTTTAGCCACCAGGATTCTATAAAATTTTGGTTAGGTCTAAATTTTAATGGTATTTTAACTTTTATAATTTGAGTATTAACAATTTTAATTTCATTTATTAAAGGAAAACTAAGAAGACTTGAATCCTCAAAGTATTTAGGAAGTTCTGCTTAGTCTTCAAAATGGTTTATCACCCAAAAATTTTCAGTTCAGTTATGATGAATGAAATCAGAGAAGTTTTAAAAGTTATATTTAAATCATTATTATATTCATGTCCTTCCAAAGACTAAAATTTATGAGGAAACAAATATATCCCATCAGGAGGTCAGCATAAGGTTACTATACCCATACTAATACATCCTTTCATTTTAATACACACACATCCTTTCATTTTAATATAGTCGAAAAGAAAATTTAAGTAATGAATACAGACAGGTCATTGTGAAAGTTAAATGTGTGTGACATGTCTATAAAAAATGACCTTATAATTATCATTAATAGATTGATTTATTGTTTAAGAAATTGTTCCTAGCTACCTTAATTCAGCACACTTGAAAGGGAGTTTTAAAATCAGGCACTTCGCTACCATTACTTATAATTCATTTTTTCTACTAAGATATTTACATGCTCTATCATAACACTTGCAATTTAACTTTTTACTCCATTAGTATATACGTGCTTAGAAGAATGACAAAGCTCTGTTTGTATCTACGTAATCAGTGCCTAGCATATTACTAGCACAATTTGGCATTCAGTAAATGTTTCTGTTTAGGAGTTGGATTGAGGGAAGAAAATTACAAGGATTGAATTATGGTGAAAAAACTTTCTAATAAAGATGCACGTTGTATGCAAAACTAACTAGGCATAACACCTGTCAGTTTTCACTTACTGGAGTGAGGAAGGGTTGAAATATTTCTAACAGGGATCACAAAATAAATTGTAAAATATATTAGTTATCAACAAGCCATCTGAAGTTGTTTACTGAGAAAGTACTGCTGTTATTATGTTACAGCAAAATTGAGCAATTATCATTCCAATGGAGTACAATGTGACATCTCACTATTACAAGCAATGGTTACACAAAACATTGTGTTCTGATAAAGATGTTAACTCATAAATATGTATATAAATTTTGACACACAGTAGTTTTAATCATTGCACTAACAGAGTTCATAGAAAACACTTTCATTTGTTTTATTTTTATTTACATATATAAACAGATAAATTAGAAATTATGTATCAATTAGCTTTTTATTGTGTAAATAATTGATTAGCTTTTCTAGTTATATAGCAATAAGAAATCATTTTTAAATGGTAAGCTTGTCAACCACAGAACCCAACTGAGGCATCTTACATTTGCTAATGGATATTAGTAAGCTAATTGTCCTACTGAACACAAAAAATATTTTGTCATTGCAGAAATATTAACAAACATTTATTGAGCATGAATATTTGAGGTGCCACGTAGAATTATGGATGTTATTTGCCTAATAGCCCAGATTTATTCCAAAACAGGTCCATAAAGAGCTATGGAGACAAATAAAACTTAGAGTTTAACATTCAAATGGATTTGAGTCTATATTATTAAGTAAACTAACTTTTATTTCACAATAACTCCCAATAAGTCTTATGAAAATTGTCTATTTTCAAGTAAAAGCTTTGTTAGTTTTAGTCATTTTGTGGTTTCTTTCATAAGCTTTACTCTCTCTTTCTATTCTATCATCAAGTCTGGCACCCCAGATATGAAAGAAATTTATGTATTTGAGGAGATTCAATGAGATATATATTGACATTAAAACTAGGTTGCCTTTATGTACAACAATAACATTTCCGCATTTTGCAGCAAACCACTGGAAAAGCAATTTTTTTTTCAATAATCTGTCTTAAGTCAGGTCTCATCACTTTTAAAAATTGTTTTGCTGCATTTGAAAGGCTAATATAGAAGTGAAAAGTATGGTGAAGACTGAATGATATATATATATAAATTGGAATTCTGCTTTAAAATTAGAATAATGTAAGTATAGCAAAATTCAACATGGAAAACTTTCATACAATTGGATGTTTTTAAAAGGCCTTATGGAGACATTTTCTTCATTAGCAGACTATGTGCCTGACACATGGTAGAGTATGTCATGATAGCAATATCATGATGGAGTATGTCTGATATTTATATATTTTTATATTTTGCAAATGAGTTTACCTATTCACAATTTTAGTATCTTTTGATTACCTAGAAAAATATACTTTCTAATCTCTAATATTTTTGAGTTTCAAAATTAATCAGGTTGTTAAACGCCAGCTTTGGCTGAATAACATAAATCTAAACCAAAGTTTTAAAAAAACTTTTAAAAATATAGACTATTTTTTAGAGCACTTTTAGTTTCGTAGTCAAATTAAATGGGAAGTTCAGAGAGTTTCTACATGCCCATTCACTCCCACATGCACAGCCTTCACCACCATCAACACCCTGTCCCGGAGTGGTATACTTGTTACCATTGATGAACTTTCATTGACACGTCATTATCACCAAAAGTCCGTAGTTTACATTAGGGTTCAGTCTTGGTGCTGCACATCACTTTGGTTTTGAAAAACGTGTAATGATGTGTATCCACTACTATAGTATCATACAGAATAGTTTTGCTACCTTAAAAATCCCCCATACTCCACCTATTCCTCGCTCTCCCTCTTGTAAATCCTGGCAACCATTGATCTTTGTAGTGTTTCCAAAGTTTTGCCCTTTCCAGAGTGCCGTATAGTTGCAATCATACAGCATGTAGCCTTTTCATATTGGCTGTTTCACTTAGTAATATGCGTTTAAGTTTTCCTCCATGTCCTTTTATGACCTACTAGCTCATTTTATAAAATTGCTGAATAATATTCCATTGCATTAATGTGCCGCAGTTTATCCATTCACCTATTGAAGGAGATCTTGATTGCTTGTAAGTTTTGGTAATTATGAGCAAAGCTGCTATAAACATTCATGTGTAGATTTTTGTGTAGATATAATTTGTCACATCTTTTAGGTAAATACAAAAGATCATAATCACTGAATTGTAAGTAAGTGTATATTTACTTGTGTGAGAAACTGCTAAATTGCCTTACAAAATAGTTACGGCAGTTTGCATTCACACCAGTAATGACTGGGAGTTCCTGTTGCTCCAGCATCTTCCACTTTTAAAATGAGGAGCCTATCATAATTTATTTAATATATAAGTATATTAATTATGAGTTTCATGATTTTTTCAGCACTCTATACTTATAAAATTATACAATGAAGAGAACTTATTATAAGATACTGGATTAAGAAGGGAAAATAAATTAGGAAATTAATACAGTATATCAACATGGCTGACTGGGAAAAAATTGAGTAAACAATGTTCCACAAAGGCAGTTGTACAAGTTTACCTTACTATATCAGCTATCACGTTTTGAGCTCTTTAGTGGATGAAGAGTAATATTTTCCATAGATAAGTCACCATCCTTTGATACTTTTTTGTATCAAAGATGGTCAGGAAGGCTTGCCAGGAGATGATTTTCTTAGTGTACTTTGAGGAATATAAGTGAAAATCAAGGAGAGGGAGCAGAGATAAGATACTGTCAAGATTGGAGTAGGTGCATACAGGCCATTGATGTGACAGATATCAAAGGTAAAGTCACATTCATAATATCTACATACTGGCCTATATATGTTAACATAGGCTAGTGTGGGTATATATATATATATATATATGAATACATGTATATACAACTTATCAATGTATTCATATTGTGGTTTAGGATTTAACATTCATGACAATCAGTGTTTTTGTCTAGTAATGCTGAGAAAATGATTGTGGTATTTATATGAATCCTTTATTATTTGTAATTAAGATTCATTAACATAAAAATGCAATGTCTTATTGAATGAAGGCTAATAAATGATGTGACCATCATTTTAATCAATCTTCCTGCCCATAATGAGTGCATCAGAGAATATATTGCTGCTTTGGACTGTCTCTACCATTTTCAAAGAAATTGTAAACCTCTAAGGCAATTTTAATTTTGTCTCTAATTGGAAATTAGATCATATCACACGGGATTCTACACAAATTATCTCAAAAGGAAGTATAGACTCCTTCTAAAATTAATGAACTCACAAATGAATAATGTGAATGAATTTTGAACAATTGAGGAATATCATTACATTCACTTTATACCAAATATGAAGGGTTAAATATATCACTGTACTTTCTCTTGTTTGTTGCTCTAACTCTAGACATGTAATAAAAATTCTTCCATAGGTTAACTAAATAAGAACCACCAAAAGATTATTCACTTTGCAACAAATGTAAAAATTTGGAATTAAATTATGATATATCATAATAGATATAGAAATTGGCAAGTTGCTTCTAAGTTTTTGTGTTGAAAGTAATGATTTTTCATAAAATAGGGAAAGAAAAAATATTATTTATAAAGTTAATATAGATGTTCTAGGTCAAGATCGTGTATATAATAAATATTAAAACTTTTCTCCTCCAATTAGAGATCTGTAAGATAAATGTGAAAATAGAATATGCACCTGTGCTAAAAAAAAAACAAAAACAAAACTATGTATCGGATATAGAAAATACAGTACACATGGGCTGAAGTTCTACAGAGAGCTGCTTGGGGGGAGCTGAGAACATGAAGGGATCTCCATGGCTTATTAGAGGGTGAGATTAAATTCAATCTTCATACACTGTGAGACTGGGGCTGCATACTTCATATACAATGAAGATTGAATTCTAGGAAGACAGTGCATGAATTGGTGTTAGAATACTTAACCTGCCTGCCTGAGGTTGTAGCTGATAAAGAAAACCGGCCTGTCGCTGAGACATAGCATAGCTATGTGTTCTGCATGTATTGAAAGGCCCAGGATAACATAATGTCCGTTGGTTGACAAATCAAAACTGATTCACTAATGTAAACCTGGTTTAATATCGTATATTCTAATGTCTTTGAAATCATCTCTGAGGAATAGTGTATATATGAGAAAAATATTTTTAAATCAGAAGCTCACAAATAAGGATTACAAGGCACATGATAAAACTAATAAATATAGTCAAAAAGATCAACAATTATAATAAGAAATAGAACCAATATAACAGTTTGAAAACCTTTTAAGTAATTGTATTTAAATTTTAAAGGAGTTAAATTAGCAACAGTGATTCAAAACTAGAAGCTTATGAAATACAATTTGTTGGTCATAAAAACTAGAAACTACCTAGATGACTACGAATAGTGGAATGGATACATAAATGGTGATATGTTTACATTTTCATTATGTAATAACTACACAGTGATGAGAAACGCAATGGCTGAAATGAAGAAAAGGGAGCTTCCAGGGTCCTGATAACATTGCCCTTATTGATTTAAGTGAATGTTACATGAATTTTTACTTTGGGCAAATTCATCAATATTTCCAATTGTAATATGTGTACATCTCTGGATTTATACAATACTTCAAAAAATCTTAATCTATTAAACATATAGTTAATAATTAGAACAATAATAACATAGGACATACAAAATGTAGTGATTAAAATTATAAAGACAACAAGTGTGCTAGTTGGCAGACTTGAAAAAGGTAAGCAGAGAACTAGCAGATTAGTAGTTGACAACTACAAGTCTTCCTATGTACCAGGCAATGTTCTAAGAACGCAATGCATTAATTATTAAATCATCACAACAAATCTCTCTTCTTTGCAAATGAAGAAATTAAGGGCACCAGAGTTAAAAAATGTTCCTCAAAATACATCCTAATTTTTAACTTAGAGGTGGTGCCTAGATTCTGACCAAAGTACTCTACTTTGCTTTTAACCAAAACTCTGTATTTATTGCTCTTCATTTCAAAGACTATAACTGGGAAATTCACTAAGAACACGACAAGGAAGCATTATACATCTTTTTATTCAACAAATATGCATTGAGTACCTGCAGTGTGCCGACCACTATTCTAGGTGCTTCGGATGCATTAGTTGACAGGAGAAAACAAAACAAAACAAAACAAAACAACAAAAAACCCACAGGTGTCTCTGTCGTATATAAATCTTATATAGTTTACTAGAAAAGATGAAAGAGATATAAAAAGTCATGGACTGAATCATTTTGTTGAGAAATCAAAACTCAGATGTCCTATTAATATGAATAGTCTCATAGTGTTTTCAGAAAAAGAATACAAAGGTGGTACAGAGGCAAATTTCAAAAATTACATGAGCTGAGAATTGCCTAGGACTGAAGAAAATTTTAAATCAATAATTTGTTAATAATAAAATCAGTGAAAGTTTTAGGTTTTCGATTGTCATTTTATACTTTTCTCCCTAAATTTCTCATGTTTTGTAAATTTATTTTTAATTGACAAATAATAATTGTGTATATTTATGGAGCACAATGTGATTTTTGATCTATGTGTACACTGAATAAAGATTTCATCAACCTTATTAACATACCCATCACCTCCCCAACCAATTTTTTGTTGTTGTTGTAAGAATGTTAAATATCTATTCTTCTAGTAACTTTGAAATATACATTATTATTTGACAGACTTGTTTATATAAAACCTTCAGTTTGGGGTCTAACAATGTTCTTTTCACCTAAATTATAGCTCATTATTTCTGATAAACGGGAATTATTGAATATATGTTTTTCTTGTGCGAAACCAAAAGTAACCCTTAGTTCTTTTTCTTTTCTTTTTTAAGACTAGTCAAGTGCAGTAGTGAGGAGGGGGAACCCTTAGTTCTAATCTAATTAATAATTGGGCTATATATCCTCTTGTGTTTTTTATATAAACCATCAAAACTCAGAAAGAACAATTATATGTTTTTCTCACTTTTTCTGCCTATTGCATTCACATGTAATAGATACTAATCATGCTTTTTGGCCAAAAACCTGTACAGCTTATTACTGTACTGAATACTATAAGCAATTGTAACACAATGATAAGTATTTGTGTATCTAAACATAAAAGGTACAGTAAAATTATGGTATAATGGTTAAAAAATGGTAAAAAGTATAGTAAAATATAAAAATTAAAAATATAGTAAATATAAAAAATAGTAAAATAAAATATAGTAAAAAGTTAAAAAATGTTCAGCATTGAACTGTATTAGAAATGTCACAATTTGTTTATACATGCACATTTTGCTGGACATTTTGGTTATTCTAGTATGTGGCTATTACTAGTAGTGCTCTGTGAAGTTTTTTGTTTTTTTTTAAGAGACAGGTTCTTGCTCTGTCACCCAGGCTAGAGTGTGCAGTGGCAGGATCGTAGCACACTGTCACCTTGAATTCCTAGGCTCAAGCAATCCTCCCTCTGCAGCCTCCTGAGCAGCTGGGCTGCAGGCATACACTGCTACACCTGGCTAATTTTTTAAGTTTTTTGTAGAGCTGGGGTCTCACTATGTTGCTCAGGCTGGTCTCAAAGTCCTGGCCTCAAATGATCCACCTGTTTTGGTTTCCCAAACTGCTGGGATTACGAGCGTAAGCCACTGCACATAGCCTGTGAACATTTTTGTACAAGTTTTTGGACATCTACAAAAATTTCCCTTGGGTGTAGAATTTACCTAGGAGAAGAATCACTTGTTCATGTGTTAAGTGTACACTTAACTTTATAAGAAACTGCCAAGGTGTTTTCCAGAGTAATTATACTATTTGACACTCACATCAGCAATATTCTTCCAGTAACTTTACATACTAGTCAACACTTGAAATTATTGCTCTCATAACTTTTAGACATTTTAGCTAACATATAGTAAAATTTGTGATTTTACTTTTCATTTTCTTGATAACTAAAGATGGAGAGCCTTTTTCCTGTACCTATTGTTTATCAATATATCTTCATTTGTAAAGTATTCATGCAAGTTTTTTGCCATTGTTTTTTTTTTTTTTTTTTTTTTAAATATTGAGTCAGAAAATTACTTTCTGTATTTTGGGTTCAAGTACTTTGCCATATATATGGACTGTAAACATTCCCTCCCAGGTTGTGGCTTGCCTTTTCATTTTGTCAACAGTATATATTGATGAACCAAAATTTTAACAACTGCTCAAAGTCCACTTTGCCAAGTTTTTCTTTTAAATGCAGTGTTTTGTGTTTCCTAAGAAATCTTTGCATGGATGAAAGGTTTTTCTCCTGTGTTTTGTCATAGAAGTTTAATAGGTTTATCTTTGTAATTTAGGCCTATGACTATGATTCATTTCAAGTTAACTTTTATGCATTGTGTGACGTGGGGTTTCAGGTTTTTTTTTTTCAAATGAACACTCAGATATTTTTGCATAGAAGACTATTCCTTTACTCCTACCTCCACTCTTGAATTACTTTAGCCTTATTGTTGAAAAACATTGACTGCATATGTATGGGTTTATTTCTGAACTTGATTCTCTTTCATTGGAATGGAATATCCTTACCGTAAGTCTTGAAATCAGGCATATGTCTCCTCCCAACTTTTAATGTTTTCAGAATTATTTTGGCAATGATTAAACCTTTGCTTCCCTAAATTGTTTTAGAACTTGTCAATTTCTAAAAAAAGTTATTTAGGGGTTTTGATTGGACTTGTGCTAAAACTCTGTATAAATTTTGGAGAATTTACATCTCAAGAATATTGCCTACAATTAAAAAACATGCTATATCTCTCTCAATTTATTTAGATCTTCTATTATTTCTCTCAGAAGAGTTTTATAGTGTTCAGTGAAGAAGTCTAATATGTATATATAGGTAAATTCCTTCTCATGTATTCTATGTTTCCTGATCTATTTAACTTGTTTGTTTTGAAATTACATTACCTAAAATTTTATTTTTGATATGTATGTTTGTGTGGGGACCTTGTTTCCTGCAGCCTTACTAAATTCACTTGTAAGTTCTTGCAGTTTATTGTCTTTTTGTGTGTAAATTTTATAGTTAATGTTTTCTGGGAATAAAGACAATTCTATTTCTCCTGGATGATTTTTTTTTTTTTTTAAGAAGGTGAGAGGTAGCAAAAGGCAGCCTTATTGCATTGACTTGGACCTCCCCATTGTCAAACAGATGCGAAAAGAGCAAACCTCTTTCCTTTAATGAAATCTAAATATGATGTGGTAGGTTTTTTGTTTGTTTTAGGTGTGCCCATGATAAACAGGGAGAAGTTCCTTTCTACTCCTGAAACTTCAATTTTTTTCATGAATGATGTTCATTCAGTATTGTTAAATATTTTCCTCCCTCCATTTGGAACATTGTTTTTTTATTCTGTTGTGATTAACTATATTAATTTTTGAATGTTTATATAATTTTGCATTGTTGCTACAAGCCTTAGTTGATTGTAATATACTACTATTGTATATGTTACAACATTTGTTAATATTTTGTTAAAGATTTTTGAAACCATATTTATAAGACATATTGCTCTAAAGTTTTCTTTCCAGTAAGATCATTATGTGATTTTGATCACCGGGCAATACTAGCCTTCTAAAATGAGTTGGAAAGTGTTTGTTCTTTATCTTCTAAGAGAAGTTATGAGATTAGAGAATTGATATTATACCATTCTACCTTAAATGTTCAATAGAATTCAATAATAAAGCTATATCTCCATAATAAAAACTAGAGTTTTATTTTGGGAAGTTTTTTTTTTAATTCCTAAAGTCTATTGCTTTAATAGTTAGAGGGTTATTTATATTCTTGGTATCTTCTAGTCACAGTTTCGGTAATTTGTTTCCTTCAAGGGATTTGTTCATCTACATCATTCAATTTATTGGCATGGAGCTGATCATATTGCTCATTACTATACTTTTAGCATCTGAAGGTTCTTTAGTGATGCCTACTCTACCATTCCTTATATTTGTGTTTCTCTTTTTTGATTGTGTAGTTAGAGGTTCATAAATTTTACTGATATTTTTCCAACAATCAATGTTTAATTTTTTCAATGTTTATTTTGATGTGTATTTTAGTTATATTATTTCCTCCCTTTTTTTCATTTTGTATTTATTACGGTCTATCTTTTTAATTCATGCCTTTTAAGGTAGAAGCTTAGTATCAGCTATTGGCTTTATTTTCTCTTCTATGTATTTAATGCTAAAATATTTGCTGTAGCAAAATACTGCAGCTACATTCCACATTTTTTATATGTAGCCTATATTTTTGTCAAAATTCAGTTCAAGTTATTTTGTAATTTCTCCTAAAATATCTTATTTGGCAGATGAATATTTAAAACTGTATATTTAATTTTTCATATTTAATTTTATTTCAGAATATTATGGAGGTACAAACATTTTGGTTATGTAAATTGCTTTTGTACCATTTGAGTTGAAGTTATAAGTGTGCCAATCCCCCAAATAGTGTGCATTGTACACATTAGGTGTGAATTTACTCATCCCCACTCCTCCCTACTCCCACCTGCTTGATTTTGATGAATGATATTTCCATATGTGCACGTTAAGTGTTGATCAATTAGTTCCAATTTAATAGTGAGTAAATATGGTGTTTGTTTTTCCATTCTTGTGATACTTCCCTTAGAAGAATAGTCTCCAGCTCCATCCAGGATAATACAAGAGGTATTAGTTCACCATTTTGTTATGGCTGAGTAGTACTCTATGGTATGTGTATGCATGTGCACACCACATTTTATTAATCCACTCATGTATTGATGGGCTTGGGTTGTTTCCACATCTTTGCAATTGTGATTGTGCTGCTATAAATATTTGAGTATAGGTATCTTTATGACTTTTCAGGTTCTTTCAAGTATCAAATTCTAATTTAATCTTGTTGAAGTTAAAGGATATAACCTCATTATTTTAGTCCTTTCCAATGCATAAAAACTTGTTTTAGGATACATTCTATGGTTTTAGTTACCCTTCCATGACTTGTCTTGATATCTACTTTGAATATCATTTAATATATCCACTCCAGGTTTCTTTTGATTATTTGAGTGTGTGTGTATGTATGTGCATATATATGTATAATCTAAAGAGTAGTGTTTTCATAGTATTTTTCCCTTCCTTCTATGGTTAAACATAAATGTAATTAAATATTAATAACATGTCTTATAGGTGGCAAGCTGATAAATATTTACCAAATTTTAAAAACAACTTCTTTTAATTAGTGCGTTTATTTCCATCTAGTCTTTTACTTTTTATCCTCTATTCTTGCCTTTTTTTGGCTTGAGATTTTTTTTCTTTTATATTCCATCCTTAATGTTCTTTGGGTTATTAGTTATATTTCATTGTTTTTCATATTTTTAATAATGAATTTTTAAGGGAGTACAATATGTAGCTATAATTTAACAGTGTAAATTTAAATGATATTTTATGTAACTTTACATAATAACGCAAACACTATAAAGTAGTATAATTTGTTTTTCCTTCACAAGTAATTTGTGCTTTATGTATTTACTTTCATTTTAGCTTTATAATTCATTATTAGTTTCACATTAAAGATTCAAGTATGCTTTGTAGATATGAAAAGTATATAACCTTTATACTTATCTACACATTTACCATTTCTAGTATTAAAGAATGCTAGAAATCCTTTGTGTTGATCTAAGTTATAATCTGGTATCATTTTCCTCCTATTTGCTGAACTCCCTATAAAATTAGTTTCATGCTCATAGTCTGTTAATAAATTATTTCACCTTTCCCTGTGTCCTTATTTCACCTTCATTTCACTTTTTAAAATTTTTGATAAGCCAGTAAAAGCAGTGCTCACAGGGAAATTTATAGAATTAAGCTCGTAAATTAGAAAAAAAGAAAGATCTGAAGTCAATATTCAAATGTTTCACCTTGAGAAACTGGAGAAAGAATAGCAAATTAAGCTGAAAATGAACAGGAGAAAAAAAGTGATGAGAATTAGAGCACAAATCAATGAAATAAAAAAATAAGAAATCAATAGTAAAATGACAACTCCAACAAAACCAAAATCTGATTCTTTATAATGATCAATAAATTATAACCAACTAAACAAGAAAAAAGAGAAACAATTTATGAACTTCAGAAATGAAAGTGTTATCACTGCTGATCTCATAGATATTAAAAAATATAATAAAGAAATATTTTGAGCAACTCCATACCCACAAATTTGAAAACTTAAGTTAAATGGACAATTTCCTTGAAAGATACCATAAGAAAAATCCCACACATAAGTAGATAATCTTAATAGGCCTATATCTATTAAAGCAACTGAATTAAAAATTAATAATTTTCAAAAAAACAAAACATCAGGCCGTATGAATTCACTATTAATTTCTGCCAAATTTTTAAAAATAAACTATACCAGTACTCCAATGTTTCTTCTAGAAAATAGAACTTCCTAACTTATTTTATGAGGCCAGCATTTGTTTTATACTAAAAATGAATGAGAACATTATAAGGAGGGCAAACTACAGGCCAATATTTCTCATAAATATATTCATAAAAAAACTCAACATATTAGCAAATCAAAGGTAACAATGTATAAAAATATTAAATACCATGACCAAATGACATGTATTCCAGGTATGCAGGTCTAATTCAATATTTTAAAATAAATGTAATCTACCACATCAAAAGGATAAAGAAGAAAAATAAAATGATCGTATCAATTGATGCGACAAAAGCATTTGACATAATCTAGCACCCATTCAGGAGGAAAACTTTTATCCCCTAGGAATAGAGGAGAACATCCTCAATTTAAAAAGAATATCTACAGAAGTCTTATAGGTTATATCATATTCAATGGTGAGATATTTCCTGGTGAGAAATTCCTCTTAAGATTAGGAACAAGGATGTTCTCTCTCAACACTCTCAAAATTGAAATAAATTCCTAACTAGTGAACAAGACAACAAAACAAAATAAAATATATTTGGAAAGAGAAATAAACCACTACAGAGCATTTTTTTAAATATTATAATTTGTTAATTGTTATGTGTGCATTAAAATAATGTAAATACATGTAACATTGATTTTGTCTCCAGCTGATGAAATTATGGTCTTTTTGCTGGTTCTGTACATATCCATGTTTTTGGCATCAGGACTACATTTCTTTAATATTCAAAAAAATTACTATATGTACTGAAAGGTAGATATTCAGTTGCAGCTGGATGCCCACCTTGGACAGGCCTTCTTGCAGAGAGCACTGTGACATAATGAAGACGTGACAGGGGACACTCAGAGTGAAGGAAAAGGTGATAGGGTGATCCACTTGGCAAGATAGGAAGGCACCTGGGGGAGGCATCAACACGCGGGGAAGGACAGGAGGAGAAAACCCTGGGACTCCATGCTCCTCCCACGGATATTGCTGCCTGAGCTGTGAGGGAGCCTCCACCACCATTTCAGACCTTTGGACTGATCAGGCAGCTGCTTGAAATCTATGCAGCAACACTGCACTAAAGAGCAGGAACAGTAGGAACCTAGTGACTTCTGTTCCCTGGTTGCTGAAGCTGATGCTATTCTTAATTCCAGGTCCAGAGTGCGTGGTCTACCCAGGGCTCAGCTTTGATGCAGGAACCTCTGCATCACCCCAGCCAGGCCAGGGAGGGAGCAGGGAAAGCAGACATTCTTGCACGCCCAAAACCACTGGGAGCCAAGCATCCCTTTGCCACATGGGGGAGTTAAACAGAACAGGCACCACAGACACTACCTAAAAAGTCCTACAGTGGCTGCCTTGGTAGGTCCTGAGAAGGGAGAACAGAGCCTCAGCCCCCGACCCTAGAACCCCACCCCAAAGTCTCCTGTGTCACCAAGCCCTTTGGTCCCACCACTGAGGATCTCATTTCACTGGACACTGCAGCCCCACCCCTGAGGCTCCTGCAGCCTTGAGTCTCTCATGCACCCAGGCCCTTTGGTCCCACCCCTGAGGGGTGGCAGGCAGCCTTGCCCCAAAAAGTTCCACACACCACCTAGTGGGAACCAACCCTGTGGTCCAATACGCTACCAGCTACTTGCTAGCTATAAGCCACCATTGCACCTGGTCCTAAGTGGAGCAAATGCCTGTAGCCCTGACACCCACAACCACTGCCTAGATAGTCATGCCCAGCTGCCACTGCCACTTCCGTGGGGAGACCTAGGCAGAGCAATCTCCTGTAACATCAGCCTCCATGGAGAGAGACTCACCCAGCCCCCTGCCCAAGCTTCCAACAGCGGCCTGGGGAACAACCCACCATTCCACATGGGGATCATCCAGCAGTGGCTTGGACTGTGACAATCACAGCAAAATGGGAAAACACAGAACAGCTGAGTTACAGGCTCTCAGTGCATCCAACACTTTCCTGCTGAGTTAATCTTCTGGAATAGGTCACAAAAGGGTCATCTAGGGACCTCGTCACCTTCTCACTAAGTAGGAGAGTTCCCATCAAAGGAAAACAGGTACACCACAAAACTATCTGCCCTTAGCTGAGTGAGGAGGTTTCAGATAAGTAGAAACCAGCAGAAAAACTCTAACAACATGAAAAACAAGCGAGTTTGACACCTCCAAAGGATCACAATAGATCTACAGCAAGTGATCCCAATAGAAAGTTAATTGTCAAAATATCAAAATGGGAATTCAGAATACAGATGGCAAATAAGATAAATAGGATTAAAGACATTGTTGAAAATTAACACAAAGGAGCCAAAAATATATTTTAGAACATCAATGAAAAAGATGAAAAGTTGCTAAATAGCTAGACAACATCTGGATATAGCAGAAATCAAAGAAATGAAAGAATCATGTAGGGAACTTCAAAATGCAGAAGAAAGGAAGCTTCAACAACAGGCTAGACCAAGCAGAAAAAAGAATCTCAGAGCTTGAAGTTGTACAGGTTTTTTGACTAGTAACTGACTAGGTTACTACTAGTCTTTCAAATGGAGAAAGAAGAATAAATAAGAATGAACAATCTCTCAGATAAATATGGCACTATGTGTACCAATATATGAATAATAGTTATCTCTGAGGGAGAAGGAGAAGAAGCAAAAAGAATGGAAAACCTACTGGAGGCAATGACTGAGGTAAATTTCTCTGGTATTGTCAGAGATTCAGATATCCAGATACAAGATGGTCATTGAACACTGGGAAGATTCATAGCAAATGGGACATATCCAAGACACATAGTCATCCACCTGGCCAAACTCAGAATGAAGGAGAAAATTTGACAAGCTGCAAGATGAAAACAACAACTCATCTACAATGGAAAACCCATCAGTTTAACAGCAGACTTCTCAGCAGAGATTTTACAAGCCAGAAGGGATGGGGTCCAATATTTAGTCTTCTTAAACAGAAAAACTACCAGCTAATAATTTTTTGTCCTGCAAAACTAAGTTTCAGATATGATGGAGAAAAAAAGAAATTTTCAGATAAGCAAAAGCTAAGGGAATTTGTCACTACTAGACCTGTCATACAGGAAATACTACAAAGTACATTATGCATGTAATGACACAGTAGATACCCACCAGTGTAAAACACCTGAAAGTTAAAGCTCACAGCTCTTACAAACAATAGCACAAGAGGGAAAACAAAATATTATATAACAGAGTATCATCCAACAGGATGAAGAGAACAATATCCCATATATCAATAAAAACATTAAATGTGGACAGTCATAATGCCCCACTTAAAAGACAAAGACTGGCTGAGCAGATGGAAAAAAAAATAAGCCAAGTATATGCTGTCTCTAAGAAAAACATCTAACTTGCAAGGACTCACACAGACTCAAAGTAAAGGGATAGAAAAAAATATTCCATGCAAGTGGAAACCAAAAGTGAGCAGGTATAGCCATTCTCATATCAGACAAAATAAACTTTAAATCAACAATGGTTAAAAAAATAAGGCAATGATGGTCATTATATAATGGTAAAGGGAGTAAGTCAACAAGAAGACATACCCTAAATATATATGCACCTAACACAGGAGCTCCTAGTGTCATAAAGCAAATTCTACTAGATCTAAGCAAAGAAATAACAATAGCATCATAATTTCTGGTGACATCAACACCCTACTGACAGATCACTGGAGCAGAAAATCAATAAAGAAACACAGGACTTAAACAGGACTCAAACCAAATGGATCTAACAGATATTTACAGAACATTTTTTTTCCAAAACTACTGAATATGCATTCTGCTCTTCAGCATGTGGGACATTTACAAGACTGAACATATCTTACACCACAAAATAAGTCTTAGTAAATTCAAAAATACTGAAATCATGCCATATATCTTCTCAGACCACAGTGGAATAAAACTAGAAAACAACTCAAGAGAAACACTCAAATCTACACAAAGTCGTGGAAATTAAGCAAACTGCTGCAGAATGATCCTTGGGTCGATAAGGAAATTAAGATGGAAATCAAAATATTCCTGGAACTGAACAACAAAGTGGACACAAGATTTCAAAATCTATGGGATACAGAAAAAGCAGTTCAAAGGGGAAAGTTCAAAGCCTTAAATGACTCCATCAAAAAGACAGAAAGATCACAAATTAATAAGGTAAGGTTCCATCTCAAGGAACTAGGAAAAGAAGAGCAAATCAAACCCAAAGCTAGTAAAAGAAATAACAAAACTTAGAGGAGAACTAAATGAAATGGAAAACATAAAACAATACAAAGGATTAATAAAACAAAAAGTGAGTTCTTTGAAAAGATACACAAAATTGATAGACCACTAGCCAAATTAACCAGACATAGAAGAGAATGGATTCAAATAAGCTCAATCAGAAATAAAGAGACATTACAACTGATATTACAGAAATAGAAAATATTATCCATGAATACTATGAAAATGTCTATGCACACCAACTAGAAAGAAGTGAAGAAATGGATAAATTCCTGAAAACACACAACTTTCCAAGTCTGAATCAGGAAGAAATAGAAATCCTGAACAGACTAATAAAAATAAGTGAGTTTAAAGTAGAAATTAAAAAAACTCCCAACAACAACAACAACAAAGCACCAGACTAGATGAATTCAGAGCAAAATTCTTCCAAACTTACAAAAAATAAATGTCACCTCTCTTACAGAAATAATTCCATAAAATGAGAAGGAGGGAGTCCTCTCTAGCCCATTCTATGCAGCCAGTATCACCTTGATACCAAAGCCAGAAAAGGACATAACAAAAAAGAAAACTGCAGACCAATATCCTTGATGAATATACATGCAAAAATCCTCAAAAAAAAAAACAATACTAGCAAACCTAATTTCAACAGCACATCAGTAACATAATTAACCATGATCAAGTATGTTTCATCCTAGAGATGCAAGGATGGTTTAACATACACAAATCAATAAATGTGATACACCACATAAACAGAAGCAAAAATAAAGACCATATGATCATCTTAATATATGCAGAAAAAGCATTCAGTAAAATACAGCACTTTTTCATGACAAAAACCTTCAATGAACTAGGCATATAAAGCACATATCTCAAAGTTATAAAAGCCATGTATGACAAACCCACTGCCAACATATTACTGAATGGGGAAGTTTGAAAGAATTTCCCCTAAGAACTGAAACAAAACAAGGGTGGGCACTGTCAGTACTTCTACTCATCATAATACTGGAAGTCCTAGCAGAGCAATCAGGCAAGAGAAAGACATAAGGGATATTCAAATTGGGAAAGAGGAGGGGAAACTATTCCTGTTTGCCAACGATATGATCTTGTATCTATAAATCCCTAAAAAACTCTACCAAAAGACTCCTGGAATTGATAAATAAATTCAGCAATGTCTCCAGTTATTAAAAAAGAAGAAATCAATGGACACAAATCAGTAGCATTTCTATATAATAATAAAATATTCAACCTGAGTGTCAACTCAAGGACCCAATGTCATTTCTAATAGCTATAAAGAAAATAAAACACCTAGGGAATACTTAACCAAGGACATGAAAGATCTCTATAATGAGAACCATAAACACTAAGAAATTATAGATGACACAAACAAATGGACATTCCATGCTTACGGATTGGTAGAATCAACATTGTTAAAATGCCCATACTACCCAAAGTAATTTACAGACTCAACACAAGCCCCATCAAAAGACCAATTCATATTTCATAGATTTGGAAAAATAATTCTAAGCTTCATTTGAAACCAACCAACCAAACAACAAAAACAAAAAAAAACCCAAATAGCCAAAGAATTCTTAATAAAAAAAAAAATCTGGAGGCATTACATTGCCTTAGTTAAAACTGTACTACAAGGTTATAGTAAACAAAAGGGCATGGTACTGGTATAAAGGTAGAGATTTAGATTTATGGAACAAAATAGACAACCCAGAAATAAAACTATCTACCTATAACCAACTGATCTTTGACAAAGCAGACAACAACATGCACTGGGGAAATGAAGCCTTATTCAATAAATGGTGGTGAGAAAACTGGATAACCATATGCAGAAGAATGAAACAGGAGCCCTATCATTCACTATTTTTTTTTGAGACAGAGTCTTACTTTGTTGCCCAGGCTAGAGTGAGTGCTGTGGCATCAGCCTAGCTCACAGCAACCTCAAACTCCTGGGCTTAAGCGATCCTACTGCCTCAGCCTCCCAAGTAGCTGGGACTACAGGCATGCGCCACTATGCCCAGCTAATTTTTTCTATATATATTTTTAGTTGGCCAGATAATTTCTTTCTAGTTTTAGTAGAGATGGGGTCTCGCTCTTGCTGAGGCTGGTCTCCAACTCCTGACCTCGAGTGATCCACCTGCCTCGGCCTCCCAGAGTGCTAGGATTACAGGTGTGAGCCACCGCACCCAGCCTCATTCACTATTTATAAATATTAATTCAAGATGTATAAAATATTTCAATGCAAGGCATGAAACCATAAAAATCCAGAAGAAAAAGCAGAAAAAACTCTTCTAGACATCACCCTAGCAAAGAATTTATGACCCAGGCCCCAAAGGGCCTTACAACAATAACAAAAATAAATAAATGGGTCTTAAGTAAATTAAAAAGTTTCTACACAGCAAAGAAAATAATAAATAGCCTACAGAATGGGAGAAAATATTCACAAACTATACATCTGATAAAGGGCTAATATCCAGAATCTACATAAAACTTAAACAAATCAGCAAGAAAAAATAAACAACCCTATTAAAAAAATTGACAAAAGACATGAACAGAAACATTTCAAAAGAAGGTAGACTAATGGCCAACAAACATGAAAAATGCTAATAGTCAGGGAAGTGCAAATCAAACCCACAATGAGGTATCCACTTAACTCCAGTGAATATGGCTTTTATTAAAAAGTCCCAAAACAACAAATATTGGCATGGATGTAGAAATAAGAACACTCATATCCTGCTGGTGGGACTGCAAAGTAGTACAACCTCTATTGAAAGCAGTACGGAGATACCTCAAAGAACTAAAAGTAGAAGTACCATTTGATCCAGAAATCCCACTACTAGTATTTACACAAAGGAATAAAAGACACTCTATAAAGAGGACATCTGCATTCAAATGCTTATAGCAGCACGATTTACAATCACAAAGATGTGGAAACAACCCAAGTGCCCATCAATACATGAGTGGATTAATAAAATGTGGTATATACACACCATGGAGTACTAATCAGCCATAAAAAATGGTGTTGTATTAATGTGGATGGAACTGGAGGCCACCTTTCTAAGAGAATTATCACAAGAATGGAAAAATAAACACCACATGTACTCACCATTAAAGTAGAACTAATAGATCAATACTTATGTGCACATATGGAAATAACATTCATCAGAAATCAAGCCAGTGGGAGTAAGGAGGAGGGGATAGGTAAATTCACACTTAACGGGTACAATACACTCTATCTGGGAGATGGGTACATATATAACTTTGACTCAAAGGGTACAAAAACAATTTATGTAACCAGAACATTTGTATACCTGTAATATTCTGAAAGAATAAATTTAAAACACACAAAATATACACACTAATAATTTAATTACTAATGATTATATTATGAGTAAATACAATTTCACAGAAAAACAAAAAGTAGCTTTGGATTTTACTATTTTCTCATGAATTTACTTTATGCTAATATATAGAAAGTCTTGTATATGAAGGCAAACTTTTTTTTTTTTTTCCTTCTCCTGGAAGGGTGGAGGTTATATGCTTAGATTTAGGGCACACATAAAACAATGAAATTAATACAGTATTTTCTGAAAACTTGCTTAGGACAAATGTAGGATGTGTTCAGTAACATGCAAAACAGAGGACCAGAACTGTATTTACAACGGAATAAAATCTCCCCAAAAGGTTAAGTAGGCTGTTGATATATTGAAAATAGAAAATGTAAGCATATCTGACATTTTTTATGGATGCAGTGTGTGTTGTAAGGGTAAAAGTTCATCAAATTTTCCTTTGTCAAATTATCTACCCTATCATGTGTTCCTTATATTATTAGTTTCATTATATTATTTTACTTTTACTTCTAATATAGCAATTTATTAGTGCATTTTTAATCTATGTTTTTTACCCCATTCTATTTTGTTGAAGATTTTTAAAAAGATATTTGACTAGGTTTAGAGTCCAGAATATGTTTCTATTAGTAAGAGTATTTTGAGGGCTCAAATTAATAGCCTTGTTTTCCAATTTTGGATTAAAGAAAAGGACACCACAGGAAAAGATAACATACTGATACTCCAATATAAAAGTATATTTTGTAAATATTTTATGCCAGCTTTGATCTTAAAATATCTAGAATTTTATTGGGTACCTCCAGTCTTTTTTTGAGTAAGAATGTTGTATTTTACACTAGCATTAAGTCAAAATGCATCTTCTCCTGAGTTTCTATCTGCCACTCTTTCATACTTAATTGAAAGTGATCTAATGTCACATTCTTGAATATTTGTTGTCAGCAAAACAAGTAATGCAATGCACTATGGGGAACAACATGAATCTGCGGGTAAGGGTAGAGTGTTTCAATAACATCAGGCAGTGTTTGTGGGGAAATATTTATTGCTACCTGCTACAGGCATATAATTATTTGTGACTGCAAACACAGGTATAAAAATTCATCTTTGCCAAAAGTTGAATACTATTTTGGCATTTTATTTATAGGAAATGTGAGGGATGATCAATTAGCTCAATTGAATGAGAAAAAGCAATTTGAAATGCAAACCCAGTTATGAAGAAACCTAGATTTCTTAATATTTTTGCAAAATAAATTGCTTTCACTAACTATATAAGAAATTCTTATATAGATAGCTTTGTCACACTTGAGGACCAGGAAAGACCTGACAAATTCAATATAAGTAAGGACGTTCCTTCACTTGCATTAACTATTTAACATTGAGTGTTCCCAACCTAAGCGTGTATGTTCCAGAAGACAAATGCCTATCAAAAAAATAAAAAAGACTAGGTAATATTAAAGCTTAAAGTTTTACAACATAATTGTGACTTTTTATAAGGAATGATGTAAACTTTGTGAGTTTTCTGTCTGTATGTCTCCAACATTTAATACAAAAGTAGCATTATGACAACTAGTACATGACTTTATTTTTGGAATATTATAAAAAAAGATGTTGCTGCTATCTTTACATGGTTTGTTTTTTTCTTCCGATCTTATATAAGTACTCTCAGAGGAGTCCAATTTATAGCTATTTTGAAATGGCAACATTTCAAAATCATAAAGCTTTGTTGTTCTAGGGCTAGATATTATCCTTTAAATAATAGAATTCCAGTGAGCTGGAACAATCTCCGGCAGCTGATGTTTTAGCAAACAGACTATTCCCTGAAGCACAGTTGGAATTGCATTCAACTGTCAAGGAGATCCACAGAGATTATATCTGAGGGTCTGTATTATCTGTGCCCAGGAGGAAGGGCAACATACATCATTCCTAAGATCTTCTGATTGTTAATTGGACCTCTTCTCTGTGGTTAGAAAAAAAGAAATTCAGTAATGAGTTTGTTAGGTATGAGTTTAGTGCACTACCTAAACGGGCATTTTAATTGAATTATTCCTGGATTCAGTGAAATGGGCTTAAATATCAATGTGCCAATGAGCTTCCTCTGGATACTGAATTTCCTGAGATTGAAGATGTTTAATCACAGAATAGGTGACCAAAGAGATGTTACAGCTGAGATGGAACCATTTGACTGAGAACTAGATGAACTTTAGGTATATTTTCACCTCTAACATTATATTTGTATTTGGACTATAACCCAACTGTCTCAAGAAGCAGAAATTTGGAAGAGAGACAAATCAGTGCACACAAGAGGTAGCTTTTTTCTACATGGTTATCTCAGATATATTAATAATTGCCTTATTTAGTTTTTCAACAAATACTTGCTGAGCTTCTACTATGTCAGGTTGTATTAATATAAAGGTATGAGACACACATTGTCCCTGACTTCGTGGAATTTAGAGTCTAATGAAGAGTATTGATTTTAAACACATAATTTCATTATCACACTTATGATAATTCAAATGATAATAGAGTCTACGAGTACATATTACAAGGGTACTTAATTTCTTTTCTTGGGAATTGGAGAAGGCTTTTCCTGAGGGGGGAAAAAAAAAAAAAAAACGTTTAAGTTGAGTACTGAAATAGGAGTTAGGAGGTAGCCAGGTAAACATGAGGGCAGTAATCCACTTTAAGAGGCCAGAACAACCAAAGAATATGTTTTGGTAAGGCAGAAATGAAATAGGGTGATCTTAACTGGAGTTGGAGGACTTACAGATGTAGACACTAAACAAAGTGAAACATCAAGGTTAACTTTCCCACATTTAATAGCTTTGTTACTCTGAGAAACAGTTACCCTCTCTCACCTTTAGTAAGGTTAAATAATAGATTGTTGGCAGGTAGGTGGCAAAAAATTAGAGATTCTTTGAGTAAAGCTCTTTGATAGACAAAAAATGCTCACTGAGAGTTGATATTATGAATAGTACTATTATTAATACTATTAATCAATGTCAACATTGCACTGTACTTTTGAGCCCTTCAGAAAACTGAACACTGAAGTCACAGCTTGCTGCTCCTCTGTTATTGGAGAACTTTCAACAGTTAGTTTACTTTTGCACATTCGAAATCCTTTTCCCATACACCTTTTTACATAACTATCATATACCCATATTTTTCTAGATGCCTTTTTTTTTCTTTCCTTGTTACTGTAGGAATTGCTCTTTCTAAGCTGGACAGGTAATATATTCCTACTCCTTGACAGGTACATACATATACAGGAGAAAGGCAGGGAGAATTTTTGGTATTCCAAATCATGAATGATTTTGTAAAGTTCAATTCTCTTATCCATCTGTTGTTCAGTGATTTATTTTGACAGATGTAAGTCTGCTTTTCAAAATGCACATATTCAATGCACCACTAGAGGCCATGAGACACCTCTGCAAACAAACACATGTGCATATCATTTATGACCTTAATTGACAGGCAAAAGTTTGTAATAATAGCTGAAGCCAATGAATTTTTCAGTGATGGTTACAAATTTGGAGGAAGGGAAATGAAATATATGATGTGTTGCTTTCTTTAAGAGTTTCTAAGGAAAGAACTTTATAACTTAATCTGGTAAAGGATTATAAAAATGTTTAAAAATATGCATTGATGATAGATGCTGTTTTTCTTATGAAGCACTGAGAGATTGACTTTCTTATGATTACAGAGTAAGTTGAAATGAGTAATACAACTGTATTCAGCCTTTAACTACTAGACCATGAGACAAACAAGTAATTTATAACAACATAACTACTTATAAGACAAATACAGGCAAGTAATAGGAAAAGACACGCTTTTTGCCAACCTTTCTTTTGATGTTTGAACTTTTGCTGTTTGAAAAAAAAGTTGTTCCCATTAGAATGAGAATATGGATAAATATGATACATGTACAAATAAATGCAAAAGTTTCATTTATAAACGTCTAACTTTTGAGTCTTGAAATCTTAAATTTATCTCAAGTTTACTTGATTTTCTACACTTCATGTTGAAGTGTTTTCATCATGCCTATTATAATTCAAAATGACATTGTGTTGAGCACTGAATCTCTCTTAAGAACAGCAGAGAAAGCTATTGAAGGAATTCATTAAACTTACTGCAGCAAAAGAGAACACAACTTGATAGTATTGTCTCACAGGTAGGCTTGGAAATGCTATTTATAGCGTTTTTTGTGTGTGTCTAGGTTCAAGTGATTGATTTAAAGGCAGGTGTTTCAAAGTGGGGAGCTTATAGGTATTAGATAAAGATGACATAATTGTTTTGAAGAAAATACAAAAAAACAAATAAACAAACTGTTTTCTGATAAGTGAGCAATCTATTATTCCAATAGGAGAGATGTTTGTCCAAACTGTTTGCCTGGACAAAGTGATTTGCAAAAAGCTCCTGAAAAAAAACAATAAAGTTATTTATGGATTTACGGTCATATTTTCATTAGTAAGAATTTCCTGAAACAGTTAACACAGGTGTTTAGTTGAGTGACATTGATGCCACCTCTATCATTTTGCAGGAACCTTTCCCCACCACCCCATGTATCACTTTCTAGCCTAAGCTAGAGGATGCACCTCTACTGTTTGGGAATGAGATCAGTCCACACCTGCAATCTTTTTATGAGAGCACCTCTGTCAACATGTTGGATCTTTATTGATGATATTTTATCTATTATTTTTACATCGAATTTTTAAATTTCTTTTTGGAATGCATAAGTTCTCTAATAGAATAAATTTTCATAGGCTATATTTCCTTAAGAAATTAGCCACTTCATATGAGTTTTCATATTTACTTGTACAGGGGTCTGCATATTAATCTGTTATTTTTGAATCACTTATGTTCAACAATGATTCCCCTTCACATTTATCAGTTTATTTGTACTTTCTCACTTTATGCTTGAACAAGTTAGCTAGGAATTTCTGAGTTTTGATTCACTGTATCTGTACTTTTTCTATTTTTTAGCTCAGATTTTTACTACTACTATATCATTCCTTCTTTTTCCATATGAAAGGAATTATTTTGTTTTCCTTTGTCTAGTTTTCTAAGGTGAGAAATTAACTCATTTACTTTTATTCTTTCCATATTATTAATAAAATGCTTAGGGGTATGAATTTTCATCTATTACTGATTTAAATGCACCATGCATTCTGATACATAGTGTTCTCCTTGCCATTAACTTTTTTTTATTCAAAAGTATTATGGGGTATAAACAATTTTGGTTACATGGATCACTTTTATAATACTTGACTCATAGTTACAAGAGTGCCCATCACTCAGATATTGTTCATTGTACGTGTTAGATAGGTTTTCCCATCCCCTCCTCTCCGGCCCCCTTGGTTGATTTTTGTTGAGTTTTACTTCCCTCTACACATGTGTGCTCATCAGTTAATTCCAATTTAGTAGTAAGTACATGTGTTGTTTTTTCCATTCTTTAAATACTTCACTTAGGATAATGGTCTCCAGTTCCATTCAAATTATTTCAAAAGACATTAAGTCATCCTTCTTTATGGCTGAGTGTACATATGCCACATTTTGTTAACCCACTCATGAATTGCTGGGCACTTGTGTTGATTCCACATATTTGCAGTTGTGAACTGTGCTGCAATAAAGACTCAAGTGCAGGTGTCTTCCTCATAGAATGTATGGAGGTTCCTCAAATCTCATTGCTGAAATATATTTTCATAAGTTATAGATTTCTAGTTTCACAGCTTTTATCTTTCAGTACTTCAAAAGAGTTTGTAAATGTCTTTATCCCAGGTTTTAAGCAATTTAATCATGATGTGACTTAGTACACTTTTCTTCATAGTTGTTCTACATGGCTTCATTGAACTTCTACATGAAGGTTTATATTAATCAGATTTAAAAATTTTAGTCATCATTTACTTAAATGCTTTTTCTCATCTCCAACTCCATCCCACTTGGGTACTCTATTTATACATATATATGATCATTTGAAGTGTTACAGATTGCTGATACTATTTTTAAGTCTTTTCTTGTTAATTTTTGATAGACTCTAGTCCTGTGTCTTCAAGTTTACTTAACGTGTTTTCTGCAATGACTAATGTGCCTTTAATGCCATCCAGTGTATTTTTTTTATCTTAGTCATTGTAGTTTGCATCTCTAAACATTTGATATTTTTTTGTGGATATTTTTTATGTTTTTACTTAACATTTCAACTTTCCCTGTAACATATTGGACAATTGGATGCTAAAATAGTTGTTTTACTTTTCTTATTTACTAGTTCTGTCACCTGTGTATTTTCCAGGTTGCTTATTTTTCTCTTGGTAGTTGGTCCTATTTTCTTGATTCTTGTATTTTACTTTGTTGTATGTTAGACAGTTCTGTATTCTTAATTATAATCTTGTGCTCAATTCAGGTACAGAATTAAGTTACTTAGAAGCAGTTATACTCTCTGTATTTATTTTAAGCTTTACTTGGTAGAACTAGAGGAGTGTTTAGTCCAGGGGTAACTGTATGACATTACTTTGGCAATCTCTCTCTGAAGACTTTGTTCAACACTGTCTGATTTATGACAATTTTTGGCCATGTTTGGTGGGAATAACATCTATTCCTATCTCTGCACGACTTCAGAGGATTTTTCCCTGGTAATTTTTTTGTGTGTTCTTTTCCCCAATGTTATACAGCTTTTTTATACACTTGTACTGTTAGTACTCAGTTTAAGACTCAAGGGTGACCCTCTTTAAATCTCTGGAGCCCTCTCTCTGTGGAACTCTCTCCTCTTTGGCATTCTGATGTATAAACTTATGAATTTTTTAAAAAAATCTTTTCTCTATTATCTATTGCAAAATATCATTCTGGTATATACATTTATAAAGATTATCCTACTTTTCTTAAAGTGAAATTCAATTCAACTCAGCATACAAGGAGTATTGTTTCTTCTATTAATGAAACAATGATCATGTGTATATGAGGAAAATTATGTTCTCTATTATCTCATAATCACATGATATCCATCATCCAGGACCTAAAATTAGTAAAGCCTCAACTAATCACTTCCATTCTGCTGCAAATCATACTTTCTATTTTCTGAATTCCAGTAGTTCCAAGTAACCATCAAAAGGTAACTCACTTATTTCTTTGTTCATGTATAAAAACAAAATGCTCAATTTGCTCTCCACATATTTCTTCATATTATTAATAGCAACCTCTTTCTAGTATTCTACAGCAGAGCCGAGAAAGCTAAAAATCATATTCATTAGACTTCCTTTGATGCTGGCATTCTGTCTAATTAGCTGCTCTTAATTTCACAATCAACTTGATTTGGGAGGGATGAGTAACATGAGAAATACATTTGATGGCATAATTCTTAGTAGATATAGAAAGACCCTGATGATTTTCAATTTTAACAGTTTTCTTATTTTTTATCTTTGAAATATAACAAAACAGTAGTTCCCTTGGAGGCTTCATCTGTGTTTTACTTTTTGAGAACTGTAGTTTATTTAATTTTTTGTCTTAAGTTATTTCTAGGAAGGAACTAGAGTTTAATTTAGCTTGTTTCTTTAGTCCTCCCAATTATTGCATAAACCATTGATAGATAATTCACCAAATTAAGAATCACTCCTAAGAATAAATTTCTTTTTTCTTTACTTCAGCTTATTATGGGGGTACAAAAGTTCAGGTTATATATATTGCCCATGCCCCCCCATTCCCCAGAGTCAGAGCTTCAAGTGTGTCCATTCCCCAGACAGTTATAGAATCTCTTTTGTTCTCCTGGAGAGAGTTGCAACTCATTCTATTAAGTGAAGTATCCAAGAATAGAAAAATAAGCACCACATGTACTCACCAGCAAATTGGTTTCCCTGATCATCACCTAAGTGCACATTTGGGAATAACACCAGTTGGGTATCAGACTGAGGTGGGAGGGTGGGGGGAGGGGATGGGTGTATACCTACATGATGAGAATAAATTTCTTCAATCTTTAACTCTCCCTGATACTTCTCCCTACAACATTAGACATGTACTAAAATTCTACAATAAGAAACCTATTATTTTACTTAATCAATGTATCCACTACACACCCAGTTATGTGGACTTGAAAAAATGGCTTAAATCCCCAAATTCTCTGTACATTTCCTCTTATATAAAACATGTTATATCATCTTTTTATCAGGGTGTTTATTTGCTTACATGTGGTAACATGCTAGAATAATACTGTGTACGTAAAAGTCACACAAAAATTATTTGCTGCAAGCATCAAATAAAAATTTCCTAAGCAAGTTAAAGAAGATAACCCAGGGCCTTGTTTTTTTTATTTCCAATCTAGCAATGAAAGGCAGCCTAGGTAGCCTCATTCCTCCCCAGATACAATAAGGATCTTACAATAATACCAGTTCAAAATCTTTATGTTACATATAAACAGGGTTACTTCCTGTTAAAAATTTTGATATGACCCAGAGACCTCTTACATTCTAAAAAGATGTCCAGGATACAATAAATTTTTAAAAAATTACATCATAGCAAGAACTAGAAATCATAACTTGAATAAGAACATCAACACCAATACTAAGATAAATCATATATTGTGATTATCTGACAAGGATTTTAAGGTAGCCATCATAAAATGCTTCAATTATAAATTATCTTCAAACAAAATAAAAATAGAAATATCAGCAAAGCAATGTTATTCAAAAGAACCAAATAAAATTAAGGAACAGTAAAATAGGCCGGGCGCGGTGGCTCACGCCTGTAATCCTAGCTCTGGGAGGCCGAGGCGGGTGGATCGCTCGAGGTCAGGAGTTCGAGACCAGCCTGAGCAAGAGTGAGACCCTGTCTCTACTAAAAATAGAAAGAAATTATCTGGCCAACTAAAAATATATATACAAAAAAAATTAGCCGGGCATGGTGGCTCATGCCTGTAGTCCCAGCTACTCGGGAGGCTGAGGCAGTAGGATCGCTTAAGCCCAGGAGTCTGAGGTTGCTGTGAGCGAGGCTGACGCCACGGCACTCACTCTAGCCGGGCAACAGAGTGAGACTCTGTCTCAAAAAAAAAAAAAAAAAGGAACAGTAAAATACAATATCATACATTAAAAATGTATTGGTGGACTCAATATTAGAGTAGCAATAAGAGTGGAAAGAATTAATATGATGATAGATCAATAGAATTTAGACAATCTGAATGTCACATAAAAAGACTGAAAAAAAAATTAAACAGAGCCTCAGGTGACTGTGGAACCATAACAAAGATCAATTATTTATAGCATCAAAATCCTAGGAAAGAAGAAAGTATTCAAATAAGTAATGCTGAAAACTTTTCAAATCTGGCAAAAGACACAAACTTACAGATTCAAGAAGCTGAGCAAACCTCAAACAGGGGGTGGGGGGAGCATGGGGGGGAAATAAAAGAAATTCATGCCAGTCTCATCAAAATGCAACTTCTAAAAACCAATCGCAAGAAAAAGATCTCGAAAGCTACCCAAGAGAAATGACCCATTCATTGCCTATAGTGGAACACCAAACTCAATAACAGATTTCCCACCTTAAACCATGAAAGCCAGAACAAAGCAGTACAGAGTTTTTCAAGTGCCAAAAGAAAATAAATCTCAACCTAGAATTCTATATCCAAAAGTCCATTTTTAAGAAATGAAAAAGAAATAAGTATATTATTCACAGCCAAAGGAAAACCAATGAAATTAGTCTGTAAAAAAACTACCCTTAAAGAGTAGGTAAAGAAATAACTCTGAATATAAAGAAAATTATTTTTTAAAAAGTAAAGTTAGATTTCTACTTTCTGGCCCAGCATGTAAGGAGCTTAGAAGTTGGCCCCACCAAAAATAAGTGAAAAGCTTACTAAACTGAAAAAAACAATAATTCTTGTTAGATTTGTCAGAGAACTGAAGTCACAGGGCAAATCACTGTGCCCAAAGTTGGAGAGACAGGCAAGTAGATACAAAGAATCACAACCTACTGGAGCAGAAAGCTATGAGCAGAAACTTCTGCGGGAAGCAGTACTGGGGTAGGAAAACCTGACCTATAATTGATGAATTGCTGGATGCTCTGTGTTGATGTTTGAGAGTTAAATACTTCAAGGCAACAAAGTCATGGTTGAGAGTTTCATACTTTTATAAGTTTTACCTTCAGGAGTTCTACCAGGTCCACTGAGTGAATATCAGAGCAAAATCCCCTGATGATTCCAGGAGGTGGAGGGAAAAATGAATAATTTTAACATATACCAGAGCATTGCATTCTTTTTAAAAAGACCTACCCTCAGGGGAATCTATTTAACAGGAGGATCCACCTGGAAGAAGGGAAATGGCCAAATTCAGCCAGCTCTAGCCTTTCATGTGGGAGAAGCAAAATACTTGACCCTAACCCCCTCTCAGCCATCCTGTCCAGCCTAAGGGAGGGGGGACAACTGAAGCATGGTGAAATCTACAGTCCAATCCAGGGGCACAGGTCACCAAAAGACCTCATGAGACCCATCATACAACTATAAGACACTTCGCTTCCCCCCCACACCTCAACTCTGTTACTAAAGGCTATTTGCCAACATTCCTTTTATTCATTACATCATGCCTGCCTTTCAACAAAAACTTACAGGGCATAGTAAAAAGCAGAAAACACAGTTTGAAGAGACTGAACAGGAATCAGAACCAGAGTTAGTCAGATATAGAAGGAATGTTGGAATTATCAGATCAGGGAATTTTTAACTTTGATTAATATGCTAAGGGCTTTAATAGAAAACATAGACCACATGTGAGAATAGATGGGTAATGTAAGCGAAGAGATGAAAATTCTAAGAAAGAATCAAAAATAAATGCTAGAGAATAAAAATAATGTAACAGAAATGAAGAATGCCTTTGGCAGGTTCATTAGCAGAGTAGACATGGCTGAGGAAAGCAGCACAGAGCTTGAAGATATGACAATAGAAACTTCAAAGCTGAAAGACAAAGAAAAAAAATACCAGAGTATTCAATAACAATGGAACTACAAAAGGTGTAAATATGCATAATGAGAATACCAGAAAGAGAAGAAAAAAAGGAGGAAAAGAAGCAATATTTGAGCAATACCAGTTGAGAATTTGCCCCAAATTAGTGTCAGAAATCAAATCAGAGACCCAGGAAACTCAGAGAACCCTAAACAAGATAAATGCCAAAAATAAAAACTACACTCAGGCATACATGTCATATTCAAACTTCAGAAAATCAAAGATAAAAAAAATTCTGAAAGAAACCATAGGAAAAGAAAACCATGCCTACAGAGGAGTGGAGACAATTACATGCTACCTCTCAGAAAGTATGAAAACAAAGAGAATATGATGTGAAACATTTATAGTGTCAAGAGAGTTAAAAGAAAAACAAACAAAAAATCCCCACCAGCCTAGGGTTCTGTATTCTGTGAAATTATCCTTCAAAAGGGAAAGAGAAATAAAAAAACTTTCTCAGATTAACAAGAATTGAGAGAATTTGTTGCTAGTAGACCTGCCTTGAAAGAAATGTTAGAAGTTCAGAAAGAAAGAATATGATATAGGTCAGAAACAGATCTACAAAAAGAAAGGAAGAATATTGGGAAAAGGATAAGGTTTAAAAAAGTAACTTTGTATTTCTTACTTTTAATTGATCTAACAGATAATAGTTGTTTCAACATAATGTTAATTATAGCAATAATGTATTCAATTACGGAAGATTATTGTTTTTCTTTAGTGGTGACATGTTTCCCTGATTTTATTGTATTTGAAGAAATAATCACATCCTCCAGTCTTTACTTACTGGCTTCAGGAAAGAAAGGCCTTCACCAGTTAGCCGCCCTATGAATTCTGGGAGTCCCTCAGACTTTATGAAGGTACCTGCTCCACTCTCCATGTATTTCTCTTGGCAGTGGAAGGGGAACACGTTAGGATTATATGCCTCATCTTGATCCCTCAAGGCCGGGCAAGGTAACAAGAGCCTCCCATTTATGTTCCCTAGTGCAGTGCCCTGAAGCCTTCAAGGTTATGCTTGTCTCAATCCAGCCCAGATGACCTGGCTATCTGTATGTGCTCATACATGACCTGCAGAGGTTTGTGTGCACTGTTTATAGTGGGCACACTCAAGGTGCTACCTACAGTGGGACAGGACGAGAAGAGTTCTATGGGTGTTCATGGGCTACTTTCAAGGGTCCTCAGGTCATGCATCCTACAAGGTTAATGGGAGGATCTCTTAATTGTACCTGCAAGGCAGTATTAATAGTGGCCCTCTTAAAAGTTATGTGCTCCAGCTTGCTGTGACCTTCCACCCCTTTTTCCTGCTCCTAGCTGCCCCAGACTATTCAGACATACCAATCCTCTCAGGCTTCTGGGTAAAGTGTGAAAGAAGTGGTCAGCTTGGGCAGTGTCCAGCCTGCTGCTTCCTGCCCATTCATCCTCCCCAATGAGATAAATTCTGAACCAAGGGGATCTTTCTTGGCACTAAGCTATGCCAAGTTGGGGGGAGTGTTGAGCCTAAGAATACTGAGTTATAGAAATGCCCCCTGTATTTCTGGAGACAAGATTTGATTTCAGAAGTCAAATAAGGCTTTGCCTTAAAGAAAAAAGAAATGTGTTGGTTCAAAAGCTGCCTCGTCTCAGGAGGGCATCTCTTTGGTCAGTAATAACTGCACTTCAAAGAGACAGCTGTAAACTGGGCCTATGGTTCTCACCTGTTTTCAAAGACAAGACAGGCCTCTTCCTAGAGCCATGGGTTGCCGGAGCTGGCAAGGACCCCCGGAGATGAGAGCTGATCAGATAGATATGCTAACGCCCAAGCCAGGCCCAGAAGGAGCCATGTGGTTAAAGTAATTAACACAAAGCACAGCTCATGTTGACTTCTGAAATCATCTCTGTCTCCAAGAACACAATCACCGGAGCCAAGATGTCTCTGTTTTTTGCTGAAGTAATACCCTTATCAGAAAACTTAGAAGTTTGCCCCAAGAAGATTTTACAACTCATTGTTCCCCTAGTTAGAGTTAGTTAAAGGATCTGTAGTTGCCTTTTAGAAGACTTTGACCCTGAAGCAAACTGCCTGTTAGTATGTAAATCCCGTTGCCCTTGGCAACAGGAGCTTGTATCTACCCTATATAATACCTGTGTGGAGTTTCAGTCTGGGATATATTTTTGGCGGGAAGAAATATACCCATCTGGATACCCTCCTTTTATCTATTTTCATAAAACTTTATAAACTATACCTTTGGCTCTGGGTATTATTATTATTATTTCTGTTTCCTACTATTTCTTCATCCTTTGTGATGACCCCTGCCTGAGAGACCTGATCAGAAGAAAAAACCTCTTTGCGGGGAGCGTAGCTAACTCCCCGCAGTGGAGGGAGAGGTTACTCAGATTAAGCGACACTGTTCTTCTTACCCTCTGCAATGTTCTCAGACTTTTTGCTCAGACAGGATGCTAGGACTTTTCTGTTGGACTCCTATGCTCCTCCAGTGGTACTTTTGTTAGTGAATGACTGTCAAAATTGTTTTTTCTATGAGGGGCAAGGGCTCAAAACATCTAACCCTGATACCTTGTTGATGCCACTCCCAATATTGCCACATTTTTTTTTTCAAGCATCCATGAAACATCTCCCAAGATAGACCATATTCTGGGCCATAAAATGAAACTCAATATAAAATAATTGAAATTATGCAGAAGTTATCTTAACAGAATCAAATGAAATCAACATTAGAAATTAAGGAAAGTTCTAAAATTAATAATCATAGTTTCTACCTGAAGGCTAAAACAAGTAGAGCAAAACAAATCTAAGCAAAAGAAAGGAAATAGTGATAAATCAATGAAATTGACAATAGGAAAATAAAAATCAAAACAAAAATCCAGTCATTAAAAAAATTAATTAACCTCTAGTAAGACTGACAAAAATAAAAAACACAAATACCAGTAAATACCAGTATCAAGAATGAAATATAAGACATTGCTACAGATCCTTCAGCCATTAAAAGGACAGTAAGTGAACATTACACACAGTTTTATGTTTCTAAAATCAACTTAGAAAAAATAAACCAATATTATGAAGACAGCATACTATTTAAAACTGAACTAAGGTGAAACAGATAATCAGAATTGTACTATAACAATTAAAGTAACTGAATTTGTAATTAAAACATTCCTGAAAAAGAAATTTCCAGGTCCAGATAATTTCATTAGAGAACTCTACCAAACATTTGAAGCATTAATGTTAATTTTATGTAATCTTTTCCAGAGGACAGAAAAAGAATACGTCCTGAGTAATTTTATGAGAACAGAATTACCCTGATGCCAAAAATCGGACACAGACACTGTAAAAATATAAAACTGCAGATGAACATTTTTATGAATTTTCAAACAAAAATAACTATAAATCGCTTCTCAGCCTTTTGGCTAAGATCAAGTGTAGTATCTATTCTTATCAGTTTAAAAATAACTATGCAAATAGTGCACAAAATCAATAAAATATTAGGAAACAAAATCTAACCATGTGTAAAAAAATTACATACAATCCCCAAGTGAGATTTATTATAGAGATTCAAGGCTTGTTTATTTCAATATCAATGCAATTCACTATATTAACAGATTAAAGAAGGAAAAAAAATCACATTGTAAGTTGATTCACAAAATTCATCATCCATAAATGATAAAACTTTTGAAGGGTCAGAAGACAAAGGAATTATCTGAACTTGATAATGGACATCGTCCAAAAACAAACAAAAAACATCAAGAGCTAACACCATTCTGTGAGTGGCTAAAAACTGACTGCTCCCTCCTATCCCCCTACTCCAAGATCAGGAATAAGGCAAGGATATCCATTCACATCACTCTGAATACAATTGTATAAATTATAGCCACTGCAATAAGACAAGGAAGAGGCACACATATTAGTAATAAAATTGTCACTATATGCATGTCATATGCATATCTATGAATAAATTCCGTAAGATTCTAGATTTAAAAAAGAAACTCTCAGATAAGTGAGTTCAGCAATGCCACAGGATACATTATCAACCCACAAAAATCAATATTGTTTACAATTCTATACACTAACAATGAACATGCAGAAACCAAAACTGAAAACATCATGTAAGTTATAATCACTCCAAAGAAAATGAAATACTTAACAAAATATATGAGATATATAGTTAGTGAAACATCTGTAAAACTTTTAAACTCAATTTTATAAAATCCTAATGAAAGAACTCAATCAAGCACCAAAATAAATGAATGGATACATTAATTGGAACACTCAGTATAATAAGGATATGAATTCTCCCCAAATTAATCTACAGGCCTAATGCAATTCCTATTAAAATTCCAGCAGAATTTTTGTGGACAGAGACAATCTTCTAAAATTTATATAGAATGGCACAGAATCTAAAATAGAAAAAAAGAAAAAAAAATCTTGACAAAGAATAAAATGAAATGAATTACTGTATCCATTGTTTGGGCTTAATAAATATTTATGATAATCAAGACAGTATGGCTTTGGCAGAAGGACAGACACATAGATCAGTAGAACAGAAGAGAGAACTCAATAATATCCCTACATGAAGATGTTCAAATGATTTTTTTTTATAATGGTACAAAAGCATTTTGGTGGAGAAATTATGGTTTTTTCAACAAATGGTAACTGAACCATGATATAAACCTCACACCTTATACAAAAATTAACTCAAGATGAATCTTAAATATGGGTAGGTATGTGGCTGCTGGGGCTAGGCGTGAGGGAAGTGGAGAAAGGTGAAGAGGCCAGAAAGTGGGTATGAACACAGAAGGACAAAATGAGGAATCCCTATGATAGAACTGTTCTATATCTTGAGTATGATTGTGAATACACAAAGCTACACATGTCATAAAATTATGTAGAATTAAACACACATTCACAAATACCATATATATGAGTACAAGTAAAACTGGAGAAACTGAAACATTAATGGTGGCTTGTGTTAATATCAATATTTCGGTTGTGATATTACATTATAATTTGTCAAATTGTTATTGGTGGAAACTGGGTAAGGTTTTTCAAGATCTATTTATTTCCCACAATTGTATGTGAATCTAAAATTATCACAAAATTCAATTAAAAATAAGTGTATAGATGTAAATTATTAATACAAAAATACTTCTATGTCCAGAAAAATGCAATACTATATCATCCCATAAAACACATTGAAGTGACTAATAAAATATAACAAACTATCTTTCAAACACCATAATTGTAGTTGAAGGAAAGTAAGCAACAATCCTTAGGGACAAAAATTGCTGAGGGAGGACAAAAATATCAGCAGTGCAGGGAAAAAATTTACAAATTTCTATAATACATAAAAATGTCTTTCAGCTGACATGAAAGTTAAAAGTGAAAGGATAACAAAAAATGGAGAGAAAACTGGAACGTAAAGCTAGGATCCACAAATACGTTTACATCATTACAAAGATGTACTAAAATAAATCACTTGTAAAAAAAAAAAACAAAAAAAAACAGCATATGCACCTTTGTTCTTGGTGGTAAGATGTATTGTTTAAGAACTTAAGAATTGCTAACCACAAGTCTTCCCTCACATTCATTTGGAGTTATATATACACTAGTTACATGATCCAGGAAACCTCAAGCTACGACTACCCCAGTGAACTCAAAGTTGTTCTGGTTTGATAGAATTCCAGTATCAATAAAAAGAAGCCCATGTCTAAGCATTATAATGGCAGACCATAAAAACTGAACAAGAAGGCGTTAAATGTAATCAAAAGAAAGACTGCTTAAAGAAAATATTTTAAAAAGGAAACTTTACAACAGTACCAAGGAAAGCCAGCAGACAATTAAACAGTATCTTCAGAGTGCCAAAAGAAAAATAAGATTTAAGAAATTTTTTAGTCTAATCTACTATCATTCCAGACATAAAAAATTTGGATAAGTTTATATTGATGTTAAAGTTTTCTTCAAATAAAAATGGTACATTATAAATTGAGGGGTGGATCTTCCCAAAATATATACTGAAAGCATTAACAACAAAACTTTAAAATTACTCCTATAAACCATTAGGAAAAGAGAAGCCATAAAAATAATGTGATGATATTTAATAAAGATGAAGATATTAATACCCTGGAACTATTAATTAACCTTCAAGTTGTCAACCTAGAAAATGTCTCACAAGGACAGAATACAAGGTAGAAGAATATCCCCAGCACAGTTGTTTGTAATATCAAGAAATTTTAAACACTTGTGTGTTCTTCATGTTACATCTGTGTGAAATTTCAAAACATATGATGCCATGTTATATATTTTCTCATGTTATATATTTTTTCTTCTCTTTTTGAGACAGAGTCTCATTCTGTTGCCCTGAGTAAAGTGCCCTGGGGTCAGCCTAGCTCACAGCAACCTCAAATTCCTGGGCTCAAGCGATCCTCCTGCTTCAGCCTTCTGAGTAGTTGGGACGACAGGTGTGCACCACCACACCCAGCTAATTTTTTCTATTTTCAGTAGAGATGGGGTCTCGCTCTTGCTAAGCTGGTCTCGAACTCCTGAGCTCAAGCAATCCTCCTACCTGGGCCTTCCAGAGCGCTAGGATTATAGGCATGAGCCATCGTGCTCAGCCAGTACTCTATTTATATACAAGATATGTTTTAAGTATTTCATACAGTTAAAAATCCGTAATATTCCCAACTACATTTGTCCTGCTTCTACTTGAAGAAAGCAATGATAATAAGCTGCTGTTTACCTTCTCTAAATATAAATGAGGAACTATATTATAAACATATAAATTAAATGTAAATATATAAATACAAATTAAAATTATTTTATAAAAATAGCCATTATTCAACTTATGAAATTACAAATTACTTACAAAATGATGTGATTAAGTTTATACATGGTTAAGATGGTAAATACTTTCATGTTATGACTTTTACTTTCTACCAAACCCTGAAAATTCAGGCAATTAATAAATACTCAAAATGAAAATGTCCCTTATATTTTTTGAAAAATTTCATCTATGTTCTTACATTTCTCAAAGTGTCTTTTATTTGTTTTGAGATAGCAATGGCTGAGCATAGAATTAATGAATTTTTCTCACTTTCTTTCATTTGCATGCAAATAGCTTTCTAGTGACTTTTAGTACTCCAGATTTCAGGTGAAAAATCAGATGTTTATAAGATCATCTGTTCTTTATAGGTGGCTTTTTCTTCCGTTTGGACTCTTATAATATTCTGTATTACCTCTGGAGTTCAAGAATTTCACCAGAATATTCTAGGTCTGAGTCTTTTAAAAAAATATTAATCTTGTCATAGAGTGACCACACCTTTTCAATCTGCATGCTTTAAAGCAACATTTTTCTATTCTTAATAATTCCTAATACAAATTATATAGATATATTGAAGTAGGACATAATGATTATATAATCCATGAGAATGTTCTTGCAAAGTACAAAGGTTAACTAGTATTAATATTTTATTATCATGTTAACAAGTATTAACATTTTTCCTGTTTTAGGTGTTCTTTTTCAAATCATATAATAGATTATTGCTGGTATCTAATCATGGAATAATTTATAAAAGAAAGGAACCCTCAAATATTTTAAAATGAGGAATATTTAAGGCATGGCAAACATATTAAAAATAATTTTGAATGTGAATTCAAAATCTACATGTTATGCTGTGATTGATCTTGGACCTTCTACAGCCCAGTTTTGGCACTAAATGTATATTGCTTCTACCTTTCTATTTCTCTCTCACCAGACTTGTATGTCCTATTCACATTATCTCAAAAGGCTGACATTTCTACAATATACAATGTTTCCTCTTTATTTTGGATAAGAAACCATATATAAATTTCATAACTTGTAACACAAATTGTTTCCCCTGAAGTTTTCTCTACTTGTCATTAACTATTTTTAAGTCTTCTTGGAAAAAATATAATTGATAATTTAAATTCTGTTCGGGTAATTGTAGAAAAAGCTAGAAGAAGAAAATATTAATATAAATAGAGAATTGAAATAACTGGTTTGTTATTCATAGTTGATTGCTCAAGATGACTTGGAAAAGAATGCTAGTGTCATTCATCTATCTGCTACGGATCCTAGAGGTAAAAATAAAGATATGGAAACTGAATGGGCTGTGAATGATTTGAGGTGTGATGTGGTCTGGATGTCAAGAGAATACATGTATCTTTCTTTTACCAAAATGTCTATATTTTAGTCATTCAAGGGGATAGACAGATTAATTTAGTTGTGTATCTTCATGGTAAAAATAAAGTTGACACAAGTGAATGTAACAGAGGAAATATGTGCATTCATGTTTATATAAATGTACATATAAATTTTTCATTTCTGATCTGGGAAAGGTAAGAGGAGAGTTGAGATATACAAAATTGATGCTTTTGAATTGTAACTTCAGTCAAAGGATTATAGGTCCCTGCCGAATGTGCTACACTGTATTATATATTAAAGCAAGATTTAACATACTTATGTGAATATTATAAGATATTATTACTGTCAGAAGAAATGGCAGGTAAACACAAAAAACAGATTAACCCAATATTTTAAAGCTCCAAGCCAGTTGAGAAAGCTCAAGTAATCAAAGCACCAGTCATGTCCTAATAAAAGACCTCTCCATTACATACATATTAATAATTGCTTCGTATAACATCAATATTTTCCATTCCATGAGAATCTGAAATAGCCCAGCGTTATTGAGAATTTCCAATTAAAAATCCCTGGACATGGCTTAGGCTCAGCCGCAGATTTGTGAGCAAAACACATAGACTGCTTGGGCCAAAACTTCTTTGACTAACTTGCCCAATTCTCTTTTCCGCCTAATCAGTGGTGAGGTAAGTAGTTGCTAGTGAGAGTTTAGGGAGGTCTGCTGTAGGATGAAATGCAGTTTGTCTGGGAATAATCTACCTACTTTATGGGCATTGATTGGATCAATGTAAAATTTAGCCAAGACAGACTATATATTGAGACTTAATACCATAAGTGATAGAAATATCAGACTCTATTTGTCTAGTATAATTTCTGAATTCTAGAGTCTCAAACTAGTCAATGATATAGACAATGTCTCAAGGCAAACTATCATGATCTAAAAAATAACAGGAATAGAGAAACAGTGATGCAGAAATGATTCTTCATGACTGTGCATGGATTAGATCTGACAGGATGGTAGCACTTTGGTGGACAAATATGTAAGGACAAGCAAAGAGGGGAAAGTTAGGGCCACAAAGGCATCTGCTCAGGTGGACACATAGTGGGCTTAAAAATGAAGAAGGAGCAATAGAAAAGAATACAGAGAATCTGAAAATAGTTAAACTGTGAAATGCTCTGTATATCTGACAGATGATTTGGAGATTTTGAATCATTAGGGTTTTATTTTCAGAACATATTTGGAGCAACACTAAGGATAAATGAATGGAAGGTAGTAACAGATGGAAGTATGAGGAAAGGAGGGAATTATCATCATTATTATCCCAATTTAGGAGAAGGAATAATGAATCCAGAGAGGTGACTTTTTAAATTAGACAGTTAACAAGTGGCAACTGGGATGTAAAACCTGGGTCAGTCTAAATTAAAACTCATGTTCTCTACACCATATCCAGCTGTGTTGAGGGAATTTGGTTGTGCAGCTTTTGTAGAACCTGCCACTACATCTTTTTTCACTTCAGATAACTAAATCTACATGACAAGGTGCTACTTGTAAAAAGTCAAACACAAAGTGCATGCAGGTGCCTATAATACACGTACACACAAACACACTGTGTTTGTAAAAACTTAGCATTAAGACAAACTTTTGTTGGGGCTCAGGACATACCACCCCCAAAATATGACTATTAGGAGACGAGAATAGGCCACCCCAGAATATTCCTCTTTGGCATAATGATTACTTCAAGCTGATTATTTTGAGAAACTGCAGACACAGGAGTAGCTCTGAAAACCTGCCCTTTTGTGAAAGAAATTTACACCCATCAGGGAATTTTTTTTAGTAGTAAAGGTATCTGTATCAGGAAGAGAGTTGCTCAGAGACAACTTTTATCACCTGAGATTTTTATCTTCATAATGAAGCAACCGATATTCACCATACATTTCTTCCCTTCACTCCTATAATTTGTCTCCATCAACCCCCAGAACCCCCAAGCCCCTCTTCCTTTCTGTAGCTTAAGATGCTATATATAAGCTTCAATCATCTGGCCCTTCTTTGAATCTTACCCTTTGTGGGACTCCCGTGCATACACACATAATTAAAATGATCTTTCTACTGTTAATCTCTCTTATGTCAACTTAATTCATAGCCCAGCCAAAGAAGCTAGAAGGGTGGCGGAAAGCCACTTTTTCTCCCCTACACTTGCACCACTTCATGTATATAATATTATTTAGAACTGCACTATCATCATCACAGACATTGTAAAGAGTGTTGAGAAACTAAAAGTTTCCTACTTTTCTGTTCCGCTCAGTATTCTGTGCTTACAAAGCAAAATTTAGCCTTTCCACAAAGTTTTTATCCTCATTTTACAAATGATGGCATTTCCTGTTGTGAAAATTAATTATTGTTGTGAATTAAAATAAAATCTAAAGCCCCCCAGCTGACTGACTGGACATTCTCTTGGCAAAAAGGGAGCCCTAGAAAAATCTTAAAGCTCAGTTGCTGGCCATGAGAATGGAGGTCAGACATGCCTTTTCATGCCCCTCTCCCTCCTTGGAGATATCCTTTGTAAAAATAAGTTAAATTATTAACAGGTCTAGGCTATATAAGATAAAGCTTAAATCACAACTGCAGGCCATCCATTTACTTAACAGATCGCTTGAGTTTTGGTAAATGTCCTGTGGCTTGTCTCTGATTAACAGATATCCTTATCATAAGTTAAAACATTCCAAGCCTTTAGACAAAGCTTCATTTCTTTAACCAATTACAAATCAAAGAATCTTTAAACCCACCAATAACCAGTAAGCCCTTGCTTTGAGATATCTTGTTTTTTTGGCCAAACCAATGTATGCCCTCCACATATTGACTTATAGACTTATATGTAATTCCTGTCTCCATGAATGTATACAACCAAACTGTAACCCAGTTATCACGGGCACATTTTCTCAGGACCTCTTGAGGCTATGTGCTCCAGGCCAGTCACATACATTCGGCTCAGAAAAAACCTTTTTAAACTTTTTGAGTTTTTTTCCCATTAACATTGTAGATAACACATAAAATGAAGTATTTAAAAACATCTAATAAGTCACCTAGAAATTTAATCTCTCAGAGAAAAACTTCATTATTATGATATATTGAGTTGTTTCGATTGGTCAGTGCACTAATAAGAACAATAAGCACTATGTTTGAAAGCTTTGCCAGTTCTATTTCCAGGAAATTTTGATTAGCCGAAAGACCCCATGCCTGATGGCAATAATCATATGTTATTTCAAAAGGCAATTTCAGATCCAACACATAAAGAAATTGGTATTCATCACTCTCCTCCTTACAACAGAAGCTGGACACAGTAGAAATCAAATTTTCTTGGACTTAGCAGACAATTATATTTCCATGACAAACCATCACCCCAAGAGACAGGTACATACAACAATCAGTCCATGTGTTATTTACCTGGAGCAATAGCTGCTGGAGATATTAACTGGTAAGAACACTTGAAATGCCGGAGGCTGCACATGAAACATAGAGTGAGAAACTCTAGAGCTACAGTCTTAGGCAGACCTCACACTTCTGTCAGTTTTATATCTGGCAATCCCACCAACTTTTCACAAATGAAAAGCCAAAAAGCAAACAAACAAACAAAAAACACCTCAAGGCTCTGGCAGGGTGAGAGAAAAAGGAACCATTTTGAAATAACTTCAGCCAGAGGATTCTCCATAATAAAGACTTACTCTCCAGGTGATAAGACTTTCTGAGAGCCTTATCACACCTGGAGGGAAGGACATTTATCCAACTACAGCTACTCCTGATCTTTCTATCTCCTGTAAATGGGAGGGGGGATAGGAGAAGATTAGAAACATTTGTGAAGGGGTCATCATAGCCAAAGGACAAAGGCACTAAAATAATTTGACTTAATTATAAGATTATAAAAGCTTTTCCTCCTAGATACACTACTACCACCATAATAGGAATCTAGTATAATAACAGGATTACAGCTGAAAGAGCTATTCAAGGAAGAGTTCTTAGGAAACACAAGACAACAGAAGGGGCAAAAACAAGGACACTGGATCTATAGCTGTAGTAATTATTAAACAAACCTCACCTCCTAGCAATTAACCTTTTATCCTCAATTAACCTCAAATAACCTCAATTATCCTCCCACTAGAGGCCTTTTCTCTCAGTTTCTACGACTTGGTATATCATTCTAGCTTTTAGCAAAAATAAATAAAACAAACAAACAAAAAGAATGCTAAAAGGTAATGCAAAGCACATTCTGAAGAGACAAAACAAACAATAGAACCAGACTCAGATATGACACAAACATTAGAAATATATGACAGAAAGTTTAAATAATTATGACTAACATATTAAAGTCTTTACTGGAGAAAGTAGACAACATGCAAGAGCAAATGTGTAATGTAAGTGAAGGGATGGAAACCCTAAGAAAGAATCAAAAGAAAGTAGGAAATGCTACAGAAAAAAAAAGACACAGAAATGAAGAATATCTTTGACATGCTCATTAGTAGGCTGAACATAATGAGGTTGAATCAGTGAGTTTAAAGATATACCAAAAGAAATTTCCCAGACTGAAATGCAAGCATAAAAAAGAATAAAAGGATGAAAGACCGGGGGCATGATGGCTAACACCTGTAATCCAGCACTTTGGGAAGGCTGATACAGGAGGATCACTTGAGGCTGCAGTGAGCTATGATTGCACCACTGCACTCCAGTTCAAGCAACAAAGTGAGACCCTGTCTCTAAAAAAAAAAAATACAAGAATGAAAAAAAAAAACAAAAACATAACATCCAATAACTGTGGGACAATTTCAAAAGATATGTATACACATAATTTGAATATCAGAAGAAAGAATGGAATGGGAAAAGTATTTGTAATAATAATGGTCAAGAATTTTCCAACATTAATAACAGATACTGAAACATAGATCCACAATGTTCGGAGAACACCAAACAGGATGAATACCAAAATATCTACATGGAGACATACCACATATAACACATTCAAACTCCATGAAAACAAATGCAAACAGAAAATCTTGTAAGAATCAAGGATGGGGGTGATGGAGGTGGAGAGAGAGAAGATTTTACCCAAAGTGCAACAGGCAATAAAAATTACAGCAGTTTTCTCATCAAAAACTATGCAAAGATGAAGAGAGTGGAGTGAAATAAGTGTTACTGAAATATATCCTTTAAAGGTGAAGACAAAATGAAGACTTGCTCTAAAACCCAAAAGGCAATGGAGCCATTCAGAAACCAGTATTTTCCTTGAAGTCTGAATCTCTACATATGGTTAGTGGTCACTTCTGAAATAATTGTATATTTGACTTTTCATGTGTTCATACAATAAACACCTCGTAAGTTTACATTCTGTGAGTTCCTAAGATCCCTTTTCCACCCATGGCATCAAGAATGGGTTTGCTAGATAAAATATAGAATGTATTTTATATAAATAACAACAAAAAAAAAACCACCTTTTACTCTAATTAGATCCCATAAAACATTTGGCACTAACTTATACTAAAAAATAATTTTTTGTTTATATGTAATTCAAATTGAATTGAATATTCTGTATTTTTATTGGCTAAATATGGTAAGCCTATATATAGATCAAATATATCCCAGACTTAATTATAGCCACCTTATCACCAAAACTGACCAAGAAACTAATCCCAAGAAGGTAGCTTTAATTAGAACGATCAGTTTTCTCTAATATTTTATCATGCTTTACATCTTGATAAATATCAGTTATTACCACCAACAAAAGCCTCCCATGTTATTCTCTATGAAAATGTATGCTATGTATTGAGCAAAATCCCCTATAACTTCAACTGTTGCTTATTTAAAAATATGTTTTTCTTTTTTTTTAATATAATGGAAACTTTCTGGATTCTCCTGATTTTAATGTAACTGTGTCACCATCAAGTGACAGCTATTATTTTTCCTCACACTTTAATCAATATAGGCACTATAGTTGAGGTGGGTATGCTTCTTGCTGCTTCTTACAAATTCCAGACTAGTTCCTGTCACACCTCTAAAATCCTGAGCTCCATGAAGCATGTGCCTTTAGTTATACTACTTGTACTCTGGAGTCTACCAAATCCAAAATCACTACTCTTCTTTAACTGGAGATTTTAACACTTTCCTCACCATCTTTATTGTCATCACTATTGAGAGCATCAATTCCAGTATTTCCATATCCATGTAGAGGATACATCCAATGCCCTTACCTCTTACTTCCTTAAAATTACTACAACAGAATTTTCCTCTCCCTTACCTTAGCTACCTACTTCTATGGTCTTAGGCTAGGCCAGAGTTTCTCATCATCTTGCTGTGGCATGTATTTGTGCCATTATTATAACACAGGTGTATCTTAGATATTAGTCACTCAGTCATTAAGGAAGCTATATGAGACTGTGAGGGCCAGAATCCAAGATCCTGCCGTTCTTGAATGAGAGGAAACCTAGCTGTTGACCTCAGCTTGCCACATACACATTATTTTTTGTCTCTGTATCCTAAATAGAAAACATTTGGGAAGCTTTTGACATTAACTTGTACAAAAACTTCCAATATTAATTTTCAAGCATCTCACCTTCAAACCAAATTTCTTATACTTCCTGCTCACATATTCTAAATAACCTCCCTAACACTTTTTAATCCTGACTGAAACCACCCACCAAAATATGTATATTTTTCATTTCCTTCTGTCCTTACCAGATGAGTTTCTAGGGTCTGGGACTGTTATCAGATCGTTGAATATATCCATATTGTCTTGGTTCCACTCTCCCTTATTCTCCCTTGACAAAATTTCATCCCTGATTCAAAGTAGCTAAGTATGCCTTAAAAATAAAAGATAAAACCAAGCTCACACATTCCACCTTAAATATGTGGCCACAAATTATATCTGGGCCCTAAGCACTGTTAGTAATCTTACTTCATTTCCAACTTAATTTTCTATTCAATTACCCACTCTCTGAGTTGACTGTACCTCACTCTACTCAAAACTTCAAACTCCTTTCCCTTTACTTATTAGTTGCTGTTTTCTTTTGCTTCTTAATTTACTGAGGGGTCAAAAAGTATTACAAAAGAACTCATTTTTATCCCACCAACTCCACTAACCCATCAGGACTTATGTACTCTAACTCTCCGCTTTTAATGATGGGTGGTTTGAGCTTCTCCATTAATTAGGTAAGGCTCTCCTAATAAAGTACCACAAACTAGGTGGCTTAGAACAACATGAATTTATTAGCTCACAGAACCTAAAAGTCTGAATCAAGTTGCCAGCAGGGAGGGCCATGCTCCCTCTAAAACCTATAAGGAAGAATCCTTTCTTTCCTCTTCCTAGCTTCTGGTGGAGGCTGTCAATCCTCAGCATTCTTTAGCTTGTAGCTGTGTGGCTCCAATTTTTGTCTGTGTCATCATATGGTGTTCTTCCCATATATGTCTGTCACTATGTCCAAAGTTCCCTCTTCTTGTAGGGACACCAGTTATATTGGATTATGGCCCACCCTATTCATTAATCTGATAAGGTAGCCAGATGCCATTTCTATCCTCATTTTTCAAATAAATAAACCAAAAATCACAGCTGTGATGTTAATTATCTGGGTCATAGGGCCATTGAATGAAGAATACAGGAAGATACAAAACCTGGTTTCCTCATGTTAATTATTGGGCTTTTGGAAATACAGGCTAGGGGCATCTGTGGAATGGGTGGTAATTCTGAGAGATTGATTTGGAAAGTGAAAGAAGTAGCAGAGAATAAGACTATGTGATTAACGGGAACATTCCACTCCTGGGATCATGCCAAATAACAAATTTTTCTTTACCAGTCGAGAGTGATGAAAACATGTAATTTAGTATTCAGTGGTTTCCAAGTCACAGAGTCTCAGAAGCAGCTATATATTGCCTTTCAATAATGTGGGAAAACAGACTAGGAGACAAACAGTGAGGATGGCTTATATCATTACTCAGGAGTCCAGGAAAGAAAATCTTATAAGCCACTGCCCTACAAACATATTTCCCTGTCTCTGAAAAATAGTGTTTGCCTAACAAGGGTTGACACTGGGTCAAGTGTGCTTGTTTTATAACGGCAATGTGAGCTCTGATTTTAGATCCCTGCAGATGTTTTGAATTGTGAGTATACAAGTCCTGGAAAAATCTATATTGCAAAAGCAAACACTTTAACAAATATTAGTCCATAGTTTGTTTTTTTTTTTTGTCTTTTCTTGCACCTCATATTGTAGAAAGTATTATGAGAATTTTTCTATTCTTAAAAATTGCCATTTTAAAATTTAGCATTGTTTATACATTTTAGGTGATTACACTAAAACTATTAAAAATAATTAAAAGAAATGATAGGCTGAATTTATACTTTTTAAGTCAATTGCTTCACCAAAATAATCATCAAATAATCTCCAAATAGTCAAGTGTCTGGGACATGGGTTTAATAGTTTCTGTCACAATTATTAACACTTATATAGAAATAAAAAGGAAAAACATAATATATCACTAATTATATGATATTAGTATTTTCATAGACAAAAATAATTGACCCCAAACCATTTATACTTTCATAAAAAGTATACATCAGAGACTAAATAATCAGTGATGATTTAAAAAAATAAAGCAAAATAGTAACTTAAGTAAAAGTACAGGGTGTTGCTGTTTATCTGTTAGCTACTTTCAAATTTTACATAGTGTATGGGGTTAAGCATTTGTGTCTGTGCCTAGCAAATATTTCATTATTTTGAACACATCATCCAATCAGTTATAAGAACTACCTCTTGACACAGATTTCATTGATTCAAAGTTTCTATGCATTTAAGCATTCAAAAAATTCTACCCGACTCTATGATAAAAAGTTCATATATACTAATATTTCTACTATAAATTAATAATAGCCAATTTTGAGCCAGCTGTGGCTGCCCACACCTGTAATCCCAGCTACATGGGAAGCTGAGGCAGGATTGCTTGAGGCCAGGAGTTTGACACCAGACTGGGCAACATAGCGAGACCTTGTTTCTATAAAGTAGTAATAATAATAATAATAATAGATATTAGCCAATTTTATTGAATGCTTAATAGCCACTAGATTTTAAGAACATTTATTCATGTTATTTTATCAAATTATTATAATAAGCCTAAGAGATAAATACTAATGTTAGGTCCACGTTAGGGATGAGGAAATTGAAGCCGGAGGAGGTAAAGTAGCTTGCTCAAAGTCACACGTTTTTAAATAATAATAGTAGCTAGAATTCAAACTCTGGAAGTCTAAGTCATTTCTGTTTATCAAATATATTTGTTTTCATATTAATATAAACATGGACATGTGGTAAAGAGAAATAGATATTTATTCCAAATGAGAATAGAAATAACCCCAAAATGTTTATAATTATGTAATATCTCAGATATTCCAGAGATATCAGAAAATAATGAATTGGTCCTTAATAAATTTCATTAATAAATTTTGAAGGTAATTAATAAATTTTCAGAATCTCTTAACTGAAAGAAGATAACAAATACTATGAAGTTAGCTATTATGGACAAAATATCCATCTTATAGAAAAGAGAGAGCTCTCAAATCTGTGCTTTCTAAAAGATTCTGGGCTGTTGTATAGCCCTTAAAATTGTAGATACAAAATATAACAAAAGTAAATGCTTTTAATATATGTTAAATAGGAAAGAGGCATACGTCTCAAATGATCTCCTTCATGTTAAAATATAAATAGAAAAAAAATTGTTGGAAGGAATCACAGTAACATGTTGATGTTTTAAAATTGTATTATATTTTTCTACAAATTGTGCACATGAAATACATATTACTTTTATAGTCTCTAAAACAAATAGTTACAGAAATAAATAATACATACTTCCTACAGTAATTTTACATTTCCAACATTCACATCTGGTTCTTTATAATAAAAAACTTCTATAGTGAAGTTTTTCTGCACTGCAGTTACATTGGCACCTTGCTGTGGATGGCACATTTTATAAGTTGAAAGTAGACGTAATGCATTTCATTTCCTTTTTCTACTTCTAATTTTTCTAACAGTTCTGTTCATTGTGGTGAAATCTATTTTCAAGGAAAAGCTTGCCTCCCAGTCTTTGTTAAGAGGACGAGATGGAAATGCAGAGGGAGAGAACTATTTGGACAAAAAAGAATACCCTAGTATTTTCCTTTATTCTGGGGAATAACTTGGAAAGTATTTTACTGTTGATATTAAAAATCATAGATGATACCACAGATATTTTGTTTTGAATGACAGAACATTTTCAGATGTAAATTAATGGTTACTTGGTGAGGTATGGAGTCTATGGCCCATACGTTCTACACCCCTTCACTAGATGACTCTTTTAGTTAGTAACTATTAATAGTTTTTCTGCTGGGTTACTAAATCAGAAAACTCGCTTTAGACATCTGTCTTTTACATGATGAGGCTGAATGCGTACCATTGCGTTACTCAAGTCTAGTCAGTAAGTTTGTTTACTCCTTTCTTTATGATAAGTTGTATTAAAAATAATATTAAGTGTATAAAGCTTGAAGCATTCTATCTCTTCAATTGGTATTAAATGAGACTATTATCTATAGCTGCTCCTAGATGGATTTAGATGTCATCTGCAAACAGTATTACTTTTGTGGTCAGGAAAATTTCCTCTGCTACACTTGGATATATTTTACTTAGGAAATTATTGTTGATACCAACATATTTCTAAAAGAAAACAATGTATTGAATGTCTGTTAGATACTAGATAGTTTTATTACTTGAAATATTGCCCTAAAATAGTATACTATTTATACCTATGAGAAAACTGAGGCTCAAACAAATGGTATGTTTACTCATTAATTGACTATTGACTAATAACATTATTAACTATTAATCAAATGCATGTATGTCCTGAGAGTATGATGATAGATAAAACGCAGGTAAGAATCCCCTGAAGTAAATTGTATCTCACAGCAGGAGACAATGGACTACATAGGAAATTACAATACTTGGTGAAAAGATCTCCGATATGGAGGTACAATAGGGTTTGAACTTAGACTTTATGATTTTTGTACTACACACTTGTATGTCAATGAAACATCAGAATGAATTAGAAAATCCCATAAAGGAGACTTGCTTGGAGAACATTATAAAATATGATTTTCTGCAAATACTACGAAAAGATTTATCTACTCTGAAAATAATGTTCCATGATGAATTTTGTCCTCCTGAATGACATTTGTCATTTGAATTATGTGTGGAAATCTTTCTTCTATTGGACAAATAGACTTATTAGCACTGTCTGTAGTTTCATCTTGAAATTCTGCAGCTAATGACATATTAGGTCATAATATAATATAATGCATTATATATCATTATATCTAGAATCTAAATATGTAGCTCTAGATATATAATGAATAATACATATACACACATCTGAAATATCTGAAGAAAGCAGAGTTTCTGAACACATTTTCTCAACAAAACAAATTATTATATGTAAAACTCATTATCTACAGTAAGAATAAAACTTAAAACTTTGCTAGGCATATTAGAATGAGAGTTGTTAGGAAATTCATAGTAGAGTTTTATTAAAGTGGAGTAAAGGAATGAAAAGAGTAAACATGCATTGAACCCTTTCGTGTCTCATAGCTCGTGCTGCAGATTTACTGCTATCACTTCATTTAACCAATATAAAATATTTAGACTTCGAAGGTCCCTAAATATTATATCAAATATGGTACCTAAATCAGATGAGGAAATTGAAATCCAAAGAAGTAAACTGATGTCTTTCAGAAATCTTGACTTTTTGCCTAGTGTTTTTTTTAATTACTCACTTTTTCTTAACTTGAGGCTCAGAAAGATTGACTTGCAATAATGCTACTTACAAGTATTAGATTTTATTACATATTTAATTTTATTGCAAATGAGATTTAAATGCATCTTGCAAAACTGTGTGGAAATAAGTATGCTACAGTAAAACACTTTTTATTGCATTTAAATTCTACACACACATACACACACACATGCACATACATCTCAGCATGAATCCTCATGATTTGAGAGATGAAAATGCCCAATTTATAACAGTGTCTTCTATGTAGCTTGCACAGATGGCATATTCTTTTTGAGATGTAATTGGGCCGAACTCAGTGACCTAACTACCCTCCAATTCTGCTAGAAAAAACCCATACTATTCAGTGAAAAAGCTGACACTATAGAAAAACATAATGCCATAAGAAAGACCATATGTTTAAAAAAAAAGTTTCCCAAAATGAAGATCCTGAACTTCTTATCTAGAGGCTTTTTTTTTCTAGCCAAAAATATTCTATGACATTCTCTTTTTCCTTGAACATGAACATGCCAGTCATCTGCACCCACCTGGAAGGTGACACAGTTCTCCAGAATTTCTGTAGTTCCAAGTTTAATCTCCATGACATACTTGACATAGTTGCTGGCAATTTCTAAGAAGTGGCTCCTGAAATATTACATCACACTGTGTCCTTTTTGATTTTAGACATTTCTATCCAGGTAAATTTAGAGCAGAATTAAAATATATCATTGAAATGGGACAAACGTCACCAAAGTACAATTATATACCACAGTGATTTTGAGGGAATGTAATTTCACAAATTATGTTTTCCTGAGATGAATCTGAGGCAGTTATCTGTTTGGTCTATTTATAGCTAGAGGATCTGCATTACTTAGTTCACAACCCCTGAGGGTTCACTGATTGTCTAGTCCTTCCTGTCTGAGTCTCTCAGATTCTGCATGTGCACCAACTTGGGCTCTCGAAGCTGCTGGGCACACATACGGGGGCCCCAGAGCAATGTCCAAAATCCGAGACAAGCCAGGAGTATTTTTGTTTTAGGTATTGCTTGTACTGCTCTTAAATTTACCAAAAGCCAAAGAAAACTTTCAGGAAAAGTTTCAAACATTGTCCACGCAGAAGTAAGAACTTGTTACTTTTCAGTGGCTTTGCAGTTTATGTCAGCACATGCCTTTAAGTAGTTTACCCCGGCTTCACATACTTCGGTAGCCTATAATATTGGGAAGACCGTGCTCTTTATCCATTCATTAGTCAAATATTGAATTGATGCTAGGCAGACTGCTCTCCAAACAGTCTCTATTTTCTAAATGCATTTGGTTATAATTTTCATTAAAAAAGTGGGTGACTTTGAAGCCCTGATTGGGCAGGTTCGACATTGTGCCAATATGAAAAGTAAAGTAAAAAGCACAGTATCATATCATGGGTACTTTGCAGATCATTTGCCAGGACATTTAGCATTTACTCTATGACCTTAACCTACAGAAAAACCATCAGTCTTATTAGAGACAACTTTTCATTGTATTGGGAAGTGCCTTCTCATTAAGAAAGGAGTAGAAAACACAGATGGCAGAAATGAGGAAGAATACAGATTATTTAACATAAAGAACCCAGGCTTATCTCTTCAACAACCATTTCTCTGAAGCTAGCTTATTGTAATTAAAAAGATAAAGATGCTGCTTTATCCTATTCCTTGTTGTATACATTTGGCTGACATTTGCAAACCATGAAGGTAGAAAGTTTACTAAAATATTTATGGTTAAGTATTATTTATTCATTTATACACTGGCCATTGTAGGCATATCATAACACACAGAGTCAGAAAAAATTAAATACATATTTTGAACAATAGATGTCTATTATAGATATCTGCTATAGCAGATGCATACTCTCTGAGAGTTTATAGCTAAGCAGCATGATCAAAATGATTTTATTCTCCATTTATGTAAGGGATGTGAGTCTTCTGATAAATATGAGTGATAAAACCAAAGTAGGCTGTACCTTATTGCCTATGTTGGATGTAAGACCCTCCTAAAACACACCTTCCTAATTGTCCTATCTCATTACCCTTGACATCAAGCTCCTCCAAGCTGCTGGCATGGCCTTTTGAATGTAAGAGCTAGAAGGCGACTACTTGAGGCTGATGCATTTTTAATAATGGCAACCCTGAGATACCGCGTGGCAGAAATTGCAATTGATGCCAAGGTGATTAGCATATGTTCCAGCTGTAGCCAGCCCGTCTGCTGATTTCCCCAATGAACTGTGAACCTCACAAGTGTTTTGCTGACCTTGTGTTGAATGTGCTTTTCTGGAATTCCCATTTGGAAAGACATAAAACATATTTAACTCACAGTGGCAGCTGTCCTTTGCTTACTGGTTAACTTGGGTGGTGGTGGCACCTGGATCCAAATCATAACAATATCATCACGGATGGAAAAAAATGGCAAAAATCTTAGAGAAAGAGACAGATAGCCCATCTGTAACTATAAATTAGTAGGCTGAAACTTTAAAAACCGTACAAGAATTTATCATCTAAATACTGTGGATTTATTCAAAATAGTCACCTGAAATGGCAGTACAATTGTCCCAATGCTGCTACCATTCATCAAAACAGCTTTGGAACATTGAATTTTACTGATAAAATCTCTTATACTTTTAGATGAATTACTCTCATTCACATATATCTTCTGTCACAACCAGTATTAAGTCTACAAATAATGCATTAGCACTATTTTGAAATTTCAGGGAGCTGCACTGGTAAGATCATAATCATGTAATTTTAAATTATTTTCATGAAAGGTTAGTTTTAAAGTCTCTCTAAGGAAATTTTTACTATAGTTTATACATTCCATATCCTTCTGATAAAATCTAATCATCTCAAGGGGCACACTAGGTAAATCTATAGTATCCATTAATATACTATTCTTAGATACTTGGAGGAGATGATAGCAAACATAATGAAAATTTCTATTTGACATCTATATCATTCAATAGAGGAAAAATCTATCTCCGAAACACCATTTAAAACAAAATAGATGTGGAAATAAGTGTTCCATAGTTTGAAGCACGGAGATTTTGAAATGTAAATTTTGGTTTTGAATAAGCTAATATTGTCAAAGGAGAACAGCAGTCACATAAATCTCGAGACGTCTTTCATGTACTGACATAGTCATTTACCAAAATGCTAATTAGGTTCTTGATAGGTATTAGGTTCTACAGAGACTGGGGACTTTCCGATAAAATATGAATCAGAAAGAGATAGTAACTCGATATGAAGTAAATTGATTTCAGTGTGCCCTGAAAAATAGCTCATGGTCTGATCCGTAAATATTCACTCAGAGAAGAATTAAATTGAGGACAATTTCAGAACTAGATGAATTAGACAGTTCAATATATATTACATAGGGTAAGAGAGAGGTAAATTTAAATACACATATACAGCTATAGAGGGAATGCTCACTATCATTTTTTATCTGGAGGTGTAGTGCATATTGAATTCAGGTATCTGATCTGCAGTAACTAGCAACAAAGATCTTTGCTTTCTCATTAACTAGAAATGTGGAGAGGAGCTTCATTCATGGACTGATGATAATGAAAGTTAAATGATGCAATTTTAAAAGAGAGAGAATAAATGAAAACTTGATCCATGGAGGAGGTGAAAGTTGACATTGAAGATGCATTGAGAAAGTGTTTAATATTTAATATATGTGGAAATATGGAAATGACATATATCATTACCCCACTCTGCACACAAAATAAATTTAAGGTAATTAAATATATTAATCTTAAAAGCAAAATGAAATAACTTTTAAAAAAATATAAAAGAAGGCCTGCATGTTGTTATGATTGACAAGGATTTATTAAACAAGAGAAAAGAAGTACAAGCCATAAAAGTAGAACATGCATAATAAATGTTAATTAATTCAATCAAAAAATTTTATTGATCCTAACTCATAGTTTTTGGTGCTTGAGGGTACATCAGTAACAAAACAAAGATTACTCTCCTGGAGTTTTCATTCTAGTAACAAGAGAGAGACTGAAAGATAAAAAAAAAATGCATATTATAAGAAAGTCATTACATTGTATGTTAGAAAGCAATAGGTGTTACAGGGATAAGTTAAAAGTAAAGTAAGGTAAAGGTATCAGAATTTCTGAAGTGAGAATTAAGGGAAATTGTGATTTTGAAAAGGCTAACCTGTGTATGTCTTGTTGAAAAAGTCATATTTGATCAAAGATTGGAAAGAGACAAAGCATCAATCAGATAACTTGGGGAAAAGCATTTCTGGGAGAAAAGAATGTGAGTACAGTCATTTTAAAGTATTTGGGAACATGATGGAGGTCAGTGTAGCTAGAGCAGAGGGAGCAAAGGGCAGACTATTAGGAACTTATGTCAGAGGGGAAATGATGAAACAGACCATTGGCTTCTGTTTATGTTTCAGAAATTCTTTCTTACTCTGAAGTGATGAAGATATTTCCAAATATTTCCTTTTAAAAGTTTAACGTTTTGATTTTTACAGTGAGAGATTTAGTCACATGTTGCAGCTGTTGCTCATCTTCAGAGAATTGTTATAAATGGGAGCGGTAGCTCTTCTGTCAGGAAATCTGAAGATTTTTCAAGAAAAGCTGGGACTATGGATTTTAATGTTAAATCTTCAGATTAGTAAAGGTTTTCTCACATTTGATATTTTTTATGATAAGAGGAGATAAATGAATCATGTATATATTTCTTATTGAATATCAGTTCCTCCAGCACTGGTCATTAAATAGCCTTTCTTATCTCCATTGATTCTATTGCCATCACCACCTTAGGAAGTTTTATTTATAAATATGTTGTGTTCTGGGCTGGGCTATTTTGTTCCATTGTTCCTACTTGGTCTATCCCTTCAACAAAACTATTATGACACGGTATCACTCATCATAGCTTTCTAATAAGTTCTGTTACCCTGTGTCTCCATAACAAAATTGTCTTGCATTTGTGGCCCTTTGATCTTTCTTAAAAAAAAAAATAGAATCAGCTTCCCAAGTTCCATCAGAAATGACAATTTAAAGAATTTGAATATAATTACATTGAACTTAAAGGTTAATGTAAGCAAAATTGACACTTTCAGAAAACTTAGTCTTTCCAACAATTACTCCACTAAAACTCTCCATTTAATTGGAATCTCTTTGTAAATATATTTTGCATTATATTTATTCCAATAACTTTATAGATTTTAAATTGTGTAAAAATTTTAAATTGTACCTCTGCCTACTTCTATGGTATAAATAAAATTTTGATTGATTTTAAAAATGTCTTATATATAGCAAATATTAACCAATTATTGATAATTTATCTGTAATTTGTTTTTTGAAGTAGAGAATCACAATATCTCTGAATAATAAATTTTTATTTTTAATGTCTAAATTTTTATTTTATTGCTTTATTTTTCTTTTTATTTGCTGTCTTACCATTCTATCTATATCATCTGGGACAGTATTAAGTAATTTGAAGTTGGACTTTTGTACACCTTTGTTTTATTCCTGACTTTAAAAAAAATTATGTTTCTCCATTAAGTATGACTTTAGATGCAGGATATTTATAGTTACACTTTAAACTGGTAGGAAAATTCATTTATATTTAAAGGTAAGGTTTTTTTAAAATTATGATTGTTGATGTTTTGTGGATGATATTGAATCTGTTTCAATAATTATGTATATTTTTCCTTTAATCTGTTGTGGTAAATTACACATTTCTGGAATAAATCTAACTTAGGTATGATAGATTTTGTGTACATTTATGGACTTGATTTGCAAATATCATGCTTTGTATTTTTAAAATAGCTGGTATGCTTTATTTCCAGTAGGTAACATATCTCTATATTGCTTATATAATTTTAGCATTAAAAAGTTAAGGCAGAAACAATAAAATCAGTGTTTATGATTATTTCTAAGAAAAAATGTGATAAACTTATTATATGTCATCTTTAGAATATCATAAAGTTAGATTCAAACATATTCCTTAGACATGTTTTGTTTGGCCTGATTATTATTTGAAAATTGTGGACACACTTTTACCCATTTGGAGATTTATCATTAAAATTCAGTCAAGAAAACCACAGCTTGCCATAGTCTATTGTCTGTGGCTTACATTCATCCCATTCACCTAATTTGTATAACATTTCCAGCACATACAGCCCCTGTCATGTATCTTTCATCTCTGACTCCCTCTACTAGCCTGAGTAACAATTGAATTCTGGTTGCAAAAACAACATGACAAATTCTTTATAGAAATTAGCAACAAGAAAAATTTTTCTGCATGTGAATACATATATCATTTTATCCAATAAAAATAAATATACAATCTATTTTTATTGTTAGATCAGAATTAAATTTAGTGTTTTATTGGAATACATTTCTAGTTAATAAAATTGAGCAACATCTCTTACAATAAGGAGTTAGAGTTTTATCTCAGTCACAAATTGTGTGAACTTATCCTAGTAACCTTATGTCTCAGTTTCCTTATCTGCAAAATAGAGATAATTTTAATGGCTTTATTTATGGGTTCTTTATTCTATTCCTTTGATCCTTGTGTCTTATTTTTATAGCAGTACCATGCTGTTTTAGTTACTATAGTCTTGTAGTATAATTTGAAGTAAGGTAATATAATGCCTCCAGCTTTGTTTTTTTTGCTTAGGATTACTTTGGCTTCTTCAGACTCTTATTTGGTTCCCTAAGAATTTTAAAGTTTTTTTCCCCTAATCCTGTGAAAAATGACAGCATTTTGATAGGAATTGCATTAAATCTATAGATTGCTTTGGGCAGTATTGTCATTTTAATGATATTTATTGTTATTGATATATAATTTCACTTTTTGTGTATACACTGAACATACTTTATATGAATTCAATACTTTAAATTTATTGAGACATGATTTATTGAGTAACATATGGTCTATCCTGGAGAATGTTATGCAGTTTTTGGATAAAGTATCTATAGATGTGTTGGGTATAGTTGCTTTACAGTGTTACTCAAGTCTTCTATGTCCTTATCATCTGTAAAGTTGTATCCTTTGTGGAAAGTGGAATATGGAAATCCTCAAGTATAATTTTTATTTTATTTTTTCCTTCAGTTCTATCAGTTTTTGTTCCATGTATTTTGGGGTTCTGTATTTAGGTACATACGTGTTTCTAATTGTTATAATTTCTTGATGTATTGGCACTTTTTTTACTCAAAATATCCTTTTTTGTCACTTAAAACAATTATATTAAATTCTATTTTATATGATATTACTGTAGCCACAAGAATTTTCTATTGATTCTTGTTTTAATGGTGTATGGTTTTATTTTCAACCCATCTATATCTATGAATAGAAAAAAATTAATCTTTGGTAGATAGCATATAGTTATATCACTAAAAATCTGGGCTACTCACCTCTGACTTTTAATTAAAGTGTTTAATCTATTTATGTTTAATCAAACTACTGAAATTAGTACTTATGCCTGCCATTCTGCTATTTTTTAAATATATCCTATGTCTTTTTTGTTCTGTTTTTTATGAATGCCTTTTTCTGTTAGATAATTCCTATTGTATTATTTTAATTTTCTTGTCTTTTTAAAATGATAGCTCTTTTAATTTGTGTGTGTATGTATGTGTTTATGTGTCCTTGGGATTAGAATTAATCACATAAACTATTACACTATAGTTTGCCTTATTGTCAACTTAAATTCCATAGTATAAAAAACTTTGCTCTTGTATCATTCCATTCCCTCTCCGCTTCTTTGTGCTGTTATTATCATACAATAGTTATATTTATATATTGTGTGGCCATCATCACAGATTTATAATTTTTCATTTGTTGATGTGTCTATTGAATCAGATAGAAAAAAAAGATTTTCATTGAAAAATACATGTATACAATTTTATATAGTTATCTTTATCAGTTGTGAACTAAAATAAAATTTTAAGACCCCAGATAACTAACAGGACCCTTTTTGGCCAAGGGGACCCCAGAAATACCCTAAACTGGGTTGCTGGCCATGAGAAGAAAGGTCAGATATGGGTCCTCACACCCCCCTCCCTTCTTGGAGATATCCTTTGTAACAATAATGCTAAATAATTAACAGGTTTAAGGTGATATAAGACACAACTTCACACCTGCAGGCCATCAATTTACTTAGCAGATTTCTTGGGTTTCAGTAAATGTCCCATGGCTTGTCTGAGATTAACAGACATTCTTATCATAAGGTAAAAGATTCCAAGCCTTTAGACAAAGCTTCTTTTCTTTAACCAATTGCAAATCAAAGAATCTCTAAACCCACCTTTAAGCCTTTGCTTTGAGATATCCTGCCTTTTCAGGACAAATCAATGTATACCTTCCATGTATTGAAGTCCCACAAGCTGCTCAAAAGCATCCAGTCATTGGCATTTGGATGCATTCATATTATTTCTACTAACTTAAATTCTTTTACAGAGGCTCTTAATGCTGGCTCATTGCCTTCCTACAGATCTCTGCTTATATTGATGTATCAGTTCCTCAGTGTGCTCTTTCCTGACTAAACATATCTGACCATTCACACCAATGTTATAGTCTCCATTAGACCACCACCATGCTTGTTTTCTTATTAACCTTTGTTATTTTGGAATCGTTTGCTTGCTTATTTTTTGTTTGTTTTACTTTCACAGCATACTGTATGCTTCACAAGGACACAAACTAGTATTTCATTCCAAATGCACAAAGTAGTCACTCAAATACATTACCCAGGTGAATAGTAGTTCTTTCAGAGTTGAATACAGTATGTTTCTTGGTAATCCCATTAGTAAAATAAAAGTCTGTTATTATTTGTAATTTGATTATTATAAATTCAAACCAAACTTATTTACAAGCTGTTTGCCCTTTGCTAGTTTATTATGGTCTCAGAGACTCAATTTTCCTTTATAAAACATATATAATAATTTAGATATAATTTTAGATGTTTCTTATTAGAAAAAATTATTCAAAATGTTCTTCATACTTAAATACTTACATAAAATTCTCTTATTATTAACTAATGAATTATACACTAAGCTTATGTTGGGCAATGACTGCTCCAAAGGGTGAAAGCAAGGAAGAGGATAAATGGGGCATGTTAGTTTAAAACTGTAATAAATAAAACATGGTACAAATTGAGATCTGAATTTGTTTGGTGGAACTCTAGGCTAGTCACTTACCTATAGCATATTAAAAATGATATGATTTCAGAATGCAGTAAAAATATGTAAATGTCAAAATAAAAAAATAAAGCACATATTGAATGTATGTCTTTTATTCTTTTCCTGCCAGCATCAGGAAAGTCTTACTAGGCTGGGCATGGTGGCTCACGCCTGTAATCCTATCCCTCTGGGAGGCCGAGGCGGGTGGATCGCTCGAGGTCAGGAGTTCGAGACCAGCCTGAGCGAGACCCCGTCTCTACTAAAAAAATAGAAATAAATTATCTGGACAACTAAAAGTATATATAGAAAAAATTATAGCCGGGCATGGTGGCACATGCCTGTAGACCCAGCTACTCGGGAGGCTGAGGCAGGAGGATCGCTTAAGCCCAGGAGTTTGAGGTTGCTGTGAGCTGGGCTGACACCACGGCACTCACTCTAGCCCGGGCAACAGAGCGAGACTCTGTCTCAAAAAAAAAAAAAAGGAAAGTCTTACTAAACACTCCATTTATGACTTCTTGCTTATAACGAATACTGCTTCTTTTTCTTAATAAATTGATCATTTAACTAAATCAACCAACTTACCCTCCATCTTGAGAGCTCTCTTTGACTCTCTTTTTAAACTTCACAATGGTGAACACCGAATTGACAGATGCATTTTCAAGATGTTATTATACAGATAAATTGTTTTTTTTAAGCTACGTCCTTGTTTCACATTCTATTCAAAGTACTGAAAGGGTGTTCTGAAAGTTTTGGTTTATATTCCTTTTTCTATCACACTGAGGTAGAATTATAAGTAGAAATAAAAATATTATTCTAAAATAATTATTTATTAATACAGTTAAATCTTAATAAACAAATATATTTTTATAATAGTAGTCCATGGCTGGTATAAAAACCCATGCAATGTAACTACTAAATTCTAGAAAAAGGATCCAGAGACAGTTATTTTTGGATGTAAAACTTGACTCTCTGTTAACTCTATCTGGATAGTCTTAAGCACATTGTTTGACAAGAATTATGAAGGTTCTTTGATTTTACTCTACTTTTAAATAAACAAGTTAGCCTACTATTGTTCCATGAATGCTGACAGAAGCATTCTTAATGAGAGACAAAGAACTTTTTGTTTCATGGTACAGTAAGCAGCATGAACCTCATGACTGCACAAGTTTTCCATGCCTCCCCAGACCCACAGTGGAGTACAGATTGGCCTAATGCACGTATCACACCCAGTGGATTTGTATCTGAGCTAACAAAGCCAAGTCTTTGAAAGACCCAATCTTTTATAATGGCCTTAGTCAAACCTGCCCAACCTTTCCCCAGAGGGAGACATAATATTTATTACACTGGACAGCTAACAAACTTAACCTCTGCTCTGGTGGGACATGCTATCTCTATCTTCCAAAGCCATCTACTATACAAACATCCTTAAAAATATGGTCTGTCGGTACCTGTGCTCACAAGCTATGTACAAGAGTGAGAGTCCTATGGAGATTTTTCTCCCAACATTGTTTATCCTCTCTTAGCCGCAGTCTCATGTATTTAGTAGAAATAGTAACAATAGCCAATTCCTCGAATTTTTAAGATAATTAATTTTTATAGTACATAAAATACAGTGCCTAACACACAGAATTCAACTAATATTAAGTAGTAGTATTAGGAGGGTATAAGACGCTGAGTAGCTACAACATTACAGATCTTAAAAAATGGGATTGTCTTGGCTGTGTGTGTGTGTGCGTGTAAAACAATAACATATAAAATCTTGTTAACTAAACTGAGTAGCATATTTTAAACCTATAAATATAAGCACCACATGTACTCACCAGCAAATTGGTTTCCCTGATCATCACCTAAGTGCACATTTGGGAATAACACCAACTGGGTGTCAGGCAGATGTGGGAGGGAGGGGATGGGTGTATACCTACATAATGAGTGTGAATGGACACACTTGAAGCTCTGACTTGGGGGGGGAGGGTGGCATGGGCAATATACATAACCTAAACTTTTGTGCCTCCATAATATGCTGAAATAAAAAAAAATAAACCTATAAATTAAAATAACTCATCAAAATTATTTCTCCATTTCTATCTGAAAATATATAAGAAAGAAATCTGAAGAAAAATCCTATCTTCTCAAAGACTACAGGTAAGAATTTGCTCTTTGCTCATACGAAAATAAAGCTACACTTGTTAATTAATAAATGTAAGTACACACTTTTGCAGATTTTGTGTATTTCAAGGAAAGATAAAGAATTACCTCAGCCAAGAGCCTCATAGGCATCATTCCAGGGCTTTGGTTTCAATTCTCTTTCATTATGTTGCCAGTATATTTTCACGCTTCCCTCTGATGTCCTAGGTCTAGAATTTCCATTTACGCCCTAGGACATTTCACAGACAGTAGCCCTTATTGTTAAGTTTCCTAATGAAATGAGAAATATATATTCTTTAGCTCTTCAGCTACTTCTTCATTTGGAATTAAATTGATTTATTTACTTATTAAAAAATAAGGCAACAGTGGAGTATCTTGTAGAATTTGGTGTGCTCCACAGTAAGAAACCCATTTTTAAAATGTTTGTATTCATATTATGTTAGTCAAGACTCAGTTGCAGATGTCATAAATTCAGCTCATGATGAGCAAACATGTTTATTATCAGTCTTTAGCTCCCAAAGGCCTGAGGATCAACATGTTACATGGCAGACCAACCACAGTAATCCATCTTTCTGACTGCAGTTATTATTTCTGCAATTGTTTTTGATTATTCAGTAAGCAGAAAGTACACTTGATCCTTTCCCAAAAGTAGGCCATCCAAAGCCATATCCAGATACTGCATTATAAAATAGTTTCATTGGACCACTTGTCTACGGACCAGGATCTCTGGTCATATCCATACCTACCCTATATTAGGAACATTTTGCAACCTATTCATGCAACAATATATTTAATCATGAGAAAGGAAAATAATAATACTTTTTGCATTTACAATTTTTGGCTCATCTTTAAGTTTTCCACAGAGGGACCTACTTTCAGATAGATCTGTTTTTACATGCTTGACCATTATAATCAGGAGCCTATGCCCAAATATTAATTGTATGTGGTTTGACATGACTTCAGTCTTCAAGTATAATCTCTCTAAAAGATAGTTAGAAGTGCTCCAACAGTCAAAGTTAACATATGCAGAATATATTCCTTTGTCATTTATCACTCACACATACCCTTGTCCCTATACATCAAACATTAAGTTTATGGCCCTTACCATAATATAACTATCCTATGTAGAATAGAAAAAGACCTTGATATCTCCATAACAGAATCAAACCAAATTATTCCCAAGTTATCTCATTCCAAAGCAATAACAAATGATAACAAGGTGAGTTCAAGACACATCTCTAATTCTATGGTGATCTCTTTTCAAAATGCAGCAATCTCTTGTTTAAATGAAGAAATTAACTATAATTGAAATTCAGCATACAATGGCAGAAGATCAATAGTTCAGCAAGGAAAAGGAATAACATAAGGCATTTACTATTTTTAACATAAACTGTATTCTTTGGGCCAGGTTCAGTAAAGATTTTCTTCCTAGATAGTGAAGGACCTCCTGTTAGGTTTCTCAATATAGACAACTGAGATCCTATCTGCTTGGCCATGGTCCTCCATGAACTGATCTAAGATAAGCAGAGGGGTGGATTTCTCTTCAGGGGGCTATTCACGCTTTTCTGCCTACTGCCTAAATGTCCTATTATGGGGGGTTGGAGGATGTTTTGAGCACTGAACAGTCACAATCACCCATTAACAAGTCTTCCTCTTGTCCTAAATCTCCTGACAATGACAGAAAGTCTGTGGCCAGTTTTTTTTTTCCCTATATCAGAGACTGTTAACAAAATCAGAGATTGAGTGATTAAGGAAAGTCATAAATCTTGAATTTAGATACCGATAATGAGATTTCTTCCCTTAGAAGCAACTCTTTATGTGTTGTACATGTCCAAAGCTCTCATCGTAATAGAGTCTATCTGGCTATGGGGTAAAGCAGTAAGACAGACCTAATATTTCCCCTACCTCAATAAGGTAATCCAGTTCAGAATTTAAATTTATAGCATTTCTTTTGTTCATCTCATATAGCAGTCATAAACACCTCTGTTTGCTATCATCATACTGAATTTTGCTTAAAATGCAGATTTGCAGATCTGTGACGACGATCTGATTGTCTATAAAATGTAAACCTCAGAAATTCTGGTTCTCTGATTCTGAGCATAACAGGCACCATTTTTCAAAAGCACCATTACATTGCTTCCTTCTCTTCTTTAGAAGGGGCTAGTCTAAAAGAAGCCTGAAACTTCTTTGTTACATCTAACTGAAGGTGAAAAGAGGTAGCCAAGAGTTCAGAAAAAATTTATTAACAAGCCATCTCAATGTTTATATTCTGTGGATGCATAGTCTGAATCCCGATATAATGTTTCACAATGTAAAACTGCAAATTTACCAACCTTAACTCATTCAGTCAATTCTGGAATTTAGGATTCATCATTTGTAACTCCTCACTTTTAAGTGACACTGTTTATGTTGGACAGAAGTTGAGTATAAATTAGAAGATTAAACTAACTTAAACAAAAGACAATTTATTGTTTTTCATAAATATGAAAACTGTCATGAAAACTGAGGGTAGAGTACCTTTAAGCAAAGCATTCCAAATTGTGTTAACACATTGTTTTCTCTTCCTCCTCCTTTTCTCTCGCTCCCTCCTCCTTCTTCCCCTCCATCTCCTCCCTCCCTCCCTCTCTCTCTCTCTCCCTCTGCCATGCACATACATGCACGCACACACACACAACCTGTATAACAAGGAAGGGGGAGATCAAGTGATTCATAGTTCTAAAAGGACCCTACAGATTAGAAGAGGAATAAATAATAATAGAAGTATGTTATCAAACAAAAGAAACGTGTTTACTAGAGCTATTCTGTGCAAGATACTGCCTTAGATACTTGATGTGAGTTAGAGGGGTTAGAGGGGAGGTTAGCCAATAGAAAGATATGTATGGCACATTCTTTGAGGCATCTAAAAGCTGGTAATTGTGTTAAGATACGGGATATTCACAAATAACTATAATACAAAGTAAAATATAGTAAGGCTATTGTGAAATGTTTATAGCTGATCTTTGAAGAGTAATGGATTGCAAATGTTTCTCCTGGCTCCCTCCAGCTCAAGGCTATTTCTCTAGCATTCTCTATATTTATTTTATGTCTTTTACATTTTATTTCCTTTTATGCCTATTTCACTGCTAGCTAGCCCTGCAATTCCTTTATTCTCTTGTATGGCCACAAACACAAGGGAAGTAACATTTTACTGAAGGATTAGAGCAATTAATTTGGATATTTTTAGTACAGGATAACACTTTGTACATTTAAAAAGGAATATTGTCTCTTTAGAATTCTTTGTCCAGCTCCTACCACTGGTTATTTGAAAATTCCATTCTTTCCTTTATTATAACATAATGAAAATACTTAAGTACACCCCTTTATTGTTACTCTGTGTCAGTCAAGTTTTGATCAGAGAAGCAGAGTTCCTACATTGTTTTGGGACTAAGAGATTTTGTATAGTAATCAGACTTTACACAAATATTGAAGGATCTGAGGGAGTGAAGGCATGGAAGGAATGTTATAGCATCAGGAAAAGGGTGAATTACTGGCCCACAGGAAATCAACTCAGAGTTTGCAAGGAAAATCTGACAAGTGAACATGTCAGATCACTGAAGTGAGATTGTGAAGTGGGAGCTCAAGGAGAAATCTATTGGGAACTATTATCTCTGTAAAATTAAAGCATCTGTGCTGTGTACCCAAGCACCTGGGAGTGTCCTGGGGATGCTTGAGATGAGCTGGATGAAGGGCAAAGAGAATGAGTTAAGACCAGATGGGTAAATCTGTGTCCATCCAACTACATATCTTATTATTATAACCTTTTGATAATAGTGGCTACTCCTTAGTTTTATTTTTCACATATGACTCAAGTTCCTCTTACGGCCAACTCTATCGCTGAGTCTTAAAGGGAAGGGGATTATGGGAAACATGCTTACCAGCTTCAAATATATTGACTAGCAACATCAACTACAGTCTACTCTTTTTCAATTTGTCATTTATACATGCCTCATTTAGTAGCCAAATATAACTTCCAAAAGAAGAAATATCATAACCATGTATTACCCTTACAGGACTTTTAGTATACCTTGCATAAGTAAATGCATATTAACCTTCTCCCCAAAGGCAATATATGGTGACTTATATGTTACTTTAGCCACAATTGGATAATGTTCATTTCTGCTCAAGCTGATTCACTCTGTCTTTGATATCTGGTAAGTTAATACAGAGAATATTAATGTATGAAATATAACATATATAACAGGAGTGAGAAGGGAAAATTATATACACAGATGTATGTATTCATATAAATACAAGGAAAGCATATAAATACTATTGATTTTATTTCCATAACTGATAATATGGGTTTTAATTTTCTATCATTGTATAAAAAATTACCACAAATTTAATGGCTTAAAACAACACCCATTTTTTTTTTTTTTTTTTGAGACAGAGTCTCGCTGTGTTGCCCGGGCTAGAGTGAGTGCCGTGGCGTCAGCCTAGCTCATAGCAACCTCAAACTCCTGGGCTTAAGCGATCCTACTGCCTCAGCCTCCCTAGTAGCTGGGACTACAGGCATGTGCCACCATGCCCGGCTAATTTTTTCTATATATACTTTAGTTGGCCAGATAATTTCTTTCTATTTTTAGTAGAGGCGGGGTCTCGCTCTTGCTCAGGCTGGTCTCGAACTCCTGACCTCGAGCGATCCACCCACCTCGACCTCCCAGAGTGCTAGGATTACAGGTGTGAGCCACCACGCCCAGCCTAACACCCATTTTTTAATTTCACAATCCTGTCATTCAGATATTGGGCATAGTATAACTGGGTTTTCTGTTCAGGGTCTCACAAATTGAAGTCAACATTGGAACCAGGTTTCTTCTTTTCTGGAGCTGTCCCTTTCCAAGCTCATGTGGCTGTTGGCAGTATTCAGTTCCATGTGGTTGTTCTACTGAGGTCTCTACTTTCTTGCTGTCTCTCGGCTAGGGTGAGCTCTTAGTGTAATTGAGCACAGGTTCAGCCACTCGTCACTTGCAAGGGCCAATAACAAGGACGAGGTGAAATGAAAGGAAAGTGACTTTATTCCAGAGTTAGCAGTGGGAAAATGGCCAAGGCTAGGGCCCCAAAGAAACCATTTTGAAGTTTTGAGCTGAAGGTAGGGATATAAAAAGGGAATGTGAAATGAAGGGCATGCAGGAGTGGCAAGGAGGTGCTGGTCAGTGTTACTTGTCTCGATGACTATCTTAAATTATGGCCCCACCCAGTGAATGGATTGGCGCTATCTTGAAGGCTGTTTATGTACAGATCAACTATGGCCTTGAGATAATCTCCTGGTGGGGGTCTGGACTGGTTCGAGACTCAGTCTCTGGAACTTCCAAACAAGCACATAGTTGCATAGGGGAGACTTGTGCAACGGAGTGCCTGGTGGAAGGAAGGAGTGTAAAGGTCAGTATTTCCTCATCAAGAACACAGCAAGAAATGGGCAGGAACATTTCCAAATGGGGCATTCAAAAACAGGGCCCTGGTTACATCAGCTCTTAGATTCTACCCCCAGTTCTTACCGACTTGGCCTCTTCATAACATAGCACCTTACCTCTTCAAAGTCAGGAGAAGAATCTCTCTCAGGAGAGATCCCTATATTCCCCTTTTAGAACTCAAACACCACTGATGGAACCTTAATGACACCTGAGAAATCCAATCACCTTTGTCTTAGAGTGTAATGTAACCATGAGATTGAAATCCATCACACTCACAGTCTGCCTCAAACTCCACGGGGATACCTGGGAGTTGGAATAGGGAACTGTCTTAGAATTCTACCTACCCGATAAGGTCGTAGCTTGGACTAATAACTTCCATCTTCTGCTCCCTACTCTATATGCCCTTTGCCCTCAGTATTTACCTTTCCTAGTTGTGGTCTCTTCTTCACTGCTGGGACCACAGACCTTCCTTACTGAGAGTCCTGGTACACTTGTAGTTACATCTGCATTTAGTGCTTGAAGTTTCCATTTAGCTTTCACCACAAGACATACAAGTGCTAGGAGGAACTTCAAAGTATCTCTAGGGTTCTAGGCACATACCTCTGTCTCCATTTCTGTCTCCATTATGCAGTAACGACTGCATACTCCTCTTTGATTTTCAAGATTAATCACCCCAGGAAGTAAAGTATTCTCTTTCTTTTTATCTTTGTTAACAACATATAAAACGATGCTTTTTCTTCTCTTTTTTTTAGTAAAACAAAGAAAAGAGAAGATTCTGCAATAGTTGATGGTTGCCATGCAAACTACTCAGCTACTTGAGCTACATGACTCAGGTCTGATGCTGTCAAAGAGCTGTGTGGAACTTTTGCCAGGCTGCTCTAAATGACTAACAGTGTAGACTTTGGAATTTTGGAACAACGTGATTCCACTCTTTGCAAAAAACTATTCTCTTTATGAACAAATTTTGGCTTGCGGTTGGGCCCCAGGAGGGACTGAATGCTTGGTCACAGGTCATCAAGTTTTCATGTAACATGACATGCTCATCATGAATTTGGGGTAGTCTGACCCACCAGGTCATAAAGTTGGGTTTACAAAGCATGATTCTGTCATTGAGTAAGAATGATGTATACAAGGTCTGGCTTGAGCTGTTCCTCAAGGCACTCGTACGTTGCATGAACAAGTGACTCCAATTCCTATGTATCCTGCGATATCACTGCCTCTGTCTCAGTCCACATCTATGGCCTCCTGAGGTGGTCACTATGAACAACTGATTGAGGAAGAAAAAACTGGGTCTGATTTACATAGAATTCTGAAAAATATGCTGGCATTACCTGAAAGTGGACAGCAGTACCATTACAATCTTGTTTAGGGTTTGCACTACAGACAGGGTTGAAATGAAATCACTCCAGTGGGCAGAATTTAGAGCAGTGCACATTGTCAGAGACTTGGAGGGAACACATTGAAAATTGCTGCTGAGTAGTTATTGAAAAGAGAGATATATGTGAATATATATGTACATAAAATATGGCTCCATTTATACCTGTACCTGTATCTATACTTATATCTATATCTAATGTCTCCATCCCTTGGCCTTGAAAAAAATAGCACTTGGTTGTAGGTATAGAAATAATGTGAATAGTGAGGGTAGAGTTTAAGGAGAACTAGCATCCCCTTTAAAGCAACTATTTCATAAATGATCATTAACATTTCTTCAGGCAGGTAGAAATTTACCTATTCAAACAAGGAAAGGGGGCTGTTTCTAGTGGTAAAAGAGTCTCAAGAAAGATGAAAAATTTAAATTTTTTACTTTATAAGAATCTGCCTGTGTGCCCCCTACCCAATTTTCAAAGTACTATTGTTTCCCAGTCATTGCTCTAATTTTAACATGAGAGAAATTACAATGCTATTAATCCAATTTGCTTTATATTAATAATTCCTCTATTAAAATGTATTCATGTAAAGTTTCAGAACTGTCAACTCCCAGGACTGCTGACTCTGTCCACTATCACCTCTAATTGTGTCTAAACATCTGATCCATACTTCAGGAAAAAGAGAGGAAGCTAGGCAGCAACTTGCTAAAACTGTACCAACACCAGGGAAATTGCAGAATTCACCAGATTAACCAGCTTCCAACATTTCCCATGCCAAATCACATGATATGGTTCCAGGCCTGAATGTATGACCAATATGCTATACTATTTCTCTTACAAAGAAACAAAATAAACAAAGCAGATTGATAGTCTAAGTTTTAAAATATAAAGCATTAAAGAGTTCATTATGTGTGGCTCTCAATCTGTCTGGAGAGAAACAATAGAAAAAAAAATCAAAATTTCCTTCAGCCTTTTTCTAACTCCACACAAGTTCCTAAGACTTTCACCCCTCCTACTCAATCTCTGCCCTTTCCAAAACACACATACACACAAGATAAATAATACATATTTTCTAGAATTGATCTTGATCAAATTGACACTTGTGGCAAATACAAAAAATATAATTAGATTTCAGAGTATAAAGAAAGGTTTAAAATGGAGAAATAGGCAAATAAAAAATATGCAAGATTCCTAAAAGGTTTTTAAATTCACATATACTATTAAAACACACAACCATTTTTCTATATATTATTCATTTTGCAAATAGTACACATATATGATATTTCACAAGTGCCGATTTTTCTTATATAAATCATCAAATTTCCATCTACTTTTTTGATGTTTTAATATTTAAAACAAATATAACTTAAGGATATATGTGTGAAAGAAGCTACAGTGAATTTTTATTTAGGAAGTATCTCTGTATATCATTTAAATAATTATATTGAAATTGATTAATGCCTAAGACCTTTGTCAAAAAATAAATCAATAAAGTTACGTGTGTGATTTGAAAAATTTCTTGAGATTACTAAAAAAATGAATGATTCCAATAAATGGTAAGAATACATATCAGTTTCCATATTGTTTCTAATTTTAACTATCTGTACAGATTCTTAGAAAGGTACAAAGCAATACTAATTAATGGAATGTGCCTTCAATATAAGAACATCTACCTACTAAAACATGAATGGGGCTTCAAATTCCTAATAAATAAATTAACAGAACCAATGTTTTGGACTGACTCAATATAGCAACCTTACTGTATTTGGCTTTTGTAAAATTTTATATGTGATTAAAAGTTGAATATTAGATGAGGTTTTAAATCATATATACAAGTGAGACTAGAGACAATCTACCCATTTTTCCCACTACATGTACTTGAAAGCTGGAATTTTTCCTTTTGTATTCCCAAGCATTTATAAATGATTTTCTTGATAAAATTATAACTGAGAACTGTTTTGTGATTGAAATGACAGAATAAGTAATACTGTTTCTTTAATTTTCTTCAGGAAAATTCTTGAGATACACACACACATATTCTTGATTTATAATGCAAAAATGAATATTGATAGAAAAAATACAAGGTTTAAAAAAAAAATCCTGTGTATTTTTTTACCTGGAGCTGAGTTTTTGACACTACTCTGGGAAATGACTAACAGTTTTGCTTAGTGCTTTTTTCTTTATTTCATACAGGCTTTCTGAAATTCACCTATGCCACTGAATGAAAACAAGAAAGTAAAAGAACCCTACAACTGTATAGATTATAGCTCCAAGCTCATTGTGAGTTGGGTGCTCTACATAGAACTATGTCAAATGGGTCTAGAGAAACCATATGGACACCATTAATCAGGGACCTTCCTTATTCATTGTTTTGTATAGCCTTTCTCATTATTGGGCTTAAATTTTATTGCATCCTATCCTTAGGGAATTTTTCTATATTTTCTCATCTTAGTTTTTTATAGAAATATATTTTTAAACTTATACCTTTTCTTCTGAATTCTACGCTCACTACTGTGCACAGCTTGCCCAAATGCAAGCATTTTCCTCTATAGAAAGATCTTACTTTCAGTTCTAAGGTAATGATTCATCTAAGTCAGGTCCTTTTTATGTGTAAATAGCATTGAATCCTCTGAATAATTAGAGTATATTTTTCTGAGGAAATATAACAAGATGATGATTAAATTGATTATCTACGTATGTTCAAGGTTATAATATATTAAAATCTATGTTGACATGACAATGATCTGTTTGAATGTATAAAAAAAGATCCAATACCTATTTTGTTCATGATATTGTGATGAGGAAAGAGAAAATGTTTACATTACATGCTGAATATTAGCAGCTCAGTAGGTGTTTTTTAGATAGGGACACATTTCAAATTCACAATAAAATTTCATATAAAGATTTATCAGTTTAAGCTTATATATAGATAAAATTGGTTAAGAACACCTAAGAAAATTATTCATGATCCTATAGATACCAATTCTTGCAGAGAAAATAAAAGCCCTAAATCCATGTTCTTGTTAGTATTTTCCAGTTTGAAAACAATTGGCTTTAACAGAAAGGACACAATTAGGGAATACAGAAATAAAATATTTTAGGTAGTTTCATTAATTGAGGAAAAGTATACTCCACGTGTGCTCTAATTAACCACAGTAGCACAAATAAAATATTTAATTAGTTATGTTTCTCACATAATTAAATACAATGAACAAGTGAATACTTACAGAATAACAGCTATATAGTTCTTCTATCTACTCCAGACATTGGCTATGCCAAAAAGCCAACTAACTTCATTTTACCTGGTACTTCAGAGGCAAATAAAATGTCATTACTTTCTGTCATCTAAAAAGATACTATAATATTTGTTGGAAAAGGAATCGAATACTTGCTATGACTTTTGGCCTAAAATCCTATATAGCAGCAGGTTGTATTAGTCAGACTTTGTGAACATCCAGAACTTAATCTTCTTAGATTTGAAGCAGACCAAATCTGTCTATTTCTTGTACCCTATGCATCTCATCATTTGGAGGGTCCTGATTTTTTTGTTGTTGTTGTTATAATAAAACTCTAATACTAAACATATTACTTTCCTGAGTTCTAGGAGTCGTTCTAGGATTCATTCTAGTGAATGACTAGAAAGGCGATAGTGGCAAATCTCCTAATTTGATTCTAGTTGGTCAGTAGTGCAGGTGGCCTCTGGGGACATCCAAACTTGTGAAAGACATCTCAAGTGTGAGCAGTCTTGTGCCCTTAAGTTGTGAAATTTAGCCCAACTCTGAGCAGTTAGTGTCAGACTTGTGTTGCAGCTGGAGAAAAGGCTATGTAGATACCGTTTTATACTCTAATATGCTTTGGTATATGATTGCAGTAGACTTATGTAGTTAGCACAAGGTATTTTGATTTATTCATTTTATAATGGGAAACCATTGATGGTTATAGAATAAATGAATAATGAAAAAAGGACCATGATTTAGGAATATTAATATCTGATGGTAGATAGACCTGGATAGATGGGAGACAGGAGATATTAGAAGTAAGGCCAGTGTGGGAATTCTTACTATAGTCATTTCAGAACAAATAAAAGTATAAACTTGGCAGAAAAAGTAGAAAGGAGAGATAACTTGTCCCGGATACATAAGCAGACATTAGCAAAGAATGAGGAATCAAAATGGATGAAGGAGTTTAGAGTTTGCAACACTATTTAGATAAATAGAAGTAATAGGAATAGAAAATTCTATAGCCAGACATACTGATTTATCAATTGATTGAGGGCTTGTTAAGTTGATCTGCTTCCACAGTTATTTTATTTAAAATGGAAGAATCAGAATTTAAATAATACTAATGAAATACAATATTAATATCACAGCTGATCTTTATAATACAAATGGAATATTTTGAGATAGTCTTATACAGACAAATCTCTAAATGTCCCTGTGGAAAATTTATCATTTTTATCAATATTTACTTAGAAGTAAGCAATAGACTACTGAGATCTTACATAACCTGTTGCCTGCTAGTATCCATCTTTCATAGTCTGTGTTCTTTCTTCAACTAGATTATAACTCATGTAGGACTGTGTGATCACCACAGGAATAGTAAATATTGATGAAAATAATGAATGCAGTAATGATGCCACTCACAATTTTTTTTTCACAGTCATGTGATTTAAAACGAGTTCACTGAATAACTAGAGGAAGAAACGGACTAATGTTTGAAAACTGAACCAGAAACCACATTCAGGTCAGCTCAAATAAATCGGATAATTTAAGTCTAATGAATAGTGATTCTTATGTACATACTGATATTAGTAACACTATGCAATTACATATGGGGCAATTTTCTTGGACATGACCCTGTCTAAATTAATTTGTTTCCCTGGAAAATGTCGAAGCACTCATCATCATGTGAAATTCAGAACTAAATGAGAAAGAACAATGCAAAGATTTTGTGTTCTTCATCTAGAATTACAAAGTACAATATTTACAATGTATCCAGAGTATATATCTCCCCTTCTCACTAGCTAAAAAGTAGAAAAATGTCTCTGTATCCATCATTGAAAAAAGAAAAAATGTAAATTATTCTATATCATGATAGTGAGATAGAGAATATTTCCTTACAGATGAACAATAGTGCACCCCCCCACTAGGAAACCCAAATCTAGTTTATGAGCTCAGTGAAAGGAATTAAATCATTTTCTATAAGGATACCTAAAGTAGCCCAAATAATTGATAACTGTCAACATTAGTATTTCTAAAGTTATTTTTAAAGGCATTATCTCATGGGTTTCATTTTTTATACTCTACTTTTATAAATAATAAAAATATTTTATGATAAAATATATTAACTATGATTTACTTATTTAAAAGGAAAGAGTGCAATCAAATGTTTTCAGTGGAAGTGGCAGAATGATGATTAATTTTTCATATTATATGACTCAGGAGTCCTTGTTTTCTTGTCATTGTTCTTTCTCATTAAAAAGATATGAGCACAGAATTTTTTTATTATAATTCTACTTAAAATTAACCACTGAAAAGTGAGCGTCCACAAATCACACTTCAGAATAGAATTAAACTTGAGCTTTAGGAACTGATTTTCTTACCTATCTCTCTAATTGTTATTGCTGGCAAAGGGAACATAGACTACATGAAGCAGGTCATATATAAGTCAGACTATAAACATTCTGCTTTTTTCTGCCATTTGAGGAATCCCTTCACTCCACTCCCACAAACAAAAAACAAATAAATAAAAGAGGAGAGAAAAAATTATGGCTTCCAGCTGTCAGCACAGTATGTCCCATCCCTTATGAAACAAAGTCCAGTTGAGTGAGACAGATAATAAATATGACATGAATATGAAAATTTAAAATCCCAATTAGTACTATGAAGGAAATGAAGAAAAATGTATGATAAAGCATGCCTAGAAATGGTCAGTTTCAAGCAAGACTGTAGTTCTGGATGTAGTTGTATGGATTAAATGGCTTTGGTTCATTCCATGATCTGCCATCTGAAAGCTAGAACTCAGGAAAACTGTTAGGTCTGAGAATCAGTGGTGCCAATGATATAAATCCCAGTCCAAGAACTGGAAAAGATAAAATGAGATGTCTTAGCTCAGTGGGTGGAGCTCTGCATCACAGTCTTAACTCACAAGACCAAAGAGGTAAATTCCTCCTTGCTCCTCCTTTCATTCTAGACCTTCAATGAATTAAATGATGCCTATCGACAATCAGGAGGGTAAACTACTTTACTGGGTCTACCAATTCAAATGCTAATCTCATCTGGAAACATCCGCACCAATACACACATAGACAATGCTTAATCTGGGAACCCTGTGATCAGTCAAGTTGACACATAAAATTAACCATCACAGTAGGTCATATCTGAGATTTTAATATGTTCAAGTTTTACTCCAAATATAGTATTCATTTGCTGTTATCTAACATTGTATAATATCCATGATTTGTACCCCCATAATATGCTGAAATTAAAAAAATAATAAAAAGGTAATTCTGCCATTTGTGATAACATGGATGAAACTTGAGGACATTATGCTAAGTGAAAAAAGTCAGACACAGAAGAACAAATATTACATGAGATCATATATATGATAAATCTAAAATTAGTCAAACTCATAGAAGGAGAGGGTAGAATGGCAGTTGTCAGAGAGTCAGGTGAATGGGAAGTAGAGAGATATTAGTCAAAGGTTACAAAGTTTCAATTATACAAGATGAATGAGTCCTAGTTATCTACTGAGAGCATAATGCCTATAGATAACAGTATTTTATAGTATATTTAAACATTTATTAAAGGGGTATTATATTAAGTATTCTTATCATACACTTTAAATAGTAATAAATAAAGAGGACAAGAGGAAGCATTTTTTTTGTGGGGGGTGGGGTGTTAATGACATAGACTGTAGTGATGATTTCACAGATATATACTTGTCTCCAAACCCATCAAGTTGTATATATTAAATATGTACAGCTTTTGTATGACAAGCATACCTCAATAAAGTTTTTTTTTAATAAAAAGGTTTTTCTCACCTAGAACATCTAAGAGTAATAACTGATAAAATAATGCCTGCATTCAGTCACAATTGGGGTTGACTTGATAAATTCTATAAGTGGAAGAAGTTACATGTACAATTTTTCTTGTTATTGGTAAACAAATAACTAATTAAATAAAAGTTATAGTAATGATAAAGGGATGATAATGAGTCTTCTATTGTTTTTTCTACCTGTAATTAAATGTGAAGGATGTTTACTTTTGTTACAAATTAAAGCTATGTGATAATCTCACATTAATATCAGAATGACCACCTGGATGAAACAGTTATACAGCTATCAATTGGTGGTCATAATTCCACCTCACTGGTCATTTAGATTTGGTCATAACATACTAAAAAGGAACAATGTGTAAGAGGTCATGCCACTTATCCAGGAAATAAAATATCTAAATTGTTTTATTAAAGATACATCATGTCAATACCACACTATGGCATCTAATGATACCATTTTCATGGTGGGCATTTTCATGAATAATAGTACAGAATATAGATTTCTTTCAGAATATTTTTTGTTTCTTTCAATGAAAAATGTGCTGTGCCTTTTTATGCAAGCTGTGATACACTAGCAATTACAATTGGTTCTTATTAGAGGTCAGTTTGGGAAAATTCCATCACCAGTAATTTAGAAAGCAACATTAGGATAGAGTTTATAGGAAGGAATCATTATACTTTATTAGCACCAAGATTATTCATTTCAAGAGAACACTAAATGAATAGGAACTTGTACATAGAAGAAATTTTGTCAGTTTAGCATTTTTAGTTTTCGTTCTTGAATTCTTTGCACTAGATGAATGAAAAGTCCCTATTTGAAACTTGATTTCAAAGTTCTAGAAGTTCTTATTCTCTAAAATGTATCTACATTGTAAAAGTTACATTGTAAATTTCTTAAATGATTTTGCCGTTTTAACTGTTAAAGTTATCCTTCAATGCTGGTAGTTGCAACTTGATATTAATTCTGAATTTGCCTTTTTCTTATAAAGAGCAGATGTGTGTATAAATGAGGTCTAGGAAATGTTCTATATACAGTGGTTCCTAACCTTTTTTGGAACTCGGGACCAGTTTCATGGAAGACAGTTTTTCCATGGACTGAGGTGGAAGTGGGGGGAGGATGATTCAAGAGCATTTCATTTATTGTTCACTCAGACTTCTCTGCTAATGATAATCTGTATTTGCATCCATTCCCCAGCACTAGCGTCACTGCCCCAGCTCCAACTCAGATCATCAGCCATTAGATTCTCAGGAGCGTGCAACCTAGATCCCTTACACGTGTGGTTTACAGAAGTGTTTCCGCTCCTATGAGAATCAAATGACACTGCTGATCTGACAGGAGGTGGAGCTTATGCAGTTATGCAAGTGAAGGGGACCAGCTGTAAATACAGATGAAGGTTCACTCATTCACCTTATGCTCACCTCCTGCTGTGCGGCCCAGTTCCTAACTATTCATTGGTTATGTTGTGTAAAATGTCAACATATCCCAGGACTTACCCAATTGTTATATTCAGGAATACGGATGAGAGAATAGAGGAGTGAAAATGCATACCCTGAGAGGTTCAGGGTCAATAGTAAGATAGAATTAGCAAGAAGCATAAAAGGTATAATATTAAGATTAGATATTATATAATTTTTTTAATTCAGAAGAGTTTTGTTTCTTGCTTTATATTATGTATGTATTAGTAAAGATATAAAATAATAAAAACAGCAGCAGGTGTTCTAAAAAAGGTATCCACAATTATTTTTGGTAAGGAGCCAGATAGTAAATATGTTTGGCTTGCAGATCATATGGTTTTTCATTAGCGTAGTAGGAAAGTAATCATAGATAATATAGAAAGGGATGAGCACAATTATGTTTCAATAAAACCTAATTTCCAAATTAATATGTCAGAGTTGGAATTGGCTTTTAAGCTGTAATTTGTTGACTTCTGACCTAAACCTTTGAACAATAATGGCATGCCTTGAAAAGTAGCTACCTTCTAGTTTGGTTTTTATTTCCTTGAAGCACTGATTTATGCAGACTTAAAGTATAGTGGTATGGTTCAGCAAAATTCGTACTGAAAATTTCAGTGCACCTGTAATATCATTTTATAATAAATGGCTGGACTTCCCACCCATCCTAGTTATACTCCTAAGCGTCAAGTCTATTCCACTGTTAATATTTATTTTATCATTTGTTTATATAGGCAGTATAAAGAAAAACAATGAAATTGCAAGAGTATATGAGTTTTACTTTTTACAAATACTGTAGAATTATCCAAATGCAACCTAAATTTATCTAAAGTATCCTGAGACTGATTCCACGCATATTTTGTAGTGTCAATCTGACCGCATAAGGTATACCTTATGAGTATTAAAGACTGGCAAGGCACCTAGCTTGGAAACAAAATATATAGATTTAAAACAGATTTCCCCTTACTATTGTACTCTTACACATTAAATTGAGTTAGCAATACTTGTATCACCTAACTCATGGGATTTTGTGTGAATAAAATTTGATATGTTTAGAATTCATTTTTAAATTATACAGTGTTAATATAAGGAGATATTATTACAGTTTCAGTAAAAATATATTATTTATTTGGTTAGATTGCTAGCATATTAGTGATAGGAGATATTTTACAATTTAAACCATATTTAGTATTATGTAAACTATTTCTTAAGTAGTGTTTATGGTTATCTGCCATTGTAAAAAGAGTTTTTAATCCTATTTATTGAAAGTCTTTCTGTTGCTAAATGAAGTTATAATCTTCTCTTTTTGAAAGAGAAATGAACATCATATTGACAAATAAAAGATTCAGATAGTAAAATTTGGCATAATATATATGTTATGTAATATATATTGACATAATAAATTTTAAATATTTAATGTTGCTCTGTATGAGTTAACCAGAAGAGCATTGGTATAATTTTAAGTTATTTCAGTTGGGTCAAAAAACAAAAGGAAACAAAAAGCAAAAACAAAAAAAACCAACTGCTCTGAGCAGGAATACTGGAGGACATGCACTAGACAGTATCAGGCTCTAAAGAGACAAAGGCTTAGGGGAAACTTGCTCTAATCTGAAGCTTGCCTAGTATCTCTAATACTGTTTTTTTTTGAATCATACTATAAAAACTAGCTCTCGTTTTCCAGCTTTTTAAATATGAATGTAAATGAAACATCCACAGAGTCATAATCAAGTAGAAAATATTCCCACTGTATTAGCTGTCAGCCATGTTCATTCTGGAAGAGAATATCCAGTCCATAAATGATCCAAAATGTAGAAATAAGGCAAAAAGCTGGGTAATGTACCTTTAATGTCAAATGTAGGCTCAGGTCTACGTAAGAATTTCCTAAGGAAATTTGTATGTTTGAGTCACTGTTTACTATTGTGTGACATTCCTAGACTGAGTAAAGTGACATGTTAAATTACAGAATTTTTCAAGTTGAAATGCATATAATTTATGCTCAGTAGAAAAGATAACTCTAAATCTTAACTATAATCGCCCAGTAAGACATGTCAGTTTCAAAATTAATCTAGCAATCTTATCAACTTACAATTATTAAATTTCCCATAAATATCTAAGCCCTCAAATGCTCTTTGAATTAATCTTAACATCTTCTTTCTTTATTAATTAAAGTGTTGAATAAAAGATTTGAGAAATGGCATTTTACATTTGAAAAAAAGTCATGATTTTATCTCTTGAAAATTATATTTTAACAGTTTTAAAGGCTCAACCAAGATATCCACATAGACTAACCTGACAAATTTAATGAAACTATGCTGTTTGCCTAATTAATCTGAAACTCTAAAGCATCTTATATTGGTTTGCTGATAAAGTAAGCTAAGGTTATACTCACATAGCATTTAATAATAAGAAATTACAAATTTCTGATCTATAGTGAATCATATATCTGTAAAAATTTTTTAAAAAAGGAACTATGTTTTTTGCGTTTTGTAAATTTGAGCATAATTCCTAAGATCCTTAAATAACTTAAAGGACAAAACTTTGGAATAATTAATGAATAATCATTGGATTCATAAATAGTTTCTAAGCAAAATAAAATATTGAAACATTGATTACTAAGCAAAATTTTAATTTTACATATTTTTGCTTCTTACATGCTATTTCTTTGAGCTAATTTAGCCATTAATTTTTGCCAATGTTAAATGGTGAAGAAGGAATGTGAATAGTTGTGGAAATATGTTATTTGTTTTCATGAGCTTTCTTGTTTAATTAAAATCTATGTACATAACAGTTAGTTTACGATTACATCTCTCTCAGTTTTCTAAGTAAAATATAAGTTAATTACTTCATTATGATTATAATTAATGTGGGTATCATAGTCTTTTGGATGAGTACATGATAGGTAAGAGAATAACTTTTTATTGTATTCTAGAGAAATCAAGATCATTTGGCAAAAATACAGTGGGAATGCAGTTTAGAATTAAAAGAACATAGTGGAAGATAAAATCTGGCTATGTGTAGCAATTTTTGGAGAGAAGATTTTAAATTTTGAAAATTATACTTTACAAAACATTCAAGGAGGCTAAGGGAAATTACAAAGACTTTACATAGTTCAGAAACCAGTCTGAGACATTCAAGAAGACATTACTATACTAAAGACATTCATCCTCATCTTATTTGTACCCAAGAAATCCTTTCTTAAGGGAACTCTGTCATGTGCAAGGAAAAATATATTAGACAGAAGAAATGAGCCATAAAAGAAACAAAGAGCCAGGAAATCAAAAAAATTTTTGATAAACACAAACACAGTTTTCTTTTTCCTTTTTTATGACCTTAATCAATAATTGATAGTTTTAAACAAAATATAAGAAAAATATTTTGTAATATTTATAAAGTATTTAGAAGAAAAACACATAATCACACTATCAAAAAATCCAGGAAATAAAAATGGAAACAAGTTCTTGTATATTATTAAATTATATGTGAAATATTTCAACATAGAAGTGATAAGTTATAAACCATAAGCCATTAGAACAACCATTAAAAGTAAATAAAACAATGAGGCATAATTAAAATATCAAAGGTAGAGATAAAATCTAATACCAATAATATGCTATTCATCAAAAAGAGGAAGGAAATGAGGAAACGTAGAACAAATCACAGATGAGGATGAATAGATTACAGAATGAATCCCAATGATGCTGATAGTTATGTCAATTCTAAGTAGATTAAATACTAAAATTAAAAGGCATGGACTTCCAGACTGAATAATAATTTTAAAAAGACTCAACTCTATGCTCTCTAAAGGAATTACATTTTAAATTTACATGCATATAGATTAAAAATAAAATAATAAAAAATTATATATCATGCAAATACAACTCAGAAGAAAACTTAAGTGGCTACCTTAAGCAAGTAACTGGAGAAAAAGGAATATGACCAGAGTTAAGGAAGAGCATTTCATGATAATATTGTCAATTCATCAAGATAACAAACATATATAAAATAATTTTATACCTGTAAACAGATCTTCAAAATATATGAGGCAAAAAAGGTCTGAGATGAAAGGAGAAATAAAACTGTCCACAATTATAGTTGGAAATTTTAATCCTCTTTTGTCAGTAATGGATAGAACAAGTAGATAGAAAATAAGAGAAGTTAGAAAAATACTAATATAATACCATCAGTCAACTAGAACTAAACGACATTTATGTAACATTCTACTCATAAGAGCAAAATAAATAATCTTTTCAAGTGTGCAGGTAATATTTGCCAAGAGAGACCACCTGGTGAATTGTAAAATGTCTCAAAATTTGAAAATAATTGACATTGTACAAAGTACATTCCCTAAATACATGGAATGAGACTTGGACACCAATTAAGAAAATACTTTAAAATCTCCCAAATACATAAAAAATGAAACAACACATGTCTAAGGAATGTATGATTCAAAGAAGAAATAACAAAGGAAATTTGATATTTTAACTAGGTTACAAAAATACAGCATATCAAAGTTTGTTACTAAAAGCAATAGTTAGAAGAAAATGTATAGCTTTAACTGCTTATATTCAAAGGTAAAAACAGGTATAAATAATGATTTACATTTTCATCTTAAAAAGCTAAAAATAAATTCAAAGTAGAAAAAGATAATAAATATGAGAAGAAATGTGTAAAATTCAAGCTAACAAAAAGAGAAAAAGCCATCAAATTAAGTTTGTTCTTTGAGCAGAGTAGAGTATATATGTAAGCATAAGATATTATGTTTTTACAAATTATATGTGTATACTTATGTGTAGATATGCAATACACTTATATATACACGCTATAACCCAAAACTGAAAACACTAAATATTTATCCATATATAAATGGATAAACAAAATATAGTATACTCATAGGAAGGCATATTACTCAGCAATAAAATGAAAATATATTACATTTGTTTATTTTAGATCAATTTTAAATAATCTTATGGATGAAAGAGGACACAAAACAAGAATGTTTATATATATGATAGCATACGTATAAATTCTAGAAAATGCAAAACGAATCTGTAGCTTCAGAAAGCAGATTAGTGGATACCTGTTGCTGGGATTAGTGGGTTGTTTTTAGCAAACAAGTACCAAAAAAAAAAAAAAAACTCTTATGACAATAGAAATATTCTACATCTTTATCGGGCTGGTGGCTATATAGAGCATATATTTGTCAAAATTCAAAGATTATAAACTTAGAATATGGGCATTTTAGTATATGTAACTCCTTCCTCAATAAAGTTGACTAGAGTGAACAAAGCCTCTTATGTGCCAAGTACTTTGCTTTACTTTTCCTGTATATCAGATTATTTGATTCTCAGCATAACTTTCCAGATAGGAATTATTAGTCATCTTTAAAGGAGAAAATTATCTTGAAAATATTAAGAAACAGACCTTGCTTTTCATTTCATATTCTGGGCGCCAGGATTCCAGTTCAAGCAAAAGTTCAGGGTGTTATGGAATAGATCTGTCTTGTCATCTCAGTCTGTTAATTTTTGGTAGAAATTATAAAATATGCCTGGAACATCTATTGATAACCAAAATGAACATTGAGATATAATACCAATAAAGCCTTTGTTTGCAAGTATTGAAGGAAATAATATTATCTTGTCACATTAGTTTCTTTAATGTTCTTTTGTCCGTCTCCAGTGATAAAACTCAGACTGAATATTATTATAATCATTGTTGTGTTATTATTATGTTTGGAAAACCCTCAGAAATAACAAATTAAATGTGATGAAGATAGTTCTAGGAAAGAAGATAATTGGAATAGGTTTGGCTTTATGGTTGGCTTTTTTCCTTCTTCAGTACAACTTAGTTTATAAGAATAGAAAGTAAGTGGAAAATTTGAAATAATTACAGCTATCATTTATTAAAGGCTTACTATGTACCTGGTACTGTGTATAGATTGCCTTAATCATCTTCTTAATAAATATATGTGAACTTTAAATATACAACTTATAATGGAGAAAACAGCTTTAAAAATCTTTACAAATTTGCTCATGATTATACAAATATTATAGAGTTGGAATCATTTAAACCTGTACCTGTCTTAGAGCCTGTGCTGAGTGATTTACTACAGGGACCTTCTTCTCGATAGATTACAGAGGGCAAAGGTCTTTCATTAGCATACAAATGAACATTTTCCTAGACTTTTCCGTTTTTCCAAAATTTTTATATCTTTTGAAAAATTAAATTTGGCTATCACAAAGAGATTGGTTATGGAGGAACAGGATGAGAATATCAATAGCTGGAAAATGTTACTTGAGAGCAGACTATTATCTGTTTGGAGCATCTTTGCATCTCCAAAATTTAATGCAACCCTTGTACGTTTAAAGTGATTGGACATTATATAAGAGGTGACTGTTAGAAAGTATAAATCTATTTCTTTATCACTTATTGTGTAGTTGAGTGTGCTACTTTGCATGAGAAGACATATAAGTCCACAAAAATTGAAAGATACTTTAGAAAGCATATGGTCTGAAATTTTCTTTCCAGGCAAGTGATCAAACATCTTAAGCCATCCCAAGAAGATGGAATGCCTGCTTTAAGACATATATGGACTGTTGATTCTCTTGCCTAGGTTATACTTAATTTGCAAAACTGTTTCAAGGCCAAATTAGCCTATAGAAGTGTTTGATAAGATCTTGGACTATCATCACAAAACACAGAATAAATAGTACACACAAAAAGTAAAAAAAAGGATAAAATGGAGTTTGTGGTTCCTACCACATAAAATATGAAGTCGTACCTTGCAAAATGGGATGCGAGAGGAATGTGAGTGAAAGTAAGACATACTATATGTCAGGGTCCTGAGCTTCAGCTACCAAGTTCATTCTTCTGGTTTCTATTGGAGGGAGAGGAACAATAAAAACTGAAGAAATTTCAGTTTATATTAAATAGTAAACTCCACTTTCTTAGTACATAAATTCTATTCTGCTTATTTAAAGACCAGAGCCAGGGTGATTTCTCCAAGTATGAAATCTCATTCCTAAGACAGAGAGCTATTTGTGCAATTAAAATGTCATGCTCTGACCAAGAAGATACATAATGATAATTAGGTAGGAGGAATAAATTTCAGGAGATCTATTATACAGCAAGGTGATTATAGTTAATGACAATATATGGTATTATTGAAAAATGTAAAGAGAGTAGATATGATGTGCTATTGCCACAAACATGGTAACTATGGGAGGTAATGCATTTGTTAATTAGCCAAATTTAACCATTGCACAATGTATATATACTTCAAAATATCATATTGTACATGATAAAAAAACACAGTGTTATCTGTCAATTTAAAAATAAAAAATATAAAAAAGATGTCATGCTATCAGTGCTTATTTTCTTAACATCTTATCTTTTGAAAAGACAGTTACATTTTCAAAGGTATCAAAACCTATAACTAAAGAAATTGGTCAGTAACTATAGACATAGGAGCACCAAAAAACAAACCTCAAGTCTTATTTTTGAAGAAGGGAATCAAAGTATCTCTTTTAGCACATTTAAACTCCCACCATTGGGAGATAAAACTCACCATCCATCTGTTGATGTGGTTAATAAGTAAATGTATGCAGCTACAACTACACATTCACATATGCAAACACAATAAATTTGAGTATTTGGGTATGTCACATTATTTCCAAGCATAGCACTCAACACAGGCTGTATCCTAAATGTAGTCTTTGAACAAAATGTCAAAAAAAAAAAATACACTGTAGAGAGTTTTAATCCAAAGACTTTTTAAAGTGCTTTTTATTGAGAATAAAAACAAAAATGAAATAAATGTAATAAAGTCTAGGTTATACTGAATCTAGTTCTGCTATTAAGAAATGTGAGATCTTGAGGAAACATTGTCTCTCTAGGACATGATCTTGTCATTTGTAAAACATATAAAAAATAGTAAGATTCCTTTACAAATCTATACTTCAATGATTTATGGGTCATTTGTGTACAGTGTCTAGGTGAGTGCTGATGTGGAGCATGTGATGCCATGAAATAGCACATACACTCCATATGCTTTCTCTGTCTTTCTCTTGGTTTTAAGGGGAATCAAATGTTTACTCCTTTTTATTTTAATTTTTAGGGTGAATGGTGAGGCTAGGACGTTGCTTTCATTTGTCTAGAAAGAAGCAGTAAAAGCTGGATTCAGCATGGGTGTCCCAGTAAGCTTCTGAGCTAGGAGATCATAGAATGAGATTCCTGAATTTCAACTTTCAGGACGATTAGGAGATAGAATTTTACAGCTTAAGAATTGAGGAAAAGATTTTTGACGACACAATCACTCATGGGAAGTCATATGAGTAAATTCAAAATTTTTCTTTCCTGGCCTAGTGTTTTTTCTGTGATCTCAATCAAAATCATGATAAAATACGTTAACATGAGAACTTTTAAAAAATCAATTAGTATATTATATACACATGATAAAATAATTGAAATAAAAGTAAATATACAGAGATTAGATGATGTCATTAAATAGTTCGTGCTAAAACAACATTGAAAAAGCCAAATCATCTTTTGGAGTTAGATTTAATAGTTAGGATGAGAATGCTTGAGAAGAATAAAGTAGAGCTTGTCTTAATTACTAAAAATGTTTAGAAAAATACACACTTATATGGAAATCTCTTAAAAGTCTATATTCTAAAAAAAAAAAAAAAAAAAAAGAAAACACAATCTGTTGTTTGTACAACACAGGAGCTGATCAGAAATAGAAGGTACACACATGGGAACATTTACCCTTAAAAGAAAATCATCACGAACTAGGTGGGGAACAACATCTGCTCATCTAGCTGCTGCTGATCAGTTGTGTCACCTGGGAGAAGAGGAAGAGCCTCAGGGAAAACAAGAGCAGAGATGTGGCTCAAGTCAAATTAGCAAAGAGGTTTCTTTCGAGTAACAAGGATTTGTAGCTTTGGAGTGTTGAATTTTGAAATTAAGGTGTTTTCCCTAAGGTGATAAAAGAAAATCTGGCAATATTTTGCTGAGGACCTTGGCTGAATATCCTACTGAAATTGTGTATTATGAGCCAATGGCTAGGACTCAGCTTTGTTTGTAATTTCTTAGGACAATTTTATAAGTTTCCTTCAAGGGTCCTATTCTTCAAAATTCATCATGCCATCCTTCATGCCTAAAATTAACAGTTAATTCTAAAATTAAATCTGTGTAAGTAATTCTTTTACTTACTTTGGGGTTGTCAGAATTAAACATGCCCAAATCAAATCATGCCATTGCTTTCATGCTTTTTCTCCAAGGGTTAAACATAACTGTTTGCTTTCTGAAGACCCTAATTTAATTTACTAACAAATAAATAAGTAAATTAAATGTATACAATAATTTAAATTTTTAGGACATATATACATGTAAAATATGAATGAGTGATTTGAGTAATAACAAAAATCACAATGTGTCTATTACTAATTGCATGCCTTCCCTAAAGACAAAAGTGTACTGAATTTTGTCTTCATCCACATACTCTTTAAAAATAATTTTGTCACATGGCACAATACTTTCATTTTTTCGAATTTCATGCTTCACAATTAAACAATTTTTGGCAGTTTAAATGCAACTGGCATCTTGATGATGGATTCACCATTTAGCATGAGTCACTACTCTTTTAGTAATTGAATTCTAAGTAATAATTCTAGTAATAAAATGATTTCATTGTAATCAAGATACAGTTAATATGGAAACAATCTTTATATCAGCAATTTAAGAGGTTTGTTTTATTTTAAAAACCACATGCTTCTGTGTTGTTTCCCCTTTTATTTTCTATTACTAAACCACCTATATTTCTGATTACCTTTCTTGAAACATAGCTGACTTTCAGGCACAGTATAAATGCATGTAAAAGAAAAACATATTTTATTTGAGAACACTGTGAAATATACTGAATTCCATATGTAATTAATTGCTTCTTTTTAATGGAAGAGTATCTTTTAATCACTCAGGAGAAGCAATACTCTTCCAGTCAATAGTAAACACAAACAAAAAAACATAATCTTTTTATCCTTTAGAAAATTGAATGCATTCAAATGATGGTTGTTATGCTTTTTTTATTAAAGGGATGAGAGATCTTATAAAATTCCATGTGTACTGGTTATTAACTTTTGTCTTTTAGCTTCAAACCTATCCTCCTATAAGGTGTCTTGTGATACTTGGGCTGGGACTAGGCAAACCATATTTACCCTTGGCAGTTGTCTCCCTGTTATATCCGCCCTGTTGTGGGGTGGGGTAGGGTGGGGCTAGGAAAGGAGACTGTTAGGCTGTGAGGAAGGAAAACAAATCTGTTCCTTTCTGCTTGCTTTCTGTCTCTGAAAGCTACACAAAAGCAATACTGAGACACCAAGGCAGAGACTACTAGTTCTACACAACAGTAACAGGAGTTAGTTTTAATTTCCAGTTTTTTTTTCCAAACTCCCCAAACCAGCCTCACTGTGCTCTTGCAAGATACCAGCAGCAGCCAAGCTGTACCCCTTCTCAGAAATTCATGCTCCAGTTCCAAGTGGTTTCTCCTCCAACCTACCAAGGTATTACTCTAGCCAGTGAGGACCTATTCTTCAGAGAGCCGGGTCTCAGCTCTACAGCCCTGCTACAGGATTCTTTGTTCCCTCAATTCTAGGGATGGTGACCGCTTTATGCAATTATCATCTCTGTGATACTTCAGCTCTCTATTTTTGCCTCCAATACACATATAGGCAATTTACTATAATATCTGTTAAAATAGCTGATGTGGGTTTTGTTTTATGGAGTGAACTTTACCTGATACACCATGACAAAATTTCCTTAATTTGTCTTTCATAGTAACATGGTGTAAGGGAAAATGCATTTGTATAGGCAACAGGTGTGTTAGGCCAAACTAAGATAACCACCACAGTGTTTTTTCTCCCCCTGGCCCCTCTGGTAGCCGGCCTTCTAAGGAGGCATGAACCCATGTGATCACACTTTCCCAGGGCATGTTGCCACTATTGTTCAGAGCCATATATAAGCGCTCGCCATGTTCTCGGCCATGCTTTTTGCTGCTGCTGTGTCCCCCTGACAATAAAGAGCATGTCCCACCTGCTTGCTGCCGCTTACCTTTTCTTCCAATTTCCAAAGCCTGCGCTGGAGCACTTGCTAGCCGCAGAGCATCCTCCTCACAGGCCCAGAAAACATATCATTGAGTAACAAGCAAAGGCCTGTGGCATTAGTATTTTTCCAAGACTAGAAAACATTAGAAGAGGAGAAAACAACAACAACAAAATAAATTTATAACCAGCAAGGTCTGATACTGTCAGGTAGGGATCAAATCTGCAGGTGGTGGGTGTAGGCAGGAGGGTGGTTCCCAGGGACAGAAAAGCCGGAGGCCAATCAGGGGACAGGACTGCAAGAAAACACAGAACACCTGATAATCATTTGGTAATATCCTTCACCTCCCATAAGCTCTCCCTAGGCCAGGCAAATAAAAAGAAACCACCTGGTAGTCCTGAACATCTTTTTCCACTCATGGAGACAGACCTGTTCCTCTCTCTAGAATGTATTTTCACTTTGGGTAGCTTCCATCTTTACTTTCTCTGTTTATAATTTCTTTCTTTTCTGTAATAAACTGTTTGTGTGGGATTGCTTTGTACTTGTGATCACTCGGTCATCGGATCAGCTTGGTACCAGTACTCACTCTTGACAGTGGGAACTGAGGACCAGGGAACATCGAGATAGACCTAACAATACACAACTGTAAGAAGTGCCATTGTCTCACATGAGTACATAAGTCATACATCTCAGCATATCATAATCACACAGCAAGAGCTTTTGAAGTAATAAAGAAGGGAATTTATGAAATTCATATCTTGTTGAATGTGCATGCACACACAAACACACACCTGTTTGACCTTGTTTAAGATGAATAAATGAGTAACCTAAGACTCGGTTCTTCCATTCTTAAAGTTTTATATTAGAATACCTGATCCACCAATGTGCATGTAAATCACGCATGAAACAGTATTTAGGATAGCCTCAAAATGAAAACAACCCGAATACCATCAGTAATGGAAGGGATGAAGAAATTGTGGTGTATTAATATAATGAATTACTATTCAAGAAGTTGTGAGAGTACATAGTATTATTTCATTTTTGTAAATTCTTAAAACCTGATGAAACTAAACTACATTGTTTAACTCTAAAAAAAGTGTAAACACAATCTTTTCCAAATCAGAGAATTGTTATAATTCTTTGTAATGGTTCTTTACAATGTTGTTTTATAGACTATTTCAATCATATATTGTTTTTCAATATGCTAATTTAAATGTATAAAGCAATTTTTTAAACTTAAATGTAATATTCTATAACAGTTTTTAATTTCAATTTTTAAGGTTTCTTTTTGTTTTTTATTTTTAATTTTATTGATATATAATTTATATATAATTAAATGTACACATTTCAACTTTACAGTTTGATGAGTTATGGAAAATATGTACACTCCTGTAACTACTACCTCCATCCAAAATTAGACAGCTCCGTCACACCAAATAGTGTCATTTTCTCTCTTTGGAATCATGTCTACATATGCACACCCACACCCACACACACACACATATACACACAGTCCCAGGTAACCACCAATCTAGTTTCTGTCAATGGAGTTCAATATAAATGAATACAAATGGAATCCTACAGTACACACTCTTTTATGCCTGGCTTCCTTCATTCAGCATGTTTTTGAGACCCATCTATGTTCTCGAATGTATCAGTAGTTTATTTCTTTATGTTGCTAAGTAATGTATTATTTTATGGAAGGTAAATGGCTAAAACGTTTGTGAAACATGGACTTCTGAGTTCTTTTTTGTTTGAATATTTGTGCAAAAGCCCTTATTTTTCTTGGGTAGTACTTAGGAGTGGAATTGCTGGGTTGCATAGGAAGGATAGATTTAACTTTTTAAGAAATTGTCACACAGTTTTTCAAAGTGATTATGCCATTTTACACTCTCATGAAAATGTACAAAAATTCTAGTAACATTTTATCCTGAGCAACAATTGATATTTTTTTAGTATGGAGATGTAGGAGTATAAGGATTCTTTATATGTGCTGCACAAAAGCTCTTTGTCATACATATATATATATGCAAATATTTTCTCCCAATTTTCTAACTTAAATTTTTAAATTTTTTTCAAAAGTAATTATTTTTAGAGCATAAGTTTTTAATTTTGCATGAAGTTCAATTTATCAAATTTTTATTTTATGCCCTGCTTAAAGATTCTTTGCTAAAACAAAGTCAGGAAGATTTTATTTTTCTAGTGACATACTGTCAAATTAAAAAATCTCTCTCTCTCTCTCTCTCTCTCTCTCTCTCTCTCTCTATATATATATATATATATACACACACACACACACACACACACACACACACACACACACCACAGTATAAAGTGTCAAAGGCAACTGTGACCCCTAAGTTGTTAAGATCAGCAAGTCAAAAACACCAAAACAGGTGTCCTCTAACATCAGTTGAGGTGGAGGTCACTGTTACTTTACTGCAAACCATATACATGGAAGATTTTTCAGCAGTTGAAAGTCTTGACAAAGCAGATATGTGAGAGTAAAATATAGATTATTAATGACAGTGTGAAATCATTTTAAACCCTAGACTGGTACGGCTTGAAAAAGCAGGAATTACATTTCTCCCTTTGCTGTAATAATTGTCATAGATTAGTTAATTATAATCAAAAAGATTTGATTTTTCACGGTAATATATGAAATAACAGGTAATTTCAGAATTTCAAAGTCCTTACAAATAAAATAATTTGATAACTTTCTTATGAGTCATCTTTTAAATGTAATAATTATCCAATTCCAAATCAGTACACAACAGCATGACACATGGGCAGATGGACCTGGGAAGTCTGATTAATAATATCCACTCCACTTAAACTCTACCATATGTTGAGGTGGCTGAGGCTTCATGGTTAGACAGGCTGAGTCTATCTTTCCTTAGGATGAGTTTGCTCTGAGGAAGACTCCCGTGAAAAATCCATTTGGCTGTTTCTTCACACACCCAGATATTTTCAATGCCAGCTTCACCTGACTTCTACTCATACCTGGCACATCTTTACCTGGCTTCTACTCATACCCACTCTCAACTTCCACTCTCCCCATGCACCATACCTTAAAAGGAAATTAATATCTAAGAGATTACATTCCTTTGATTGTTATCTAGTTTACAGAGAGTTTAAGAATTTGATTAATAAATGGCCAATTTTAATGAGATCAAGTTACAGGCTGCTATCTAACAAATTCTTTACTGGATTCTTCAACAAAAGGTCACACAGATCATTTTTCTTTAACCAAAAACTTCCCTTCTTTGTACTTAAAGCATTGGATAAAATTTAGATTTATGTGTCTTTGTACTTTATTAATATTATTAAATGGGATATAAATTGTCAAAATTAGTTGATGACTTATGGATAAATATGTAAAGAAGAGTTGATATTTATTTCAATTATTTTTGCAGGGAGACAAAAAGGACCCTCTTGATGGGTTAAGACATCTGAGATACAAATTCTCAATTTTTTCTTGTTATATAGATCAATGCAACAAAACTAATTTTTCTTGTTATATGAGCAGGTTCCCTGTGTTCAATTCCCACAGATATATTTCTTTATATCTTCTGTTAATCAATAGTGACACCTGGTCAACTCAAAATAGCTTCGGGGAAAATAAGGGATTGTATTGGCTAGAAGAATCCAAGGAGTGATTGGAAACCAACTGTAGGAAATATGGTTATTCAACAGAGCTTCAGGAATAATTGAAAGTAGGTGCATAAATCCAATACAGTAATCTCTGTTTTCTATCTCTGTTTTTTCTATAAATTGGTTTTATTATTTCATTCTCTCAATGTGGACTGGGTTTCTCTACTAGGAAAATAAAAATTGCATCCAGCAGTTCAGAGCTTATGGATATATATGAAACACTTTCTCTACTAGAAAAGGACAGTCATCAATAGCAATTTGGCAGTACAGGAATTTCTGGAGAAGGAACTCAGGCATAGCATGAATTAGGTGCCCTGGCTGAAATTTAATTTGAGTTGAAAGGATAAATAAATTAATAATATCAAAAATATTCCATTTGATTCTCACAACAAAATCATTACTTACGTACTATTAATATTTCTATTTTACTCACATTTAGATTAATTTAGAAAGATTAAATCACTTCCCTAAATCACAAGCATAGCCCTGGCGGATTCAGGATAACTCCAACAGTAGTATTATGAAGGTACTTAAAGGGCAGCGGGATGTGAATATCTATAGTCTCAGAAGAAGGGGAAGATTTTAGATAGACACTAACGTGGATGTTCATTAAGGTACTTTCTTGAGCTATGGAATATCTTGTGACTTTTTGCAGCCCAGGACAATTTATTAGCTGGGGCAAGAGAAGAGGTAAATAAAGCAAACTCACTTGACACTTAAAAAAAAAAAATAAGAGCCCAGAATATGAATTATTCAGATTGACTGATAAAGTTTGGGTATTTGGTCTCTCCAAATCTCATGTTGAAATGTGATCCCCAGTGTTGGAGGTGGGCCCTGGTGGGAGGGGTTTGGGTCATGGGGGCAGATCCCTCAGGAATGGCTTTGTGCCCGCCCATGATAATGAGTGAGTTCTCTCTTTATTAGCTCACCTGAGAACTGGTTGTTTAAAAGAGCCTGGCACTACCTCTTCCCTCTCTTGCTCCTTTTCTTGCCTTGTGACACACCTGCTCCTCGTTCACCTTTAGCCTTGTTTGAAATCTCCTGAAGCCCTCACCAGAAGCTAATGCTGTCACAATGCTTCTTGTACAGTTTATAGAACCATGAGCTAAACTAATCTCTTTTCTTTAGAAATTACCCAGCCGCAGGTATTTCCTTTATACCAACACAAAATGGACTAACACACTGCCTGCTGTGCAGTTTTCTTTGTCATAATAATCAAATAACTCTTTACTTATAAAATATCATAGACCAAAACTAAATCTCCATTTTATTTAATATTATTCAGTATATGGCTGAAAACTGAAAATTTTCCTCATAGGTAGGAAAAAAATCAAGGAAACTTGGAAATTTTGCATGTGCGCACACACAAGATGGATTATAAATTTACTCAGCTATATTAGAAAAGACATGAAAGTTATTAGCTTAAGGGGAGAGAAGTGATCACTGAGAGTTATAGTTCTGTCTGCTGTCAGTTGCTTAATTAGGTGAATTCAGGTAGTCAGGTGGGTTACAGAAAGAAGCTGAGCTCTTCTATTCTGTCATGTGAGAATGTTCTCTGAGATAAGAGCCAGTGCAAGGTGACTGTTAAGGAATAGCTGTCTTGACAGTTCAATAGAGAGAAAGCACGATAGTCATAGTTCAAATCCTATTTCATGCTTGGACTTCAGGAAAGTGCATACAGTAGGAGAAGACTTACTTAAGCTAAACAATGATTAATAATATTGAATAAAGGAAACAAAGATGTGGGCACGAGTATAATGGATATTTCATTAGTTACTAAATATATAAAACAATGGATGGGGTTAACAAAAGAATTTTGTATCCTAATCTTTAGTGTTTGTGACTTAGTTTATTTAAAAAAAAAAGCTATTTAGTGCAATGTGAAAATATGCTAAATATTTGTTAGGGTTGAATTTGTTGGATGCCAGCACTTATTTTTTTTTAAGTAACACATGTATTTTTGTTTTTTGCTTTTTGGGTTGTTTTCAGAGTTTCATTACTCCTTAGTAGAATTTGTAATTGGATACTGTCTTGGTCTGTTTTGTGCTTCTGTTACAAAATACCTGAGACTAGGTAATGTATAAAGAATAAAAATTTATTTCTCACAGTTCTGGAGGCTGGGAAGTACAAGATCAAAGTGCTAGCATCTAGTCTGGTGAGGGCCTTCTTACCGCGTTCTAACATGGGAGAAGGCAGAAGGGCAAGCTAATCAAATGCTGTCTGAATCCTCTTTTATAAGAGCCTTAATCTCATTAACATCTTAAGGGCACTGCTGCTTAATACCATCACATTAGAAACAACTGAATTTTTGAGGGGCCAAATTCAAATCATAGCAGCTGCCTCTGTTGTGCATTTTGTAACAACTTTATTTTCTGTGCTGTTTTTCTTTTCTGTTGTTATTATTATAGGGAAGATATGAAGATAACTGAAGGCAGAGGAAAGATTTTAACCTGTTCATGAATCAATGACAGGCTAGACTGAAATTACTGTGTAATGAGCCATGTGTTCATGTCACAGTTCCTTCTGTTTCCTTATATAATACAGAATCACTGAATTTGAAATGGACCATCTTATTGACATTTCTGTCTTTTGTCTACATGTCACATGTCTACATGTCACAAAATGTAGAGTTGTACATTGTGAGTTTGTGTGACAGTTGCAGTAGACTTCTCTATGAGGAGAAAAGAGCTTCAACAATAAAGTATCTAGCACTGTATTCCCCTTATATACATATTTCTATTCTCAAAGGCAACTGTGTTTCATCTTAACACAAGCATATAGGTTTCAAATGAAGAATACATAATCTGACTTCAAAGTAATTGCAAGAAGAAGCCCAGCAGAATGTCAGCTATGTACTGATATACAAAGCAGAAGATATAATTTTAAGAACTTGAGAAGAAAAAAATTAATTCTATTCCAAATTGTTTTCTTCTGCTTCTTTGGCATTTCTTTTCTTGGTACTTGAGATTTTATAACAGGGTGAATTTTATGTTTATGAATAATAATTTCCCTGTCTAATATCATAGGAAAAATGACACTTTTCATAGAACTTTGCATAGAACTTTGTTTCACAAGACTTTTTTTCATATACTATGTATGTAAATTGCCAAATTAACTTTTAAATAAAGTCTATTAAATTTATTTATAGGAAAAGGAACTAAATCTTAGAATTCCTATCCACATGATTAAGTGCTGTACTTCATAAGCTTCAATGTCCCAAATAAATGTTTGTTTTGTCCTTGAGGTTAGAAGGCATGTGCTTATATCTCAGATGCAATATTCATTAATATTGAATGCAAGAATAAAAGAATAAGTGAAAGAGGCTGGGAAAAAAAATCCATCTCTTTTTACTTAAAAGGCAATGTTAACAGTCACATATGATTTTATTATATAAGATGTTACTTTATTGGACCTTTGGCCTAATTAATCACATTGCAAATTTGTAGCTCTACTCTTCTATGGAGGAGATTGTACGGTGGGTGGTTAGGGCTCAAAAGAGAGTTCTTTTGCCTCTAGAGCCTCAAAATTAATTTTAGTTTCCTGTAAGTTTTTATTTCACAAATGAAATAATACAGAAAAGAAGTAATTTAGAGAAACAGATTTAGAATTAAACTTGGGAAAGCACTCTAAATGCATTTAGGATTTGTAATATGAAAATTTTTCAAAACAAATCCCAAATCTGGAATGATGCTGAGTGAATAAACAATGCTTCCCGGTTGCTAAATGTTTCTGTGTTTGTTAAATGTAAATATCAAGAAATATGTGTGTCCTATGATTTTATATTAAATCATTTTAAGCTTTAAAACTATACAATTTTATTTTTGGAATATAATTTGAGCTATGCTATTTGACAATTTTAATAGACTTATTTACTTTTAAATTACTGAGGTCTTGACATAAATCACAAGAAATAGGTAAAAAACGTATTGGATCTTTCTGAGAATTAATACTTTGGTATCTCATATCAACTAGTCAGTTTATTTACTTGATATCCTTGGACAGTGGATTTATTTAATATATTTTTAATGATATTAATGTCATAGAAAAGTCTAGCATAGCATTCACAATGGAATGGTTTTTATGCTTATTGAAATGTATTCGAGGCTTGAATATGTTAAGTCTTACTGCTATGGTTTGGATGTTTGTTCCATCCAAGCCTCATGTTGAAATTTGATCCCAAATGTGGCAATGGTGGGATATGGGGATATGGGGAGGTATTTGAATCACGGACATGGATCCCTCCTGAATAGATTAATGTCCTCCATCCCTCCAGAGTGAATGGGTTCTGTTAGTTCCTACAACCGCTAGTATTTAAAAAGAGCCTGGCATTCCCCTGTGGGCTTCCTTTCTTGCCATATGATCTCTTTGCAAATTCAGGCTTCCCTTCTACTTTCAGTCCTGAGTTGAAGCAACCTGAGGCCCTCACCAGATGCAGATGCCCAATCTTAAACTTCATCTACAAAATCCCAGCCCCCAGAATCATAAGCCTAATAAACCTCTTTTCTTTATAAGCTACTCAGTCTGAGGAATTTTGTTGTAGCAACATTAAATGAACTAAGACACTGATAAATACATAGGTACCTCCAAGTGTCTGTGCTAATGGAGAGAGATGCAGATAACTAATAATATCTATTTCAATTTTAAATTGATTACATGAAATGTATTGTATCTTTTATATTGTCGAAATTAAATTTTTTATTAGAATGCTATTTATTTAATTGATTATAGAAGTGAATTATTGTCAAATTGTGACTGGGAGAAATGGACTGTAAATAAATTAGTAAAAGACAGCAACTCCTGAACAAAATATTTACTGAAAAAATCTATAAAATTGAAAATCTTATGGCTGTTATAACAAATCATAATAATAATAGTAGTAATTATCTGATATCTGATACTTATCATTTACTGAATACTAAGTTCATTGTATGAATTATTTTATTATTTTTAATTTTTTATTAATTTTTAGAGCAACAGTACAAGATAGGTATTACTATTCTTTTCCATTTACACATATGAAAAGTTTAGAAATGCTTTAATCTACAAATACAGAGAATGGCAAAGCCAGGGCATAAATCCTGACTCCAGAATCCATATTTAACCACAACACTCTTCTACCATGAAGTCATTTATTCACTGTATGTAAAAAAGAAAATTATATCTTATTAAAATATGTATTTTAGGCACATCTGTGGTTCAAGGTGATAGGTGATAAAGTTAACACAAGTATATTAAGATATATTCCAATTTGAAGAACTATATATATAAATTCACATGAAATTAAAATATAATAAGCAGAGTTAAAACCAATATGAACAAAGACTTGTTGCAGATATTCACATTTTAAGTAACTTTAACTTAGGGTTTTAATAATCAGTTGTGGTAAAATCCACAGTGGCCAAATACTCCTCACCCCTCTCTTTTCTCTAGTAGAGTCATAGGCGTGTAGCCATGGAGGATGATGAGGCTTTATCACATGTATAACAGAAAGAGTACACCACAGAGCACAATGGAAATGGGACTTAATTAGAAACTAGAGGGAGACTGAAAGGGTGTGACAAGAAATAATCAATATTTTTGATTCATGAGGGGTTGTAGAGGCTTGGCTGCTATTGTAATAGGAACCTGGCACAATTGTCTTCAGAGACCTTGACAAGCTGTGATACACTGTTTGGATCCTGGCTCATCAGAGATGGCTTTGGATGTTCTATTGCAGCGCTGCCATCCTCTTCCTTCTACTATTTAATATAGGAGAAAAATAAACTATTCCTCTACTGTGGCTTTTCTTAGAAATATCCTCTACATTCTATAGACATGTAGACATTATACAAGAATGGCTTAGAATCTGGTAAAGAGTAAAATACAGACTCACTAAAGGAGTAGGAGTTTGAATTCTGTGTGATATTTTTAATATTTGAATCACTTGGTGATTTTTTAATTGGATAAACTGCCAAGCTATATATAGATTTTAATATAGAAGTACAATTAAATATATGGTCTATGAATGTAAACTTTCCTGTGTAATTACATTTACTTTCTACCATACAAAGTGTTGAATATTATTAATTAGCAATTCCTAGAAATCAAGGAAATCAGGGATTGTGATAAGAGTAGATAACTGTAAATATCTTCGAAATTATTGATGTCTATTCACTTTAGATTTTTTTACACCTCATAAAATAATTACAAAATAAATTCTACTTTGGCTTCAGATTCATGTCTAGGCATATATGATTAATCAGTAATTATCACTGTAATGGCATTATTGTTGTTGTTTTGTGATTTCAAGTGTGTTCTGATTACTTTGACCTGAGAAACATTAGCTACAAAATTTAAGCTGTTTTTTAGTCTATAACCCGTTTCCTTTACTATGGTATGATTTTTTGCCCACTAAGGACTAGTCACTGAGCTAAGGAAAAGTTTATTACATAAATTAAATGCATATTATGTTTATGGTGCGGTGTGAAATCATCAGTGGTTGTGAAATAATTACTAGTTTCCTCAGATAGTGGGGATTCCTCACTTGGTTAGCATTTCCAAAAATACTATTTTTCTGATGGAGAAATTATTATTCATGTTCATTCTTTTATTTGTCAATGATTTTTTATAGTGAAATAATCATAAATCTAAATAAAAATAAATTTATAGGTACTAGGAAGCTAAATGAAATTATGAGAAATAGTTTTGTACATTAAACGTGATATTAAATAATGAAGTGAATCTGATGAAGCACTTTGGAAAGTACATCTTACACATGCCCAATAACAAGGAGCTTATGTGTGCTAATGAGCTTTAACAGTACATCTTTGTCCTGATTAGTCTTTGACCTCTTTATCATACTCATTCATAAGAAATCTTTTGTTTCATCATGCTAATTTCAAATGCTACTACTAACAATAAAAATTTTACAATTATCCTTGATTGTAATTTGTTCTTCAAACTTTCTTATCTCTTCATCTATATCTTGGAACCTCCCCTTCCCTACCTAAATCAGAATTTTCATTTTGCAAAGGTTTATCTAAAATCAAACAAAAGAGTCATAAGGAACACAATACAGGACAGCAACATTAATAAAAATAACAATAACAATAAAAATTGCTCCTTTCAATGAGCCAGGCATGGTTCTATGTACATTATATGGTTTAATCCTCAAAATAAAAGTACTGTTATTATGCCTATTAGGAAATGAATAAAATAAGTTTATAGAAAGCTGAATGATTTCTGAGGGTCTCAAAAATGACAGAGCCATAATTTGTACCTACATTGACCACATTCCAAAGAAATTGTTATTAAGAAAATAGCCAAAATGCCCCTTACCACTCACATGTTCTTCTCCAAGTTCTAGAGAGGAGCTTGTTCTGATTTTTAACTAAGGCAAGTCAATTTTTCAATTTAGCAGACCACCTAACCACTTCCCTGCTTCTTCTTTACTCCCAAAGCCTCAATTTTCTTCATTTATTCCCTTATTTCCATATTCAGAGAAGGAATTCTGATACGTCCAAGCCAATGAATGCATGGCATTCTCTAGACAAGTTATTGGTTTAGGGCCCCTGAATTAAGTTGAGTCAGTCATGTACAAGGGAAAAAAATTGTTGCTGTTGTTTTGTAGTGTTGCATACTTAAGGGAATGCTATTTTTCTCTCTCCTGAAGAATATTATGAAAGCAAGTATACCGTCCAGTTGTACTTTTTTTGACCACACCAGGAACCAGCAATAGCATGAAGCCAACACAGAAGGCTGCAGAACAAAGAGAAAGAAATAACTTGGACCTGATGACACTCTCGACCCTCTACTCATACCAAACCCACAGCTCACCTACCCTTTTTTCTTCTCTTTAATTTTTAAACCAGTTTGATTTGGAGGATGTATGCCACTTGCACCCAAAGGAATCCTGACTGACACTAAAGTGAAAAAAATGTTAGCTTAATATAGATCCTTTCTAATGCCTTGTGTGTTTTAACTACTGCCCTGTTAATTTTTACTGGCCTTTAGCTCTCTACAGCTCCATGTGTCTTCTCTTTGTTTCCCATTTGAACATAATACCTTATTGCACTTCCAAATTTCTCTGTGTCTGTCATTATCATTCTGCCTGGTGTTTGTTACGCTTCTTGCTGTGATTCTCACTATTCATCTGTATCCAAGCTCTTGCTCCTCAGGGCTTCTTTGAACTTTACTGCTCCTTAAGCTTGATTTAGCTACCCCCAGTCTGGCTGCTGCAACTCACAACTCAACAGGGTACCTCTCATAAACCTTCTCTGGAGCCATCAAATATTTCAATCATTTTGGAAGTTAAATTTAAAAAAAAAAAGAAATGCAAGCAGATTATTTCTAGATGAGAGAAAGGTTAGCTAACTCAGTTGCCATTCTTTTATCATCATAGCTAAGAACATTATTTTATGTTTATGTCTCTAAAATGAAATTAGGCCAAATGGAAGTACAGATAGGGCCAACTTATATATTTTTAAAGTAATATTATGGATTTTAAAAAAGATATGTATGATAAATAATGCTAATAATGATTACTTTATTTTGATTTGTCCTACAAAGGAGGAATCTTATATCTAAAGTTTTAGTTTTAGAAATGTTACCTATTATTCTTGATATATTTGATATTTTAATTCTTAAAAGTTATCTTCTTGGCCTTTGTTCTATTCAAATCTCTCTTTTTTTCTAAATAGTGAGCTTTAACTTTTCATATAATCAATAGACTCCCATAAATTTTTTTATTATAAATTCTTAATTTATCCTTTCATTGTAGAATATTTCCTTATGCCTTTATTATAATTAATAATTAAATTAAAAAGACCCCCTTTTGAGTCTCACATTAAAAATACACTACAGTTAAAAACATAATAAAATAAACATTAAAATAGAATAAAATATTTAAAAGCTCGGAAAATTGGCATCAATAAACCAATGTGGAGAAACTTATCTTCTCTAGACTGCTGAGAAGGACGCCAATCCTGTAATCACATTTGGTGGTTCCTTATTTCAAAGGTTCCTGCTTTTTTAAGCTTCTATTTTCTTGACTATTATTGGTCATTCTGTCATTTTGAGAGATGAATGGAAATATTTCTGGACTTTAAAATATCTGAATGGAAAGCTGGCTCCTCAAACAAAATCACATTAGTAAATGTGCTTAACAATCTTTTAATAGCTAAATTGGATGACTCTATGTCTGGCTTTATTTGACTAGATCCAATTTAATTGATGCCTTCAGCATAATTAATCAGATAATGCACTTTAGTGAATGCCATCATTTCATGTCTTGCTTATAGTGCTAAAGAGACTAGTCTTGGTGTTTGAGTCTTGCTTGTCATTCACAAGACCATCTAATTTTATTTTACTTTAGATCAAAAATGCTAGAAAAAGTGCTCTGTAAATAGATATGTCAAGTTTGAGTTAAGAAATCAGATAATGTTTGATATTTTCTCCTCTTCACCAAAAGAAAAAAAAATTTAAATTATTGTCAAGAAAAAAAAAAGATCCCCAGAGGAAAATAAAAGCATATTTGGATTGTCTCTAAAAATTATAGATAAGTATTTTTGCAATGGAAAATTAAAATTAAAGATATTTCAGAATTGTGAAGATACCAGTATATAACATTGTCCAATGATATTTATTTGTATAATTTGAGATTTAAATAAAACAGGAAATAAAAAGTTCACCAACAAGCTAATTCAACCATCCAAAAATTAGATCACTTTTCATTCTTTTGCAATAAAACCCTAAGCTTTTCCTTTGATCTCTGGACATACCAGAGGCCATTCCGGTTTTCGTGTATGTCACAAATTGCAATTCTATTCTTTGTATGCTCCCAAATAAAACCTTTTGCATGGAGATTCATCTCTATATGTTTTTATTTCAAGTTGACACTGATTTTACATTTTTATCTCTGAATCTTCATTTTTTTACTCAACCTTGAGTGTCAGTTCATCAGTATATTTCCTGAATTCTCTGATAGTCTGGACATACAAAAATTTGGAATTATGCACTAAATAAACTAATCAATTAATTATTAATTAAGCACCCATGTAATTACTAAATAAATTATAAAATTTAAGTGATATGCATATAACTTATTAACATTGTTAATAATTACTTGGTTATTAATTATTATCACTTATTATTAATAATACTATTATTATTACTCTGCTTCTTTGGTATAATAATATTGAGGTTGTCGAAATAAGACTGAACTGAGGAGAAGAGCTGCTGGCCATTAATAGGGTAAATCTAACAGGGAAGCCTGGGTTTGGAAAGCATCTCCAAAATAAAGTTCTAAAAGGGTGGAAAAATGAGTAGAAAGTTGAGACTTTTTCACCATATCATATACATCATGTAGTTAAAATTAGGTCTACAAAATCTCTGAGGACTAATAGCATTACAAAGACTTGCCATAATAGTGACGAATGGTGGTGTGGCACACCTGGAACTCAAGGATGACTCGAGGCTGCTAATTCCTTCAGGTTCCATAAATGGCATATCTAGATGACAAATGCCACGTCTTCCTCTTTAATCAAAGATGTAACTCTTATAATTATTGCTTATAGTAATCACTTGCATCTTAGCATGTACATTTTCAGCACTTGATAATTATTTATATAATTCATGTCAAAATTTTCATTTTTCTAAATTTTCAGTCTACTTTAATATAAGTGTAGGTTGTTTTTGGTAGAAAATTACTTCACTTGATCTGTAAAATTTTAGCCAACTAACTTTAAAGTTAAATGCATATATATTCAAAGAAATCAGGGTCAAATGTGTACTGTTTTTAAAGTGTTCATGAAAGAGTTTCTTGTTTTTCTCTTCTTAATCATTATAATAAAATAATGTACATAATAAAGATAATTTTATTCTACTTTATATCAGTTTTTCCTATGTACATTGAATCTTTATTACATCAAATTTGTATGATATGATGTGAAGGTCATTGTTTATGATCAGGCTACCGACCTGCCCCACTCCCACCAAAGCAAAATACTTTTATTTAGGCTATATACAAAAAGAGTGAAATCCATAAAAGGAAGAAATAAAGATTAATATAAAATTCAGGAAAATAATTGAGCGGGAGTGAAGGAAGAGAATATGGCAATGCAGCAAAACTCTGTGAAATGTTTCTGGGATATGGTGGTATCTTTTTCCAGTATACATCTATCTTTTTTTTTCTTCTTTTTAATTTGTGTGTCTCCTACAAGAGCATTTAGCTGAATGTTTTTAACTGGTTCACAGTATTTTAATTATTTTATTTTACTGATTAGTTTTGTGTTTTAGATTTTCTTTCTTTACTTGCTTCCTTATATCTCACTGTTGTCCCATCCCCATCTTTTTCTTTTTCTTGTTTTTTTTTTTTTTTTTTTTTTGGTTTATGGAAGGAATATATTTATTCACAGAAAAAAATATTTTATTTTAATATGCATGTATAATATTTATCAAAGTCTATAATAAGTCAATACATATATCATCTTCTAACCAATGAAAGGACCATATGTTTCATATATGTTTTGACCTCTCTGTCACTGTTGTCATGTATTTTACCCTGACTTATCTCCTGTTAACATAAATGAATGCTCTAGGTATCTCCTTTATTTGCTCTTTAATCACATTTCATCATGTCTACACAAGAATATAGTTCCAGCTATACCTGCTCCCACTTTCTTTTGAAATATCAATTTTTTTCTATTGGATCTTTCATATCGATATAAAATTCTATTATTTCTACGAAATGGGTTACTAGTCAATTTCATTCTTTCTTTTTCCAGAAATAACTTCTCAAAAGTTTTCCCTACATAATTTCTGGTTGCTTTCTTTTTATACTCTCATGAATCCATTCCAACAGACTTTTTCCTTAAACTCCTAAAAATCTCTTACCAAGATCACCAGTGACATTCATAAAATATCAGAAAGTCAATTCTTAAGCCTCATCTTAAATCATCAGAAAGATTTGATTTGCTCTTTTGTATTTGATTTCTTAGCATGGGCTGCCTTATATTTAAGGAAGCCATATATTTATCATCCATATTGAGATTTTTTGAAAATGAAAAAGGACTATAGTGAAAATTACACTAGCCAACAGGTGTGATCTGGAATTGTTTTGGACAAACCTGGACATATGGTCACCCTACTTGAAAGGTCTTACCCAGTCTGCTTCCTGTTATCTCCTTTAACTTCATCTCCTTCACCCCCTTATTCACTGTGTTCCAGCTGTACTGGCCTCCAAGCTTTTTCTCCAAAATTCCAGGGGCACATGCAATTTTGTACTGGCTATGCTTTTTGCCTGAAAGACACGTCTGTAAGATATCCTTGATGGGTCACTCCTTTATAGACTACAGATCATTTTTCAAGTGTCATCTTTCTGCTAGCTCTCTCTGACAAAATTATTTAACATGCCATCTTGACGATACTTGCTATCCCTCTTGGTACTTTATCTCTCCATAGCATTTATCACTGTTCGGTAATTTGTATAGTATATTATTTTATTTTTTGTTTTTCTCCCCCCCCATTAGAATATAAACTTTATATAAAGAGGTGTTTTTGTATTTAGGATGTTTTTTCTAACCTACTTGGAATTTAGTTTTATGAGGAGCCATTTATTGCCTTGCATAGGCTTGTCTGGATTTTGCTTTATTCTAAGCCACACCAGTGTGAAAACCCTTACATTCAAATTCATGAGGTTTGGCAAATGCTCTCCATGCCTGCTTAATTGAGTATGACTTACTTTAGTACCAACTCAAGGGTACATTTAAGAAGTTACATTGCTATGTATTTTGTCTGCATATTTTGATTTTTTAAGTGGGTTGATTCAAGTACTTACTGCAATATGTTGCCAGGAAATGAAGTTACCTAGATAGAATTTTAAAATTGACCAAATCTAATAAATGATTGCCTTTTACTGCAATTTGATCTTATATCCAAAATGCTTCCAGATATGAACAATTTAGGATTTCTTAAAAATAGCGTATATACTCATGTTATCCCTTTATGCATAACTGAGGGAGTTAGGACACCTGTAACTTTCTTAAAATTCTTTATTTATTAGAATCCCCATCTTCCTTCATATTTGTTTGTGTTCTGTGCTCTGAAAACTACTCAAGAAAGTAGCATCAACTATTGCTGATGTCTTCCAAGAAAACCGTACTTCTTCCCTGTGGTTCCCCAAAGCTTAAAAATTCTTGGTTATCTATATGTTAGTAAATAAACTATTTTATACCAGAAAAAAGGCATATTATGTCATTTTCTTTTTTTACTGTAGTGGGTGACAGTGTCCAAAGTCTTTTAAGTAGAGTTCTTTCTGCTTTTACCTTTATTGCTTGTCTCTTCATAAAGGATCACAATTAATGCTTTGACCAGATAAAAGAAGAGAAGCCATATCATTTCTTTTTTTTCCTACCCATCCATTTTGAAGTATAAAAAAGTTCTCTTGCATAAGAACTTAGGAAAACAAGGATAAGAATATTTTCCCTTCAAATTTGGATACTAGCTTTGACTTTAGTTGAAGATACCCAGTGACACATTTTGCTAATGGATATCCTCATTATTTCTTACCTTTCAGCAAATATCTTCTAAGGAAATAATTACTGTATCATGAACAAAACATTTTTCTATATATTCTTAATTAATATTGATTGTGCTTCTCCATTTACATATTTTCTTAAAATAATCAGTTTAATAGAGGAAAAAAGAATAATATTCAAATCTATGACATGTTTTTAAAAGATGTTATGACATTCCTTCACTAATGTGCTAAGTTTTTTTAAATCAGTTGTCTCTAATCTCAGGTTTAACAAAGATTACAAATATTCCTGAGTAAACTTCTAAAATACTCTCAGAAAAGTATAATTTGTTATTTTCTAATGCAATATGCAATTAAAGACATTCCCCACAGGCATTGCTATTCTTTGTTGTATGGTTTAATCAAAAGAAGTATACATTGATCCTTCTGTTATTGAAATATTACCTAAATACTAATACATGTACATATATTAATTTACAATAGATTGTCAGTACCTCCTTCATCACATATGTTCTAAGAATTTTGTGAACACCAATTATTTTCCGGTGCAGTATTATCTGATATAAGAAGCAAGCAAGAAATTTGGATTCAAAATGACTAGGCTGTTATTACTAACATTCAGTTCATAAGCTATGTAATTAAACTGATCTCCCTCTGCCTTAGTTTACACTCTCTAAATGGGAATTACACTTATGATTGTAAATACTTGAACTTGTTGTAACTTGTGCAAGAAAAGGGGGTACTTTTTAGTATGGTGCAAGACTTCTAAGATATCTGATAAACTCTGAGAATGATTGTGTTGCAGAGACTCAAAATGGACTAAAATAAAGTCCTGGAGCACAAATGAAGAGGCTAAAAAGACACTTAACCCAGTGGTCCACAACCTTTTTGGCACTAGGGACCAGTTTCATGGAAGACAAATTTGCCATGGACTGGGGTTGGGGGCAAATGATTTCGGGATGATTCGAGCACATTACATTTATTGTGCACTTAAACCTTTGCTAATGATAACCTGTATTTGCAGGTGCTCTTTAGCACTAGCATTACCACCTCAGCTCCATCTCAGATCATCAGGCATTAGATTCTCATAAAGAGCACCCAACCTAGATCCCTTGCATGCACCGTTTGCAGTAGGATTTGCAATCCTATGAGAATCTAATGCTGCCACTGATCTGACAGGAGGTGGAGCTCAGGCAGTGATGTGAGCGATGGAGAGAGGCTGTAAATACAGATGAAGCTTCACTTGTTCAACTGCTGCTCACCTCCTGCTGTGTGGCCTGATTCCTAATATCCCCAGGGGATGAGGACCACAGACTTTACCTTTATATTGTGTATTGTTTTCTCTGTTTTTATTCAACTCTAGTGTCTTTGTTAGCTTCTAAGTGCAAATGGGTGAGGAAATTCCCCTTTAAAAAAAGTCAGTTGTAAATTTTATTCATTCATATACATACTTAAACTTAGGCTAAACTTTCCTTGTCTCAATTTCAAATTCTCAGTTGAGAGACAATTATTGGCCCATTTTTGTTCAAGTGATCACCCCTGGACCAATCTCCTGGAGCCAGAACATCAGTATCAAATTAAACAAGCAAAATTGGCTTCTGCTGCAATCAAATGAACAGGTTGTAATCAGGTGAGAAGAGATATTAAAACAGAAAAAGATGCCTAGCTTTAAAACAGTTGCTCACTGGCAAAGAACTACTGTGAGAATGGAAAATACCTCCCTACCCCAGTTAGAATGGCCATTATTAAAAAGTTAAAAATCTTCTGCACAGCCCACAGCTGAGGACGCAATCATTAGGGGGAACAGACAACCTACAAAATGGGAGAAAATATTTGCATATTATACATCTGATAAAGTGCTGATAACTAGAATCTATAAAGAACTCAAGCAAATCAGCAAGAAAAAAAATCAAATCAAACAACTCCGTTATAAAGTGGTCAAAAGATATGAACAGAAACTTTTCAAAAGAATAAAGGATAATAGCCAACAAATACATTAAATAATGCTCAATATCTCCAATAATCAGGGAAATGCAAATCAAAGCCACAAACCTCCCTAATTCCAGTGGGAATGGCTTAAATCAAAAAGTCTCAAAATAACAAATGTTGGCATGGATGTGGAGAGATAGGAACACTCATACACTGCTGGTGAGACTGCAAACTAGTACAATCTCTGTGGAATATAGTAAGGAGACACTCAAAGACCTAAAAGTAGAACTACCATTTGATCCAGCAATCCTACTACTGGGTATTTGCCCAAAAGAAAAAAAGAAATTCTATAAAAAAGACACCTTCACTCCAATGTTTATAGCAGCACAATTTACAATTGCAAAGATGTGGAAACAACCCAAGTGTCCATAAATCCACTAGTGGATTAATAAAATGTGGTATATGTATACCATGCAGTACTATTCAGCCATAAAAAAAGGTGATCTAATACTTCTTATATTAACCTAGATGTAACTGGAGACAATTCTTCTAAGTGAAGTATCACAAGAATGAAAAACAAACACCACATGTACTCACTATTAAATTGAAACAAATTGATCAACACCTATGTGCACATATGGAAATAACATTCATTGGAAATCAAGCAGGTGGGAGGGGGGAGAAGGGGATGGGTAAAATCACACCTAATGGGTACAGTGCAAACTATCTGGGAGATGGCCATGGTACAAAAGCAATTTATGTAACCAAATCATTTACATCCCTGTAATATTCTGAAATAAATAAAAAAATTATGTGCTTGGGCCACAGATTTACAGACAGGAATGAGACATGGGATGACCACTTGTTATAATCGCATTAATTTATTTTATTTTCATGAATATGTTTAAACATTATTTTAATTTGTAAAAACTTTATGTATATATGATATGGGAAAATATAGACTATCTTTATGCTTATTTCTTATTTAAGTTTTAGGATAAATATGCTGTCAGTATATACATATAACTTAAATTTAATGTATCTGTCCAGTGATTTGTATGATAGAACTACATGGGTATATATTTTATATAGGGTGTATAGTTCCTTGTTTTCTTCAGTCTTTTAGGGAGGATCATATCCAGACATATTGTCATAGTTATTTATCAGATAATTTTTCACTAAGGAAATGATTAATATTCTGAAATGCTCTGGGTGATTGATTATTAAAAAAATCCTTTCACCTAATTCAAGTATAGTAGACTATGATTGGCATTTTGCTTTGTGATAAGTGACAAATATTCATCAGATGTGTTAGAAAAAGACTTGACCTGCAACATCAAGATTCATTGTAAAGTTTTTAAAATTGAGGTATGTAATATGTAATCAATAGATTTATTGGCCAAATGACAATGGATGAACTATTTATTTTAATCACTGGATATTTATTTTATATTTTCTCTCTTAACACCTTATGCCTTTCATTGGAAATTAGTCAAATGGAGAAAAGTACAAAGAAAAAATATCCAGTATCCTACCGCCACAAAATAGCTACTGTTAGTTAACATTTTAGAGTATTTCCTTCCATTTACTGTTTGACCTTTAACTATAGTAATTATAATATGCACATAATATTTATCTTTTTTTACTTAAAATTATACCAGTTGAAATTGTCTTCATAACATTTTGTAAATGTAAGTTTAATTATTACAAAATATATCACCATATCAATAATTCCATAATGTAGTTAACAATTTTACTCAAGGTTGTACACTCATTTTTATATATCACATTTAATAGTGCATTGACTATCTTCGTATATTAACACATTTTGGGATACTTCATATGACAAAAGTATCAGACATGAAGTTTGCATACCTGATAATTCAAAATTATAATTAATACATACTTCCCAAAATACATAAATGTAATCACTAATATCAATACCTCTCCATGAGTCTTCTATGATGGTTTCAACTGGGAGAACACGAGGGCCTTTATCAATGAATATTACTTCCCCATATGCTAGGGGTTCAATTGTGTCTCCCTAAAAGGTTTGTTAAAGCCCTAAGTCCCAGTACCTCAGAATGTGATATCACTTAGAAATAGGGTTGTTGAAGATAGAAATAGTTAAGATGAGGTCATACTGGAGTAGAATGGGCTCTTAATCCAGTATGACTAGTGTCCCCATAAGAAGAGAGGAAGAGACAGACACACGAGGGGAGAGGATATGTAACAATGAGACATAGATTGAAGTTCTGCTGCTGCAAGCCAAAGAATGCCACGGACTATAGGTAAACCATCAGAAACTACAAAGAAGCACAGAAAAACTCTGCCATATAGGTATCAAGGAGAGCATGGCCTTGCTGAAATCTTGATTTTATATTTCTAGCCTCCAGAACTACATGACAATAAATTTCTGTTGTTGTAAGACAAGAGCCTAGTGGTTATTTGTTACAGCAGCTCTAGGAAATTGACATGCCATACAAACCACATTCTTGCATGCCCACTGTCCCCTACACACTTCCCCAAACTCCCCCCCACACCTACGCAACCTTCCCCTAGTTTATGATTAGTACTCCTTTATCCATTCTTCCTTTACTCAAATGCTTCTCTGTATTACTAACTCAAGTAAATCCTTCCTACTTTAGTCTTTGAACTGACCCATGTCTGGCCATCAAGGACAACTATGCAGAAATTCAGCTTGCTGAAAATCCTCCAGTGTTCTTTTCTGGTTTATTCATTTCTATGGCACCAAGTCTCTCCTTATATTCTCTGATCCCTTAAAAAAATCCCAATATCTTTCTTTTATTGATCTCTTCATTTAACCTCTTCATATTTAATCACCTTTCATTTTTGTATATTTTTTCCCATTCCCCAAAAGTCTATTCTAACTTTAAACATTTATTGAATCAACATTCAGAAAACCACTCAAATTTACATTTTGATTCTTTCAGCATCCTTCTGACAAAAAAGAATAAAATTTGCATAAAGTTAGAAAGGATATGGGAGGTTCCAGCATATTTATTTTGAAAATAACTGTTTTAATATATTAAGGAAAAATATCTTTCAGCTACTAGGGATCAGTACTGAGATTGTTCAATGAGTTATAGTTTGGACTAACTTGTTATTTACATTTGAAGCCTTCATTTATTTTCAAGTGAGGTGTTTAAAAATGAATTTTAATAACAAACTGCCAAATTATTCATTTTAGTTGATTTATAGCAATGTTCAGAGAACTGAGAAAGTTGATTAAAATAACTTGCTCTTGTATTTGTCATCCAGACCTATAAATTTTGTAGTACTTTAATAATTTCTTTTGCTCAAATAAACTAAGGCTTCGGTTTGCTCTCACGCAGGGGTGGTGTAAGGAGTAGGGGGAAGGCAGCAGCTCCACCAATTCTATCAAGCCCCAAGTCTTCAAATACACAATCTCAAATACAAGTAAAAATAGTTGTTTTCCAGGCAAATGCCTCATCAAAACCAGCCTCTCAGTCTCTCTTCTAACAATATTACCATTCCTACACTACTTGGATATAGAAGCTATGGAATCCCCACTGCTGTTATTCATAGTTTTTCTCAAAAGTGGCAAAGACTCTGACCAAACTTTGGTCAGGGTCCTGTGAGCATTTTTTGGCTAGACTCCAACCTTGGGCTTTGTGTTCTTTCTTGTAGAATCCAGTTTCAGCAGGAATACTGCTAAGTCAGTTTTCATGAGAATTCCCACCCTCCATATCTGATCAAATTCCTCATCCCTTATCTTCGTATCTGATCATCCTCGTCTTCCTTCAACAAGAATCCTATCAAATTGGTTTAGCCATAATCCTCCCTTATCCTTGAGGTTTCTTCTTAGGAATTTTTCATCTACTGACCCTCATCCTGCTCCTTAGCTGTAAATTTCCACTCGTCCATGCTATACTTGGAATTGAGCCCAGTTTTATTCTGTACTCTTTTTTCCTATTGCAATAGTTTTTTTTTTTTTAAATAAAATTTATCTTCACCATTTTAACTGCTGTGCAGTTCTGGTTTTCTTTAACAAAGGTAAGGCATTCATTTAGAAACATCTAGAAAGGTGTGTGATATATTCCCCTTACAGTCATTTATTTTCATGTAAAGAACTTAACTAACTTAGACTTTGTTGAGAGACAATTTTCCACATATCTCATGTTTCTAAACAGTCTGGGTTCTCTTAATTTACCACTAATTTGAGAATGTTTACAGAGAGAGACATTGCAAGACAGTAATGCTTAGAGACATCTTACTCCCTGGAGAGGTCCAGGAAATAAAAATATCGAGCTCTCTTTTTCCATGTAGATTCCAGAATAATGATAAGTCTCTGTCTCTCTGAAGGGGAAGATGTAGACATTAAGCTTCTTAGTTTTAGGATCACTCTCCTGTAATGCACTCCACTACATGTGCAAGTGCCATCTGTCCATACCATGTTCCGCTGTTGAGATTGGAGCTTGGGGTACTGATGCAAGCTGTTGCTTTGGCTGCTAATTTTGCAATGAATAATAAACTGTCCTTGTCTCTGACCCAGAGCATTGTTTTATATATGTATATTAATATCTACATGTGTATATTATATATAAACTATATACTATATATTTATATGTACTATACACATACACATACAGTGGCAGGCTAAATTGTTAGCTCGCAAGCAGGATAAAACCTCAAACACTCCTGCTTTAACTTTCTTTTTTTTTCTGTCTTAACAGCCTCTATTCCATTGTCCATAGTACTAATACAGTTTTAAAATTGCTCTGGGCAAACTTGTAACATGGAGTATGCTATTAGATCACAATACTTTATAAAACTAAATATCCTAATTTTGAAAATGTGCTTTGGTTGTGCAAGAGACTGTCCTAGTTCTTGGAAAATATACAGTGAAGCATTAAGGAGTAAAGGGACATGATGTCTGGAACTTACCTCAAGTGATTCAGACAAAAAAATTTAAAAAAAGGAGAGATTTGTAAAGTAAATGTAGCAAATGTTCACAATTGGTGAAATCAAGTGAGAGGTCTAAGGAAGCTCCCCAAAAGAGTATCAGAAAAGCATATTGATCAGACATAACTAAGTTTATTAGACCTCCTGCATTAAGAGAGAATACCATCTTGAGCAAGTCTTAATAGTGTCTCAAAATGGGTGATTTAAGAGGATAATAAGGCAGATCTTGCAAGATGGGAAACTGTTTAAGATTGGAAGGACTTGATAATAAAATGCCTTTGGATTGGTAAGCACAGCAAGAAAAGTCTTGATAACGATTCTCGATGAGTAAGCTATTGGTCTTAAGTAATTTGTTACATTGATTCACACTCTTATCTCCCTTGTGTAAATATTTCCTGGAGAAACAACTAACATTTTTGCTGGATACCAGTATTAACACTGGAGCATGCAATTATGTTGATTTCAGTTTTCACCTTGCAAATTTTAATACATTTTAATTATACCAGAATAAAAATTTATAAAAATGCATATTATTCTCAGCTATCTATGTAGTCAGTAGGGATAAAATATCTGATCATTGGAAAGCCTATCTAAAAATAGAAACAAATCCTAAATGGATAAAACAAAGGCGTCTATGAGTTTAGTCATCATAATCTTAAAGTCATACAATATGAGAGTAGCATAATGTCTTAATCACATTTTTCTTATTGGCTAAATCAGATTACTGATTGAAGCAGTCAGTAATCCCTGTCCTCCTATGAAGTATTCCTTCTGCTTTGTGTGGAAGTCAGAGATCAGGTTTGAGTTCACCAAACACATACATTGCAGGACAGGAATACATTTAATTTCATATAAAAATATTATAAATATCCAGTGTAGAAGGCATATCAAAACTGGTTTTCAAAAAGTGGTTGCTACTAATCATGCTGTACTTGTTTGATCCAAAAGTTTGTACTCACTGTTGTGCGATATAATGCTGTGAGAAACTTGTCAAGAATATTAGCAGTCATAAATACTCACATTGTAGGATTTTGTTTTCTACTTTTCACAATATTTTTAAATTTGTGAATTTGCCATGTGAAGGTGCTCAAAGATATTAAAATGTATCATAAGACTTGAGAAAATCAGTGTTATCTTTTAAGTGTTAAAGTTTCTTGGTGTTTTCCTGCCATGTTTCTACAAATGTACAAGTTTCAAACTGAAGTCACAATATCTTCCCAAAATGAAAGACCGCCATTCCATTTTCAAGCATCCTTAATATACTAACTACCTAACAATTTATATTTGTATATCAGTATGTGTTATATGTTAATATTGATAAAATAACACACATATCACTATTTTATATATTATAAAATGTAATATGTAGAAATGCATATTCAATATATTAGGGCAAAACAAATCATTCCTATCATATATACTATCTGTCTCTCTGTAAATATATATAAACACATATATACACACATACATATATAACCATATGCTTATTTGAACGTAGCTTACTGTAACCTCGAACTCCTGGCCTCAAGGAACCCTCCTGGCCCTGCCCCAAAGTGCTGGGATTGCAGGCATGAGCCATCGTGGCTACATATGGTTATTTGAGAGACAAATTTTGCAGTCCTATTTTTTGTCACCTTCTGCTCTTTAACATGTTTACTTCCTTAGGAGCCTAAGTACCAATTCTCAGCTACTTAAATATTGTCTAATGGCACAGGGAAAACAAGCAAAAGTGTTTTATAAAAGAGGCACAATCAAGCTTTTTATGGATAGGCACGGATTATGAAGCCTAATTTGCATTTTTCTAAATCACATTTACACATTTTCCCGTGGCATGAATCTGTGGATCTGTGGTGACATGTTGATATTACACTTCTTAAAGCATCATCACAGAAATAAATCTATGAATAACTGAGATAACTGAGCTGGCCAAAACCACAAGAATATAGTGAATGTATTCATATGTAATATATCTGCATTTATACATTTACAGCACTGTAGAACTTTTATATGTTAAATTCATAAAATAATTGTTACATTAAGATTGTTCTGATCACCACCAATGTACTAGGTTTGTTTATTAGTGATAGTTTTTTAAGAAAGGTTTCCTTTTAAGTCTTATTTTTCAAGACAGTGTTGATTTTTATACCATATAGTTTTTTTACAAATTAGGCAGTGGTAAAATTATATTTTAACTAATCCACTTCTGCCTGGTAGGGCAAATTTCAGGTTTTATATCTATTATATGAATTTAGATATATTATTTAAATTTATGATGGTTCTTTTTATTTGTCTTTCAATGAAGATGCATGTTAGCAGCATAATGGAATTGGAATTATGAGAAACGCTATGGAGACAGACTTAGCTGGAAACCATGTTCTGCTATGTTCCACCTGCATGATCTTGGCAAGTATAACTATGCTTGTGCCTCAGTTTCCTCATCTGAGAAAAGACTTCCTATCTCACAGGAGTTTTATGAGTATTAAATTTGTTAATTCACATAAAACATTTAACATAGTACCTCTCCTATAATAAGCACCAACAATTAATTAACCAGCATATATGTATTAAAGACAATAATGCTACGTAGTATTCCTCAGAGGATAGAAGCAGGTGCTCTCCTATATTGTTTACCAAAATCAAATTTTAAAATGTGTGTAACCTTTAAATTAGCAATTCACCTTCTATGAAATTATCACATACACTATTCACACAAATTTGCAAAAATAAATGTTTAAAGTTGCATTAGTGATAATATTAAAATGTGGGAAAATAATTAAATTTCCACAATAGAATTTCTATTAATATTGGCAATCCTATGGTAAAATAACTTGCAGGTAATGCAAAGATGACCAAAAAAGGCTATATATATCATGAATGAGGGAAAAGACAGAACAGTATGATCCCATTTAGTAAATATATGTTTAAATGCAAAAACTGAAATGTATATCATAGTGCGGTGAAAAAAATAATTTCAGAACACTATTTAATAACAACAACAAAAACCCTTAATCTATATAGAAAAATCACTGTCATAGCAGCCTACTCTATTCCAAAGAATTGAAAGTAGGTATCTTTGGTCAATGAGATTCTTGAAGCTATGGTTGTCTATTTCATATATGTCTGTATTGTGTGAACTTTTTCTAATAAACATTATTTTGTAATAACAGTAAAATCTGACATGAAATCTACTGAAAAATTTGATAAGTAATGTATAAAATAAAAGTTTGGGGACTTAAAATAACTATGTTACTTTAATGAAAAATATCTATGTGTTCATTTTTATTTCTTAATTTTGCCTAATCAGTTATGGTGAATCTAGCCTATCTACTTCTTCCAAAGTTACCTTCACTACACCCATAATTGAGGTTTTGTTTATGCTATTATATCTGCTTGTAATTTTCTTCTTTATTTATTCAAATTCCATCTAATCTTTTTACCACACATTCTTTATGAAGGCTCATTGACCTGTTTAATCCACATTCACTTAAATCCCTTGAAAATTTCTTGCTCTAACTTTCAGTTTAACTGCTACATCTCTTAAATTGTCATATTGGATTGCTGTCTCTTTTTAAATAATTTCACATATATAAAACATATCTATATATTGTAGAGAAAAAATATACAATTAATATATTTATATATAAAATATATATTCTCTTTGATTTGGGGCCTAACTCTCTGAGGGGGTGCCTATTAAATATATTTCTTGTTGACCATGGTATCTCCCCTGCCAGGTAAGTATATTATTAAATGTATTTCTCTGTCTCCCCATCAAGAACCCATAATTCTATCTGCCTAATGCATAGTAGGAATTGCTTATTTAGTTGATCAATTGACAAAGTCATTATAATTTGGATAGAATAATGGTCACTTTTAGCCAATACTTACATATTCAAGAGGATTATTCCCAAACTCAAAGTGATAAAAAAGTGCATATTCAAAATCTCCTATTGCCTGAAGAAAGGAATAATGAGGTCTGAGTCTAAAGGGAAAAACTTTTAAAAAGGCATTTTCACAGAGTGCTTCTAGCCAAATAGACTTTCTCCATGCTCTTGAGAAGTCCCTAATACCCAGGAGATCAGGAACTCAAGAACTCCCAGAGCATTCTTTAAGGCTTCGCTTAGCCTGAAGCAACTCAGTGGAAGTTATACCAGCCACTATCACTGTCTAGCAGGCAAGGTCAAATTTTGTTGTATTTAAAAAAGTGTTTTAAATTTTTGTTTAAGAACAAAAGATTTTCCTTTGGGGAAAGAACACTTAAGGAAATGAATTGTGTATATTTGTTTACTATATGAGCCAACTGTTGTACTCAAACTAAGAATGAGGAAAGCAATATGTAAATCCTGCAGATATCATGGGTAAGAACTAAACTGTGGACTACAAAAAGAAAACTCATTTAAATATGAAATAAAAATTTAATGTGAGACATCAGTCATCAGAAATAATAGGTGTACTGAATGTATAGGCACAAGAGGTATCTAAAGACTATCTGAATAATGTCTTAGTACTGAAATGACTTATACAAGAAGAAAAATATTAAATGTCAGATAGAAACCATAAAATCAATTAAATAAATGAGTTTCTGATCATGAAAACTCCTTGTCTCTAGTCATAGATTCATTATTCATTGACATTTAATAAAAAGAAACTTATAAAATGTCTGCACTGACTTTCACTTTAGAAATGAGAAAATTAAGGTCCAGAAAGGTTAATGGACAAAAAAAGTTCATAGTAGAATTTATGTTTCATGATCTTCTATTCCATGTTGTTTCCAAGCATCTCTGAAAACTGTTGAACTCATCCAAAATATCACCAGAAGACCTCTTAATAAAGTAAAGCTAAGTTTATTAGGCCTTACTGCAGTAGGAAGCACACTATTTGACAGTGTCTCAAAAGGGGAGAAAGAAGCAGGATATTTTTACGGTATTTCAGTTTTGGCCAAGGGGATTAAAGCAGATCTTTCAAGGTAGTGAACTTATTAGGATTGGGCAGTTTGTGATATAATCGTTTAGGACTGGTGAACACAATGAAGTAACTGTCTTGAAATGAGTCCTGATAAGCAAGCTGTAGTTGACAAGCAAACTCTTTGTTCAAATGAGTAGACTTCCATGTTCAATAAATTGGTGAGAATTTCCTGAAAAAAATACATAGTGAAGATATTTATTGGTTTATTTTATTTTATTTTTTTATTTTTTATTTTTTTATTTCAGGATATTATGAGGGTACAAACATTTTGGGTACATTTTATGTCTTTGTCTCACCCAAGCGAAGATAAGAGGCATGTGCTTCCCCTCTACAATGCTCACCGCATCCATTATATTCTACAGTTTTAATATAGACTCTGTTCTTTATTCTAAAAAAATATGTCCAAAGTTTAGTTTTACATCATCCTCATAACTCTTTGGAAACTTCCCTAGCTTTGCTAAGAGTTTTGTGTGTATGTTCTTATTTACATACTATAAAACTAACTTCAAAGTTAAGTATTCATATTTCTATTTTAATATGAAGAACTAAGTTCCAGAGAATTGAATGTAGTATTGCTATATATTTATTGAGTATATTTATTGAGCAAGTTTATTGTGAAACTGAGACTCTAATATAGTACATATTTATTTGTCTAAGCCTTATGTAATTTATCCAATCTTTTATTTTCCTTAAACATAGACTGTATACATTGTATTTTCTTTGATCATTGAAAGAAATTCAAATACCTAAAATTAAATAGTTTAATTCTTGGAAATAAGGCGTAAGAATAGAACCATAACCTAAGAAAATAAAGCAGAATCGCATCTCAGTAAAACATATAATGAAACATACAACAGAAGATTATGGTGGCAGTGTAAAAAAGTGCAAAAGTGTCACTACATTCAAAATGGACACAAATTAGCTAAAGGTGCACAAACCTATTACAGGAACAAAGTGTAAAGAAAAATTGAAATTATTGTAACAAAGGGAAATTGTTTTGATTATTTTACATAAAATTTTATCTGTGGCTCTTAATTTTAAAAATCTGGGCCTTCAGTTTAAACCAACATTCTCTCACTAAAACAAACAGTAGAATCTATACCTAACTGAACACATAAAATCTAATCAGAAGAGATTACTTTAGACTTAAAAGTCATGGCCTAAATGTTTGAGCTCAGAAATCAGTGACAGTCTTTCATAATAGGGGCTGATATAAGAACCTCAAAGCTATCTAGACAGCCATGCCAAAATCAACTAAGAAATTTTCACCAAGTTCTACTCAGGAATTTTGAAGCCAGAATCTATTTCTGTCTCTTTTGCCTAATCCTCACAGGCACTGCCCACAACTCAAGTATCTTTGTTACCAATAGCTTTCCTATTTTCACTCCAATATTTTGCCCTTCCTCTCTGTTTCTTATTGTCCTCACATATCACTTCTCATTGTATTCTTTCTTCTGTGTCGTACTGATCATACACTTTTAAAACCTGACATTATAAACAAATTTTAATTGTGGTAAAATACACATAACATATAATTTACTCTCTTAACCATTTTTAACAGCACAGTTCAGTAGTGTTAAATATATTCACATTGTTGTGGAACAAATCTGCAGAAATTTTTCATCTTGCAATACTGACACCCTACACGCATTAAAAACACTGCCTGCTTCCCCTGCTGCTAGCCCTAGGTAACTACAATTCTACTTTTTATTTCTATGAATTTGACCATTTTACATACCTCATATAAGCAGATTCACACAGTATTTGTCTGTTTTGGGATTGGCTTATTTCCCTTAGCATAATGCCCTATATTGCAGTAAGCATTAGAATTTTATCCTTTTTAACAGTGAATAATATTTCATTGTTTATATATACCACATTTAGTTAATCTGTTCATTTGTTAATAGAAACTTGACTGCTTCCACAATTTTACTATTATAAATAATGCTGCTATGAGCATAGGTGTGCAAATATCTCTTTGAGACTCTGTTTTCAATTATTTTGGATATATACCCAGAAGTGGAGCTGCTGGATCATATGATAATTCTATGTTTAAGTTTTTGAGAAAACATACTCTTTTCCATAGTGGCTACACCATTTTACATTCTCACCAACAGTGCATAGTGTTAACACAATTGATAGTAAAGATGTGATGGTACATTTTTGTTTGTCTCTACCTCAAATACATGGACTTGCTTGCTCCTGGATTTGAACCTCATTCTCCTTGTTACTAGTACCTAAAAGAATTTAACGTTCTCGCAAATTCCTCACTACTGGGCTTCTGGGCATTTGTCTTCTACCTTCATGAAACATGAATAGAGAAACATTTGTCCATCCTTATTTTAAGAATTTTGGCATCTGGATCAAAACATTTCTCTTGTCCACAACTCATACCATTATTCAGGTCAACCTCTATATGGATGATTCAAGATGAAGTTATTTCATCTTTATTCCAACAATCTTGACTTCAATCCAAAATGTTTATATGTATATGTGTCTTTGTGAGAACTGTATAGAAAATAATCTGAAATCCAAGTGATAAAATACCTTAATTAATAAGAAAAGTGTACTATGGTAATATATATATATATTTTGATATGTGCTGATCCCACTTTGTTGTGCGATATGGAACATAAGTTTTCTACTTGGAATAGAATAAAAGAAATATTCACACAACTGCCTATCCCTGAAGACTATTATAGCCTCCTGAGTAAAAATGTGTGATACAAATAGCTCTTAATCTGAGAAAGGTTCTGGGCAGTCAGGATGGCTCATGAGAAGATGAGATTGCATTTACAAATTTTCTTGGTAATCAAAAGTCAGGTTATTTAATGCTGAAAATAAAAATGTTCTCACTTGCTTCTTTTCTATAACATGGAAAGGAAAAACCCATATGTGACAGGTTATATAAAAGTTGTTTGCACTTACAATGATATCCCTTTTCCTCTACAGTAGGCAACACTTATAAGATGCACTTCAGTGATCTAATCCTATAATTGAACTTCTAACAGAACTATTTTTCTTCAAACTTGTATACTTAGAAGATGACTAGGTTTGTCATTCATATTAGGTCTTTTGTAGATATGTATTTTAAAATTAATTAATGCAATTTTAGTTCACACTTTTGGACACTATTTTTTGTTTTTGAAAATTTAATTGGCATTCTCTGTGTTTATGTTTTGACTTATAAAAATATTTTCTCAAATTTTTGCTAAAAGTATCAGGAAGAAAGGAAATCTCATACTCATTTCTTTCTCAAAAAGTTATTTTTTTCTGTCCATTTTTGTGTCAATGCAAATAGTGCATTTGGAAGAGTGTCTGTAATCAAAAGGTGTTATCTTTGATCAGTGAGGGAAAAGTACAAATTGCCCACCATACAAAGAAACGCTGTACTGTGCTAGCTTAGAGTGTTAAACAAAATTGATAAAAAAGAGTTTAAGCAAATGCCTAAAGAGTGTTACCGGGCACAAGAGATGTGCCTCAGCAGTTTCTCAAGGCAGAGGCAGGCAACCAGTGTAAACCAGCCCTGACTGCTTTAGAACTACTTTAACTGACATATAATACCCTTTAGCTAATTGTAATACTAAAAACCCCTCCTAGTGGAGAATTATAGTATCATTAACATAACATGGGTTGTATAAAGGCACATGATACTGTGCATGCTTGATTTGTTTCAATGTGAACATGAAATGATACAATGTAAGACTTCTGCATCATTCACTGGGAAGGGATTTAAGACAACACCACAGGTTGGCAGATGTGGATTTTGCTAGCAAGAAAGCTCCTGTGGAAAATGTTCCTGCGCTGCCCAGGAGAAAGCATCCTTTGTAAGTAACCTCTAATAAACTCATCTACCCCACCAAGCTGGACATGTTTGAGTCATTCTTTGGTCTCAGATCCAATCAGTTTGGAAGGCAATATTTTTGTACTGTGTTGGCATTTTCCTAAAACAATCAGTGCTTTAGCTCTTTAGCTGAAGGCCACATGGCTTCTGTGTGGTGTGGAACATAGTACAACTAAGTGAATTGTGTGTTCAAAACCCATTGTAGTACTTCCTTCGTCATTATGTTGTGGAGTGTTTTGTTCTTGAATATCTATGTCTTTGGATGTGAAACTCATGGAGACTCTGCAGAAAGGCAAGGCCAAGCTATACCGGGAAGATGAAAATACATCAATACTGGAATCCCAGTTAGTTACCAAGGAGTGTATGGAATACTGATATAGAAGGAAATAAGTAAGAAAATTTTCCATTTTAGGACAAGAGTGACATTCATAGAACCAAAATGAAATATAACTTTATGCCTATTTAATGGTAAAAAGTGACAAATATAACAATATCAAAATGCAAATCAACTGAATCTCTTATAGATTGTTGGTAGGAGTGCACATTGGTACAAGTGCTTCGTAATAGAGTTTGGCATTATTTTGCACAGAAACTCCATTCTTAGTATGTATATACCCAACAAATCCCTTGCACAAAGATAGCTGAATACATGTACACATATAGTCACAACAGCACTGCTTGAACTAGAAAGAACTTGCAAACAAACCAAATACACTGCAAGTATAATGGATAGTGTTATATTCACATATTTGTATATTCCACAAAAGGAATAAACTAAAGCTAGAAACAACAATGTAAATGATAAATCCTGGGATAAATATGAGTGAATACATAAATCCTAGTAAAATATAAACTCCATCTTAAACTTTTATAAAAGTAAATAAAAACAACAGAGAAACATTTTTCTTAGGACTACATATATGATAAAGCTAAATTAAAGAGTAGGAGCATTATATAGGATTAAGGATTTTGCTATATACTCTTTAAATATGACATTAAAATGTAAGAAGAGAGAAAGTAAAAGATGGAAACAATATATCATATGAACAGTAACCATAAATGAGATGGAATATTTATACTTAAAATAGCCACACAAATAGACTTTAAAGATAACAAATTCTGAAGAAATAAAATACTTATATATACATATATATATACACACACACATATTTTACATATATATATATAATGCTAAAAGAATGAGCCAAAAAGACAGATATAAATAATAATTATAAACATATATGCACCTAACAGAGGCCCAAAAAACATGATAAAAAAGGTATAAAATTAAAGAGAAAATTAGACACTTCTTTATTAATAGTTGGAAACTTCAATACCCCACTGCAACACTGGATAGAACAACTAGGCAGAAGATCAAGGAAATAGAAAGTTTACACAACAGTGTAAATTAATCAGACCTAATCTATAGAACATTCTACCACCAAAGCATAACACAAGCCTCAAAAAACTTAAAAGTGTTGAAATCATATAGCATATGTCCTTTGGCCACAAGAAAATAAAATTAAACATCAATAACAGAAGGGAATTGGAAAATTCACAAATATGTGGGAATTGGGAAAAAAACTCTGTAAAGAAAGTGAAAAGACAACCAACAGAATGGTAGAAACTATATGTAAATTATACATCTGAAAGGGGATTTATATCTAGATTATATAAATAGCTCATACAACTCAATAGAAGAAAAATAATCCCATTAAATCATGGGCAAATAGTAGTCACAAAAATTTATCCAAGGATGATATACAAATTGCCAATACATACATGAAAATATGCTTGACATTGTTAGTCCTTAGAGCAATGTGAATCAAAACAATAATATGATCCCCTTCATAGCCACTAGGATTTGAAGAACCAAAATTTCAGATGACAAGCATTGGTGAGGATATAGAGAACTGAAACACTTATATACTATTATATGAATGTAAATTGGTGCTGTTGCTTTGAAATATAACTTGACAGTTTCTCAAATGATTAAACATAGAGTTACCATATGATCCAGTAATTCTACTCCTAATTATATACACAAGAGAAATAAAAACGTGTTCATACAAAAACTTATACATTAATATTTATAATAACATGATTACTGATAGCCAAAATGTGGAAACAACCCAAATGTCCATCAACAGATGAATGGATAAACAAAATGCTGTATATCTATACAATGGAATATTATTTGGCCATAAAAAGAAATGAAGTACTGATATATGCCACAATATGGATAAATCCTGAAATGTTAACTGAAAGAAATCAGACAAAAAAGACTTTACATGATTTCATTCATTGAAAGGCAAAAAGATAGGGAAAATCTAGGCAGACAGAAAGTACATCAGTTGTTGCTTAGGGCTGGGAAGTGGGTGGGGAGAACCAAAAGGTATGAGGTGTCTTTTAGAGATAATGAAAATGTTCTAAAATTGACTATGGTAATTCATTGCACATATCTGTAAATACACTAAAAACCATTGAATTTTATACTTTAAATGTAATGCATGAATTGTATGATATGTCGATTATATCTCAATATAGCTGTTAAAAAAGATTCATTATCACTCACTTATTCTGTTTAGCTGTTACGAATTCAGAGCTTCCCCATAAAAGCCAACTACTACTGCCAAATTTCACCCATAACAAAGATATGTGTAAGACAGGCAAAGAAAGTAAGTCTGATGGGGGTAAGGTAGCTTATTCATAATAAATAAAAGTGTCTCCACCAAACAGGTATATAATTTGGAAGCAGAATTTTCAGTTAAAAGAGGCAGAAGTATTAAATCAAAGATGTTAAGAAAACCTACAATTTTCATTCTTATATTTGAATTAGAATATCAATGTGGATTTTCTGTTTTTTCTCTAAATACTGTGTATCTTCTATCTCTGCCCACTAAAAAAGCTTAGAGTGAGAAGTCAAGTGGGAGTATTACAGGCTAAAAGAGACGTTAATGGTAAATACAGCCTCTGAGAGTGCCTTGCATCCTAATATAAACAATGGTAAAGTAACAGTAAAAAGATAGTTTCAAGGCAAAAAGAAAAATTTGAATTTGAATTAAGTGATATTGAGGAATGCTTGTTATTGTGTCGAGGCTTATGGAGACATTTTGGTATTTAAAATACATTCATCTATATTTAAATATACATACATATACATGTGCATACATATATACACATTTATATATAGACATATTTGCATATACTCACATTTACATATACATACATTTGCGTTTATGTGCATATTTATATATACATACATATTGTTTTTATATATGCAATTGTGTATGTGCACACTCATACACAAATTTGGAGAGAGAAAAATAAAACATGATTGGTAAGAATTCATAATGCTTGAAGTTGGGCAATGTGTACAAGTTCATTTTGTTATCTCTGTACTTTTGGCTATGTTTACAATTTCCTTTAATAAAATATTTTTAAAATGAATGTGCTATTAGTTCTATTGTCAATTTCAAATAGTATTTAAGTATATTATTATTTAAATAACAAATATCATTATTAATACAGTATGTAAATAGCATTAGTTAAATTCAAATACTTGCTGTGTAATTATGGGTCAAGAGTGAGCAATGGTCATCATAAATCTCATCAGGTCATGTTTGTTTCTTTCTAACTATTTTAAAGAGTACAGTAATCATTTATATGAACTTTTTTTTTCCCCTTAAAATAGCCACCCTATAGCCAGACATTCCTCAAGTATTTATTTGAAAGAAGGATAAAAGTTGGTCAGGTCTGGGTAAAAGGTGAGGTATTTTGTTATTAATTAACTGGTCTATGCATATTCATAATATTGTAGTTTTTAGTTGTACTAGCAGTTTTGATATTACCTTTAAAATGTCAAGGATCTAACACCATTTGGCACACAAAATACAACCTATCTTACCTCTCTCCTTTCACAACTACTTCTACTTCCTTCTGCTACTGCCTGTATATGAACTGTGGATGAAATTCACCTCCAGATAATCCATACCACCTTTTTCCCAGAGTACTGCAATGCATTTTTTCATCATAGATGTGAATGTTAGTCACAGCGTTCCAGGTGGTAAAACACTGCAGGAAATCTGTGCGTTACACTGCACTGCCAACTTGAATAACAATTATAATGATTTTGAATGCACTATATTTGGTTACCTATTCCTCAAAACATCTTTCAAATGATAAAGCTGTGCTCTGGAAGGCAAGAATGCTGATAAAGATAACCTAGGTCTTTTACGTTTGTGGTTAAATTAAGAGGGAAATAAAGTGCTATCATCTGAGCTGCTTAATTTAAATCAATAGAGTGATTTTTTTTTTTAATGTCTCTATGTCTCTTTATGTAGATGGTCTCCTCCAAATACTGGAAAGAAATGGGGTAAATCAGGCAATACCTTTTGGTGGCTAAAAACATGTGCATTTGGTTTGGTTGAATCCCTACTTTCCACTTCAAGAGCCAAATGGCCTTGGAAAGCTAACTGCTTTAGCCTTTCTATCCCAAAACTTGGCTGATAAAAGCAGAGCTTGTGATACTTCTAATCATAGGTTTTAAATAAAACCACTCCCTACCTTCCTGTACATATCCATTTGCATTTGTTAATATACAAAGGGCCTTTTTTTTTTTTTTTGCTAAAGAGCAATGAAAAAAATTTTTTTTCTGTTGGAGAGGAAATAGATGTGTATTAGTTAAGATAACATTAGCCGCTGTACCAGACAAAGCCAAAGATATGAAATGGTTAAAACACATAGATATTTATTCTTCACTCTGTGAAAGTCTAAAAAGGTGTTCCATATCAATGGGAAGCTCCTTTCTAAGAGGTGGTTCAGGTATCCAGCCTGCTTTCATCTGTTGGTTGCACCATAGTTGCAACATAGTCCTCATAGTTGCCCTACGTGACAGTATTCAGTTGGGAGATGAGAGAAAAAATAGTGTGCAGAAGGCTTAACTTTGTCTTAATTACTTCAGCCAAAAAAATGATGAATAGCAGTTTTATTCACATAACATTTGTGAAAACTTGTAGAGGCCTACTTATGAACAAACGGAATTGGACAATATAGTCCTTAGCTAGGCAGCTACTTCTGAGCAATAATTCTACAATATGAAAGGCTATCACAAATATCTGATGGCCAGCTAGCTATTTCTGACACAATAAAATGTGAGGAAGACAATGAAATGGGTTGGTTTGTGTCAGTACCTGTGGATGGGAAACACACCTTAATTAGTAAAGGATATATTCTATATGACTCACTTAATATAAAATTTGAAAAGATACAAACTAATTTCTCATTACAGAAGTCAGTATAGTAGTTACCTCTGAGCAGGTAGTATCTGGGATGGAGCATGTGAAGCGATTTCTAGGGTCTTGGCAATATTCTTTTTTTTTTTATCAGGATATCAATTAAGTGGATGTGATCGCTATAAAATTCATCTGGCTATAGATTTCAGATTTTGTGTTTAATGTATAAAATACATCACTAACTTATTTTGTTTTAAAATTCAACACTATTTTTAATAAAGGAATGCTAAGGGCATATTGACACTGATTACAATAACAAAGTCCAGTACGGTATAACATACTTTGAGCCAAGGTTTACCAGATCCAGCTGTTTGCTTGAAGGCACTTGTGATAACATTCCTAGTTGAGTGTAAAAAGAATTCAAGTAGTTTGGAAGAGAACATTGTGATCTGGAACATGGTTAAGCAGGTCATTAATTAGTCCAGGGAAGCAATAAGTTTTGAAAGAACATGGAAAGTTGGAAAAATGAGAGGGGATGATTAACTTTGGTAGGAAAAAAATGTCTTAAGTGTACCCTGCATCTATACCCTCATTTTTTCACTATGTTAAACATATGCTGTCAAGTTAAAACCTATCATTTAGTGAGATGATGTAGCTGTCAAATGTTATAGCACTACCTTGGCCTACCCTCATATATTTAATATTTCAATAGAACAATGGCAATTTTTATTGTATTATTTGCACATTCTTGAAAAATCTTATGGTGCATATGTACTATGAATTATACACTAGAGGAAACCACACCTATGGATTAGGGCACACAAAGTTTTTATTTATAATCCATCAATTTTTAAGTGCACACTTATTGAGAAAGACATTTTTTTTTTTTTTTTTTTTTTTGAGACAGAGTCTCACTTTGTTGCCCGGGCTAGAGTGAGTGCCGTGGCATCAGCCTAGCTCACAGCAACCTCAGACTCCTGGGCTTAAGTGATCCTACTGTCTCAGCCTCCCGAGTAGCTGGGACTACAGGCATGAGCCACCATGCCCGGCTAATTTTTTTGTATATATATTTTTAGTTGGCCAGATAATTTCTTTCTATTTTTTTTGGTAGAGACGGGGTCTCACTCTTGCTCAGGCTGGTCTCGAACTCCTGACCTCGAGTGATCCACCCGCCTCGGCCTCCCAGAGCTAGGATTACAGGCGTGAGCCACCGCGCCCGGCCTGAGAAAGACATTTTAAAAGTTTTTGGATAGAGCTCATACCTAAAATCATGTGGGCAGCACTTTCCTTTGAAAAGGGAATTTTATGTCAACATTTGCATTGATTTATAATGCCAAATAATATGTCATTTTAAATTCTTACTATTTTAAGAGAAATAGTTCATATTTTATCTTTCTTCCCAAAACAAAAATACAGGCAAAGATAAATGCATTGGAAAATGAAATTAAGAAATCAAATGAGTATAAGGTAAGGTACCAAATCACATGTAAATTGTTGAATACTGAAGTAATAAATTTCCACACACTGAAACATTTAAGTAATATGCACTTCTATAATAATATAAAATGTAAACAATGCAAAGTTAGTTGTGCCTCTACTTAAGAACCTGTATTTCCACTGAAAGAACCTATATTTCCATTTTCAGATGAAAATATCTACTTATTTCCTATCTATCCTTCCAATAATATTTCATGTTTACATATTAATAAATGTAAATCATATTAGGAATTTTACAGACAAGTGTATCCTGATGTTTTCTGCTCTATGAGTTAATTCCATATCTGACTTCATACATCTTGAGATTCTTATTTTGGGATTTTCATTTTCAATCAGTTATAAAAAACATTCTATTTTTCTTTTTCAGTTCTTTTTGACAGATGAGTTATTTAGAAGTATATTATTTAGTTTCCAAGCATTTGAGGATTTTCTAGAGAGCTTTCTGTTACTGATTGTAATTTAATTCTCTTATGGTCTGAGAATATACTTTGTATGACTTGAAACTATTTAAATTTATTACATCATCTTTTATGACTGAGAAAATGGTCTACAAATGTTCTGTATACTCCTGAGAAAAGTAAGTATTTTGCTATTGTTAAGTGCAGTGTTCTATAAATGTCAATCAGGTCAACTCAGTTGCTAGTATTGTTTTAAGACATCCCCTACCTTGCTGAATTTGTTTAGGTGTTTTATCTATTATTGAGACAGGAAGAGAGATTAAAATCTCCAAATATAATTGTAGAAATATTTATATATCCTTGATTAATATCAATTCTTTCTTCATGTATTTTGTAGCACTATTAGTGTAAGTACATAAATGTTTAGAATTATTATGTCCTTTTGATTAGTCATTCCTTTCATTTATCAAATGATCTGTATATTAATACTTGGTAATTTTCTTTGTTCTGAAATCTGCTGTGTTTAAACATATTTGCTGACATTTCTTTTTGCTAGCGTTAGTGTGGTATAACTTTTCCCATCCTTTCAGTTTTAACCTATTTTTGTATTTATATTTAAAATGTATTTCTTGTAGGTCGTATAGAGTTGGATCTTAACCAGTCAAAAATCTGTCTTTTAATGATAGTGTTTAAACAATATATATTTAAAGTGATAATTGATGTGTGGTTAGGTTTAAATCTATCATTTTACTATTTGTTTTCTATTTGTCCCACAGGTTTTTGTTTTTTCTTTATCATTTTTTTCTGCATTTCTTTGGGTTTATTGAGTATTTTTAATGATTCTATATCGTCTATTCTATTAGCTTATAAGCTATAACACTTTTTTAATATGTTAGTGGTTGCTTTAGGTTTTATAGTGTGAAGTTTAGATTTACAAAATGTCAAATGAATTAAAGCATTTTAGATATAGAATAAGAATATTGCAATAATACACTTCCATTTCTAATTTCCCAGACTTTGTTTCACATCTTTTACTTTCATATGTTATAAGCCCACAATACATTGTTTAATGGTCCATTTTTGTTTGAACAGTCAATTATTTCTATAAAAGTTTTTTGAGATATGATTTAAACATATAATTCATCCAATTAACCTGCAGAATTCAATTTTTTGACATTCACAAGGTTATACAACCATCACCACAATCTAATTTTAGAACATTTTTCAATATCCCCTAAAAGAAACCCATACCCATTAGCATTTATTTCTCATCTCCAAGCATTTACTGTTTCTTTGGATTCTGGCATTTCATGTATATGTCACATTCTATTTCATATAAATAGAATTAATATATTCTATAATATTCATATAAATGGAATCATATAATATGAGGTCTTTTATGAATAGCTCATTTAACTTGGCGTAACTTTTTTTAGATTTATTTTTTTATTTCAGTAGATTTAGAGGGTACAGCTGTTTTTTTCATACTTGGATGAACTAAATAGTAATGAAGTTAGGGCTTTTAGTGTACTCATCACCCAAGTAGTATACATTGTACCCATAGGTAATTTTTGACTGCTCAGCCCCATCCCATCCTCCCCACTCTGAGTCTCCAAAGTCTATTAAATCACTCTGTATGACCATGTATACCCATCATTTATCTTCCACTTATAAATGAAAACGTGATATCTGTTTTTCCATTCCTGAGATACTTCACTTTCAGTTAGGATGATGGTCTCCCGTTCCATCCAAGTTGCTGTGAAAGACATTATTTTATCCTTTTTTATGGCTGTGTAGTATTCTGTGTGAGTGTGTGTGTGTGTGTGTGTGTGTGTGTGTGTATACACACACACATACACATATACACACACACACACCATATTTTCTGTATCTACTCATCAGTTGATAGGTTGAGTCCATATCTTTGTAATTGTGAATTGTGCTGTGATAAATATACTAGTGGAGGTATCTTTTTGACATAATGACTTCTTTTCCTTTTGGGTAGATACTCAGTAGTGGGATTGCTGGATTGAATGTTAGATCTATTATTAGGTCTTTCAGGAATCTCCATACCATTTTCCACAGAGAGTATACTAATTTACATTCCCACCAACAGTGTATAAGCATTCACTTGCCACCTCCCACATACAAGAGAGAACATGTGATAGTTGTCTTTTTTTTTTACCTGGCTTATTTAACTTAAAAGAATGACCTTAAGTTTCATCCATATTGCTGCAAATAACATGATTTTATTGTTTTTTTATAGGTGAATAGTATTCCGCTATGTATATATACCATATTTTCTTTGTCCATTCATCCATTAATGAACACTAAAGTTGATTCCTAGGTATTTTTTGTAACTATTGTAAATGAGATTTCCTTCTTGATTTCTTTCTCAGGTAGATCATTATTGGTTTATAAAAACACAACTGATTTTTACATATTGATTTTGTATCTTGTAACTTTACTTAATTCATTTATCAAATCTAAAAAGTTTTTGATAGACTCTTTAGGTTTTCCTGAACATAAGAATATATGATCAGCAAAGAGGGATAATTTGACTTCCTCTTTTCCAATGTGGATGCCTTTTATTTCTTTCTCTTTTCTGATTTCACTGGCTAGGAATTCCACTACTATGTTGAATGTGAGTGGTGAAAGTAGGCATCCTGGTCTTGCTTCAGTTACTAAAGGAAGGGCTTTCAACTTTTCCCCATTTAGTATAACGTCAGCTGTTGGTTTGCTGTATTATTTTGAGGTACATTCCTTTTATGCCTAGTGTGTTGAAAGTGGGAATTAGGCAGAAGGAAGATCTCACCTTTCAGTTGCGTTTGTAAAGAATATGGCCTCAGCAACAGGCCACTGGGAACATGAAAAGAATGCTGAATTCTTGCTTATCCCAGGAAAAGACACTTCTGGCTGTGAGCTGCGGGGTGATGTTTGACAAGTTCTTCCCTACAGTAATCTGTAGTGGAGTCTCTACCTCACTTAGTTAGGTTGTCTTGGGGCAAATACCACAGTCTCTTGCCTCTCTTACCAAATTTTTGTAGATTTTTAAAAATAGATATTTCTTCATTTTTTTATTTTTTGGCCTATAGGATCATTTTCAGAGACTTTGAATGTTTGCTTGTTATTTAGTAATTTTTTCTAGAAATACTGCAGGTTTACCTGCAGGTTAACTAGTGATACTGCAGGTTTACCACTAATAATACAGCAGATTAGCAGAACTCCTCATAGTGTTTTGCCTGAAGTCAATCTCAGATAATGGTGAGGTCCTAACAATGTTGAACATAATTATTTATATTTTCTTTTAATATCTCTCTTACAGTAACAAAATAGAAATACCAGTGTTACAACTATGTAATTTTATACACATTTTCAAATTTACCTTCAACAATAAAATTAATAAATACAGTTTATTATATATTTCCAAAATTTTTCCTATTCTTAAATTGTTACACCATGGATGTACCATCAAAATATTACTCTTTAAAAAAGTTAACCTAATTCTTTTCTCTGTAATGCAGGCCTTTAACTTGATATACAGTTAAATTTGTTTCATTTTATGATTTTTTTTAGTTTTTAGAAGTGGCAATTTTATTATTCTGTTTTTTAATTTTTTTTTTATTTCAGGAAACTATGGAGGTACAAACATTTTGGTTACATATTATGACTTTGCCACATCCCAACCATGATTTGAGATGTGCCCTTCCCCCCCTACAACGCTCACCACATCCATTAGTTGTGAGTTTACCCACCCCCAACCCGCCTACCCCCAAAGAATATTACTACTGTGTGAGCACCTTATATAAAATACTTACAAAATTAGAAAACTGAAATTACATGAAAATGCACATTCACATTATTTTCATTCCCATCCCCTTTTTTAAATCCTTCTTTACTCATATAGTAAATATCCCTTTTAGTTTCAGATTTAAGTATATGAATACATGTTCATATTCTTCCCCCTTTAAATCAAGTACAATAGCATAGCATAAATACTCTTCTGAATAAAAGTATTTTTTTTCACTTAACTATATATGGAGGTTACTCATTATCATTACATGGAAATAAAAGCTTTGTTTCTTATCATAACCCTATATCATTGTGTTATATGTACTATGCACTATAACGTCTTCAACCACTACTCTATTTACGGGTATTTGGGTTGAAATAGTCTTTAATATTACAAATAATATTGCAGTGAATAGCTTTATGTGTCTCATTTCTGCCTTTCCTTCCCCCTCCCCTCCCTTCTTTTCTTCTTTCTTTTCTCCTCTCTCTCTCTCTCTCTCTCTCTCTCTCCTTTCTTTTATATTTTCTGGTAGCCCTAGTAATATCAAAAGCTATAAGTTATTCCAAATTTTAGGTTATTTCATAATAATCCAAAACAATGTTAGCCTTCTAAAAGTGCCTACTTTAAGCTACCCATCTTTGCTCTTGAGTTTTGATAAACCGTTAAAGTTAATTAATTATCTTAACTAAAAAGTCATATTACCAGTAATAGCAACAGGCAGCCTGTGTACGTGGTGATTACTAGGGCACAGGAGAGAGAAAGAATTGCTAGGATGTGAAGTGAAAAGACAGAATTAAAAGAGTGAGCTGTGAGCAAGTGAGAAGCTATATAATGAAGGATATTTGGAAAGAAAGAGAAGCACAGGGTAAAGGTTCTAATTATTTAACTAGTAATATGAAAAATATTCTGACCAGTAGACTGAATAATCAAAAGATCCGGCTACCTCATTCTCAATTTCTTTTTCATTTTGTGATGTTTAAAAAAATTTTATTTCTACTTTCATGGTTTAATTTACATCGGGCCAGATACCCTAGCCCTCTAGGTCCCCAAATTTTCCATTTGAGATTTCAGAGATTCTTTGTAATGTTCATAACATGAGTTAGCTGGGTTATGAGAAACATAACATTTGATTCTTGCTTTAAAATCTTGAATGAGATATTTTAAATGAGATGACTGACTCCCAGCATCAATTTAAATGAGAGGGGCTGCCCAAGAGATCATCTGGGATCACTGGACTGGTCTTTTCCTTCTCAGTTTATTTATTTTATTTTGTTCACAACTAATGGCTCTTACTATGTGGAGGGATTTTCTAGTTTTTTGTTGTTTTTTTTTAAAGTTTCCTGTTTACCTTAAAACTACTTGCGTCCTTATAATTTCCTAACTACAATTTGCTCTCATTTTCTTTACAGAACTTTTTTAAAAAAAAAAATTTCACATCAAAATGACTTAGTAATACATAGGTAGAATATTTAGCTTGAGTGGGTGTTACTGGGTGCTGATTTTTCATCTTTGGGTGTATCAATTCTGTGGAATATTCCCAAAGGTGCATACATTTCTCTGCTTGTTACCTTTTTCAGCAGCCTCATCCATGCTATTTGACTGAGTGAACATATGGGCTTTGATGCTCTTTTCTAATACCAAATACGGTCAAAAGTGACTGAAAAATCATTCTGAACAGACAAGCACACAGTGTGCTGGATTAAATGAGTTTAGTGATTTTTAATGCCATTTCTATTATGTTGAAATACGCTTGGCATGGGGGACATTCTTTGCTTAGAAAAGACGAAGAGAATGGGGATTTCTATGCATTTTTTTTAATCTGAGCAGAGGGACCCCACTGAATGCAAAGCAGAGTTAGAGAGAACTGTTAACTGGAGATTAAGCTCTGACAATCAAGCTGCTTGCCAATAAATTTCAAACCCATCTATGCAAGTCATTCAATAACATTAGACTTGCAAAGCAATTAAAGTCAGCCCTTCCTGTTTAATTTCTGCAAAATGGGGTTGGGCTGCCTGAGCTTTCATTTGCTGTGCAATGGTAAATGAAATGAGCCAGGGACATACCGAAGGCCTGGTGAACACCTGTGCCTTCTCACTGATTCTTTGTACAAAACCTCACCAGTAAAAAAATTAAAACAGGAAAACCTTCCTTACTAAAGCATAGTCACTGTTTTAAACCAAATCAAATATGTGTTTTATGATCTACAGCCACTTTCTTTTGAGCAATATTTTTATTGACCCCAAAACAATGTTATAGACATATTAATATGTAAAAGAGTTTAAATAAACTATTTTGTCAGACATCATCTAAATCACCTGCATAATCCTCTGCCTTCCCCTCTCTGCACCCCAATGTTTCCATGCCCATATCTAGTACTTCTTGCCATTTTTAACTGCCTAGAGAAATGCAGGTTGAAGTGGGTATGGAATAAGGTAAATTGTTTTTAAGGCTCTTAATTCTGTATCTTATGGTATACTGATCATTTAGTGGGTGAATGTTATTACACAAATAAACATTTTGCTTTATATTCTCTGAGTTTTACATTTTTATTGTTTCTATGCTTGTATACTTGTAGCCAGGTTGTGAAAAGCATGAACTTTCTCATTACATCTACTTTAGTTTCAGTACTAGCTCTGCCACTAACTGGGTGATCTTGTGAATTTGTGCACAAAACTTAGTCTTTGAGTGTCATAGTATTGAGCTTCAAACTGGTGATAACATTAATACCATAAATAAATGAGATAATGCTTATAAAGCATTCAGTATCTGTTGCAGAGTTAGTCCTAAATGTATATTATTCATGTTTAATCTCTGCATACATATACCTACTTATCTTACAAAAATAGTCATGCTATATATAGTTTTTATTTAACAATATATTGCAAATCTTTTTGAATAATCAGAAAAGTCAATACATAACAGTAAATTTTATTTTTCATCACAACTTTAACTGTCTGCTTAGCATTTCCATGTAAGGGTGTCTCCTGAATTATTTCACCATGCTCTTGAGATGGCTGCCTTTGATATTGCCATTTCTAACTATAATAATGATACTTCAATGAATTAATTTTAACCTAAATCTTTGTACATTTTTTCTTTAATTTACATGTGTACAATGAGAAAATAATAATGTCAAATGACCATAGTTGCATGGCCTGTAAACAGATGGGCTTTCTATTAATATGGAAAATGTGAGGAACAGATATGATAGTACAGCATTTTTCCAGAATCTCAACCTTTGGCTACTCAAATAGTGATGTGCACTATTTTCTGAAGATGTAGAATATGCTTATTTGAGAGACAAGAAACACCAAAAGAGTTTCATCTCATTTCTGTCTCTTACTCAAAGTTCAGACATCTCTCTCCATTAGGTGTGAATGTGGCTCCTCATGGTCCAGGGACCTCTAAGCTAAAGGACAAGGAATCTGCCTTCCATCACGCTCATCATACTTGATATGGGATGGGTAAAGTGGGATAGAACAAGACAACTGCAATAAAAACTTTCACCTGGTAGAAACAATCAACACCTGGCATTCACTGGCCTACAAAAATGATCACATCCTGTTGGGCAGAAATCGAAGTACTTACTTTGGTAGTAGTACAATTTATTTTCTTAGTGCATCCTGAAGCTTCTCTCCTACTCTGTGGGGAAAACAATCTAGTCTATTGTCTGCTGTGGTTCCTGGCTCTATTTGGGGCCGGACGGGGGAGAGGCATTCTTCCATATCTTTTATCTTCCACAGCTAAAACAGAAGTTATCATCAAAGAGTATTCACCTCTGAAATCTTCACAGCTTCCACAGTTTCCTTGCTGCTGGTGCAAATTTGAGGCTCCAGAGATGCATTAGGGCTTTAAATGGAGCTTTCTTTGATACCTGCAAGTAACCCTAATGAAAGATCTTGCATAGACCATGTTTTAAGCTTCACATCTCTTTTCTTTTTTTCCCCTTCCCTTCCCTTCCCTTTTTCCTTTCCTTTTTTCTTTTCCTTTCCTTTCCTTGCATCAGTGGTAACATAGCAGCCTTAGCATGATATTTACTGCTGGAGTCATCTCCCTCTATTTAACAGAGAGGTCGGTGAAAATTTCTTGAAAATAAAGTGGGCGCAATAGTCTTATCTCCTGCATTGTCATTATTTTTATGTATGCTTCACTTTGGGATCCAAATGCAATGAGATTTTTCAATCCTCCAAGATTCCAAATTATGTGGACTCTCTGCCAGCTTAGATTTCAGGCAGCAGGCAGAAAACTTTCCTGGCAAAGCTATATTCCCTTCCACCTGTGTTTTCAGATGATCTAGTCCTGGCCTGAGTTTTTCTCTCTTTTTAGGACTTTGCTAAAAGCTAAACAAAAAATAAATCATCACTTCCAGGTGCTCAATTCTGCTTCAGTTAGGATAATATTAAATCCAAGTGAGGGGGGGAAAAGGCTTTAAACAAGATACAACATATTTTCTCTCTCTTTAATGAACAGATTTAGAGGTAAGTAATTGGAACAAGACTGAAGACTTCAATCCATGGAGACCTTAAGGATAGAAGCTTCATGCAGCTTTTTAAGAATAATTTAATCCTGGTCCTTACCATCTATTAAGGGTACTTTGTCAACACATTCATGATCCAAAGGGTAACATGTAAGAAACAGAGTTAAAAGATAAGCAAAGAGCATGCAGGCAATGTCTCTTAAGTAAATTTCCCCCAAAACTGATATTTCATGTTTCTGAGGATATTCCATTGGCTGGAACATAGTCATGTAGCTTCTCCTAAATGTAGTGGAGATTGGTAAATTCGTCTTTGTTATCACTGACCACATCCAATCTAAGCCTTCTTATCATTGTGGAAAAAAGAAACAATGAATACTGTGGAAGAAACAGCATTCTCTGCTATATAATACAAACCACCAATGCCACCAATAATCAATTTTCCTCTTCTTGTCAAACATTCCCTTTTTGTTTTTAGCCAATATACTTGGAATTGTAGGCTTAATTATTCAATTAATTGCAAACAAAATTCCACATCATTAGGCATATATAACTAAGTAAAAGTGATATATGCATTTCTAAGCCAGTAGCATACTGTGATAAATATCAATCACTCTACCCCTTAAAAACAAAAACAAAAACAAAACAGAACTCTTTTTTCACCCTCAGTGAAACAACACAGTTTCTTTATTTGGTCTGTATTTGGACAAGAAGACAACTGGAAATCAACCTGAGGCATTTCATCAACCATATGCTTGATCAACTCCCATTTTATACTTTTCCTGACTTTGCCCTTAAACCTTGAAGTATTTTCATCATCCTTTACACCATGTAGTACTCCTCAGCATCTCACTTTCTGACTGACATTGCTCAACAGGATAGATTCCCTGCTGTTATTGTTTTACAGGAACACCTATTACTGTGTTAGAAAGGGCAGAATGAACAAATCTTGTTTTCTTCACTTTCACTTCTTGAACAGGTTAGAAAATCTCATTGAACAATTTCAAATACGAAGACCGCTTGACATTTTTCTCAACTTTAAACTGCCCATCATTTCTAATATTTCTATCAGGAATTTAGATCTGTCAAAGACTTTCATGAAGAAGTTTACCAGGAAATAGTAAAAGTAAGTTAGAGAACTATTGTTTATGCTTTCAAAAAGTCATGCAGTATAATAGTATACAGTTAAGCTAACTGATTATCACCACAAAGGTCAAGTAGAAGTCACTAACACTAAGCATTAACAGAATAACCAAAGGAGCAGTATTATAAGTCTGTCCATCAGAGAAACATTCTGAAATCAGAAAAAAATTGTTTCCAGGCTCAGATTAGTGTTTATGACATATTAATATTTAACCAAGCTTTAATTCAAATAACTGAAATTCATTTTTAGCTCATCTGTTTCTGTAACTGTTAGGAATCAAAGTACTACAGTGAAATTTTTGATTTCACTGCTACATGTGCCTCCTTCCATTTTGACAAGTTTTATATATTAATACCATTTGCTTTTATATGAGTAGAAAGAGAACACTAGTAAAACTAATAATTGTTAGAAGAATTTGTTTTTCTGTTTCAGAATTATCCCGTGTCTTTCCTGATTAAAAGGGATTTCTTTCTTTCATGGAAAGAGGTTTGTAAAATATATTTTTCCCAATATTTCTGTGTTATTTTGGACTTTGACTTTTTATAATATTAATATCTTTAATTACCATTGTGCACTGTTTTCTTAAGAAATGGGTGTAGTCACTTTGTGTATAAATAATGGATGCTACTAGAAAATATGTCCTTAGCATTTTAATCTGCCATTTTCTGTAATAAATGACCTATAGCATTGATATAATTTAAATAACTTTATTTTTATGTGTTATCTCCAATATACCCTGTAATGTTATTGTAAATTGAGTATTATCTTATTAATATATTTTCAAAATGCATGTATAATAAAAGTAAACATTCTCATGGACATTGTGTTGTCTGGAGACACAGCTCTTTGCAAATCTTTATATATTTGTAATTAGAGAATAATAACTATTAAAGATAGCATTATATTCAGACAGAAAGATTGTTAAGGCTTCACTTTAAGTGATTTAATAAAATAGGTTATGCAGGAATTTCTTCATGGTCATATTCACACCCATGAAATAGGCTGACCAGTGGTACAGGAGACTTATTCTGGCAGCAGTTCTATAAGGCGAGGCTTTGAAATTAGTTATTTTGAAGAAAAAAAACAGAGAATCTCTGTATGGGTACTAAAGTACAGAAAAGGTAGTACTACCAATAACTGATAACTTAATACAAATGAATGACTGTGTGTGTGTTTATGTGTGTATGTGAGTGTGTGTGTGTGTGTATGTGTGTGGTCATGTCAACTAAGGCATGTATGTAAGTCATTACAAGACACATTACACAAATGTTATTCTTATTCATCTATTAATCTTACTATTATAGGAATAAGTCAATTTTTCTCATCTTGACTAGAGACAAAACCTCAGCCCTGGTCTTGGTCATACTTCTAACACTGGGATGAAAATCATTTATTTTCAGCCTCATATTCATTCTCACCCAGACAGGTGCTTTTTCTATATTATGATTTCTCCAGGAGAATTTCATAAAAAAGAATTTTTTCAAAAAATCTAAATGTTAATATGCAAGGCTATAACAGTTGTTATCACTACTCTCATGTTTGCTGTTACATTTTTTTCATTTCTTTATATTCTGCACTTTTGTTTCTGCCAATTCAGAAAATTTGTATGCTTTTTGTCTTGGTCACATTGTACTTGGTACACTCTATTAATCTATATGGGGATTAGTTTCTTCAATGTTACAATCAGCAATAAAGCTTTGCTATCGTGCACTTTCTGATATTTTCTTTGCAAACATTTTTCAAAGTTCTTTTTTCTCCTTGGCCATGATTGTCTAATGACAGCTCTAAAACCATCTGGTTCTTTGATAATTCTTAAGTTTTGCCAAGTGGCCATCAGACCGAAGACCTCACTGGTGACCTTTTCTTATGATTTGGTTTGCCACCTTGGCTGCACTGAGCAACATAGATAAGTGACATATGCCTTCAAGAGAAACACTAACTTCATTCCACTATCACATCTTTCTACTTCGCTTAAAAGCTTGGGTCCAAGTTATTCCTTTTGCTTCTCCCTCAACTAGAAGGAAGATATTTTTTAACTTGTTTTCTGGGGAAAGAATATATTCTCAGTAATTTCTATTAGAAAAACTGTCCTGTTTGGAAACAATAGACAACATTTCAGTCTTTTACTATCTCTTAAATCTTCTTCACCTACCCTCTTAAAGTGGTTCTAATTCGCATACAACAGTTAATGTTCCAGCAGCCAAACCCTTTCCTTAATCTTTGCCAAAATTTTAGTCAACTCAGTGGTAAAATAAAGTGTAGCCATGAGGGTTAAATGACAGGAAATACTACATATAAAACACATTTATATAGGTGAGCATGAAGTCATGTTTCCTAAAATGACAACTATTATTTACAAGTGGATTACAGGAATCACTAATGAAATACAAATATCTTCAAGCATATGTGCACATGATTTTCTACAAATGCATTTCTGCATATTTTTGATGACTGTGAATAACATGAAGATATTTCAATTAATACAAATATGCTTGTACCTTATATGCAAATGAACCACCCTTCAGTTTAAGGATAGGACATTAATAGGTCATTAGTGGTAGCTTACAAGAATGTTTACCATGTTGAAAAGTTATGTCCTCACATTTATCAAGTCTTCCCCTGAAGTAAAGCTAATTTATGACCCTGACATTTCCATTTCTCTTTAAATACCTCTGTGACTAGTTAGTCACATACAGAGTTATAACTGTATCTTTCTCCTAATTTTCTACAGTTTAAATGATTTTATAGTTTGACACTTTTAAATACATGGCAGGAGTACACACGGAAAATATAAATTACTTGTACAGGAATTCTTAAATATTCTAAGGAAACTATTTTCTACTATGGAAGAGAAAACTCTATTTCAACCATGGCACACCTTTCTTCTTTTCTTCCCTTGTTCTACTATTCATATGGCTCTGAAGCAAAATGTGTAGTATCATTACTTTTATTACCAATAAAATTTGGTTTAACTCCCTAATATTTTAAGTTTGTCCAGGAAGCTCTATGCATACATGACCTCTGTTTCCCATGAAGATTTTCATTAAGTTGACTTTAGGCTTATCTCAAATACTCCCTTCTATTTATTCCATGTATATTATTTGTTACCAAGCTCTAATTTTCTTTTGTTTGAAATTCTCTTTGCTGCAAAAGACATTATTTCATTCCTTTTTATTGCTGAGGAGTACTCCATGGTTTATATACAGCACGTTTTCTTTATCCGCTCATCAATTGATGGGCATTTAGGTTGATCCCACAACTTTGCAATTGTGAATTGTGCTGTGATCAACATTTGAGTGCAGGTATCTTTTTATAAAATCAGTTACTTTCCTTTGGGTAGATACTCAGCAGTGGGATTTCTGGATGGAATGGTAGGTCTACATTTATTTCTTTGAAGAATATCCATTATTTTCCACAGAGATTGTACTAATCGGCAGTCTAACCAACAGTGTATAAGTTTTCCTTTCCCTCTCCATCCATGCCAGCCTCTATTGTTTTTTGACTATTTAATAAAGGGGTAAAGTGATATCCTATTGTGGTTTCAATTTGTATTTCCCTGATAATTAGCTATGCTGAGCATTTTTTTATATGTTTGTTGTCCATTTGTCTATCTTCTTTTGAAAAATTTCTGTTCATGTCTTTTGCCCAATTTTTGATGGAGTTGTTTTTTTTTTTTTTCTTGCTGATTTGAGTTCTTTGTAGATTCTGGATATTACCCCTCTGTCAGATATATAGTTTGTGAATATTTTCTCTCATTCTGTAGGTTGTCTATTTACTCTGTTATTTCCTTTTCTGTGAAGAAGCTTTTTAATTTAATTAAGTCCCATTTATTTATTTTTGGTTATTGCTATATTTACCTTTGGGGCTTTAGTCATAAATTCTTTGCCTAGGTTGATGTCTAGAAGAGTTTTTTCTACATTCTCTTATAGAATTTTTATGGTTTCATGCCTTATATTTAAGTTTTTATCCATCTTGAATTAATTTTTATATATGGTGATGATAGGGGTCCTGTTTCATTCTTCTGCATGTGGCTATGCAATTTTCCTAGCATCATTTATGGAATAGAACTTCCTTTCTCCAGTGTATGTTGCTGTCTTCATTGTCAAAAATCAGTTGGTTGTAGCTATATGGTTTTATTTCTGGGCTCTCTATTATGTTCCATTGGTCTATGTCTCTACTTTTATACCACCAGTATCATGCTATTAAGGTTACTGTAGCCTTATAGTACAATTTGAAGTCAGGTAATGTGATGCCTCCAGATTTGTTCCTATTGCTTAAGATTGCTTTGGCTATTCAGGCTCTTTTTTGTTGTTGTTGTTGTTCCAAATGAAGCTTAGGATTATTGTTTCTTAATCTGTGAAATATGATGTTAGTATTTTGATGGAGATTGCATTGAATCTGTAACTCACTTTGGGCAGTATGGACATTTAACATTTTAACAATGTTGATTATTCCAATCCATGAGCAAGAGATGTTTTCCCATTTTTTTGTGTCATCTAAGATTTCTTTTATCGGTGTTTTGTAGTTCTCCTTGTAGAGATCACCTTGGTTAAGTATATTCCAAAGTATTGTATTGTATTGTATTGTATTTTATCTATGTGAATAGTATTGAATCCTGACTTGACTCTCAGCTTGACTGGTATTAATATGTAGAATCATTTTAGGTTCTTAAAAAAGCAATGGTTATTATAAAAGAGAGGTCTGGAAAGATTCATGTTACAGAAATATATCATGTAATAAACATTTGGCCTTTATTATTTCCAGATACCTGGCTAACTCTCTCTTTCTGATCAATGCATCTGAAAATTGAAACTTCTGAGATGGTGGTGTGCCCTGATAGAGGAATCTAACTGTATCAGTTAACCGGTCAGAAGACAGATATCCAAAAGATTCATCTGACATATATGGGATTTTGACCAGAATGACAACTGTGGTTAGAAACACATGTAGGTCAGGTAAAGACCATCACAAAGAATAAGCAGAACAATTTCTGGGGGTCAAAAAAATCCAGGAAAAATTATTTTTCTCAAAAACCAAAGTGGAAAAGACTTATAATACACAGGTCATCAGAATATAGAGAAGGCTATTGTCTCAGTAGTGTATAAAAATTAGTCCTAGACCAATTATTGCTCTGGTCCCACCTAAAAAAAAAACTTAAATAAATGACTCAAAATCTCAAAATGTTTCCAAGTGACTTAACACCCAAGGGGAAAAAACCCTCAAGAATATTTAAAATAAGTAAAAAATATCCAGTTCCCCTAAAGATAAAATGTATAGTGTTGGGCATGCAAAAAAAAAATTGCCTGTCATTCAAAGAAATAGGTGACACTACATAAAAAGAGAAATAGAGAGAGAGAAATAAAAATTGAATCCAATTCAGAAAGAATACAGATGATAGATGGGTACACGAAAACAATAGAATTTATTATAATTGTGTTACAGAGCTTCAAGAAAACAGAGGGAAACTAGAGTATATTCAATGGAGATATGAAAGATATTTTTGAAAAGCTCAATTCATAATTTTAAAGTTTTTTTTTAAAAGAACTGACATAGTAATCACTAGTTTGGATTAAAAAGAATTAGATTAGACACAGCCAAAGAAAAGATCAATAAACTTAAAAATATAGAAATAGAAATTACTTAAAATGTAACACAGAGGAATAGAGACTCAATTGAGTACAACATTAATTAGCTCTGCACTTAATGTATAATCAGAGTACTTAAAAGACAGAAAAGGGAGGAAGAAAAAGAAAAATAAAAAATATTTTAAGAAACGTTAGCTGAAAATATTTCAAATTTAATAAACTATAAACCTGCAAGTCCAAAAAGCTCACCAAGTCTCACGCATAAAAAACATGAAAAAAAACTACATGTTTTTGAGAACTACAAAAACTACAAAACACTGAGGAGCATCATAATCAAATTGTTTAAAACCAATAATAAAGAGAAAATTAATAGCATCCAGGGGAAAAAAGGCATGTTATATACAAAGGAACAAAAACAAGAACAGCAGCAGATGTCTTTTAAAAATCCTTGAAGTGAAGACAGTGAAACACCATTCTTAAAGTATTGCAGGAGGAAAAATGAATCTACAAATTTAGAATTCTCTTCTCTGAAAAAATACATGTTTAAAATGAAGGCAACATAATTTTTTAGGAGTACAAAAGTCAGAATAATTCATTGCCAGTATACCTGCACTACAAATGTTAAAAGAAGCCTTTCAGGCAGAAAGAAAGTGATACCAGATGGACAGTTGGACCTACACCAAGAGTAAAAAGCACCTCAAATGATAAATATGTGGGCAAATATACTGTTTTTATTTTTTCTATCTACTAACAAATTATTCACAGTTTAAAGCAAAAGTCATAACACTGCATTGGGGGTTTATAACAACAGCAAAAATAAAATATATGACAATTGTACCAAACCCAAAGGAGGGGAAATGCAAGTATACTCTTGTATAGTTCTTATACTGTATGTAAATTGGTATAGGATTAGCTGATGATGGACTATGAAAGTTAAAAATGCAGGCTATAAACCCTACAACCATGACTAAACTATTCTGAACCACTGGGATATATCCTTTGTCCAAAATTCCATTGTATATATAATAATCCTACTGTATACTTGGAGAATGAAAGTAGAAAAAGCAGATTATTTTATTTCTTTAAATTTTCCTAGATTACATACTATAATTTTTCCTCATAAATTGGATGAGAGAGAAATAAATGGCATTCTAACAATATTTAGTTAAGATATAGTATTACTGAAAGAAGATTTGTACTGCTTAAAATGCCATTGCTAAAGTAAAAGCCAGTTTTTACCTAGTGGTTAAATATGTATCTCTTTTACTAAAATATTGTGTTTAAGTTATTAATGCTTATAATAGTATTTTCTAGAATCATAAGAGAAAATAAACCAGTCAGTGAAAAGACCTCACATAGATTATAACCACCTAGGAGTTGACTGAGCAGTCTGGAGTGGACATATTTTTTATTTCAGAATATTACAGGGATACAAATGTTTATGTTACATATATCACCTTTACACTGTCCCAGTCAGAGCCACAAGCATGCCCATCCCCCAGACAGTGCGCATCGCATTCATTAGGTTGGATATATCTGTCCCCTCCTCCCCCGCCACCTGCCTGACACCTGATGAATGTTACTGCCATATGTGCACATAAGTGTTGACTAATTAGTACCAATTTAATAGTGAATACATGTGGTGCTTGCTTTTCTACTCTTGTGATACTTCACTTAGAAGAATGGGCTCCAGCTCCATCCAGGGTAATACAAGAGGTATTATAGTTCACCATTGTTTTTTGTTGCTGAGTAGTAGTACTCTAGGGTATACATATACCGCATTTTATTAATCCACTCATGGATTGATGGGCACTTGGGTTGTTTCCACATCTTTGAAATTGCGAATTGTGCTGCCATAAACATTCTAGTGCATCTGCAGATGTCTTTTTTATAGAATGTCATTTTTTCCTCTGGGTACATGCCCAGTAATGGGATTGCTGGATCAAGTGGTTGTTCTACTTTTAGCTCTTTGATGTATCTCCACATTACTTTCCATAGAGGTTGTACTAGTTTGCAGTCCCACCAGCAGTGTATGAGTGTTCCTATCTCTCCACATCCATGCCAACATTTATTGTTTTGGGACTTTTTGATAAAGGCCATTCTCACTGGAGTTAGGTGAATATCTCATTGTGGTTTTGATTTGCATTTTCTCGATGATTAGAAACGTTGAGTATTTTTTCATATGTTTATTATTCATTAGTCTATTTTCTTTTAAAAAATTTCTGTTCATGGCCTCTGCCCATGCTTTAATGGGGTTGTTTGATTTTCTCTTGCTGATTTTCCTGAGTTCTATACAGATTCTAGTTATTAGCCCTTTGTTAGATGTATAGTATGCAAATATTTTCTCCCATTCTATAGGTTGTCTATTTGCTCTAGTGATAGTTTCCTTGGCTGTGCAGAAGCTTTTTAATTTGATCAGGTCCCATTTATTTATTTTTGTTGCCATGATTGCATTTGGGGTCTTATTCATAAATTCTTTGTCTAGGCCAATGTCTATAAGAGTTTTTCCAACATTTTTTTTTAGAATTCTTATGGTTTTGTGCCTTAGGTTTAAGTCTGTTATCCATGAATTGATTTTTGTGAGAGGTGACAGGTACAGTTCCTGTTTCAGTCTTCTACATGTGGCTCTCCAATTTCCCCAGCACCGTTTATTGAATAGGGATTCTTTTCTCCAGTGTATGTTTTTGTCTGCTTTGTCAAAGATCAGATGGCAATATGAGGATGGTTTTATGTCTGGGTTCTTAGTCCTGTTCCATTGGTCTATATCTGTATTCTTTTGCCAGGGCCATGCTGTTTTGGTTAATATAGCCTGGAGTCAACATTTCTGATAAGGACAAAGAGGAGAGTAGTGAATGAGAGCCCTGTAAGGGAGCAGACTTTTGTGCCTGTGGTCATCTTTCTTTGTTCTGTTGATGTTCTAGCACCCATCAGGACCCTTATGATTTCCTCAGAAGGAACATGATAAGCAAAAACAAAATGAGGCCCACTAAAAAATATTAATTTCCTAATATGGGTTATTAATATCACACCTAATACCAGCAGCACCCATTGAAAGAAAAAACAATCTTAGAGATGGTAACTAAGTTTTAGATTAGAGGTGGGAAAGAACTCAATGGTAAGTCTTCCAGATAAAAGAGACATAAATTTTATCATTTTGGGTATATATTATATTTAAATGAAAGAATTTGTTTTATTTCATGTGCCTTGTATACTTAAAACATACTTAAATTTTAGAGTTATGAATAGTCAAGAAAATTTAAGTACTCTATAAATTATTCAAGATTGTGTAAAGTATGATACCATACAATACTTTTGAATTTACTATTATTCTTTAATTTTTCTGAATTTATTTTTCTTCCCTGCCTATAGCATATATTCTTATAGAGAAGAAATCATGTGTTATATATTTGCACTTAAATGCCTTGCTGGGTGTATAATTATATTCATATAAATGATAATAAAGAAAACACAACTAATGAAAGTTTAAAAAACATGGGAATGAAGGTATGTATGCCATTTTAAAATGCAGAATAATGTCAGTTAAGGGTTAGAAATGTGTACATAACTTAAACATCCCTAGAGAACAAAAGAATAACTGAATCACTTGGGGCATGAAGAGTAGCACCAGCCAGCCCAGCTTCACTGTGACTATTTTACGAAGACTTCAGTTTGGTGATTTATCATTCAAAATCTGAGTGAACGAAGAGGACAAACAATTTTATGGTCTTGGGTTGGACTATCTAAAAGTGGAATATAACATTCAAATTTGCTCAAAGTTGGAGAGAGAAAAACTGTATGATAATAATCCGAGCAGATCTGCTTGAAAAAGCCAGTGAAGACAGAAACTTCAGGAGAATTGTGGAAATGTAGCTGTTAAAGGTCTCTAGAAAAGTACTGTAAAGAAAAAAATGAGAATCTTGACTTGAAAATGAAATAAGAAAGTCCAGCTTTCTGGTTTTGACTCCAGAAAGTTTGACTATATTTATGAGAAATATAACCTAGAGAAACTTATTTAACCTCTTTGTAAAAATAGATTTATAAACAGAGCTTATTTAATAGTGTTAGGAGGACTGAATGAGTTATTACATGTAAATTGCTTGGAGTACTGCTTTGCACTTGGGTAGGATTCAATAAAATGTTAATCATTTTCAATACTGATTAACAGTAGATGATCAAAGCTGGTAATAAAGAGAGAGATAGTTATAATCATTTGGCAAACTACAATGAACTGAAGTGGCTTCTAGAGTGCTGTGTTGAGATGGATGATGAATCTGTTTTAAGTCTGAGCAGGAAAGATTACAATTGTGTAGAATAATGCAAACAAAGATATTGTGGGTAGCAGTGATGGTGTGTGTACTGAATTTGCCAGTGTTGTCTAGGACAAGGCAGGCAATAGCCTGGAATAAGAACCAATTGAATTGAGCATATGTAGAGCACAAGTTCAAGAAAGAGGGTCCAGATATGGACAAAATCCTTGGAAAATATATATGAATAAAGGTATTTTAAGTTTCTTTTTTTAAATTTTTGACTTCCTTTGTAAGAAAAACTATGGTGACTATCAGGAACACAGCTAGTTTATAAGCTAGTGTGTTTGAGTCAACTTGTACTTGCTCATAAGAACTGATTATTCTCATCTCCTCCAAACTACACCATCCGTGATTGGAGTATTTATACCCCAGAAATTGTCAAATGTTATAAATATGGCTTTTTTTTTTTCCTTTGGAAATCCTGGTCATGCGGTTCACTGATGTAAATAGGCACAATGATACCTGACATTCAACTCAAAGAAACATGTATGTTCCTACAATTATTATATGATGGTTTATATTTGTTTAAAAAACATGAATATGATGCTTTATATGTGCTATACAGCCTTCTAAGAACTTCACAAATATTATCTCATGGGACTCTATGAAATAATTAATATAAGTAGAAGTGCCAAACATATTAGTAATTGTTGTAGTTACTTTTATTTATGGAACTTAAATTATCATTGCAGAGGAATGCTTTAAGACTTATTATTGCTGCTTTTTCTTTCTCTTATATACTTTGAAAGCATGTGAATGAAATGTCTAGGATGAAAGTTGAATTTCCTGGCCCTAGAGAGAATCATGGTTGCTCTTCCATGGCATTTCACCAATCATAGAAAATTGTTGCTGTTATTTACAATTTTCTAATTTTTTTTCCACTGGTAAGATATTGATTTAGCTCACAGAATTTCCTCCCTCTCTTAATCAGAAAAAACACAATCCTTATGAGAACTACATGGTTTATAGAGAGAGATGACATAGAGGGTTGAAAAGCTGCCTTAGATTTGAGAGCTAAGGTGTTTATTCTGGAGATTAACCTGGTTAACGCTCAAAATTCAGTGTCCCTGCTGAGTTTCTCATGCTGATATTAGTATGAGATACTGTCTCAAAAGTTGACTTTTATATGGCCTTAGCCTTCTATACCTGACCCCCCAAAAGGGCTTTATAATTGTTTCAGATATGATTTCTTTCCTTAATGCATAAATCTTTTTCATTTAACCTGTTTTTATGATTATGTTTCATTGACTCAGTAGTGTGCTGGGAAATTTTTAAAATATAAAAAGTATCGTAACTAGGTTCCTGGTCCCACAGCCAGTATAGATTAAAGGAACAGTAAGGATTATTTAAGAAAATAGTGGGAGCCCAACTAATATAATATATGTATACATAGAAAGTAGCCCGGGCATTGAATTGCAAGTTATTAATTAGCATCTCTTAGGCAACTTTCATAAAGGATATTAGGTATTTACACCAAGGATAAATAATAAAGCTGCCTTCTGTTTTTGATAAATTATAAATATTGGCATGTATACTAAATCAACATTAATATTTCTAAAACATCTCCTCCTTGATAACATAGATGCTATTTTATCTGAATGAGGATGGTCAACCCTATTATATACCCTCTGGAACAGATCAAAAAGGTTCATAATCACTTCCAAAGGCTTTTCCCTTTGCCCTAGTACAAGGGAATTGTATCTAGACCTCTAGCCAAAAAAATGGGTTTTCAACCCCAAACCTGAATTTGTGATTCTTTTCAGTCCTGCTAACTATCATTCCTCTGTCTTCCCAGGCATCAAGCTAGGTTAAAACCCAGAAGTTTTCCCGGACTCCTCTCTTGCTCTCAGTATTTCATCAACAGAATTTGCTAGCTTTGTCTTCAAAATGAATCCTTAATTCAGCTCTGAGTCACCAATTCCACTGGTCACACCTTAGTACACAGCAACAGTGTTTCTTTTCTGGGCTACCAGAAGAGCCACCTGCCTTTCTGCCCTAGTTTTGCTCTTGTACAGCACCCTCTAGAATTAACTTTTCACATGTCATTCACTTAAAAACCAGATCTTTAACATATTTAGAATAGAATGTAATGTCTTTTAACAGGGCCAATAAGATCTGCCCCTCTCTCTTCATCTGTAACCTCTCCCCTGTTCCCTATCCCTAGGAGCTCTAGTTACAAGTGTCCTTGGTGTATCACACATGTCATCATATACTTCCATTAGAGTTTTGCTTCAGCTGTTTCCTTTGCCCGGAATGCTTTTGTCTCACACTTTCTTATGGATATTTTTTCTTATTCAGGCTTCTATTCAACTGTGGCCTCCTCCACAAAGCCTCCCTACCCATCCAACCCTTATCACTCTACCTGCTTCATTTTCTTCATTGTACTATTGCTTTCTGAAATTATATTTTTAAAATTTTCTTTTTATATTATCATATTTGTCTCTTTCTAAAATTTTATTTCAGAATATAACAGGGGTACAAACGTTTTGGTTACATAAATTGCTTTTGTATCATTTGAGTCAAAGTTATAAGTGTGCCCATCACCCAGATAGTGTGCATTGTACCCTTTAGGTGTGAATTTAGCCATGGCCTCCTACCGCCTCCCCAAATTAAAAGGCTTCTGCACAGCCAAGGAAATAATCCATAGAGCCAATAGACGATCTACGTAATGGGAGAAAATATTTGCATGCTATACATCTAATAAAGGGCTGATGACCAGAATCTACAAAGAACTCAAGCAAATCAGCAAGAAAAAAATCAAACAACCCCAGTAAAAAGTGCCAAAAGACATGAACAGAAACTTTTCAAAAGAAGATAGACTAATTGCCAACAAACATGAAAAAATGCTCTACATCTCATATTTGTCTCTTTAAGGCACGTACTCTGTTGATCTTGCTTACAGCTATATTACCAGCACCTAAAAGAGTGCCTGGCATATAGCAAGCTTATACAATATATTAAACCACTGAAAAACTAAATAATCACTGATTAAGATAGAAATAAGCCACCAACTCACCTGGAGGATTGGGGTATATTTCAATGAAATGAAAACAATTGAGTTTAAACCTCAGGCTAAAAATTCAAGATATTTATTTCTAGATTTTCCAAGATACGCTCTATTGCTTTCTAATTGTCAAAGGAAGAGAACATTGAATCTAATATTCAACTTTCACATCGTTAACGTTTATTTTTAACTTCCATATGATTAATCACCCTTTACAAAGAAAACTTAGTTTTATAAACTGAGGTTGTCAGATTTAACAAATACAAATATAGAACACCAAGTTAAAGTTGAATTCAGGTAAACAACAGATAATGTTTCAGTATAATTTTCATATGTTCCAAATATTGCATAGGATATACTTCTACCAATAATATTCATTATTTAACACAACCAATTATTTCATAAGAAAAATATTTATTTATTTATGAAATTCCAATTTAACTGGGTATCTTGTATTTATCTGACAGTCTTATAAACACTGTTTTAAAATTGATATGCTCCTTTGGAATTCATTTATCAAAGAAACATATTTCTGTCTATTACTTGTGTAACTAAGACTCTGTGCTAGAAAGTATATAGTAAAAGCACAATATCTGCCATTAAGGCCCTCATATAATGGTCAGGAATATTCACAAAATAGCAAGGTAACTCAAATTTTGCCTATCTTTTAGATGTGCTAACCACTTTGTAAAAAAATATGTCTGGTTTTATTTTTAATGTGACTTTCAATAAAGAATATCACAAATGTGAAGAAAATCAGGGAATACTTCTTGGATAGTACAGAACTTGAAAATGAAAATTAGGGTGGTATTTTTAGCCACAATATTGATTCAGAAATCGTGTATGTGCTATATTCATAGAATAGTATACTTTAGAAAGACAGTTTAAGTTGTAAAACACTGGAGAGGTTGAATTTGGTGACAATAGTATAAACCAAATTGTGGAGTCTTTTAATAATGGGCTTAAAGTGTAAGATTTAGCTTGGAGACAGTTAGTGTCTACATTGTTTAAGAAAGGTGATTCTGGTGGCAGTGCTTAGAGATGAATTGTAAAATTAGAGAAAGGTAAAGGAAGTTACTTCAATAGTTTTGGCCTGAGGGAAATGGAGGGTGAGGGCAGAAAGTTTATACTGGGTGATGCAACAGAGTTGGAGGCAGATTCCACCTGGGAATTGACAAAGAGATACGTTAGAGATACTTTTAATGCTTTGCACTTAGTACATAGAAAGAATTATAGCAACACTGATAGATGTGAGAAATCTAATTCTGGAGGGAAGATAATGCATTCAATTTCAGTTGGTTTGAATTTAGTGAGAGTATCTTTCAGGTAAATGGTAATATTTGAGTCTAAGCCAGAATTTTTGAGATCTGTATTTTGTATGTACCCAAAGTAGTGAAACAAAGTTGTCTTTTGATACAGACAGGATAGTATAGACTTAAGAACTGAATTAAATTAAATATCCAGCATCAAAGAAAAAGGCAGGGAAAAAAAGCCAGTAGAAGATACAGTGCCTATTTGACGCAGAAGAAAAGGCATAAAGGGACATACAAAGTAGAAGTAAGAGTAATGATCCTCAAACTTTTAAAGAGTCAGAGGCCCCTTAAGGAAATTGATAAAGCTGAGAAACTCTCCCCAGGAAGTAAAGTGTGCATATGTTTATGCATGAAAATCTCTGTACATATAATTCTACAATTTGGCTGATTTCTATAAAGTTTCTCATCAATGAAGGATCATTAGATCACAGATTAAGATTCCCTACTCCAGAAAAAGATGAATAAAAGTGAGAAAGATTCCCAAGAAAACAGAAATGAATAGAGCCAAAAGTAACAAATAGAAAAAATATTGCCCCTTCAAGAAATGGGTGAAGTATGGTGTGGACATGGAGTCATAAATTAGGATCACAATACACAAACAGCATAGAAATAAAATCTTAAATAAATGAACAAATAAACAAACAAACCTGTAAAAGAATATTCAGACCATAAGAAACAAAATTAGGATCACAATAAACAAACAGCATAGAAATAAAATCTTAAATAAATGAACAAATAAACAAACAAACCTGTAAAAGAATATTCAGACCATGAGAAACAAAATGAAGTCAATTAGAGACCAAACAAAACAGTGGGTTGACATCAGGCAAAGATTTACAAGTCTGGGAGAAACCAAATTTTGAGTCTGAGGAAAAGCTATGAGTAATTCAGAGCCAAATGTGCAGTCAAAGAAGCAAAAACAGGTGGCACAGGCCTGACACAGATGTGAGGATGAGGTTGCTGAGGAAAGGAAGTCTTTTTAGATGAGATCTTTTATACCAGTAGAATTCACATGCTGACTTCCAGAGGCAAGAAAGAAAAGTGGTGCCCAGCATAGAGGAAATGAAGTTAAGATTAAATTTTACTCCTAAAACACCCAGCATTTATGTGAATTTAAAATGTAATTTTTCATGGTTATACCTTGGTTCTAGGCAGATAATGCTAATGAGATTATCTCCTTTCAAATAAAATATTAAGGCAAGAACAAAAAGTTGTAGCAGATCTCCTTTGGGCTTACACAAAGTAGATCTGAAGATGAAGGGATGGCATGTTAACTTTGTCAAATAAAATTTAAATTAAATCACATAACACAAATTTATTTTAATTTTGTCATTAAAGTTGGCATTCTCAAATTTAAATGACTATATTTTCAGATCTAACATTAAAATATTCCTTGTTTAGAAAGAAATCTCTAATCACCACGTATCTACAACCAGTACATTTTCCAAGGCTCTGCTAATGCCACACATTCTCTCTGAAGTTAAGTCCCTCAAAGACAAGCAACAGGGAAGATACGGGTACTACCACAGGATATTTTATTAACATTACTTCAAGGTACTTTGCTGTCAATTTTCACAAGGAACATGCCATATAATTCTGTTAACAGTTCTAAAGATAAGCATATTTTTTCTTCTTGCTCAGATGAGGACAATGCATTCTAGAATACTTAAGTGATTGGCGAAGGGTGTGAAGGTAATAGCTGACAGAACCTCTCAAATATAAGTTGTGACACTAGATCATGAGCTTGTTCTTCTACCAGAATGAGTATTTTAAGTAAAAGTGCTCAATTAACATTTGCTGATAATGAAAGTAAAAACGTGATGTTTCAGGGCTTCGCTGACATGGCATGAAAGAGTCAGTCTTTCACCTTTAAAATTTCTTTCCATAAGCTCTTAAAAGTACTGTTAGTATTTGTTCATTCTCTGAAAATAAAAATGAATATCAAGTAAACAATTGTCTGGTTTTGAAGTATTCAAAAAGATTGTCAGTTATTATATTAAATGCAGGTAATGATATTTTATATTTACAATAACTATTTTATTTAGAATACTTTTCCATTCTAGTACCAAATCAGGAATTTTATATATACATTTGACATTGACCAATACAATCCTGAATTTAATATAGAAAAAGTTGGAAATTAAAGCCTAAGGAGAAAATATGATAAATATATTTTAAAGTTGTCACTATCCTCCCTTTTTATTCAGAGAAATATAGAGAATGCAATAGTGAATCTAAACAAAAGTTATTTTAGCATTTTATGTTGCATGAAGGGTCACTGTTCTGATAAGGCTTGTAAGGGAAAAAAGATGATAAAAATTATTTATATAAGATATTAATAGAGATAAGTAGGATATCATCTTTTATACATCTAGAAGCATGTTTATAAGTAATTTATCAATTTTACTGAAGGGAAGACAAGGATGATATGAATTTCTAAGTCAAATAATTACCTAACTCTCAGGTCTGCTTTTTAACATATGTATTTTTCCTAAAGATAAATTTTCATCATTTGTTCATTCTCAGACAGATTTTTGTAAAATATGTGGGTTTGAGTATTTATTAGTATTGGTTACTATGCTATCTTCTTTCTCTCATCTGAGCTCAAATCTTAAAAATCTCTTCGTACATGGCTGAAATCTTGTACTTACCAAAAATAATTTCCCTCACATTCCTGACCCATAATACCTGGGGTTCACGCCTATAACTCTTAATTTCTTTGCCAGAAATTCTCTTCTTGGAGTGAATATTTTGTATTTCATTGTCTTATCATACCAACCAAAATATTTACATTCAAAACTGTAGCCTCTTCTTTTGCATCTTCTAGAAAAATCTGTGCAGCTCTCCCTAATTAGCTTCTGCAAAATGCTGGTAAGTAGTCTATAAATAAAGTGTGTACAGGGGCAGGTGATTTCCATGTTCAATAAAATTTAAGAATCAACCCCAAAACAACATTGTCTTAAGATCAACAATGTACTTAATTAGATGATTAAGGCTCTAGGAGATATTCTTAATTTTGTTTGACACAAAATTTCCACAAGTTATTTTATTTAACCATTCTAATTTTACATCACTGACCACAAATACCCTTTACTTTTTATTGATAATTGCTGGGACAAGATTTTTTTAAAAAGACATATCATGGTTCTACTTTCATATTTTGATTGAATTTCAATCTACCATACCCATCATACCTCAAGCTATTTCTCATTTTTCCCCAAACTTGTACTTGTTTACATGTCAAACATTTATTAAGCACCTGTTATGTGCAGGAACCTTATTCAGAGCTTCACTTTATTTTTATAAAAATGATTATTTCATGCTCACTACCTTCAAGTCGGTTTTAAAATATTTTCTAACTCATTTTATCCTACTCAGTCATGACATATTCTTTCTAATTCTTACAACTTTACCATATACATTTAACTATCTGACTAGTCTTTTTCCTGTTTTGTGGATACCAAATCTCATTTAGACTGTAAGTCACAAACAAAAGCCAGAGCCTACATGACATGATCCTCATATCAGCCTGCATTGGTCTTCATTGGTGTTTTCTTTTTTTTTTTTTATTTTTGGTGTTTTCTTCATGTAAAATTATGAATTACTTAGTGCATGAATCATATAATTTATCTTTTATTTAAATTATCTTTTATTGATCATCATATTTTATCCTATATGTTTCTTGAGGTCAGGGATCATTTTTTAATTATATTACATATAAAAGTCATGTAAATATCATAGAATGTAGTCAAATACATATTGATTACATTAACTGAATATGAAAAATATATTATTTAAGTTATTTATTAACAATTGTCCAAGTTGTCAATAATTTGCAAATTGATGATTTCTTTGAGATATATTCAGAAACAAATTTAAATAAGGGAGTTTAAGAAGGAAGATCCAACATTAAAACGTACTTTCAGAATAAAAATAGAATGTAGTTTTGTAAAGTACCTAAATATGAGGAAATATTTTTTTAATTTTAGTGGCATTTTAAATCAAATTTCATAGTGAAATATGTTTAGCATACCATTTTTAAATGGCATCTCTTAATCTTATCAGCAGAAAAATTAATATCATGTACTCATCAAAATATAACAATGCTCAAGATTTTTGATTGTTGATAAAATTACGTGAAGTGTTTGTTTTTAAATTATTTCAACTGTGCAGATCTGACATAAAAATAGTTTCTTATATACATAATATTACCAATCTTCTGGAAATAAGCAATCTGTATCCATAGTTCCTACGAATTTTTGATGTGAAAATCACATTATATGTAGTCATGGGGGGAAAGTAATTATTTTCTTTACAGATACTTCGCGATTGATAGGAAAATTCTGACCTCTAGTATTAGACTTTCTTTTAAAATAGCTAAGACTACGCCAAGGCAGGCCTTCCATCTCTTCCAATAGCAATGTGGCAGCTAGTATTCAGCAGTTTTTACTTTGCTTATATATACTTCACTACCCTCAGCATTTGCCTAAGGTGATACGAAGAAAATGACTACAATAATGAGTTAACCCTTACCTTCCTGAAACCAGGCATTCCTAGCTTACGCCTGCTACATAGGCTACACGTGCCATTGTCTGCAGTGTTCTGTGTGTGAAAGCTAGCACAAAACTTTCTGTCAGTTGCTATGGAGATTACTTTTTTTAAAAAAAGTGAATTGCAGATTAAATAACTTTATAAAACATGCATACATGGTTAGCACATAAACTACAGGTGCCCTGCAGCTACAGTAATTTAAACGCCATTTTCTGAAACTTTTAAAGACTTCCCTTCTGAAAGGCACATCTAATAATAAACCCGTAGTAGTTGCTTGGCCCCCTTGTCAGTGGAGGGCAACACATTTCCCTCAGGGGAGAATCGTCCTTGCCAGCTTCCAAAAGAAATTACAGTCAGAAAGCAAGAAAGGCTGCTGCACAAGAGGAGTTGTCACGTTGTTCTCAAACTTCCAGGGCTCCCTCCACTTATCTCCCCAGGGCAACGCCAGAACATTGTCCCTTTGCATTTCCAGGTGCCACTTAGAAATGTAGAAGCGATTCTCTATTTCCTGTAATTGAACACCTGGACTAATGATATGGAAAAACTGTGTTATTTTGGGGAGTGCTTATGTAATTGTCATATTATTGCTCACATCTTCATAAACATAGTTTTAACGGTTAATTGCTGTCAAACATTCCAAGACTGAGAATGACAGAATTCTTAGGCAATGATGACAATAATTTGTTTTAATAGCAATATAGCCAAATGTTCTGGTGATTCAAGAACATTTTAGTTGTATCAGTCTTTTGCATTAGAGATCCAAACATTTGTGACAACTTTCTTTGTGTCGATCTGTTCCTAAAATAGAAAAAAAAAAAAAATCCTCGGAAAACATATATAGTTGACCCTCAGTATCCACGGGGGATGGGTTCTAGGACCTTCTTGGATATCAATCTCTGCTGATACACAAGTCCCTCATATAAAATGACACAGTATTTATAACCTATGCACATCCTCCAATACACTTTAAATCGTCTCTAGATTACTTGTAGTATCTAATACAATGTAGGTGCTATGTAAATAGTTTTTACACTGTATTTTTATTAGTATTTTTTAATTGTTATATGGTTATTTTTTATTGCTTTTTAAAAAATATTTTCCATTTGTGGTTGGTTGAATCCATCAATATGGAACCCATGGATACAGAAGGCTGACTGTATGAATTAGAATGATTGTATTTGTTAATCCTCTTTTATGGATACATATTATTTTTTCAGTCCTTTTGCCTATTCTTTTGTGTGTGTGTCTCTCTCTCTCTCCCTCTCTCTCTTTCTCTCTCTCTCTCTCTATATATATATACACACACACACAAACTCTCACAAAGAATATACAGGTTATTCATTATTTTGTTCTCATTCAACAAATGTTACATTACTTATAAACCTAACTCTTGCATTTCTAATATGTAGACCTTTTTTCCTACAGGAAATTACTCAGCTTTTTCTTCTAGTGGGTTGTCCTTTCTCTGCGAAGTTTTATTCTGTTCACATTTTCTAAAGCGAAATTGCCTAGTGTGAAAATTCAAAGCCTTCAGGCTCTGAGGGTCAGCTGATTTATTCACAGTATTTTGCTCCTAAATGTTGCATCTAAAATCCTATAACTTCAACTTAACAAAAATTAATTAAACTAAAAATACCTACTAGTTATGTCATTTTAATATGCAGTCAATAATGGCCTTGCATTTACTATCTAATGACAGCATCTACTATCTATATTTTGTATCTCCCTGATTGCTTCAACACTTTGCCTCAGATCACTTTATAAGATTGTTGTGAAAATTAAATGTGATTGTATATTTGAAAAACATTCTGCAGCTTGTAAATCATTGACAATAGGCACATACTGTTAAGTGGTGTAACACTAGTGAGATGTGATGTATGTGGAGATTCTGTGCCCAGGTCATCCTTTAAAGAACTTGCTGCCCATCTACAGCAATTCTAGTCAACAGATGGCCTTCAGCTGTCAGTTTCTTCAGGGTTTGCCTTGGCTACAGAGAAGCCCCTTGCCTAGGGTAATTCCTTTAGGGGAAACCCTCACCTGGTGAAGGAGAGCGGGTGTAAAGGCATGTGCACTTTAGCCCAATGCAGGATGCTTAGTTGGGCAATATTCATGCCAGAGCTCCCACTGTGTTGGCTGAGGATTGGTCAATTCTGAATTTGACTTCATCCTTGGAATAATCCTCTTCCTTCTCATCCTTGACAGGTATTAATTTTTAATAAATATCTTGCATCCATCTCAGCATCTGCAGAGTCCCTAGCACTCATGGACCCAAAGAAGAAGCAATAATTTGTCTTTACTTAACGACCATTACCACACTACCAGTACGGCCAGTTTTAGTTGATTGAATGACATAAATTTCGATCTGCCAGAAATAAATACATTTAAAAAATGATTGAGAGTTAAAATTTGTTGAAGACACATAATGGATAAGAAATTAAAATAATTATTTTATATGACAACCTGTATTGTCTTGTTTGGTTATTGTAGGTTGTTTGCATTTTCTTATAAATATCAGAAAGTTTGTTAATTCCTATTTTTAAAAAGCCTGCTGAGATTTTTGTTTGGCACCACATTGAATCTACAGATTAATTTGGTAGAACTGACAATCTGATAATATTGATTCTTTGCATCCAAGAACTTGTTATATCTTCACATTTATTTACTTATTTTATGGGAGAAATAATTTTCCTCTAACATCTTAGGATCAGTGGCTGGGCCTGTAAAACATACTGACAAAAGACAGATTAACAGCAGCAAAGCATACAAATTTTATTTGATGTTAAAAGTTTTATATGGCATAAGAAGCCAGGGAGCTGGAGGGGGGTTTCATAAAGAAGAGAAAACTTCCAAAGAAGCAGCTGAGATTGGAGGCTTTTAGGCCATTCAGAGTAAGATGATAAATCTGTGGAGAAATAACCAAAAAAAGTACAAAAGTTTCTGGACTTTTTTTTAGGGGCAGTAAATTGTGGAAAGGTAAGTATATAGGGGACATTAATGGTAGATAAATTAGGTAAGGGTAGACTCTTCTAGGAGCGCTCTCCTTTTCTGGTGATAAGCTTGTTTTCCCATTATTATTATAGGAGAAAGGGAGGAGGGTAATCCTCACAAGAGGAATTGGAACCCTTTTCAGGTAGATGGGGGAGAGCAGAAAGCCCATCCTGCGCCAACCTTTTCTCAATTGCCTTTAGCTCAAAATAATCCTTATGCCAGAGTAACATACTTTAGGACAACGTATTCTAATCCTCTACATTATCTTCTCAGCAATGTTTGTAGTTGACAGTATACATGTCTTCCAGATATTTTCTTAAGTTTATTCATAAATATTTCATGTTTGGGGGTGGTGATAGAAATAGAATTGTCTTTTTATTTCATTTTAATTGTTCATTGCTAATTTTTACAAATATGACTTTTACTGACCTGTGTTTTGCATCTTAGTAAATAAGTTTATTAGGTCACGTTGCTTTTTCTCTTGTATTGATTCTTTGTATTTTCATGTAGAAAATATCCCTGCAAATAAAAAGTTTTATTTGTTTCCTTTCTAATCTGCATGCCTTTTATTTCTTTTTCTTGTCTTATTAAATTGGCTAGAATCTTCAGATTGTTGAATACAGCTGTGGAGGAAACATCCCTGACCTTGTTGCTGCAAATATAGAAAAAAGGAATTCAGATTTTCACCATTAAGAATAATAGCAGCTGTGTAGTTTTCATAAAAAGCTCCCCATCAATATAAAGTTTTACTTTTTTTTTTTTTTTACTATTCTAGCTTCCTGTGAATTTTTACAGCGACACACTGTTGACTTTTGTCAGATATATTTTTGTCATCTATTAATATTATAATATGATTTCCTTGTTTCCTTTATTGGTATTCACCTTTATAAATATTTTAATCAACTTGATAACATTTGGTTAAAAACTTTGTTTCCATGTGTGTGGAGGCTGATGGTTTATAAAACTTTTGTTGTGATATATTCATCTCATTTTGAAAGATATTGTGTAGGATTGATTGTTATTGCTTTTCTGTGAGTGATAAAAGGAGCACCAATGGAACCATCTGGGCTTGAAGATTTCATTATAGAAAGTTTTTAAAATTATGGATTCAATTTTTATAGTAATTAGAGGATTAGTCAGATTTTCTAGTTTTTGTCAGTTTTCTTAATTTGTGATATTTAAGAAATTGATCCATTTTATATATGTTGTCAGTTTTTTGCAGGAAAATTTTGTTTACAATGTCTTCTTGGTATTTTATTATCTATAGAATCTGTAGAGGTATATGCTCTTTTACTATTGATATTGCTAATATGTGTCCTCTTCTTTTTTTGCTTGATCACTCTAGCTAGAGGTTTGTAAATTATAAGACTATTTGGTGTCCCTGAATTTTTCTTTATTGTATATTAGTTTTCTATAAATTTGATATCTGTAAAATTAATATGTTATTATCTTTATTATTTAATTCTTTTTGTATATTCATTTAAGGTTTAGTTTGCTCTTCTTTTTCTATATTACTAAGGTGAGGTATTTGATTATTGATTTAGACCTTGCTTCTTTTCTGGTATAATCTATAACAACCTCTACTTATTCTTTGTGCTCTGTTCTGGACGCATCCACAAATGTTGATATTACATGATTTTACATTGTGATTATGTTTTTTATTGTTGTAGATATTAGAATGGAAAACAGGTATTACTTTCCTGTGAAGCATCTATATATCCACCTATTTTAATTGGGCTCTTTTTTTAAGTATTCCTAAGAATTCCTTCATACTTAGTCCTCTGTATATGGATTGCAAATAATTGCACGGTTTGCCTATAATTTATGATTTCTTGGTAAAACACTGTTAATTTTTATGTAGTCTAATTTATTTAACATTTCATTTAAGCTACTGGCTTTTGGTATGTGTGCATTTTGAAAATATTCCCCAGGTGATTCTGAAATGCATCCTGAAAAAGTACCACTGTATTTTTTTTTTTTTTTTATGAATTTAAAACATCCTCCAATGAGTTCCACTCCCTTTGTTTTTTGGGAACTATCCCATTACTTGATTGGCAATAAACCTGTAAACAAATAGTTTACTAAAGAACAGTATTCTTGAAATTACTAAAATTTTTAGTGACCTCATTTTTCTAAACTTTTCTAAACTCTATTATATGTAAACATAGTTTGTATGTCAAAATTACATGTAGGTAATCTTTTAATAATCTTCTCTATCACCTTTATTCATTCTATTAGTACCCACAATTTCCTGGAAGAGATTATCTGTCTACATTTGTATTACCTCTAATTAACTATATCAATGGCAGCATTATATTTAATAACGTCGAAAGAATTGTGGGACTATATTTGTAAGTTAAAGGAAAAATGTGCCTGCACATCTCTTTTTCTCCTTCCTTACATTTAAGATTCATTCAATGGCAGCCTTTTTCCACACACATTGTTGAACTCAGTCCTTCTTACTTATATTCCACTGAATTGGCATTTCCCTGAACTGTGTGGGCTTTAATTAAAATAGGAAAATCCTGAAATACAATGTTTTATTTTTCAAATTATTAATAGGGCTTTCTGCTTCATTCTTCAGTGAAAAATACTAGGTGATTGAAGAGTCTTAATAAGAATGCAGCCATTAAATATGTAATTTTACTCTCAGATCTTGGCACTTTTGTGTGACTATTACTCTGGGAGGACATGGTCTTCTAAGCCTAAAGAAATACTATTTCATTTCAGCTCTCATAAATCCCAAACCTCCTCCAGATCATTTGATTCTCTAGTTAAAAACACCAACGGGTTTCCTGCTGATTTTTGCTAAAACCAGGAAACAACAACAATGAAATTATTACCACAAAGGTTACTAGATTTTCAATAAAAAGAATATGTTGGAATTAAAAGCGAAAAAAAAAAACCCTGCATTTTTGCACAAACTTTTTACCATTGAAATAATGATGTGAGTCTGGATTTAGGTCAATATGTTGAATCTGGTCCCATTATAGAAAATTGTCAACATTATTTTTTGTGGGCATCAACCTTGCTTATAAACTTTCTAAGCATTATAATTATGTAGAATATTCCCCAAGGTCACTTTTTCAACAGATACCATTACTAATTCCATTACAATAACCAATGAATTGTGATATTCTATACCTTTTAAGAAGTTATCATTTGCATTTTTACATGCTAAAATAAAATTACCTTTGTCTTAAGGTAAAAGCACCATGTCCCATAAAAGAAGTACTCAAGTTACAAAATCTGAATTGTTTTGTTGCAGTGGTTATTTCCATTTCATCACCGTACGTATTCTGCTATAATTAACACACAGATGAAGGTGTCTAATTTTTGTAATGAATCTTTCCAAAAACAATTATTTTTTTATGTGAATACAGATGTAGCCATCCTATAAAAATGCTAACATGTTGCAAGCATTTTGTGATCCCCAGATAAAAGTAGCAAACTATACATCTGTGCTTCAATTTTTTTTTAATTATTAAAAACAGCTTTATAGAACCTAAGAAAATGATTTCCTTAATGATCAGTGTTAATACAAGATTTGATATATACTAATATTCCTGAAGTTAAATCAGTTGGGAAATAGAGCACCAGGCCTATGGCATCTCATATATGATACCTATGTGTGCATCTTTCCTTGAGAGAGGAATCACTTGTGAGATGTTATGGTTGTTCACATAACTTTACAAAAAATTTAAAAAAGCATATTTACAATTCCCTTTTTTCATTCATTCCTATTCCCAGGATGAGCCATCAAAGTAAAAAGTTGGCAGTTCAATGTTATCTTGTCTTCTATTTTTGTATGCCTTGTTTAAAACAAATGTCCTTAATTGACTTGTGATAGTAGCAAATCGATTCTAGAATGTCAGGAATGTCTGGGAACAGATGGCTGTGTGGATTTCATTCCTCATAGGACTCACTCAGGTTTACAGCTGTCCAGGGTTACGTGTTATGTTTGCAGCCCTGTTTTCTGTTTGCTGGCTATTTCAATGATGAATATGTGTGCAGATAACCCTTCTCCTTTGAGAAATCTGTCCCTTCTGCATGTCTTCTATTTTGAATGCACAATACCCTATACAGTCACAGAATATCAATAGGTTTTATTTAAAAAGTGACTATACTTAAAAAAAATTTCAAAATGCCTCAATTGATGATTGCGCTTTTTTTTGTCTACCCAATTTGGATCTGATATGCAGAGTTGGAGGCAGTAAGATAGTATATAGTGAATAAAAAATACCCTAATATACTCCAAGTTGATTTTTAATTTTTTGCTTTTCAAAATAATGCATGAAATTTCTGGTGGCCCTTGCTTGAAGAATAAGAAAGTAATTTTATAAAAACATAAAAAGCATAGCGAAAAAATGTCTTGGAAAATTCTTTTGAGATGCCATTTATGTTTTTGTTAAGATTGCAATTATGTAAATATATTAAGGTTTTTTCTTTTCTATAAGTATAGATCTATGAAATCAAAAAACTTGATAAAATTTAAACATGTTATTAAATAACTTATAATACTGATAACAAACTTAAAATTTAACAAATTACATATAATTATAAAAATTATATAGTTTGCTGTATATGGTATGCCTTAATAGTCCTGTTGTATTGTAACACATGTATGTATACAAAATTTATGTTATAAGTGTACAACATAAATTTATAGAAAGTAATACCATAGGTGAAGAAAATGCCCTGGGTCCTTTACCCCAGCTTTGTATTCTATTCACTAAAACTTCATACACAGATATCTCTGAGTAACTATTTTTTATAAATCCTAATTTTAATGTCTAACATATACTGACGTTTACTCAATTGCCTAATCAATGTTTTTATCCTACCAAAATTTCATAAAATTAGCCTCATTCTATTCCATAACTTTGTTTATTGTCCTAGGATTCTAAGAAAGGTTTTAGTGGAAGGAAATACATATGGCTATTTTAATAAAGAAATTGTCTGCCATTTCTGCTAGACAGATCCGTCCTTAAAGCAATGTATTCTCTTTCTTTTTGTCGTTTTGAAGCTACATTTTTTTGAAGTGGGAATTTACATAATTAACTTAGTATGCACAAGGGTTTTAGGCTTTCAACTCCACAAAGTGGGATTTTTTTTTTTAAATTGCTAATTATTGATTTAGACACTTATGAGATGAAAGCAGTACAGGCCATGACTTTCAAGGACACAGAACTATGAACTTGATTGGTTAATAAATTGCCTATGCCTAAAAAGTAAACTTAGAGTTCTAACCATAATAGATAGCTAAGTGGCAACCATTTAACATGTCATAGTAAAAAGTTTTCTTAAAAATACAAATATTTTCACAAATATTTGAATATGGTTATTTGTGAAAAAAATTGTGGAAGTGACACATCAACTATGGTTTCCCTAGAAAATATTTTGAATTATATATAACTAAAGCCAAACAGAACGTTTAATATTTAATGTCTCTTACCTAGAAACAATCCGCCCTTCTACTTTGAGCAGAAGTGTGAATTGTATTAAATTCATGAACGCAAAGTGGGCATAGTAACTCCACTGGGCAGACTGAATTCAAGCGGGAACAGTTGCAGATTAAGGGCACACATCTTTGAGGGTATGAACTGTGGAGTCAAATTGTGGCTGCTGATCCAACTTCCTGGGTGACTCAGATAGACGCCCACAGAAACAGTGGGTTTCTGGTGTAACCCTGGTGAAACAGATGGGTATCAGGCTCCGAACAGTGCCTGCACTGCCCCTACTGCCACAATCACTGCATAAACTCATTGCTACACTGGACACGGCAACACCTCCACCATCATACACTGGGCACAAACACCAAAAAGACTCTGGACACATACACACACACACACACAAAAAAAAAAAAAAAAAAAAAAAAAAAAAACCCAAAAAACACTGATGCAGAGGCTATAGTTTCATGCCAAATTTGTGATTCCTGAGAAAACCTGCAAGATGGAGGAGGTGACATCCCATGGAGCATGGCCCTCTGCCCACTTGTGGCAGATTGATTACACCTGGATATTGATAAGCATTGGTGCTATCTGTGGCATTTCCAGTGCTGACTTTCTTTTTCTGTTATGAATCAGTTAATTTCAGTCATACTGATAAAGCTGTTGAAATTAATATGTGTCTTGTGTTCAGCTTTCCAGACTAATTGCAGTTTGTCAATCTGTGACTTTTATGGCAGAAGCTACTTGATGAGCTGATCGTCTATCTTTACTTCCCTCACCTCCTCCTGGTCTACACGTCACAGTAACACGGTTTGACCATTAAATACAACTGTTCTCAGAAAGGGACCATCTCCTCTTGATGATTTTTTATGTACTGATATGGACAAAAGGGCAAGGTGACTATATAGATTTGTTTTAAATATTCAAGATTTTACAATGACCATTTCAGAACTTTCAGCTTCTTTCTTTTCTCTCGTGGGCATTCTAGGAAGGCTGGGCTGGTATACTCCCTTGGTGGCAGCCAGCCATAAGAGGGAATAGGAGATTGAAACTTAATTCTGGTCCATCCCATGGATTTTTGTTAGATTGACATAATTTTAGATTCTAGGTATAAAGACTACTGAATTGAGTACACTACCCATTGAGTGACCCACCCAGAGGTCACTCAACAACAACAACAACAACAAAAGTAGATTAGGTAGCTATGATATCTTCACCCTTATTGAAACCAGAATATTCTCAGAAGAGGGTAGTTAAGTGGATTCTGAGATCAAGGAAGGATATACCTTTTCCATTGATATAGACCTGAATTTTAACCAAGCAATTTTAACAGAAAATATCCAAGGATAGCTGCTAAGAGGTCTTGTCCCATTTTTACACTTTTTATATACATCCATGGTCAAATATTGATACACATATTTGAAGCCATTTCAGTAATCAACTCAGCCTGTTTTATTTAACCAATTTTTAGAAATTCGAGGTTTCACAATGAAATCACTAATTCATAGAAATAAGGAAATCATGAATTGTAATTTCTCAAATCAATCCTGAATTTTTGTGTCCTTCCTTATGAGGATTTGAAAAGTTTTTAGCTGATCTTTACTGAGTTTCCAAACTATAGGAATAATGAGGCTGGCTAATTTTTCTACCGAAGTTAGATATTAGGAGAGGATATTTCTGAGCAAGAGAGGAGAATATATAATGGGGTGGTCAAGAAAAGGAGAAAACCTTGGAAAAAGTACAGGAGAAAAAGGAATAGACTAACAGGAAGGAGGAAATCAAAGTGTAAGAAGAGTCCAGGAGGGAGGCCAGTTGGCAGGTGAGGAGAAGGAGAAAATAATTTCCATGTTTTTACATTTTTCCAGGGCATTTTTGATGGAAATAATTTTAGAATTTTCACATATTATTGAGGCCTCTTTATATCAGTCAAAAATACTGACTATTGAAGGTTTATAATCTTTGAATCTTTTCATTCTAAGGCACCACATAAATGGCTTATTTTGTTCATATACCAAGTTCCACAAGTGGCTAGCAAAGTTCTAAATTGTCCTTGGCACAATTCTACAGAGCTTCAACTATTAAGTGCTAAATATTTAGTGCTATTTGGTACCATAATATTTGTACGTGTAAGAAGATGGGCAACAAACTAGAGACACATGGAATCTGAGATGACTGCTCATATTCAAATGACAACAAAGAATGGGAAACAAATTATCACAGAGAGAGAATCTTGTCACTGTGCTTCTACATCATTCATGAGACCCCTGAGTAGTGAACAAATGAAATCAAAGATTATGCTAAAACACTTAAGCCACAAATAAAGGCTTATGTGGCACTTTAATGTAAGGCGAATGGAGGACTAGTTTGTCAAAAGCAAAACTTATTCAAGTGTCCAGACATTGGGACTCTGAGGAAGTCTGGGAATCATCACAGACTCGGACATGATCTGTCCCGCTGCAGTGGCCTGGGCTGAGCAGCAAGTGACCCAGTCCTGATTCAAGCCACAGCACAAACAACTGTGGAAGAAAATCAAGTAGAGCTTTGCTGAGCATAAACCTTTATTTGAAAATCCTGGCCATGAAAAGACTCTGAAGGAATACTTTTGTCTTGGGGGGAAAAAAAAAGCTTTATCCAGGAGAGTGAATTGAATATTCAGCTTGTTTCAGGAATACATGGTTAAAAAAAAATGCTGTTCTCATGGACAATGTATATGACCTAAACTTATGTACCCCCATGATGAGCTGAAATAAAAAAAAAAAAAAAGTGGGTGAACAAAAAAAAAATGCTGTTCTGAAAGGAAGAAACTGTTATTGAATTTTTTGTAGCCACTCTTTGCAATTTGGTTCTATCAAGATGGGTAGGGAAGAGAAGTAGAAGAGACTAAGTTTTTATGTCAGAGTCTCTTATATAATCTTTTAATACTAAAAGCATAAGAATTAGTACCAGTTTTAAGGAATTGGATTTAGTTCAAATGAAAGTACTTTCAAAGTCCACAGATAATTCAAAATTAATCATTAATTTTGAAGATTTATTCTCACAATTTTAGAGAATATTAAACCTGTATTTTCTCTTTTTTTATTATTTATTTTTTTTCTAAAATTTATTTTATAATAATGTTCTCCTAAGTCTATAATATTTATTACATTAATTTCTTCCTGAGTGATCTCAGCCACTTCCAACACTTCAACTGTTACAATTTCTAAAATCAAATCTGAATCATTTTGAATTTTCATGTCTAGAATATACTCTTCTTTTCCATCAGCAGAAGCAGTCTCATGTTTCACCGTTTTTAACATAATTCTTTACCGTATTAAGCATTCTAAATGGCTCTAAATTGTTTACACGATAATCTCCACTTCAGTGTCAGCTCTTTGAGAGTAGCATTCATATTTTATCAAGTTAAGGGATCCCCATGCATGGCATATATCCAAAACATAGAACATATTTAGCAAATAATAGTGATAATTATCCTTTAAAACATCAAAGGCTACTTCCTTCATGAAATCTTCAACTTAGTTCATTTAGGAAATATTCCTTTGGTAACAGTGAAGATAAAGATAACTTGAAGTAACTCAGATCAAAAAAGAAACCAAACAGGAAATACAGGAGGACATAAGAGCTTCAAGTGGGGGAGGAATCAAGGTTTTGAATGCCCCAATAACTCTCTCTGCCTTACAACTCTACTTCTTCTTGTCAACTTCAGTCTTTCACAGGGCTTCCTCCACATAGCTTGATACACAGAGTCTCACAACACTCACAACTTGTATGTCCCAACTTTATATAAGTAAATTTATTGTCATTAGTTTCAAGCAGGAAAAAAAAAATTCTCAAGAAGCAAGTAATTAGCTTATCTCAATCAGTTTCTACTTTTGAGCAATTGTGTTCAAATGGTTGAGTTCTGCATAGAAGCTCTCACTCACGCTAAAAAAAGGGGACATTTTAGAAAAGAAAAGGGTAGTGTTACACTGAGCAGATTTAAAAAAATGTTTATATCTACTTCACTTCTTAAATATAATCGTTTCTTTTTGAGTTCATGCAGCAATTTCATTTTCCTCTATTAAATTACAAATTATTTTTTTTTTTTTGTTTTTTTTTTTTGTTTTTTTTTTTTTTTGAGACAGTGTGTCGCTTTGTTGCCCGGGCTAGAGTGAGTGCCGTGGCGTCAGCCTTGCTCACAGCAACCTCAAACTCCTGGGCTTAAGCGATCCTACTGCCTCAGCCTCCTGAGTAGCTGGGACTACAGGCATGTGCCACCATGCCCGGCTAATTTTTTCTATGTATATATTTTAGTTGGCCAGATAATTTGTTTCTATTTTTAGTAGAGACGGGGTCTCGCTCTTGCTGAGGCTGGTCTCGAACTCCTGACCTCGAGCAATCCACCCGCCTCGGCCTCCCAGAGTGCTAGGATTACAGGCGTGAGCCACCGCGCCCGGCCTTTAAATTACAAATTATATTGCTTTGTAATTTTTCCTTTACATGAATATCTGTCCTATAATTTTACATTCCTTAGGGTCAAGTATATATGCCATATCATTTATTTTTTATTATATTATATGAGAGCTTTAAGTACACAAAATTGGATTTATTATTATGCAGTACAGAGTCAGTTCAGTAGGCCTGGGTTGCTCAAAGCCTGCACAGTCCAAGGACAGGCCTTTGTTCACAAGGACTGACCCTGGACCAGTTCCTGAGAAATAACCTCTGAGCCCTTAGAATATCCTGCCTGACAAGACTGTTTTTGTGTGCCTGTGACTCTGGGCCATGTGGTATCAGTTTGACCTCTAGGGTGCTGGCGACTGAATAGTTAAGGTCAGTCAAGCTGTTGCCACATGGCTATGTGACTGGTCCCCAGCAGAATTTTGTATGCCAAGGCTCAGGTGAGCTATTCTGGTTAACAATACTTCACATGTGTGGTCACATGCTGTTGTCAGGAGAATTGAATGCATCTTTGTGCAATTCTGCTAGAAGGGGACACCTGGAAGCTTTTGCCTCCTTTCTCCTGGACTTCTCCTAAATGCCTCTTCCATTTCTGATTTTCATCTATTTCTTTTCTATAATAAACCATAAACGTGAGTATAACAGATTTTCTGAGCTCTGTCAGTCCTGCTAGCAAAATCATTGAGTCTGAAAGTGGTCATCAGGACTCCCAACACAATTATAATAATTTTTTGGTAAACACACTCATTACTTGGCCCATGGATGCCCTAATTTCCCTTATTTCTTTATTTTAGTTTTCCATTAGTAATTTTTAAATTTTCTTTTTTTAATGAAATTTTTATAGTTTAGCTTTACAGAAGTGTAAAGATAGGACACAGAATTCCCATATACCTCTCACCCACTTTTCCCTATTATTAACATCCTGCACCACTAATGTATATTTGTCACAATAAAAATCAACACTAGTGCATTACTATTAACTAAACTGAACACTTTATTTAGAATTTATATATTTTTATCCAACGTTCTCTTTCTGTTCCAGGATATCACCCAGTGTACCACACTCTACTGTCATTGTACCTCCTTAGCTTCCTCTGATCTGTGACAGTTTCTCAGACTTCTCTTGTCCTAATGACTTTGATTGTTTTTAGGAATACCGTTCAGGACTTTGAATAATGATCCTCAATGTTGTGGATTGAATTTTGTCCCCCTCCAAAATCCTTATGTTGAAGGTCTAAACTGCAGTGTGACTATAGCTGGACATGAGGCCTTTAGGAAGGTAATTAAGGTACATTGAGGTCATAAGAGTGGAGCCCTGATCCTCTGGGACTATCCTTATAAGAAGAAGAGGAGACACCAGAGCTCTCTCTCTGTGCATACTCACTGAGAAAAGAACCCATGAGGACAGGGTGAAAAATATTCATCTGCAAGCCAGAAAAAGAGACCTTGCCAGAAGCCAAACCTATAGGCACTTTGATGTTGGACTTCCAGCCTCCAGAACTGTGAGAAAATAAATGCCTGTTGTTTAAGCTGCACAGCCCATGGTATTTGTTATGTCAACCCAAACAGTCTCAATTTGGGTTTGTCTATTATTTTTCTCCTGGCTACACTGAGCCCACTGGTTTTTGAGAGGAGCACCACAAAGATAAAGTGCCATTCTCATGCCATTATTTCACACTATGTCAAGGGTACATACTATCAACATGGATTGTTATTGAAGATGTTAACTTTGATTGCCTGGCTGAGGTAGTATTTGCCAGGTTTCTGCATTGTAAAGTTACTTCTTTCCCTCCTCGCCCTTCCATCCTCTACTCTTTGGAAGCAAGTCATTAAGCACACCCCACACTCAAGGGTGGCGGAGGCTGGGGGCAGTTAAGCTCCACTAAGCTCCACCTCCGTAGTGGGGAGTACTTTCATAATTATTTGGAATGCTCTCCTATTTATCAATTATTCAACTGTTTATTTAAATCTGTATGGACTTATTTTCTACTTTGGATTATAATCTATTACTACATTACTTATTTTGGTACCCAAATTATTTTAGCTTTGACCATCATGAACACTCAAAGTCCAGGACTAAGGACTAATCTTAATATATACGTTCAATAATAGCCTTTATCTAATCATCCAGTGCCTCTTAGCAACTCACCTTCCTGCCTTTCACCACCATCCTAAATCCTGCTTTCATCATTGTTTTGTTTTCTTTTTATATGTATTTTATTTTATTTTATCTATATATATTCTAAACAGGATTTTTTTGTTTGTTTGAAAGATATAATAATGTATGGAAACATTTGGTAGTACTTTCCTCTTATTATCATGTTGCTAAGATTAATCCATGTTATAGCATGTTGTAACAGTTCATGAATTTTGATTATTAAATAAAATTCCTTTATGTGAACATAGAAATGTATGATGTAGTCCATGACATATTGAAAATCAAGTTATGGTTTGATGGCTTATTTCTTTAATATATAAGAATATCAAATGGAAATCAACCAAGGGAGACTATAGCTATACTGTTCAGTGAGATAAGTTAATACTTATCTTGTTAATACAAGCATTAATACTTAATGCTTGTAAATGAAAACGAGTCATCTGTCTGTTACTATGTTATTCCTTCAAAAGTAATGCCAGAAAAAATGAGACTCTTTTATTTCTTCAGTTATTTTGTGACATTAAAATTCAAATAAGCATCTGTCTGGTGAATCTGTATTACCCTGTCTCTGTGTCTGTAGAACTGAATAGCTTAAAATTCCTTCTATGTCATAAGATTTTTTTAAAATATCTGTATCCATATTTATTTTTCAAATTAGAGTACAATAATGTTCTGCAAAATGGTCATGAAGAAGCTCTTCTGTGTGACCCTGGAATTTTCAGAGAAGACATTTTCTACATGAATGGACATAAGACTGTGTCAACCTCTTAGATATTATTATAGCTTTGCTATCTGCTGCAGGTTAAAGAGGCTTATACATTATATAATCAATACTTTTGAGATAATGAGCCTATATGAATTAACTTAAGAGAAATGCCATCATACAGCTATTTTCCTCCATTAGAACTTTGGGCAGTTTAGGATTAACTACATTATGATGCAAAAAATTGATTGGTATGACAAATTAAATAGAATTCAAATAAGCAGGGAATGATATGGAAGGAGGTATTAATGACTGACAGTAGGAAGAAAATATAACAAGTAAGTAGAATACAGGAACTAGAAGGTATGTCATTAAATAATATGCACTGTTTTCTTCTTTTAACAGATGGGGAAAGACGATTTTATGTGGTTGTACTAGAACTTTGGTTTTCCAGGGTATTGAATTGGTACAGACTACCCTGCAAAAATCTAGTATATATAACTTCCAAAAAATGAAAGATTTATTTTTAAAAATCCACATATGCATTAGACCTTATTAAATACATCACTTATGTACTATTAAATGGACTACTCCTAAAAGACAAATAACAAAAGAGAATTCTGATGTGGGCATTAAACAATTGATTATCAATATCTCTCTTTCAGTGTGTACGTGTGTGTTTTGTGTATTTGAGAGAAAAGGAAGATACTGGCATTAGTTGATCAAGTATTAAAGTTCATGCACAGAAGTAGCTCTTTTAATATAATCCCTTTTTTGGCTATCATTTCTATAAGATGGATACTATTATGCCCATTTAAAGATAAGGAAACTGAGGCTTAGAGAGGCATATGGCCATGGATCAGTAGATAGTAGAACAAAGATGTAAATTCAGGTTAATCATATTTCAAACCTTATACCATTTTAAACATCACCTCCTTTATTCTTAGTTTTCTCATTTTTAAAATAAAATAAAATGAAATAAAATAATTTCTTCTGGATCTAAAATGTTATGATTTTATGAACTTTTATGACTAGATTGAGTGGCTGATTCTATTGTAACAGTTCCTAATTAGGATGATTTCTCAAATTTTGAAAATGATTCTTTGCCTATTTCTCATTTTGTCATTACTTTGTTGGCAGAAATTTTTTTTTATAGTAACAGAGTTTAAGCTGCTTTACAATTCTGCTTTACAATTTACATGGTTATCATAGCTTAAACATGCAATGCTTTATATACCCAAGTTCATTTCCAAATACTGATTTGAAAAGAAGTTTAAATAATGTCATGACAATTATTATTACTAATGAAAGTTCAAGTTATTAAGTTATTACTATGTACCAGGCACTCTGATAAATGCTTTACATGCATTATTCATTTAATCCTCACAGAAAAGCTATATAAGGCAGATAAGGAGACTGAAACTTGGCAGATAGCTTACAAAGCCGTATGGAACATTTAAGTTTTAAAAAGCAGGATGTGAACCCAAATCTTCCTAGTGTTTATTGCAAAGCCATACTGCAGATGGAATAAGATGGCAGTATTAAGAAGTAATGCAAGATCTGATAATAAAGAAAAAAAATGCAGAAACTTAATAATTCAAAAAAGGCTGGATGGTGGTGGTACATTGTAGCTATTCCCAAACCATGTGTGTTAGAAAATACTACTGCATATATTGTGGGCTATATTGGATGAAAGAACCCTTAACAACTATCTCTCTTGATATTGTAAGAGGGAGTGAAAAAAAAAAAAACTCTCCTATAGTGTTAACATGATAGTATAACTGGATAGAAAGAGCATTTTAAGATATCATTTCAATTTTATTCAATTCAAAATAAATATTTTCTATATGTAGGGACTTGTTCTATATGCTTAGGGAGGACATAGAGGTATGTAAATTTCAAAACTGGTATTGGCAAAATATTCAGGCCTGAGAAGGTGGCAGATGCTGTGCATAAATTATCATGTGAGATATAAAGTGGTAAGACACAAAAAGACTAGAGAGGATAGCAGAGTACCTTAAGCTTCATTCTCATTCCATGGGTCAAGGATGCCTTCTTGGATTGGGGCCATTTAACCATGGAAGCAATTTGGACAAGTAAAAATGGGACAGTGAACATTCCAAGAAGAGAGAAGAGGACAAACTGAACTGGAATAAAGCGGAACATGTTTGGAGAAGAGAAAAATGTTACTCTGCTGTTGTGCTGATGAGTGTATGCGCATGTGTCTGTGTATTTGTGTGTGTGGGTGTGTGGGTGTGACTGCAAATGCACAAACTTGAAACAGGTAGTAGGAAAGGATTATGGAGGCATTGAGATTTTGTGATGAGGAATTTATACATTATCCTCTAAGTCCCAGAGAAGCAAATAACTGCCTCATTTGTTCTATTCCTACTGATGAACAAATATTCCTTATTCCACACTACATGGTTTCTCTCAGAGACTATAATAGGTTTAGTAAATCTCTCAGATCTCCTTCCTTAGTTAAATAACAGTAGTTCATTCATATTTTCCTCACATGCCTTATTTTAAGATGTTTTAATTATATTTGTTACTCTTCTCTGAGTCAGCTATTCATGTCACTTCTGTTACAAACATTAAAACTTGTTTTAGCATCTTAAACTAGCTTTGTCTATTGCTGAGGAGAGATGAGGATTGTATTAGTCAGGGTTCTCCAGAGAGACAAAACCTGTAGGAGACACATATATCTATACCTATATCTATATCTATCTATATCTAGAGAGAGAGAGATGAGAGGGGAGTTATTAGGGGAATTGGCTCCCTCAAGTATGGAGGCTGAGGAGTCCCACAACAGGCCATGTGCAAGCTGGAGACCCTGGGATGCTGGCAGTGTGGCTCGGTCCAAGTCCAAAGGCCTCAGAACCAGGAAAGCCGATGGTGTAAGTCTCAGTCCAAGGGCAAAGGTCAGGAGAAGAAGAGTCTATCCTAGCTCCAGTGGACAGATGGATATAAATGCCTTCTCTGTTTTCATTTCTCCAGGTCCCCAGCAGACTAGATGGTGCCTGCCCACACTGAGGGTGGATCTTACCCACCTAGTCCACTCAGACTCCCATGCTAATCTCCTCTGGAAACATCCTCACAGACACTACCAAAAATAAAGCCAGGTTTCTAGGCATTTCTTAATCCAGTCAAGTTGATACCCACAATTAGCCATCACAATGATATGTAATATTATTGATCCTTACTTGGTCCACAATGATATACAGTTGATCCTTGAACAACACAGGTATGAACTTTGCAGGCCCACTCATATGGGGATTTTCTTCTGCTTCTGCCAGCCCTGAGACAAGACCAACTCCTTCTCTTTTTCCTTCTCCTTAGCCTACTCAATGTGAAGATGACGAGGATGAAGACATTTTTGATGATCCCTTTCCACTTAATAAGTAGTAAATATATTTTCTCCTCCTTATGATTTTTGTAATCATATTTTCTTTTTTCTGGCTTATGTTATTATAAGAATATAGTATATAACACATATAACATACAAAATATGTGATACTGCACTATTTATATTATCAGGAAGGTTCTGGTCAACAATAGGATATTAGTACTTAAGTTTTGGAGTACTCAAAAGTTATATGTGAATTTTCAATTGCTCAGGGGGTTGGCACCCCTAACCTACATATTTTTCAATGGCCAACTGTATAGAACTATTTATGCCATGGTTTTATGACTAGCAAGAATTCCATAACTTTACTTTTTTTTTTTCTTCAAAAGTGAGTCAGGGTTGTAATGAAATATTAACCTTTATTAAACTAGTTTTAAAGTTTTAACTTTTTATTGTCAAAAATTGCATCATCTTCATTAAAAATATTATTAAAAAATAAAAATAGATGTGTAACCTGCCACCCTTGTTCCTGAAGAGTATGATACTTTTGGCCTACAGTGGACTCATTTGTCATACTATGCAAGCTGTTTTTACTAATACCATCTAAAAGATACTAAGCCATTCAGGAAAAATATATTCTGGATAAAAATTTATGAATTAGCATGATTATCTAATCAATATAAAATGCCATGTAAATAAACCAAGTAAGCAAAGTTTCAAAGGGACTATTTTTGTTTAAATCTGAATAAGAACTTGATACCAAAATTCTGTGACTCTCCTGATAAACCTGACTTCAGAAACCTGCAGCTGATTCCATATCAACCAATATTGTCTCCACCTTCCAGGTTGAATTTGACTATAAATTACAAATGGTGGCCAGGCGCGGTGGCTCATGCCTGTAATCCTAGTCCTCTGGGAGGCCGAGGCGGGTGGATCGCTCGAGGTCAGGAGTTCGAGACCAGCCTGAGCGAGACCCCCGTCTCTACTAAAAATAGAAAGAAATTATCTGGCCAACTAAAATATATATAGAAAAAATTAGCCAGGCATGGTGGCATATGCCTGTAGTCCCATCTACTCAGGAGGCTGAGGCAGGAGGATCGCTTAAGCCCAAGAGTCTGAGGTTGCTGTGAGCTAGGCTGATGCCACAGCACTCACTCTAGCCCGGGCAACAAAGTGAGACTCTGTCTCAAAAAAAAAATAAAATAAAAAAAAATAAATTACAAATGGTATATTTCATTGCCAATTTGTCTGCATCTCCATTAAGTATATATTTCATTCCATTAGGGGCACACATACTATATAGGGTCTACCACAGACAGAAGCAACATAGGTCGTCTCTGCATTGTGGACAACATTTTGGTGGGGTGACAGAGATTGGAAATTGGATTGGTTCACAAGTTCAGAAACAATTTTTTTCCTTCAATCAAGAGATACAGAAGTGGTCATAGTGGAAATGTAGATGTTTTCTTTGTCTGGCAGAGGATCCAAAGGGCCTTGTGACATATTTAGTGACTGAACAGAACCATCTCAACAGACTATGAAAGATTGAGGGTTTGAAATCAAATAATCTTTTCCTCAAATTCTAATGTCAACATAAAAAGTCCACATTCCCAATAATATCTCTTACTGTTCTCGTTGGCTGCATTTTTTATTGAGCTATTGCGTATTACTTTCATGAGGGTAACTTCCTTCCATTTAGCAGGATAGAAATTTTTTCTTTGGGCATATTCTGAATTTATCTATAATGAAAATAGGATATCTAAAAATTAATTATCCTAATGGTTTTCTAGATGCATTTCTAAAAATGTTTTTTAAGATGAGTCAGTTTCTTTTGGATGAATATGTATATACCTACAATAAATCTAGAAGCTCAAATATCATCTTTGTGTTGTCCTATCAAAAAGTCCCTTCATTGTTTTCATCCTTCCCATTTGGAAATGTTCCACCAGAATTAATTAATAAATAGTGCACTGGGTCTTTGACCCAAAAATAAATCTTGGGGCAAAATATATCTTAGCAATACTCATCTAAGGTATTTCCCCTAATGAAGTTACCACCATTTTCCTTAAGAAGTATTGTACATTTGAATCTTTATCCTTACCACCCACACAGATGACCATTTCTTATTGGTCATCACTTCGCAAAGCTGTTTACATCAACTATTATTCAAGCACTGGATAGAGATCATGATCATTGATCACAATAAAGCTCATCTAGTTAAGTTGCCCAGTTTGGTCACCAGAAGATAATGACAACGGTTACTTGGGAACTTATTAAAAGCAGTATGAACCATATGTGATTACATTTCTTTAATGCTACTCTTGTTTTGGCTTAGCGTCTATTCCTAAGTGCATCATTAGCATTCAGAAGAAATTATAAAGCTGATAATGACTGGAAAATAACCTTTTTAATGACTGCTGTTATACTTTAAAAGAATGATTCATTGGCAATAAAGCTATAAAAATCTACTGCATCATATATCATAGTGAACACGTACTTCCATATTAGCTGGTTTCAAGAAAATGCTCCCAAGGAATGTGGACTTCACCTGACAAGGAACCCAAGCTCATTACCACTAGAATAATCAATAACCTCTGCTAATGTGTTCAGCTGGTGACACAGACCAGATCAATAAAACCTGCCACATGCTTTTGTTTTAGGAAATGAAGCCTTTTAGTTCTTAATTAAGGGAGAGCCCTCACATCCGTAATGACTTTTACAATGAATATTACCACAGAGGACATGGGAATGAATCTGAGTTTTTCATTAAAGAAGGAAGGAGAGAAAAAAAAGACGTTAAAAATAAGGGGACTTTGTTTATTGCTTCCTTAGCATTTTAAAATGTAAACCCATAGGAAGTCGTGTTCCCCTTGAAGTGAGAGAATGGCAAAGATTCAGTTTTACAAGCTCAGTGGCAGGAAGCGTAAATGATTTGCTCAGCAAATCTCCAAATAGTGACCAAGCAAGGCACTACCTCTCAAGAAGAGACTAGTCAATGAATCAAATGCTTGGAGAATTTACAAAGAAAGGACACAGAAAAGTGAAGAGAATTACGGCAGTTTATAGGTATTGTCTAGAATAGAGCCCTAGAATTTAACATAATCCAATCTAATTCAATGTTCTATATTGTTTAGCTAAAAAAAACTGGACACTTTTATAATATTTATATAATGGTACTGTTTGAGGTGTTAGTACAGAGCCCTCAAGCAGTGTTACACTGAGGAAACAGTGTACAATATAGTCTATTTATACCCAGAAAAAAATGAGATAATATTGGACTCAACACCTGACCCTGAGATACTCAATTTTTTGAAAGCTAAAAATAGACCAATCAGTAGATGAGCAAACATATTGTTTCTTTTTTTTCCAAAAACTCTTCCATTACTAATTTCCTTGAATTGAGTATAAAATCCCAATGTTCTTAAAAAGTACCTCTAAAAACAAGAGCTACTCAACTGCTTTGTACAAATAAGGCAAAGCGTTAGAGAACTCAGTTTTTCTCTGAGGCAATATCTGAGAATCCTTCTTTGATATTTCCATGTACTTATTTATTGAACCTGGCTGGGTGTGATCGACTTCCCTGGAGCAGGATAATTTCATCTATTCATTTATTCATAAGATGGAAAGTTCTGACACAAGTCTTTATAAACAATTACTATTAGCTTGCATGTGCTAAAAATGTGGTTATTTGTAAGTGCTTTCTCACTAATTTTGGACATATTTGCAATTAAACATGTTTTCTGCTTATAAGTGAGTTTAGCTCTCAAACAGACTGAAACAACCTCTTATGTATCCCAAGTGTTGTTTTTTTTTTCCTTTTTTGCAAATTTAGATCAAATTCTGCCTTTAAAACCTTCACCCTTTTATCTAAAAAAAGATGACAACAGATGTTTCAAATGCTTTGAATAGCCTTACAAATGTTTCAAAACCCTATAGGTTCTATCTGCACATAAACCCCTTTGCTTACACTGATGTATTTTTAAACTTATTGACCACATACCAGAAATGCTGCCCAACCAGCTATATAGTCACTAGGGACTCTATAGGAAGGAAACTGGGGCAAAAGAAAGTAAAGACACTGTAGCCTACAAGAACTTCAAACCAGCTAATAGCACTTTTACAAAGGTGCACGTTTATGTAGATGTACCTATAGGAATTGGAAAATATTGACAATAAAAATCCTACTGAGATGAATTATGATTCCCACATTTGTTCACCATTAAATAAAAATGACAAACTTTTAGTAGTATATTTTATAATGTATGTGTATGCATGCCTAAGGTTGGGGAGGGGGAAGGGATAGAGAGGAGAGGAAAGGAGGGTGAGAGGGGAGGGAAGGGATTGAGAAAGATTTGTGAGTATTTTAGTTAACACATGATCATCTGGGTGGGTCTAGGCACATTACAACAATGTTGGGTCTTCTCATTTATGGCACTGCTTTTTTATCAGTTTGTTTGTTTTATGATATTCTACTTAATGAACACTTCCATGTATAAGGCTTGGCAATAGCCATTTTATATATATAAACTGATTTAATTTTTAGAGTATGTCTATGATGAATGTATTCTTATCATTATCCTAATTTTAGCAATTAGAACTCTTGAAATTAGAATTACAACATAATTGTCCAAAGCCACTACAAAGTGTCAGGGCTGAGTTTTGAACTTAATTTAGAATGTTGCAATTTATTGTCTCGCCATTTGTTGTTGACCAAAACTTTGTAATTCCTTAAGGAATTACAGGCAACCTGAAAAATTGTCTGCTTTTCTTCTTGATTTAGCTCTAACTTAAGTCTAAAAATAAATGTAATTTTGCCATTATTGGGAAAATACAGTGACAATCATTCAGTAAAAGGGAAAAAAATCTAGATTTGAACAGAAACACTAGATACTCCTTCTAGTATAGAATTCTGCCAAGCTGTTTCAGTTTTTTTTAAAGTATGTTTGAGGTATCATTTGTTCATTTTCCTCTAAATATATCTGATACTTTTAAATGTCATATATTACTTCACCATAAGCTCATTTATACATGTCCACACAAATTGTATCAGATATCCATGTTATTGAAAACATGAAAAAAATGGTAGTATTTTAAATGTTTTGTCATAAAACACATAGAATGGAGAATGGTGATTAGCTTATAGGCAGTGAATACTCACTAGATAAAGCAAACGTGTTTCATAACAAATTAAAATTGTTGAGGGCTTTGTAAATTAAGTCTTTAGGTATTCATTTTGAATAATAGCAGATAGAGTGAGAGAAAGCAGGCTGAGTTTAACCTAGCCTCTTGGTCTTCATTTGTCCTGTTTAAACATGGATCCTTGCAGAAAGGGCAGTATTTTCTCATTCCTCACGTGGTAGTTCTCTAGTTCCAAACTTTGAGCCATAGCTTTAATATGATCACAGAAAATGGAAGTTTATAAAAGTTAAAATTGTATTTTTTACCATCAGAATAGACAATGAAATACCACCTAAGCTGTGATTTTTTAAAAAAAAAATCAAGCTTGGAAATGAACATAAACTAACCTTAAATGAGAAATATTTTTTAGTATATTGTCAGACTGTAGCCCTGTAATTGGTAACTGTAACAGATCTTAGAATAAAAATTATGTCATAGCACTTGAGGAAATACAGTAAGTTCTGGGTATTTATTTAATAAGAAAATATTTTTTGTAAGAGAAGGTTATACTATTTGTGAAGTGCTTTTACTTTCTTTTTTTTCCAGATAACTTCTCTGAACCACAGTATTTTTGAATATGAGGGTTGCTTTTCTGGCATAATTTGCAAATTATTTGTCAGGAATATCTTAATTATTTGCATGGGTATAATATTTACATGGTGTACTTGTAACCATGCAAATATTGCTGAAGTAAGTGATTAGAATGACACTAGGTTTATTTAATATGATTTATATTTGTTAGAGTCTTAAGGTGGAATCATAGGATGAACTAGAAAAAACTTAAAAGGGGAAGAGGAATGATACAAGGGAAAATATCATTCATTGAATGCCTAGATTGTGCAAAGCATTATTTCTTATTAGTGAAATAAATAAACAAATTAAGTAATTAGATCTCCTTATAACAGATAAAGTAAATTGTGGCTTAGAAAATGTAATTTTCTTAAGGTTAAACAGAAGTAGATAAAAGCTGGTAAGTGACAAAGCAGGAATCCCAATTCAATTTATTTAAATCCAAAGGTCATTCTCTTTTCACTAGTGACTGGAACATGCTATCCTCCCAGAAGTCTCACCTTTCATTTTAGGAAGAGAAAGTGGAGGCATGAGAGATTAAGTGCCCAAATAAGGCTTCATATAAGATGTGGACAGGTATAGGAATGGGTCTAGGTTTTCTATACTCAGTCCAGAATTCATGTTTTGCATTTCAGTATAATGTTGTTGGTTTTGCAAGATCTGTCTATTTTTATGGCACCATTTTCTTCTACTATGTAAAATTTATGAAGCAAAATGAAACTCATGAATATCTGAGAGCAGTGGGGAGAAGTTTGCATTTAATAGCTTTTGTCTCTCCTAGAATCTATAATTAGCAGTAGAAAACAATAGATCATTAAGAAATCAAGCAATGATATTTTAAATTAATATTTTCAATATTTTTATGGTAAGCAGCAAAATTCTAAGTAGTTGGTACTTAAGACTATATGTTTTACAAAAATTGCAATCATGTTAATGTGAAATACGCTTTAAAATTGAAGACACAAGTAAGAAAAGCCCAGCTGTACCTTAAATCACTGATGGAATATTTGATGGTTGCAATGTTCAAATGACCTGCAGGCAAACGGTATGCTTTTAGGATATTCTTACTGGTATCATAGCAATAGACAATTAAACTTTTTATGGCCCCATTATTTGTTAGTATTTCAGTAATCAAAACCATTAGCCAATGTGCCGAGCTGGTGGCAAACTGGAGTCAATAATCCTGCCACATACTTTTGTTTTAGGAAATGCATCTTTTTGTTTCTTTATTAAAGGCTACTCTTTCATTCTCATTTGAGTTCACTAGACATTTAGGAATATTTGAGAGCAATAAAAAAGCAATTTAAAAGTTGGTATGTTTTAACTAAATCACATATCAATTAGAACATATAGATTATTAGTATATTCCAATTCAAGAAAACCCCATGCAAAAAATATTTATATCAACATTTGGAAATTATTATTTATGTTATCATTAGTATTATTTTGCTATAGCATTCGGTTAAATTTCATTCTCTTGTTCTAAGTCATTTAAATCCCAATTCAACTAACAAAAATTCCACTTTCCTCAAAAATTATAGGATACACATTAATCTCAAATATTCATTTTCTCCAGTTCCGATTTTTTAACTAAAAAAGTAGTCATTTTAAGATATCATTAAATGCAATCTATTAAATATATTCTTTGTAAACTAACATAATGTCATAGCAATCAAAAGTCATTATACCATGATCATTTTTGTGGTTTCTCTGTGTTTAATCATGACATTTGTTTGGTCATTATTTAAGTGTCTTGTTTCTGATGGAATCCAGTATATTCCTCCCTGTGACTTTTAAACAGACATAATTAAGGGAGCTGCAGCTAATGCCAACAGTTAAGGCTTCCCAATTAGGATGGCTCTCAATTACAGGGACCAATTATAGTTTCCACGAGACAAGCTTTTCACAGCTAACAGAGTTCTCCTAAATCTCTATATATTGTCATATTTTTAAAAAGAAAGATATTATTAGTTTACATGATTTTTGTCTGATTTTTCTGATTCCAAAGTGAAGGTTATAATAGAACAACATTAAAGTTTTAATAGTAATAAATACAAAAGTCAGAAAATATCAAAGTTAATATTCTAAAAGTAGGAGACACTGTATGTATTTAGTATATAGCATTTCAAACAAAAGGCTCCCATACATAGCTGGAATCATCTCCTGTTGTTTGAATGATTTCCTAATTTCTTATTTGAAATTCACATTTCTTAGGTATTTGTGTTATTTCATTGATGTTCAATAGGTAGAACACAAGGGCTGTACTGGATAGGAGGATTAATTTCCATTATCAGGATGAAATTGGCTTGTTTTTACTATAGTGCAGTCAGGGGGTCTCTGTCTGGAACTGAGAGGATTCCCATGGGCTCTGCTGATTTTTGTCATATCCAATAGCAAACATTAAGCAAAAACTACATTGAATCAATAAAATTAAGACAACTAAATATATAGATATATCAAAAATGAGTTTAACTTTCATAGTTAAAAAAATAGTGATAAACTGAAGTATTGGCTTTGGGCAAAGGAAACATGCAATGGGTAGTAGAAAAAGGAAGTGATAACTACAACCTTAAAGCTGCCTATAGAAATGATGTAAGGAGCCACATCTAAATGCTTTTTAAAATTATATCCATAGATTTAGGGGGTACAGTGTTTTTTATTACATGGATGATTGTATAGAGGTGAAGTTAGAGATTTTAGTGTACCCATCACCCAAATAAGGTATAATACATTGTACTCGATAGATAATTTTTGAACTCACTCCCTTCCCATCCTCCCTTTTTAATTTTCAGTGTCCATTATACCATTTTGTATGACCATATATACCCATCATTTATCTCCCACTTATGAGTGAGAACATGTGGAATTACTTTATCCATTCCTGAGATAATTGACTCAGGATAATGGTCTTCAGTTCCCTCTAAGGTGCTGCAAAAGACATTATTTCATTGCTTTTTATGGCTGAGTAGTACTTCATGGTATATATACAGCACATTTTCTTTATCCAGTCATCAGTTTATGGGCACTTAGTTGATTTCATATTTTTGCTATTGTGAATTGTGCTACAACAAACATATGAGTGCAGAGTGTAGGTATCATTTTGATATAATGACTTCTTTCCCTCAAGTTGGTATCCAGTAGTAGAATTGCAGAATCAAATGATAGATCTATCTTTAGTCATGTGGGAAATATCCATACTACTCTCCATAGGGGTCATACTAGTTTACATCCCCACCAACAGCGTATAAGTGTTCTCTTGTCACTGAATTACAAACATATACTGTTTTTTGACTTATTAGTAATGGCCATTCTGACAGGGGTAAGGTAGTATTTCATTGTGCTTTTAATTTGCATTCCCCTGATGATTAGTGATGTTGTTTTTTGTTCATATGTTTGTTGGAAATTGCATATCTTCTTTTGAAAAAAAAAATCTGTTATCTGTTCATGTCTTTTGCCCACTTTTTAATGGGATTATTTTTCTTGCTTATTTATTTAAGTTCCTTATAGGTTCTGGATATTAGTCCTTGGTCAGATGTATAGTTTGTGAATATTTTCTCCCACTCTGTAGGATGATTATTTATTCTGTTGATTATTTCCTTCCTGTACAAAAACAGTTTAATTAAGTACCATTTATTTATTTTTGTTGTTGTTGCTGTATTTGGTTTTACAGTGTTATTCATAAATTCTTTGCTCAGGCCAAGGTCCAGAAAATTTTTCCTAAGTTATCTTCTAGGATTATTATTGTTTTAGGTATTACATTTAAATCTTTAATCCATCTTGAGTTAATTTTTATATATGGTGAGAGATAGGGATCCTATTTCCTTCTTTTGCATGTGGCTATGCAATTTTCCTAGCACCATTTATTGAATTGGGGTTCCTTTCCCCATTGTATGTTTTTGTCTGCTTTGTCAAAAATTGGTTGTAGGTATATGGGTTTATTTCTGAGTTCTCCATTCTGTTCCATTAATCTGTGTTTCCACTTTTATACCAGTACCATGCTGTTTTGGTTGCTATAGCCTTATAGAATAATTTGAAGTCTGGTAATGTGATGCCTCTGTGTTTGTTCTTTATGTTTAGGGTTGCTTTGGCTATCAGGGCTCTTTGTTTTTCATATAGAAGTTAGGATTGTTTTTTCTAATTCTGTGAAGAATTATGTTAGCATTTTGACAGAAGTTGCATTGAATGTGTAAATCACGTTGGGCAGTATGGACATTTTAACAATATTGACTCTTCCAATCCATGAGCATGGGATATTTTTCCATTTGCTCTGTCTATGATTACTGTCATCAGTGTTTTGTAGTTCTGCTTGTAGAGACCTTTCACCTCCTTGGTTAAATATATTTGTAGGTATTTTATTTATTTATTTATTTATTGCAGCTATTGTAAGTGGTATCGAGTTCTTGACTGGATTCTCAGTTAGACTATTTTTAGTGTATAAAAATGTAACTGATTTGTTTACATTAATTTTATAACCTGAGACTTTACTTGAATTTATTTACCAATTCTAGGACTCTTTTGGAAGAGTACTTAGGGTTTTCTAGACATAGAATTATATCATTAGCAAACAGGTATAGTTTGACCCCTCTTTCCCAATTTGAATGCCCTTTATTTTTTCTCTATCCTGATTGCTCTAGCTATTACTTCCAATAATATGTTGAATAGAAGTGGTGAAAGTGGGCATCCTTATTTTGTTCCAGTTTGTCTGTGCAATGCTTTTAACTTTTCCCCATTCACTATGATGTTGGCTGTGGGGTTGTCATACATGACTTCTGTTAGTTTGAGGCATGCTCCTTCTATGTCTAGTTTGTAGTTGGTTTTTATCATGAAGGGGTGTTGGATTTTATCAAAAGCTCTTTCTACATCTATTGGGATGATCATACGATTTTTGTTTTTAATTCTGTGTATATGATGAATCACATTGATTTGCATATGTTGAAACATTCTTGCATCTCTGGGATGAAACATACCTGATCATGGTGTATTAATTTGGGGGGGGGGGGGCTATTGGATTAAGTTTGCTAGTATTTGGTAGAGGATTTTTGAATTTATGTGTATGAAATTCCCTCTTAGCACTGCTCATCAGTATATGGAATATTTTCTAAGACAGATCATGTTAGGCCACAAAACAAGTCTCAGAAAATTTATAAAAATCAAAATCAGAACATATACTTCCTCAGACCACAGTGGAATAAAACTGTAAATCAATTTCAAGAGGAACTCTCAAAACTGCACAATTAAATGGAAACTAAACAACCGGCTGTTGAATGATGCTTGAGTCAATGATGATATCAAGATGGAAATCCAGAAAGTTTTTGAATTGAAAAACAAGCTTCCAAAATTTCTGGGATACAGTAAAGGCAGTGCTAAGAGGGAAGTTCATAGCACTAAATGCCTACATCAAAAAGACAAAAAGATCACAAATTAACAATTTAACAACTCTCAATTGCTTCACTAATTGGCTTGTCAGTAGTTTTGTACCTTAGTAATCAATATGCTGAATTAAATGTCTAATCTTATAGATTAGACCTGCTAGTAGTTAATTCTCTAAGTTTTTGTTTGTATGGGCAGGTTTTTATTTTGCCCTCATCGAAGAAAGTTATTTTTGCTGTATATAGAATTCAGCTAGACGGTCGCTGTTGCTTTCATTGTTTTTGTTGCTACTGTTTTTCTCAACATTTTAATGTTACTCCATTTTCTTTATCTTGCCTGGTTTCTGATGAGAAGTTGTTGGTATTTCTTATATGTTATCCTGCAAATAGGATTTTGGGATTTGTTTGTTTGTTTGTTTTTCTACTTGCCTTCAAAATATTCTGCCTGTCTTTGATTTTCAGCAGTTTGAATTTTGTTTTTGTGTTTGTAATTTATTCTTCTTGGTGTTCTCAGAATTTTTGGATTTTGGGTTTGGTGTCTGTCACTAATTTTGGAAAGTTCTGACATTATTTCTTTACTTTCTGTTATTCTTTTTTTTAAAATCTCTTATGCTTCTGAGATTCTAATTATATGTTTTAGGCCATTTGATATTGACCCACTGCTCTGAGATTTTTTGTTTTATTTCAGTATTTGTTCTTTTTTTAAAATTTCAGTTTGGCTTATTTCTATTTACCTATTTTCATTTTCACTGGTTTTTTCATCATTTGTGTCAAGTTTACTGACAAAAACTTTGAAAATGCTATCCATCCTTTTACTAAGTTTTGTTTTGTTTTTGCTTTAATTTCTATGATTCCAATTTGATTCTTTCTCCTAGGGTCCATATATCTACTGAGATCACCCATTTGATCTTACACGCTGCTACCATTTTTGTTAGCAGTTTTAACAGATTAATCATGGTTATTTTAAATTCCTTATCAGATAATTCCAGCATCTGTGTTATGTCTTAGTTTTATGCTCGTGATTGTTTTATTTCTTGGAATTGTATTGTCTTTTGCCTTTTCATATGCCTCGTAATCTTTCATGAGAAGGTGGACAACACATGTAGGTCAGTAGAGACTGAGGTAAGTTGTTTTTATGTCTGGATATAGATATAACTTTCCCTTTTGCTGGGCCTTAAGTGAGATGTTATGAGTTGATCTAGTTAGTATTTGAAGTAGGTCTGAAAATTTTTACTGCCATGATAGCCCTCAATGTACTATCATCTTTGCATGCCTGCTGTGACCACCTTGCTGCACACTGCCCTGACAATCTGCACTTAGCCTTCACCAATTAATACAAACTACGCTAGCCGAACTGCTTTTGCTTACATCTAGTTTTATCTATTGCAAGTAACTGAGTGCTTAGGTCTTCTGTCTCCCTGCAGTCACCTGTCTCTCCTTAGACTTTGGGCCAGATGGAGGCCATGTAACCTCAATCCTTTTGTAGGTTCAAATAAGTTTATTGATTTTAGCCTTTGCATTTTTTGCTTACATTTTGGAAAAACAGTAGTTCTTGCTCTCCACATCCAAGAGCAGAAGTCAGAAGTTTGGGAATATATTTTTAATCTCTTATTCCCAGACATTTATTGGGACTTCTACTGACTAAATATAATGAATATGCTAGATCTTAAACATTCAGAGGTTTTTTCTGAAGAAGGTATAGACCTTGTACTCAAAAACATTTCGTCCTTTGAAGGTATCATACTCACATACACATAAACATACAGTTGCTGTCATAAAATCACTTTCAGAAACAGGACCACAAGAAGGGCATGGACATTACTATCATGGAGCCACTTTTTCCAAAGTGAGGGGAGTAGAGAAGAAAGGGGCAATCTGGGCCACATTATCAGTTAAGATTGTGCAGTGATCTAGAAAGGAAATAAGATGACAACTACCTGTCAGGAACATACTTGGGAAAATAGAAATATTGACCATAATATTTCCTATGTTTTTCTAAATTTTACTTAAATTTTGTGCTATAGGGCAAGTCTCACTACCTCATTAGACTCTTTACAATATACAAGCCTTTCTGTATGTCCCTCATTAAAATCTTTATATAATTTGTCTATACCACCCAATTTAGTATTTAAATATATTATAATATTATAGTGTTTATTTTTTACATATCTTTTTTACACCCAAATAAATTCTAATGTTCAAAAAAGACAAGGGCACATTATATTTCTTTTTCATGCATTGAGACTGGGGTCATGAGAAGATCCTGGACATTATGATCAACTAGAGGAGATTTTCATCTTGTCTTCTTTCCTTTATATCTTCATTACCTTGACCAAGTTTCTTTTGTTAAATAAACCTTGTATTCTTTAATCACAAAATCACTGGCTCTACGGATGCTAAATAAATATGAGCACTGCTAAGTTCAAAGTGAGATGAATTAGTAAGAAACTTTCGAAACTTCTCTTTTGAAAGAATAAATCATACAAAAACACCTGAAAGAAATATTTGGTAAGGGTAATTTCTAGTCTCATATGGAAAGCTGCAGCCAACACCTGTTTACACATCCACAAATCCCTTCTTCAAATAACAATGTTATGTAAATATTATCTCAATAAAGGTGAAGCACACTGAAGTTTTGGAATGGAAATATTCTACATAAATATATTTCATTGGTAATTTAAAAAGAAAAATAGAAAAAATCTCTAGTTCCTTCAGTTGATAATACTCCCTTTGACACTGCAAATTTACATATACAGAATTTATTTTCACTTTAGACTTGAACATATTCCAGTAAGACTATCTTAATTGAGAAATTTTGAGCTGATGCTTTCTTAACTCAAATAGCCATAGTTGAGGTGGCCATTAAACACATAAATGAAATTATTCCTTATATATATTCTAATGCATAATTTAATTTCTTCACATTTCAAAAATAGTTAACAAATTTTCTTCAAATATGGTATAATTTTCCTTCTTCAATAAAAACGGCAATCCTGCCAACTTTGGAGTTGTATACCTTCAGCTGTTTTTTAATTATACCAAAGGAAAAAAAAGGGTTGAAGTAATTTTCTTCTAAATGGAGAAAAGTTTTCTGTTCACACTTGTATTACTCAATACTACATGAATGGATCCTGCAAAAATGTATGTTTAAGGAAATAAAGAGCTTTGAGCAGATACCAAGTTCTACCCACCTGCTAACATAACTCCTCTTGGTCTATCCAAATTTATCTCCCATTGAGCCTATGCACATTTTTTCACTCTCTCAAGGTTGATTACCTCACTTTTCTCCACATTTACCATTCTGTTTCTATTTCATATCTTTGTTTATACCATACCCTCTGCATAACACACTGATCTCTATCTGTCCAAATGCGACTCAGTCATTCAGGCGCAAGTCACAAAACTTCAGTGAAGCCTTTTCAGATCATTTTAGTTTATAAAAACCTCTTTTTTCTTATAGAAATTTTTTGGCTCTTTTTTACCTTTATTTTGTTTTGTATCTGAAGAAAAGCTATGTGTTGTAATTGAAAGAATAAGAAGGCAAATTTTTAAGTCCTGATAGTTGTGCTCATTGTTACCAAGCTAGTGCCTCAGGTAGATCACTTGACGTTTTTGAAACTATTTTGTCATCATAATGGGAATGATAATAATACATTTGTATGTTTGTCGATTTAGTTGTAAGTGATGGGATATTCTTTTGTGTATTATAAAATGCTACACAAATCTAAAGATATATTAATATTAGTTCTAATACATATATATAAAATCATTTTATCTATTGTGACTTAGTTCATCAAGAATCCTCACCTTCTGGGCTTCAGTATGAACATTTTTATATATGAGGGTTAGACTAATTCATTATCTCTCCAGGGATATTCAATTATTCTGTGGAATCCTATTCTCACAAGGTACTCTGAAAATTAAGAATTCCCTAGTGTAATAATTTTGACAAATACTGACCTATGTATTTATTAAATACATTATGGTATTTCTCAGGGAACACTAAACATTAAAATCATGAGACACAGGAGCCCATTTAACTTTGTTTAAATTGATACGTTTTTTTTAATGTTTATTTACATGTATTCAAAAATATACAAATATATTAACCTCATTTGGGCCTAACAACTACTAATGTCTTTGGATGATAATTCTGTAAATATTAAAACAGATGATTTTGAAGGTCATTTTCAGATCTACATTTAGAAATTTCTGATTTTCTTTCAGTCATACCTCTTTAGTATCTGATAGAGTCCAAAATATATTAATAAGTAAAGGATGTGAGTAGTCTGTTAAACGCAAGAGTCCAGAATATTTAGCTGGAAGGTATGAAATCCTAGACATAAATTCAGTGTTTCAATTCAAGATTGTGTTTTTGCTCGTTGATTGGGCAAGAGTCTCTCTGAGGGACACATCTTTAAGGTGGCTAAGTTCTGACAATTTGGGTGAGGTTATCTCAACAAAATTGGAAGTAGATGTATAACTCTGAGGGGTACCTGGTCTCTTCCACAGTGACATTATGACATTGCATTGTCATTGAAGAGTAAGTATCCATTTTCTTTTTATTAATAGTAAGAGGAAGAACATGTTAAATGGATCAATTAGGGTGTTTGGGGCTGCAAGTAATGGAAAGTCTGACATGTTTGCTACCAATATAGAAATATACTACCTCAGACAATTATAATAATTCCATAGGTAAGTTACATTCAATAATTGGTCGACTCTGTGAGTCAAAGGTAGCATCAAAAAGTTATATTGTGTCTGGTGGTCTCTTCTGACACCTTCAGTGGGTTAGTTTTGTAATAATATTAGTTCTCTTTAGAGTCACATATTGACTTGGGATATATGCTCCTTTATTCTTATCCAGAAAGATAATTGGGTTCTCTTTGTTTCTATTCAAATGAGACTTTCCTCTCTCATTGTTTTAAGTGGGTCCATCACTTGAGTGCAATGAATAATGGATTAATCCCAACAGGTGATGAATAAAGTTTGTATTATTCAGCACATAGTATAGTTTCTGTCAATTATTAGGTAATAAGCAACATTTATTGAAAGATTAATGGATACTCAGTAAATGTTTATTAATTTTAATGAACTTATCCTAGAGGACTTATTTTACTTTTGAAAAATTTTGTACATTAATTCTTTTTATTTTAAGAGAGATCTTTTATATCTTTTAATTAGTGCCCATTTTTCAACATCATCATAATGTCCTAGGCTCATTTGTCGATATTTTTAGTAATTCTCTGCCAAAACTGCATTGGGATCAAGAAGGCGATGTTATACTTATGCCTCATATTTGGGAGGATTATCCCATGTCAAGTCTCTCAGCAAATGCCTTTGCTACTAGGATGCAACTCTGAATGATAGTGTTAGACTGAGATGTCTGCTTGCTGCTTGTATTATTAGGGAAGGAATAATAAAAATGTACTCACTGAATTTTGTAATATCTTATGGATGCCACACATGTGTCCCAAACTCAATCATTTTCAAAACTACACTCATCTCTTCAAAATAACTAGATTTTCAAGTAGTATTTCATGAATAAAATACATTTGGATGACCCCATATCCATCCATTTTTTTCAGACCAACAATCTATGTCATAGTTAACTCCTCACTATCTCTAATCATATAGTTGAATCTGTCCTCCACCCATTTATTCAACAAACATTTTTGCACAGTACCTGACATATTATCCTAGGCAATGAATATATAAGTCTGGCCTTTATGAAAATAAAATCTAGCTTGGAAGACAACACATGAACAAGTATTGATAAGTGTGAGGTATAATCTACATTTAATTAAGTGCATAGATCTTAACTATAAAATTCAATAAGTTATGACAAAGGTATACATTCATGTAGATCACACTGTGATCAAGTTGTAACATTTTCTGTTATCCAAGTAAGCTCCCATGTTTTATCCTTTCTTAACAAATTTATACCTCCACTCTCTGCAGAGGCAACCATTCTTCTAATTTCTAGCATATATTTTAATTTTTTCTGTTCTTAAGCTTCATATAAATGGAATTATATAGTATGTGCACTTTAATGTCAGCTTTTTTGGTATTGTCAATATTTTTAATTTTATCGATTACAGTTGGTTTGAAATGGCATAAAATTGTGATTTCAGTGTTTATTTCTCTGATGACCAATGGCATTCATGACCTTTTTAATATGCTGCCTCCTATATTTTCTTTTGTTAGGTGGATGTCTTAAACTTTTGAACAGTTTTAGGGGGCAGGTATTTATCTTTTTTATTTTGAGTGTTAGGGTATGTTTTCTGGATATAAGTTAGTTGCCAAATATATGTCAGATTGGGGTGGGGGATTTGTTACCCTAAAGGTATATTGCTATTTTTAGTGAAGATATTTAATTGTTAGGCTGTTGCATATATACAAAGCTTGCAATATATGGTTTTAGCCAAATACAACTTTGTAGGATCTTGTACTTTAAATTAAATACAGAAATTAGTAGCTAATTGGAAAAATATAAAATTAGGTTAAAATGCCATTCACTAACTTATGTAGATCTCCTAAATATATAACTCACTATACACACACACACAGACACACACACGAACACATATTAAAGAAAACTCTTTTTTGATAATGGAAAAATAAACTACATTTTGGAGACATTTTCTGTTTTGTACATCCATAGAAAATATCTATGTTTCCTTATTACAAAGAGCTATACATGTCATTTTATGTTTACTTATGAACACCCTGAAAAATGAATCTTTCATAGCAAGTTTTTGACATGACATTAAGTATAATTTGCCTAATAACATGGCTGTATTTTATTTATATCTTAGATTTCATTTGATTTTGTTGTTATCATATTTACTTTCATGGCAAATCTTGAATTTTAACAAGTTTCTAAACTGCTATTTCCAATGTAAACTTTATAGTTGGCTGATGTCTTCTTACAAACTAATTACACTGCTTAGAAAATTGGTTAGGCCTCAAAAACTGACTAAACGTATTATGGCTCCTAGAAAAAAAAAAACAGTATTATATCTAAAGGGATGAGATAGTCATTAAAGCACTGCTTCTAAAAGGAAAAAAAAAAGAAGAGAAAGAAAATGAAAAGAAAGCAATACTAGAAAAAGTTTTCACATGTATTACCTTTTTTTTTCTTTTACAGATCTACCCTTTACAAATATGAGGTTTCAAAACATAAATTTAGTGCTTCATAGTTTGGTATAGTGAAGAAAATAGTAAGATCAAAGTCAGAAATCTAGGATGTATCTGTCCCTGGTATTAATCATTCATTGTGTGATAATGAAAATGTACATAACTTATAAGGGCATTGATTTCTGTGCTCTAAATTAGGAGGTAAGGTTAGCTTTGTATTCTATTAATACAGAGAAATTTAAATGCTGTGTAGTCTTGTTATTCACTCCCTTATAGGTAAATAAGATCATAGTCTCATAAAGATTATTGAGCTGGTACTCAAACATACAGGATTCCAAAGAATAGTTGTTACTGGAAACAGTGTGGCTAGTGCTATAAGCATCAAAAGACTCTGCACACTAGGTTACCAAGTGGTACTATTTAGATTTATTTCAAATTATGTGCATTAGTAATGAGATTATTGGTCCTATTCCATCACTTGAATTCTGTATAGGTATGAGATAATCCTTGCAGCCATTACATAGTGGTGACACTAAAGTGATGCCCTCCCCCTTTCCCCTAGATCTTAACAAATGAAAGAAGATTTATCTTTTCTAGTTTGATCTAACTCTGCAGGATTGGATTGTCAAATCAGCCTCACACAAATCAGAGCACATACCCAGGGACAAGCTTTATAAAATAATTTTAAGTATACAGAAATAAGAAGCTCAGGAGAAGCAGAAATATGTCTGTGACGTTGAGGGTGGCTCCCCAGGTTCTTCTTTCCCACGTCAGGCATGTACCTCTGGCCCAGATAGATGAGGACCCTGGGTGAGGTTTGCAAATATTCACATGGCAGGAAGCATTGAACTTATAAAACAATTCTATTTTTTATTCCAGGGAGCCATACAGCTTCAGTGACATTCTCCAGGGAGCCATGCCTCATACACCCTAGAGAATCCTTATCCAGGACATCTAATGAGGACATTTCAGAATTGAGGTCTCTCCTCCCTTTGTATGCAGAAGTCTATGGGAAAAGATTAGACAGGGTTCCCTGCCTTGTTTTCTTGTCCCCAGGGCTGTCTTTTAGGGAAAGAGAGTGCATGGACAGCAGACCTGCTGCTTTAACTCATTCCTCCCTCAACTAAACTGTAAAATCAGCACACAGTTGATCGAGAAGGCATAAAGACACCACAAAAGGAATGTTTTATAAGAAGAACAAGATAAACTAAAGTTATTACATAGCTTTTAAAAGAAAAACTAAGTTAATCAAAGTGATTTAGTAAGAAATGGAGGACAGAACATGGACAGTTTGTAACACCTCTATGATAGAGAATTCATCCTACTGAGAAGATTGGCTGTTAGAATGTCTAAGCCTGAAGAAACCTTGAAACATTCAAATGATAAACCTCTATTTCCTTTTGTGGTGAGTTTTGTTCCCATTTAAAGAGATATTTTTTCTAAATTCATTTTCCACGTGGCTTGCCTACAGAGAAAACTGTTCAGATTTATTTGAATATCTTGTACCCTTGATAGTGCTATTTTTCACTTTAAATTAATATATCATGTTGTTTGTGAACTCTCTCTACATAAATAAGCATCATTAAATTCTTGAGGCTTTGACTGACTAATAAAATTTGGTGAAATTGCCAAGGTAACAACATATTAGAGACACTTCTTGATAGACACTTGGCCATGTAGCTATCACATTAACATCACCACCTTTTCTTTAATTTATCTTCTTACCTCTGTATTATTTGTTAATTTCCTTTCCTCACTAATATTAATACATTCATTTGATTCACACAGTTAAGATTCTAGAATTGCCAGAGTTCTTGAGGTCCTGATCACTATGTGTAAGATTCCTGAGCTTGAGTTCCTTGATGAAAATTAAATATTTTACATTTTGTTTGAATGCTTTCAGTGTTGATATTTTCATAATCTCATAGGGAAAAGCATTATGCTAAACACAAATATTTCTTAGAGTCACTCTGTTATCCTAGACCCCATAGATTGCTTTAAAATTCCTTCCTTAATTCATTATGTACATATTTATTAATACCTTATTCTGTGGTAAACAATACAGAAATAAAACTCACCCCCAAACACTGTAGCCTGGTGGGGATCCCCACCACATATACAACATATAGCATATTGAAATGCTAGGACATTCAAATGTACTGTACTGGTCTCTATGGAAGTGCATGGAGTGGCATCTAACATTGTTTGGAGGTATAGAGAAAATCTAATAGAGTAGATGATGAATTAGCTGAGAAAAAAGGCAGTATGTTCCCCTCCAGGCTCATGGCTTTAAATAGCATTATTCGGATGCTTCCGCAATTTAGATCTCCAGATCAGACCTCTGCCCTAACTTTCATTTATCAGTTGTGAATACAGATCCAATGGATATCTAATAGTCATTTCAAACTTATTTTGCTCAAAACTGAGTTCGTACTACTCTATACATAGGATATTCTATTGAAATCTCCCCTATTTCAGAAACGACAACTTCATTCCTTCAGGAATTTAGGCTGAAAACCTAAAATCATCTTCTATGCCTCTTTCTCTCTCACAAACTCCTCCACAGATAATTTTCCAATAAATTTTGTTCATTCTACCTTCAAAATTTATCTAGAATTTGACCTCCTTTATACCACTTTGTATTAACTGAGGCCTTTGGCACAATTCCAGGGGCATCATTCGTATTATTTTCTATATGACAAGTTCACTACCATAACCCTAATCTGAGCTAATATCATCTTTGGCAACTATTACTAAAAAAAAATAACAAAAAATAGAAACACCACAACTGGTATCTTGCTTTCTCTATTATCCCGCTATAAAATATTCTTAATGATAAATAAGGTCAATTATTTTAAAATATAATTTACATGGCATCACTTTTGTAATGAATATTTTCTAACGTTTTCTCATTTCATCCAGAAAAATCTCTACATCTTTATAATAACCCAAAAAGCTCTATGTGATTTTGTCAATATTTCTTAAATTAATCAATTATTTATTTTCCTTTGAGGACTGCATACAGCTTCAACTTTATGCCCATAGTTGCTGGAAGACTTCACAGACTTAGCACTTGCTGTTTCTTCTATTTTTTTCTTCCCCCAGATAAATGCAGAATTCATTCCTCATTTCTTTCCAGTCTTCAATCAAAGGGTGTCTTCTCAATAGGAATTTCTCTGGCTATCCCACCTAGAATTTCCCCCTTCATCAATTTACTTTTTTCTCCTTAGCTTATTTCTCTATCTCGCATAATATTTACACCACATCTTGTTTATGATGTATTTATTATTCTCACAAAAATGTAAGTTTAGGGCAGTAGTTTTCGCCTCAGTTGTTCACTCCTGTAGCTTAAGAAGCCACATCAATGCTGACACATGAAAGGGATCCAATAAACTACGACCTAAACTGACATATGGTTATTTATAGCTTTCACTTATTCCAATTAGTTGAAAATTCACATGGTCCACTGCATAAATTTTGCACTTTACTTTGGAGTGTTATATGCACCATATTAACCCTTCAAAAATGTAAATAACTTTGAATTCCAAAACACATCTGGCCTCCAGGCTTTCATAAGGAATTGTGGATTCCATGTATCTTATTTTTTAAGTGCTGTAATGGCCTTTCTTTAATGAAATGGTGAGTTAATAGTAGCTGGGTTTTTTAAAACAATAAATATTAATAAGTTTTATAAATAAAATAAAATAAAATATATGTAGAAAGGCACAGACCCTAGAATAGCTAAAACAGTCTTAAAGTGGGAGGAATCAGGTTACTTGATATTAAGCAATCAAGAGAGTATGGTATTGGAGGAGAGACAGACAAATAGCTCAATGAAACAGAACAGATATCCCAGAAATAGGCGAACAAAAATATACCCAATGATTTTTGACAATGATGCAAAGGCAATTAAATGTAGGAAATACAGTCTTTTCAACAACTGATGCTGGAGCAATTAGACATCCACGGACAAAAAAATGAACCTTCACCTAAGTCTCATACATAAAATTAAAAACACAAGGAAATTAAATATTGGTGATATGTGGAGAAATTGCTCGTGGAAGCTTAAATTTGACAGCCACTCCTGAAAACAGTTTGGCAGTTTCTTAAAATATTAAACACACAACTACCATATGACCCAGCAATTGCACTCTTGGGCATTTATCCCAGAAAAATTAAGACTTATATATTCACAAAAAAATACCTATAAACAAACATTCATAGCAGCCTTACTCATAATAGTTCCAAACTGGAAACAACCCAGATGTCCTTCAGCTGGTGAATAGTTAAACCAACTATGGTATATCAATACCATGGAATAATACTCAACAATAAAAAAGAACCAATTATTGATACATACAATAACCTGGATGAATTTTCAGAGAATTATGTCAGTGAAAAAAGGACAATACCAAAATGTTATACACTGTATGATTCCATTTATATTACATTCTTGAGATGGTGAAATTGTAAAAGTGGAGAACAGACTAGTTGATTAAGTAGGGGATTGGGACAGGAAGGAAATGGGTGTGACTATAAAAGGATGTTAGGAATCCTTGTGGAAAAACGTTCTGCATCTTAACTGCATAATACAGTCAATACAGTAGTTGTGAAATTGTATTACACTTTTGCAAGATGTTGCTATCGAGGGAAACAAGAAAGGTACGTGGGGGCCAGGCATGGTGGCTCACACCTCTAATCCCAGTACTTTGGGAGGCTGAGACAGGAGGATGGCTTGAGCTCAGGAGTTAAAGGTTACAGTGAGTTATGATCATGCCACTGCACTTAAGCCTGGGCAACAGAGCAAGACCCTATATCTAAAAAAAAGAAGAAGAAGAAAGAAGAAGGAGTAGGAACAGGAGGGTACATGGGTTCTTTGTTATTTTTTACAACTGCATGTGAATCTACAGTCATTTCAAAATAAAAAGTTTAATTTAAAAAAATAGTTTATGAATTGACCAATGAATGGGTTTAGGCAATAGAAAACATTAAAATGTGCAAGTAAAAGGGTAAAGTATGTTGAGAAAGATAAAAGTAACTGTTTTTTAGCATTACAACATTATTGAGATACAATATACATACCATACAATTTACCCGAAATATAATATTCAGTGGTTTTGGTATATTCCCAATGTTGTACAACCATCACCACAATCAATTTTAGAAGCTTTACATTATTCCAAAAAGAAACTATGTACCTTTTTGCAGCCATTTCTCATTTCTCTCAACTATCCTCAGCACCATCAACAACCCTGTCCCTAGGAAATCATTAATCTGCATGTTGTCTCCATAGACATGAATATTCTGGACATTTTATATAAATAGAATCATACAATCAGCAAGAAAAAATGAAATGACCTCATTAAAAAGTAGGCAAAGGACATGAACAGAAACTTTTCAAAAGAAGATTGACTAATGGCCAACAAACATATGAAAAAATGCTCAACATCTCTAATCATCAGGAAAATGCAAATCAAAACCACAATGAGATATCAAGTAACCCCAGTGAGAAAGACTTTTATCAAAAAGTCCCAAAGAAACAAATGTTGGCATGGATGTGGAGAGACAGGAAAATTCATACATTACTAGGGGAACTGCAAACTAGTACAATCTCTATGGAAAGTAATATGGAGATACCTCAAAGAACTAAAACTAGAACTATCATTTGATCCAGGAATTCTACCACTGGGTATCTACCCAAAGGAAAAAAAGACATTCTATAAAAAAGACATCTGCATTATAATGTTTATAGCAGCACAATAAATAATTGCAAAGATGTGGAATCAACCCACGTGCCCATCAATGCATGAGTGGATTAATAAAATGTGGCATATGTATACCATGGAGTACTAAGCCATAAAAAAGATGGTGAATTAATCCCTCTTGTATTATTCTTAATGTGGCTGGAGCCCATTCTTCTAAATGAAATATCACAAGAAAGGAAAATCAAGCACCACATGTACGCCCCACTAAACTTGTACTAATTGGCCAAAACTTATGTGCACATATGGAAGTAACGTTCATCAGGTGTCAGGCAGGTGGGAGGGGGGAGGAGGAGATGGTAAACTCACACGAAACTAGGGGGTGCATGCTGTCTTGGGGATGGGCATGCTGGTAGCTCTGACTCGGGCAATGTAAAGGCAATTTATGTAACCAAAGTATTTATAACCCCATTATACTCTGAAATAAAAAATAAAATAAAAAAATTGATTCAAGATGGATAAAAGACTTAAATGTAAGGTAAGAAACCATAAAAATTCTAGAAGAAAACATAGCAAAAACTCTTGCAGATATTAGCCTAGACAAAAAATTTACAACAAGGAGCCCACAGGCAATTAAAGCAACAACAGAAATTAATAAATAGGGTTTAATTAAATTAAAAAGCTTCTGCATAGCCAAAGAAATAATCTACAGAGTAAATAGACAACTTACAGAATGGGAGAAAATGTTGACAAACTATACATAAGATAAAGGGCTAACATCCAGACTCTACAAAAAAACTCAAACAAATCAGCAAGAAAAAAACAACCCCATTAAAATCTGGCAAAAGACATGAACAGAAGCTTTTCAAAAGAAGATAGACAAATGGCCAAAAAATATATAAAAAATGCTCAGTGTCACTTAATCATTAGGAGGAAAATGCAAATTTAATCCACAATGTAATATGGCTTTTATTAAAAAGTCTAAAAATAAATGGATGCTGGTGTGAATGCAGAGAAAAAGGAATGCTTATATTCTGTTGGTAGGACTGGTAATTAGTACAACCTATAAGGAGGAGTATGGAGATTTCTCAAAGAACTAAAAGCCGTAGACCTATCATTCATCTAGCAGTCCCACTACTGGGAGTCTACCCAAAGGAAAATAAGTCATTTTATCAAAAAGACAGCTGCCCTTGATTGTTTATTGCAGCCCACTTCACAACTGCAAAGATTTGGAATCAATTCATTCATCAGTAGATTAAAAAATGTGGTATATGTACACCATGGAGTACTACTCAGCAATAAAAAGAAATGAATTCATGTCTTCTGCAGCAATTTGGATGAAATTGGAGACCATTATCCTAAATGAGGTATCTCATGAATGGAAAAAACAAACACCATGTTTACTCTCCAATAATTTGGAACTAATTGATGGGCACACCTGGACACAGAAGTAAAAATCGTTGGAAAACAAGAAGGGGGGGGAGGAGGGAGGGGTTGAAAACCTACCTAACAGGTACAATGAACACTATTCAAGTGATGGGGACACTTATAGACCTGAATAAAGCATTATAAAACTATTCATGTAACAAAATCATTTGTATAACCTTAATATTTTGAAATTTAAAAAATATTTTATATGTCTATATTATATATATTACTATATAGAGTTTATAGTATATGTCAAAATAGAATTCCATAGCCTCAAAATTATAATGCCTACAAATCATTTCCCTCTCTTGAACATATATAATTAACATACTACTAAAGACTTTCAGAAGTACTACTGTATATACTTCTGTTTCACTTGTATATTATTTCACTAGACAAATATTTATTTAGCACCTATTCTGCAAGGCATATAAATAAATAAATTTTTATCAAATACCTGACTATCCATTTATTTAACTTATTTTCCTACATCATTTTGATAATATTTATATTACATGCTTAAGAGTTTTCAACATTAATGTTTATCTCTCAACATATATTTATTTTTGCAATGTGTCTATTGAATGTTAGGTAAAAGGGAGAATTATAAAATAATTGTTTAAAATGCATCCTGCATTCTAAATGTAGATTAATATCACTTATTGCATTGCATGATGTATAAATATTAAAGAGAAAATAATTAAATATAACATAAGCTCTTGTTTTAATGGGAGTTGGAAGGTAAGGATATGAAGAAGGTGGAGAGCTGATCAGATCTTTGAAGGAGGTAGGTAACAGAATGGCATGAAAATAAAAGTATAATTAATAAACTTAAACACTAATACTTAGGGGGAAAACCTCAGGAGGACATTATTTTCTACATACCCTTCTAAGTGTCCATTTTTAGCCAGTCTAAGCTTGTTTTACCTCATATGTAACTATACATAAATAAAGTCTATAAATAAACACTAATCTACTTGGATAATAAAAATGATTAATTAGCTATTATTGTAAAATGGAAAGTAGAATCATATTTTTAAAGGTAAAGGAAAGTAAAAATTTTATTTATTTTAGACCATTAGGTGCTGTGGGATGCAGGTTATTTTGACTATCACACATCATATTCATTAAAAAGGAGAAATAGAAATTTTAAAGAAACCTTTAGTTACTACTTTGACCAAGTTATCAAATGAACATCACTCATAGCAAGACATGCTGCTATCATATACTCTTTGATATAATGTTCAGAGAGGGGCACAACATTATTTCTGATTCTAACCATGGAGATATATCAGACAAACGCTAATTAAGAGATAGTCTACAAACTAACTGGCCAGCACTTTTCAAAATATCAAGGTCATGAAAGACAAAAAAAGACTGAGGATCTTAGAAGATGCTAATGAAACATGGCTACTAATTGCAATGTGGAATATTTAATATGACACTAGGCCAGAAAAAAAATATTGATGGAAGCAGTAGAATACGAACAAGTCTAGTAGTTAATGCTTTTGTACCAATGTTAATTTTCTAGTTTTGATAAACATAATCATTTAGGGAAGCCAAGTAAAGAATATATAGGAAACCTTTGATTTATATTTGTAATTTTTTTGTCAATGTGAAATTATTTCAAATTAAAACTTAAAATATAGAAATAAAATAAAACTTTAATAAATGTTTAACCATTTTTTCTTCTATGTATTCCAATTTTCCCTTAAACCCATTTATAAGAAATTATTCTTAAAGGATTTACCATCTTATTAAAAAACAGTATGGTAGGCAGAATAATAGTTCCCCAAAGATGTCTATATTCTAATCCCTGGAACCTATAATATGTAATTTTACATGGCAAAAGAGAATTTACAAGTGTGATTGAGGATCTTAAAATAGGAAGATTATCCTAGATTATCTGGGATAATAAACACAAGAATGCTTAAAAGAGGGACGTAGAATATCAGAAGCAGAAAGACTTGTGATGATGAAAGCAGAAATCAAAGAGAATAAGAAAGATTTGCAGAAGTTACACCACTAGCTTTAAAGTTGAAAGGAGTCCATGAACCAATATAAATATCCTCTAGAAGCTGGAAAAAGCAAGAAAATGCATTCTTCCCTAGAGTCTCCAGAAGGAATACATCCTTGGTAACACCTTGATTTTAGAACTTCTTATCTGCAGAACTGTGGGATTATAAATTTGTATTATTTTAAGCCACTAAATTTGTAGTAATTTGTTACAACAGCAATAGGCATGTAATATAGATGATAATACACCCAATTGTGCTAGAGCGCTGCACACCACTTTTAACAATTTTTCTTAGAATGCAAGTCAAATCATTTCTGTTTCCACTGTCTTTGCATGCTTAATTTATGTCAGAATATCACTGAAGAGGAATTTAAGTGAAATTTTATGCTCATATCATCAGAGATTTTACTCAATTTACATCAACATCATAATCACTGTTGAAGTCTCAGAGGGAGCCTCCAACATATATTAACAGTACTCTATCATCTGGGGTGTAAAATGAAGCAAAAAAAAAAAAACCTCCCCTTTTTTAAAACTAATTGAGGCCAGTATCAAAATAAGACATTAATTTTATTGGTCTATGGGCCAGAGTCTCTAAGTCCCAGAATTAGACCATTAGATCCTTGCATGAACCTAGGACATGAAAGAATGAAGAGATGTTGATATGATCTTGCTGATCAGATACATTCCCAAGAAAAGGTTAAAGCTGAGCCAATGACCCCAGTTATTCTTCGATATTTATCAATCATAGAAAAGACAGATAAAGATCCAGAAGTATGGCAATTTTATTTCTTTCAGTAGAGAGAAGAAACATTCCCAAGAAACTCCCATCACCATCGTCATTGTCATCAGCATCACCATCATCAAATAACAGCAGCAATAATGTGATGTCAAGGCAAAATAATAAATACAAATTTAAATTGTATTTGTATTATAATATATTTTACACGTAACTAGATCATGAGAATGTTTATTTTACTGGACTTTATTCTTATACCACATTCTTAGTCACTCTCTAATCTGTATGTAATAGTGACTATAATTTTGCATATAGGGATATCTAAATGTTTTTTAGCATGCTCATATCTATTAAAAATAAATCAAACCCCAAGTATACAAGTATTTGTTGATTTATAAATCATGTACATGTGCTATTATTACTAACAATCTATATAATAAATACCATATGTATCAGTGCTTAATTTTTTCTTATTTCCATATGAAAATGAACATAAACACATAGAACACTCAACAGAAGGATTTTCTTATACACCAGAGTTTCTAGCAATTCATGTAGAAGGTCACATACCTATATTAAGTGTCCTAACTTAAAAACTCTTCTAATTTTACCAGGAGACTTTTAGTGCATTCTCAGTATCGTAGCAATTGTATGCTTCAAACAGGAACCCTAGAAAGCATTTCCCGTATTTCTGTAGAGGAAGCCTCCATAGGAGACAGAAAAGGTCTGGGAAGGAGGTGAGTAAAGTCCCTTCCTGTGCAGAGTACCCAAACGGGGGTGGGGGAAGTAAATAAATGAAAAAATAAATATCTAAGCAAACAAACATTGTTTTTGCCTGCCACAAGGAGGAAGCCAAAATAGAAATTATAGCCTAATACCATAAAATCTCTAAAATGGGCATTACTTTATAAAATAATTATAATTGATGGGCTTTTCTTCCTCCCCTAGGTTTCAGAGCACAGTTCAACACAGCTCACAGACTGGCTAGTGAGCTGATCTCTCTGATGATTATGACTGCTACTGATCAAGTATAGGATTTTTCTTTGATACTTTCATATATTAGATTACTCTTAATATTGAATATCATTTTCTTTTGAAGTAAATCTAGACAGTAGCTGTTGGTACATAGCCAAACATAAGATCATTCTTTCAAAGTGTTAAATTCAATAAATGCTTAATTGAATAAATACGTACTTCAATCATTCTTCCTCTGCTACAAATTTCTGTTTTCATTTACATTTATTTCTGCTTTATCTTAATTTATTAAATATGTTTATCATATTTGATTGAACTTTTGATTATGAGCCATATGGTTTCTAATAGTGCAGGGAGATCAAAGTCTAGGAAGGCCAACAAGCAAGTAATCAAATAATTTCAAGTGAGTATAATATGTACTTAAATAGAAAAAAGTATAGGAGTCAGGGCTGTCATATAGGAAGAAGTAACTAACTTTACCTAATAGGTTGAGAAAAGATTTAACAGCAAAGGAGATGCTTAAGATGGATCTTAAAGGACGATTAGGACTTCAGCACATGAGTTTATGGGTGAGCTGTTTCAGGTAAAAGGTAAGATCATATTGGGGACATGGCATACCATGATGCTGTAACTATGGTATGGCTAAATGCAGAATGAGAGAATAAAAGCCAAAGGGAAAATGAAGTAGGAGAGAGGACAGCCAGATTTTCATAAACCAAAGCTTATAATTCTATATACATAATGGAGAGATTCTGGAGCAAAATTCAATTTCCTTAATGTTACAAGCATTGAACACCAAGGTCACAATTTTAACATATTAGGACAGGTTGTTCTTCCTCTACATAGAAAATAATTCAAGCTTAAAATGAAAACAGTTGCCCTAATGTCTGAGTGAATTAACTGTGTGAATGTTTGTTAGTTGAGGTAGGGGAAGCAGTTGGGAAACAAATTTTTATTGATATTTACAATTCACAAGAAAAGATACAAGAATACATAGCCTGGGGTTCCTGATAGTGAGATAGGTTATGGTAGAGATTTCATATCATATGTTATTAACTTACCTAAACTAGCCACATTTTCAAGCTTATATCCTCCAATTGTTTTTCCTTTCTGCAATATACATGATAAAACCTGCTAAGATGAATCTTATCATACTTTTCTTTTCCTCTTATTGACATTGTGATTAACATTGAACATCCCATAAAACTCACAAATTATTATATAAACTGCTACCACCCTACATAGTGGGCTGATTTCTCACCAAGTTATTCACCTCATCTAAGGAATTAAAATTAAAAACTCATTCATTTCCTGATGATGGGAATATCTTCAACCTAAGCAAAACTGCCACAGGAAGATTTTAGTCTTTTCAAAAAATTCTTCACCAGGATTCATTGAACCAAATTTCTTAGAGAAATCATTACAGACCACATTATAACAGCAACCTGTGCTTCTTGATCAATTGCCAGATTCATAACAGGTAATTACCTCTTAAAAAAAAAAAACTCATCCAATATTTTTAAAATGTTGGATAAGATTCAAATCTTTCCCTAAAATAATGCCATATATTTATTTGCCTTTTAGTATACTTTACTGAGTGAAAGAAGCAGATAACAGTTCCCAATAGCATGCTGGGAATTGCGTAGCCTGTATAAGTGAATCTGTGAGTCTGAAAGTAGACAATATTTAGTGCATGGCAGTGTGAGGGCATATTATAACTTTTAATTCAAAGTATAAAAGAGATGACCACAAAATAAATTGAGCACAACTTTTAAAGAGCAATTGTCTTTAAGCAAGCATATATTGTGAAAGACCTGTACAGAAAAAATCAAGCTATAAATAGTATTCTTATAATACTCCACAAGTTGAAGCTTTAAATGTAGTATTTTGTCATATTTTTTCAAATTTTTAAGTTTACCTGCATACTTAATAATGATGAGTATTTTGTCTGATGACAATTAGACAATTAGTTCTGTTTTTATGGCCAGTCTGGTATTTGATAATAAGATTGTGGTTTTACCATAGAAAGAATGTATATATTTATATTCACTATGATAAGAGACTGGGTATGCAGGTATTTTTTTTTAATTTTCAAAGAAGGATTACTATAACAAATAGAATGTATTTCATAAAATACCATATCAAAAAAGCACGTAACTGGAAATGGGAAAAGTAGTAGACACTTTAATCTAATAAACACAAAAGACTTAATTTTCTTTTCCCAGAAGAAGTCAAATTAGATTCTTGTCTCAATCTATTGTAGAGTACTTTCTTTCATGTTCCTTTTTACCTGTTCACAAGGGTCTGACCAAAATTCATTATGAGGTAGTACTCAGATTTATACTGCTTCCTATATTTTCTTAATAAAATTTCCTTTAAAAAGAATTAGCATTCACAATGTGCCATGCCTTTTACTAATTGCATTCTATTCATTACCTCATTTAATTTTCATAAAATCCTGTGAGGTAGATGCTATTAAAATTTATTCTATAGATGAAGACAGGCTAAGAAGAGGAAAATATTTGATGAATACATACTGAATTGTTTAAAAAGCCTCACTTTTAATTCAAAGTCATGAAACTTCCTTTAAAACTTCTTTCCTGTGCTAGTATAGGTAGAACTTTTTTCACCTAAGTGTCTACCTATAAATACTATATCTAATCTTCAAAGCTCAATATTAAATATGCACCTTCTTATCTTCTATCACCAACTCATATTACAGTCCACATTCTTTTAAACTATAGCACTTTGTTTATTTGCTCAGTATCTAGCACATATTTTTATTGGTTTTTATATATTTTCTATATCTCTAACTTAATGTTAAAGCTGCTTGAGAGCAGAGAGGCCCAGTGATCTTTGTGTCTCCACTTTTATTGATTTTGGCATAGAGAATGTCCAATAGAACACTGAGTTTCTCTTACTACCGCTAATGGAACATTTATTATTTCCTAATGTCTCATGGGGACTTAATGAAGAGTAAGAACATTTACAGTGGAGCCCATCTTACAGTCCGGTCCTGCCTCTCCTATGATTTTCCCTGTCTAAATTCCCAGGGGTCTTTTGGAAGCAATAAATGAACATTTTAAATATAAAATTTAATTGAAAAGATATTTCTATTAAGCTTGTTTTCAGTTTTTAAGAGCTTGATTTTGTCATGATTTTTCAGATTTTTTGCTTTTTCCTGAGCAATTTTGAAAAACAATACAAGATGGAAGAAAAGAAAAATAGTGGAGTGAAAAAAAAAAAAGAAGAAAGGGAAAAAATCTCTTGGTTATAAATGCATTAGCATTAGAAGAATTTATGGCTCCTCAGACATTCAACCTTGCTCAATTAATTGTCTTCATGACTGCAATCCTGCAAACATACAGTTTTAAATGATGATTTAGAATTACTGACATCTGGAGGCCTCAACAAGAGCTCTAATTTGTATAAAGCCCTGGCATATCAAGGCTGTGGATATATTTTAGGAAGATGAGCTTATTCTTACTTTCAGAAATGCATATGATTTTGTTTCTTATAGTATCAATAGGATAACAGGGTTTTCTCTTGAAATTTAATTAATAGGCATAGCACATAGGAGATATGTCTTAACCTGCATGTTTCATGCTTTTACCTCTCCATAGAAAATATTTCAATCTTTGTGCTTTGGCTAATAGGCATCAAATAGTTAACCTTAAAAAAAAAGATAATCACTCACACATTAAAAAAATAAAAATTGAGAATATGTGCCACCTGATTTTTTGTCAGTAAATTGGCATAAGCACTAGAATCTCCAAAGATCTTACTAAAAAAAGAGGTAAAAGTCAACTCTTTAAAAATGACAAAAATTATATCTGTAAGAGTCCTTCTCTTAAGCTTCGAGTCTACAACTCCTAAATATGTTAACTTAAAAGCTTGAATCTGTCAGGGGTGGGGAACAGGGAATTGTTTAATAGGTATAAGTTGTAGATATCTGTTTCACAATAATGGGAATATACTTACTACTACTGAACTGTACAATTTAAGGTGGTAAATGCACAGGTTAAGATAATAAATTTTATGTTATACATTTTACCAAAACTAAAAAGAAAAAAATGCTTGAATGTATGTTGTAGTATTTGATCAGGACATTAAAAAGGCAAGTGAGGCTCTGCTTGCCTTCATACAACTTAAAATTTATGGGAGTTTATAGTATAATCCATAAGTAATTAATCACACTAAATAACCTAACTGTGCTACAGATAAAAGACTTTAGAAAATTTAAAGAAGGAGAAATCTTATCTTGGTCAGAGAACCATAAATGAGAAGTTTTCTTTCTGCTGAAACAGGGAAAAGTTTGTGAGGGAATTCTTAGCTATATATACACCAGTGAAATTTCTGTTTCAGAGTTATAGAGGATAATAAGAAGATGGTAAAACCTAATCCCCTTCAGAGGTTGTAGTTACTTTCGGTTCTATTTAAATCTTTTGCCTTTATTTTTAATAAAAGAATCCATTAAATGGGCTCCTCATGTCTGGGACTATTTCACAATAGGACATATTTAAAAATAGATTCTACAGGATTTGTGGTTTTAAAAAGCTTCAGAAGCTTCTGAAGCTTCTGACTGTAGTCAAAAAACATAATTTTAATACATATCTGGGCTGACTACAAAAAGAACTAAAAAATGAATGAGAAACTGAAAACTGATCAGGTGGGTTTAAGCAGTAAAAAAACCTCAAAAGACTGCATTGCTGTTGGTGCAAATGTAAACATGTGATCTTGATACTAAGCCTTGAGATAAAAGTGAGGTGAATAACTTAAACCTGAAATTCTCATATTAAGGCAGGGGCCATTTTGGAGAAAGAACAACATGATCTCGTATTAGTGGCACCTCATGTAGGTTGGCAGAAGAAAAGGCAATTCTTTTACTGATGAGGAAAGTTTTCTCAGTACAGGCCCCTGTGATACTATATATTATGTTCAAGTAAACAGGTACAATAAAAACTTACAAACACATAAAGAAACCATCCACTGGAGCTTCCAGATTTCTGAACACATCCAAATGCAGGGAGGGTGGTACACACTAACTTCTTGAGGACAGGAGTTTCTGCATTCAGGACATTTAAGAACCTTGCTCTATGTATCTCTTTATCTGGGTGTTTATTTGTATCCTTTAAAATATTATTTGTAATAAATTTTCAATAGTAAGCTTAAAAAATTAAAAGAAACCATTCACTATGCATGAGAGTCAACTGATATTTGAAAAATCCTATAAGAACTTACACTGGGGAAATGATACCCTCTTCAATAAATGGTGCTGGGAAAATTGGATAGCCACATGCAGAAGAATGAAACTGGATTCTTTTATTTCTTAATATATACAAAAATCAACTCAAAATGTATTAAAGACTTAAATATAAGACTCAAAACTATACTAGAAGAAAACCTAGGGAAAACTCTCCTGGATATTGGTCTAGGCAAAGAATTTATGACTAAAACCTTGAAAGCATAGGCAACAAAAACAAAACTAGGCAAATGGGACTATATTAAACCAAAGCTTTTTAGACGAAAGGAAACAAGCAACAGAGTGAAGAGACAATCTATTGAATGGGAGAAAATGTTTGCAAACTATTCATCCAACAAGGAACTAATATTCAAAATATACAAGGGACTCAAACAACTCAATAGAAAGAAACAAATAATCCCATTAAAAAGTGGGCAAAGGATATGAACAGACATTTATCAAAAGAAGACTTACAAATGGCCAATAGGTATATGAAAAAATGCTCAACATCACTAAGCATCAGAGAAATGCAAATAAAAACCACAATGAGATATCATTTTACCCCAGTAAGAGTGGCTATCATTTAAAAGACAAAAAATAACAGATGTTTGTGAGAGTGTGGAGAAAACAGAACACTTATACACTGTTGATGAAAATGTAAACTAGTGCAGCCATTATGGAAAACAGTATGGTGATTTCTCAAAAAAATGAAAAGTAGAATTACCATTCAATCCAGCAAATTTTGCTACTGGGTATCTATCCAAAGGAAAAGACATCAATATATCAAAGGGATACCTGCACTTACATGTTTATTACAGAACTATTCATAACAGCAAAGATATGGAATCAACCTATCTGTACATCCACAAATGCATAGGTAGAGAAAATGTGGCATATACACACAATGAAATACTATTTAACCATAAAAAAGAATAAAATCATGTCATTTGCAGCAACATGGATGGAACTAGGGGTCATTATCTTAAGTGAAATAAGCCAGGCACAAAAAGACAAATATCATATATTCTCACTTATGTGTGGGAGCAAAAATATTTGGTCATATGGAGGTAGAGAGCGGAGAGAGAAAACAGAGACTGGGAATAGTAAGTGGGGGAGTGGGAAGATGAAGACAAGTGGGTTAAAGAGCGCAAACACACAGTAAGATAGAAGGAATAAGTTAAATGATGGTTAGCAGAGTAAGGTGACTATACTTGACAAAAATGTATTTTACTTGGGTGATGAAGATGCTAAATACCAGGACTTGATGATTACACATTATATACATGTAGCAAAATTTCTCATGTACCCCATAAATTTGTACAAATTAAAAAATATATATTTAAATCCCAAATGACTTCAGATATTCAATTATCAGGAGGAGGTTATAAAATAATAAGCAGGTGGGAAATATTGATGATTCTCTTCTCTTAGTTCCTCATGGTTTTATTCATATAATTTTAACCAAAAGCGAAAAGCAAACAAACAATTTAGAAATAGAGTTGGCTCTTGAACAATGTAGAGTTTAGGGGTGCTGACCCCCTCACAGTTGAAAATCTCCTTATAATTTTTGACTCCCCCAAAACTGAAGTACTATTAACCTACTGTTGACTGGAAGCATTACTATAACATGAACAGTTGATTAACACATTTTTTGTATGTTATATGTATTGTATACTGTACTCTTACAGTAAAGTAAGCTAGAAAAAAGCAATTGTTAGGAAATCATAAGGAAGAGAAAATATATTTACCTCTCATTAAGTGGAAGTGGGTCATCATAAAGGTCTTCATCCTTGTCATCTTCATGTTGAGTAGGCTGAGGAAGAGGAGGAAAAGAAGGTATTTTCTTTTTTCTTTTTTTGCTATCTCAGGGGTGACAGAGGTGAAGAGGTTGAGGAGGTATAAGGGGATGTAGGAGAGACAGACACCCTTGGTATAACTTTCACTGAAAAATATCTGCATATAAGTAGAGCTTCACAGTTGAAAGTTGTGTTGTACAAGGGTCAAATGTATTTTTATTTTAACTGTAAAATTAATCTATACCAATTTTTAAAAATAAGACAAGTAAAGAAGAAAACCAAAGACTTTTCCATTCTATTCTCAACTTAATCTCCAGAGGTACCCCAGATAATACTTTGAGGCATATCCTCCCAGTCTTTTTTTCTCTATAGGTGTGAAATTTGTTTTATAAATGTGGGACTCCACTGTACACATGGGGTCTTCATCCTCATCATCTTCACATTGAATAGGCTGAGGAAGAGGAGAAAGAGGAGGGATTTTGTTGTGCTGTTTCATGGGTAGCAGAGGTAAAAGAGGTAAAATAGATGAAAGGGGAGGTAGGAGAGACAGGAACACTCAGTGTAAGTCTACAGAAATTCATCATAATTTTTTTTGACTTTTTGCTTTTCATTTATAGAAAAATGTTAGTATATGGTACCGACTCTTATTCTACTATTTGCTTTAATTTCTGTGCTCTTATCATAGAAGGGCCCATGTTGTAAAAGAAATCAAAAGTAGTCTTGTATAATCAAAACCTTTCTGCAGGATTGTCTAATGTAGGTAGTTTGCAGGCACTGCTTATTCTACTTCTTTTTCCTCATTTTTTCAGTACTGGTTTGAAAGCACTCATCTCCATCAAGTTATCTTCTATTAATTCTTCTTGTGTGGTGTGGTGGCTCATGCCTGCAATCCTAGCACTCTGGGAGGCTGAGGCGGGAGGATCGCTCGAGGTCAGAAGTTCGAGACCAGCCTGTGCAAGAGCAAGACCCTGTCTCTACTAAAAATAGAAAGAAATTATCTGGACAGCTAAAAATATATATAGAAAAAAATTAGCCAGGCATGGTGGCACATGCCTGTAGTCCCAGCTACTTGGGAGGCTGAAGCAGAAGGATTGCTTAAGCCCAGGAATCTTAGGTTGCTGTGAGCTAGGCTGATGCCATGGCACTCTAGCCCAGGCAACAGAGTGAGACTCTGTCTCAAAAATATATATTTAGATAGATAGATAGATAGATATAATTCTTCTTGTGTGGTGTCTATTAGCTCTGGAATTTCTCCAAATTCCACATCTTGAAATCCTTCACTCCCCCCACTTATTTTGCCATATTCAAAATATTTTTCATGATTTTCTTGATTGGCTTTGTAGTATATCCTGTGAAGTTATACACAATGTCTGGACAGTTTTCTCCAGCAAGAATTTATTGTTTAAGTCCTGATGTCTTCCACAGCTTTTCCTATACCAATGATGGCATCTTCAATGATGCAATCCTTCCAGACTTTTATGATGTTATCTCTATTGGTGTTCTCTCCCATAGAATTGACAATATTTTCTATAAAGTACTGTATGTAATAAGCCTTAAAGGTCCTTATGACCCCCCTGATCTGGAAGCTAAATTAGAAAGATTGTCTTTGGAGGCATGGGTTCTGGATGGCTAGGGGCATTGTTCAATATCAAGGGAATTTTAAAAGGCAGTCTCTTATTGGCAATGACTTTCTGACTTCAGAGACAAAGCCTCAGTAGAACCAATCCAGAAAGAAGGTTTTTCATTGTCCAGGTCTTCTTTTTTTTACAAACAAAAGACTGGCAGCTGGGATTTATCTTTTCCCTTCAAGGCTCAGAAGTTAGCAGATTTATAGATAAGGGCAGTCCTGATCATAAACTCAACTGCATTTTCACAAAACAGTAGAGTTAGCTTTACCCCTTCCTGCCTTCAACCCTGGTGTTCACTTCTCTTCCTTGCTGGTAAATGTCCTTTGTGGCTTTTTTTTTTTTTTCCAGAATAGGGCATTTTTGTCTACATTCAAAACATGTTCAGGCAGATATCCTTTGCCTTCAATGATTTTTTTAATGGCATCTGGGAACTCATCTGCTGCCTCTTGGTCAGCAGAAGCTGCTTCTCCTATTATCTGGACATTTTTTGAGCTAAACCTCTTTCTAAAATTATCAAACCGTCCTTTGCTGGCATTAAATTCTCCAGCATTATATCCTTTACCTTCCTTTTGCTTTAAGTTATATATAATAACTTTGCTTTTTCTAGAATCATACTAGAATCTGTAGGTATGCATTTCTTATAGCAGTCCTACACCCAAATAAAAGCTGTACTTTCGATACAAGATAAAAAGGCATTTCACAAGTGCAAGGGTTTTGTACCTGTTGGTGTAGCTACAGCAGGGCTTCAGGAACTTCCTCTTCTTTTCTTACAATGACGCTTGTGCTGGATTAACTATCTTGAAATGGCAGGCAACCTCAATCTAGGTACATATTACCTAGCTGCAGACCTCAATCTAGGTACCTATTAAGCAATTCAACGTTTTTCTGTAATGTCATGACTTTTCTCTGCTTCTTGAAAGCACTTCAAACATCATTAGCAGCATTTCATATTGGTCCCATGGTATTATCCAAGGTTTAAGGTATTGCACTAAACATGATGAAAAATACACAAGAACCATGAGAGATTACTTTTTACTACCACACACTATTTATTGCCGAGGAACTGCTCATGTGGTGATGATTAGCTCACACAGTGATTTAAGCAGATACTTGAAACAACTGCATGCACCTCAATACCAACAGGTGGTGGCTATAAAATTAATACTGTAGTATGGTATATACTATGTTAGGTCCAGAGCTGAGAGAAAGATACACAAAGCCTCATATGTAGCAAAACGCTGCTTATATTGAGCATCTAGGTGCAGATGGGTGGAGACAAAAAAGCGTCCACTCCGAGGGAGGGGAAAGCCTTGGGTTTTATAGAGAATTTTTTCCAGGGGGAGTGAGTCTCACCTGTAGAGATAGGGGAGAGGGTAGCTTCATCCTTATCAGGGGGGATAGGAATGCCTGCATAGCTGCAGCTGTCTGTGGTTGAAGTTAGATTTGTAACCTTGGACTCTCCAGACTCCTGCAGCTTTTGTTTCACAGGCTTTATGATAACTTTTGGGTTCCCACCTGGAACAAACCTAACATACTACAATAAATTTTATCAGTTATAATTTAATATTGCACCCTTACATTTGTTTACTTTTTTTTTTTACTGTGAATGGCACCATGTACAGTCTGTAAATGATGTATACATAAATTTTGACAAATTTTAACATTTTATAATAGATGTATATTTTGTGATAGTAAATGACAAAATAGATTAGCATCTATATATATTTTATGCATTCATGACATGTAGAACTTTTTCCTAATTTTTTTGATATTCTAGGCTATGTGATTTATTTGCAAAATTTTTCAAATTGTTATAAATTTGTAAAAACTTTTCCAAAATATTTATTTTAAAAAATCCACATATAAGTGGCCCCACACAGTTCAAACCTGTGTTGTTCAAGGATCACTGTATTGTGGAAATATACTTTAGAGAGCGGATAGGAAAATCTTAAGTGTCTACCTTAGGAGAAATGTGTCTGGACTATATATATTAATATTTATTTTTGTAGACACAAATTACTTCCTATATTAATTGTTTTAAGTGGAAAATATTGTAAAATTACTATATTAACCACTTTCTTCAGTACAAACTTGTAAGCTTTAGAAAATATTTTAAAATACTCATTTATTTCTCCATTTATTAGCACACAGGTAGGGTTAGAAATTTAGGAAATAAAATGCAGAATGCTAAGTTATTTAAATTTCATATACACAACAGATAATATTTTATTTTATTTTATTTTTTTTATTTTTTTTTTTTTTTTTGAGACAGAGTGTCACTTTGTTGCCCGGGCTAGAGTGAGTGACGTGGCATCAGCCTAGCTCACGGCGACCTCAGACTCCTGGGCTCAAGCGATCCTCCTGCCTCAGCCTCCCGAGTAGCTGGGACTACAGGCATGAGCCACCATGCCCGGCTAATTTTTTTGTATATATATTTTTAGTTGGCCAGATAATTTCTTTCTATTTTTAGTAGAGACGGGGTCTCGCTCTTGCTCAGGCTGGTCTCGAACTCCTGAGCTCGAGCGATCCACCCGCCTCGGCCTCCCAGAGTGCTAGGATTACAGGCGTGAGCCACCGCGCCCAGCCCAGATAATATTTTAGTGTAAGTGTGTCTCAGAGGAACACTTAACTAGGCATCCTGTATTTTACCTAATGGCTGATCATATAAGTCGTCTGCTAGGTACTAAAGGGCAGAACAAGAGGGACACAATCTGTCCTTATGAACTTTATAATCAGTAATGTCTTGAAAAAAGTGTAAAGAAAATAATATTTATAAATATTTTTAAAATGAAAGAGATTTTCTATCTCCCATCTTAAGGATTCTATCATGGCTGATTGAAATAGACAATGATTCTGTAATCCTCTGAAATAAAGACTCTAGTTTTTGTCTCCAGCTTTCATGTTTGACTTTCAAGTTAAAATGCCAGTGTGTCTACATACCTTCTTTACATCTATTAATATCACAGTCTAGTTCCAAAAAGGGGGTTGATCCCTATAGCTAATTTTGGAATAGGTGAGGTGTTATTATTATACATATTTCTCCACTTCAAAAGTTTCCTTATATTAAAGTCACTACATGGGTTTTGTTATGGGACTGTCAGTGAAATTTGAAATAGAGAATAAATATCAAGATGGATTTTTGAGATTTAATTAGGTCATTTATTTGAAGAAGATTTTTAAGTATTCTATACAGCAGCTATATGTGTATGCTAAATAAATTCAAATGAAAAGGTGACTAAATAAATGTCTTGCTTAGATTTCCTTTTCTCCAGTTATTATAAAAATTATCCTTTCATTGACTAAGAAACAAATCACTAAGCATTAATGTACATATCTGATTCAGAATTGGAGTTGTATATCTGGAATGTGCTCTCAAATTCCTTAATATAGGGAAAACTCAATGCTTCCTCTGCTGCCAGTGTTTGTAATTGCGTCTCTTAGTTTTAACGTAAGTCATTTCATATATTCTTGAAAGAAAATTGTTCTCAACAAGAACTTTTAGAATGCCTTTTCGTCATGTTTCTTAGGATTCTAAACCATAGTTACACACAGCTTTTTTTTTTTTTTTAAAGTCACCAACACATTTGATCTCTTGGAAGTTTGTCTGCAATCTGGTATGCTGGAGCCAGACTTCTCAAAAAATTCAGGGCTAGACAATATAAATTGGCATGAAGGATTTTTGCCATTGACTTGATGGAATAAGGAAGGAGGCTAGGAATTAGAGATACACAGTAGACACAATTGAGTTGATGCTTTTTAATTACCCTGTATCTTTGCTGGATAATGCATTCTACAATCAGCCTGAGTGCAATGACTTCGATGTGGTGTATTATAGATTGATAAACATAAAGCCCAAAGCACACTGTTTATTTGATACTCTGATTGTTGAAAATATAGTTTTAGATAAAGTAGATTGCTTATTCCCATTTTTTTTCCTGATAAAGGATGTATAGAATTTGATCAGAGCTGTATAATTGATAAACTGAAAATATTTCAGGGTTGGAAATAATATCAGAAATCAATTTCTCCCCTTGTTGATTTGCCTATTACCTTCCTCTCCAAGTACTAAAGGACAATTTAGGGAGAAAAAATATAAAGAAAATTAGAGAGTAGTTTAAAAGGCACAGCTGTGTACACATGTATTCCCCTAGTAAACATTAGAAAATGCATGAAGATGAGATGGGGAGGGGAATAAAGAATCCGGGAAGAAAAATGTATAGAAAAATGATAAGACTAAGACAGAAAGGGAAGTTTTGGTTGTTGCAAACTTTAATTTTAATTTGAATACTACCAACTAGTTAAAGCAAATGATAGCATAAACATGCTTTCCAAGACAGTGTGTTTCATTTTCACAAAAGAAAAGTGATTTCACTGAACTGTGTGGGAAAAGGAGACACTTTAAATAAAAGCAATTTCTAAGAATAGAATGCTGTTTGAACCTCAGATGACAACATTGAATACATTTTGACATATCATGTATCAGCCTTTAGTTTAATGGTATTTCATGCACACATTTCCTTTTTTCTAGAAACAGATTAGAATATACTTATATTTTCCATTATTCCTTCCATTTTCTTTATTTTTCTGCAAAACACTTTTTATGGTTGATTCAGGTTGTATTCATTGACATGCATTTATAGCAAGCTGTGAGCATTATCCTGAATATATGTTCTCTGCTGGATGCCAAGCTATCAGATTCTCTTAAAACTGGCTATGTTGGATTTACTAGAATAAAATAGAAGACAAAAATATAAAGAGACTATTTATATGCAATGGCCAAAATGTCTGTGGTTCAAATACATATACATATATTAATATATACACACATATACATGCATGAGCATATATACGTGAAAATTACATATATAAAATTGTATGCACATATACATAGTCATATTTATTTATTATTAAGAGAAAGTTCAAGAATGTTTTCAACATCCATGATAGCTAATAATGGCTACATGCCAGATCATATGCTTTTTGCTATATGTGCATCATTTCATTTAGTCCTCTCAAAAATCTTATCAGCTGGACACTAATAATAACTCTTTTGTAAAGAAGAAGAGACAGGGCTTTTATAGGTTAAATAGCTTTTCTACAGTTCCACACCTAGGAAGAAGCAGAGACAACATTTGCTCTAAAAAGGTGTGAGGTAAATTAAGTATATGTAACCATATGCTGTATTTCTTTTCAGCAACAAATGAAAACTAGAGGATATATGAGATATTAAACTGGTAAGAACACATACTATGCTTGATGTTAGCCAAAGACCAAAAGAATGAGATCTTGTCATTTGCAGCAACATAAATGGAACTGGAAGTCATTAAGTTAAGTGAAATAAGCCAGGCACAGGAAGACAAATATCACATGTTCCCACTCTTATGTGGGAGCTAAGAAAGTGGATTTCATTGAGGTAGAGAGTAGAATAGTGGTTACCTGAGGCTAGGAAGGGAAGGGGGATGAGGAGAACATTCTTAAGGGTTAGAAAAACAGAGAGAAAGACTAAGTTCTAGTATTCAATAGTACAGTAGGGAAATCATAGTTAACAATAACTTACTGTATATTTCAAAATAGCTAGAAAAGAATTGTAATGTTTTCAACAAAAAGAAAGCATAAATGCTTCAAGTGGTAAATAATCCAATTACCCTGATATGATCATTACATATTGTATACAGGTATCAATACATAACATATACCCCCAAAATATATACAACTTTTATATACTAATAAAAAATTTAATAAAAAGAAAAGTAGAGGAAAGTGAAGGAAGAAAACCAAGGGATGGATCTAAAATGAAACAATAAGTTAACCTAAATTCTATACCCTAAAAAATTATTCTTTTCAAATGAGTGATCACAAATTATGCTAGACCTTCTAGAATCAACTACAAAATATTGTCAGCTATGTATTTTATAGATTCTATGGTATGAAAAAAACTCAGAATTAAAATTATTCTCAGAAACAAGACCAATAAGAAATTTCATTTGGATATCCACTTTAAAAGAACATTATGTCAGATAATGCACAATGTTCTAAAATAACAATGCAAAAACAAAATACTTATTAGAGCACGTAAGTGTAGATTTATTACCCAGAGCAATTTCGCAACACATCCCTCAAAGCAAGGTTATTATCATCAGCCCTTTGATATGGCTGGGAAAAGGAAGCAAATACTGGAAGAGTGAGTATACCACATGTGATCCAAGCTCATGGAGTGGCAGAGTAGACATTGTAATTCATTACTCTAAGGACTTCTTATAGAAGAAATTATTTTATCAGTTAGGTAAATAGAAATTCCATCATTAAAAAAAAAGTTGGGTCAGTATATTTAATGAAAATTGAGGGACCACCAATGGATTCCTGCCATTGTGGAAGATGTGGTAACTCCGAGATGAACAAAAGGATTATCACTATCACTTTTGTGTATGTGACTTTGGTTAGGGAGAGTTGTCTAGAATTCCAGTGTGTTTGTTTATTTTTTTAATGTCCAAAAATCTCATGAAAATATTGTTATAGGGTGATTTGTGCTCCTCACAAGATGTGTTAGAGCTCTCAATATCTCAGAATGTGATTTTATCTGGTATGGAGATAAGGTTTTTGCAAAGATAATCAAAGTTAGGATGAAGTGATGGGGTTCAGGACATACTACCCAAAACATGGCACTTTGGAATATTGGGTATTTCAAGCTAAAGAAATTTAAGGAATGACTTTAGACCTTCCCCTGAAGCAAGTCATAAAACCTAGGAAGGATTTTCTGTCCCTCTCTTGAAGTAAGACATAAGACCATCATGTGAGAAGTACCCTCCCTATACCCAGCAGAAAGGAACATCCTTACCTCTGAAGATGAAGGGACACAGAGGAATCAGAAAATACAGGTCTTGCTAAGTTTCCCACAGTTTGTTACCCTTAGCTCATACTCTTCTTTTTGGCCTGTTATATTTCTCCATTATTTTCCATTTGTACCAAGCCTGCTATAAAAATATTCAGGTTTAACTGTTTCTTTGGATCTTCATTTACTTATGAAGACTCCCATGTAACACAAAAGTTGTATTACATAAATGTGTATGCTTTTCTCATGTTAATCTGTCTTTTGTGACTGGGGCCTGAGCCAATGAACCTAAGACGGTTAGAAGGAAAAAAATATTTTTCCTCCTCTACTGAGGTTATTAGGGTGGGCCCTAAAGCAATAAGATTGTCATTCTTACAAGAAGAGCAAATTTGGACACAGAAACACATACACATGCAGGAAAGACATTATGAAGACACAGAGAATACTACCATCTACAAGCCAAGGAGAGAGAAGTAGAACAGATCCTTCCCCAAAAACCCTTGGAAGGAACTGACTCTGCTGATCACCTGATTGCAAACCTTTAGCCTCCAGAACTGTGGGACGGTGAATTTCCATTGTTTAACCTACCCATTTTTCAGTCTTTGTTACTGGCAGTCTTAGCAAACTAATACAAATGTGCCTTAAATGTGATTGTTTTGAATAGTTTTTTTTAATGGGGGACTATGTCTTCTGTAGATGCACAGCAGGTTTATCTTTATTTCATTAGTCAAATTTTCAATTTAATTTTGAAGTTCCTTTTGTGTTATTTTCCTCCAGTATGATTTGATCTGCCTTGATCTTCCTTGATTTACTCAAAAGTTTTGGTCTACCGATTATTTTTCAACATTCTAAGAAGTTAATCTTTATTTGCCTATTTAAATAGGACCTTGGGACAGAGTCAAAGCATGCACACTTATTTGATACTTGAATTGAAAGTCTCTATATGAATTATTTTAAAGGTGATTCAGGTAGATGTCACCCTGTCATAACATTTCAATGCCTTCACATTTATTCTACACTTACCTTTTCTTCAAAATAGTTTTATACTGCTTTTCTTCTGCTAGCTACTCAGAAGTTTATCCAATAGATTTCTTTTTCTTTTTTAAACATAAATTATATTTAAAGGATTTGGAAATAAAGGGATAAGTGGTAGAAATAATCATTAAATGCAAACTCTTTAAGGAATGAGGTGTGCTCATCGAGTGGAATAATTTCCTATAGATACTACCATTTGCAAGTATATCAAAGATATGCAAGTTTGCAAGTTGTTGTGGTTTCTGTATGTAAGATGCATACCAGTACAGAATGGTCTTATCTTTTATAACTTGTGACATTTGAAACTTTCACTTTATAACAACATTATTTAAAACATATTGGAATTATAAAAAGAATGGATTCTGATTCTTTCTCTTGAGATGTCATTAATCTAGTTGCTTTTCCTTTCTGTGACTTAGTTTGATCAGCACAATGACCAAAATATACACTAGGGTTTTTTAATAATTGAATCAGATTAAAGTCTAAAAGTCTTGCAAACTTTTCACAGATATAAGTAATATTTACAAATATGAGATATATCCTTCAGTCTACTTAAAGTTAGGTTTATAGACTCTTTAAATTTCAAAGTTCTATAACTACTCTAGTCTTGTGACTAAATAATTTGTTTAATGTATATAAAATGTTTTTTAAAAAGTTTTCTTTAATCATGTCCACTCTGTTTCAACACAAAAGAGTTATACCATTTTGGAGATATATTTTTCTAATAAGTAATGATAATATATGCCATAGTTTATGTGTCTGACTTTAAAAAATATATTCTTTTAACATTACTTTGATAGTTACTGGAAGAGAAAATGATAGCTTAGAATATTCTGTGGATGATAACACTTTGATCACATTAATTCTTGTTAGTTTAAGTGATTACATTTGGTCTCCAGAAAAATTTTCATTCATATCAGATAACCAGATGCTTGTTTTACCGATTAAGATACTGTGTTTTCCCTTAACTTAATTTCTTGTAACAAGGCTATTTTTCAGGGTATTGAAATTTTTTATAACATGGAGAAATACATGCTTTATGACTTCTTTACAAAGTCATTTACATATAAATGAGCTCCCCTCTTATCCTCCTCTATTGCCTTCATTCTGCAAACATTTGCATATTCAAACAAGTCTTTCAGACCACATATTAAGTTCAAGCACAAAAAGAATTTACAGTATTGCATTTTGGGAAATAGTGATGCAATGCTACTACTTATTTACTGAGTTCCCATGGATCTCTCAGAGTCAGACAGTATACGCACTAAGATAAAAAAATAATAATTAAAATTAAAGAGTAAAAATAGACTCAGAATATAAGCATAAGAAGGGCCTCAAGAACTTGTACTACAGAGATAAACTTTTCATGTATTGATTATTAACTTATGTGCTGGGAGTTTGAACAGTTGAGTTTGATTCTTTACTTTGTAAGCAAATTAACTGAATAATAGTTCAGACCTGTCTTTACTATACAGATTCAGCTGTAGCTATTCTTTCATAAAAATAGCACAACAACTATTTATATTTATGGTATGATTTTACTTTGATCATCACATTCATTCTAACTACTCTGTACTGAATATTCATCATAAAAATATAGACTCAGTTAAAATTTATAACTAAAAATTCTATTTACTCAATTATTTCACTTTTATACATCTGTTTATAATTTACATAATTATTTTAATTATGATGTAGCTTCTGGCTTAAGATTTTCTGTTTTCATATATATATTTTTTAAATTACAAGATTAACAGATACAAATTGTAAGATTTAAAAAGTGCAAAGGATATGAAAGGAGTTACATTCTACCCTTTCACTTAACTCCCGTCCTAGTTTTCTGACTACTGATGATTCAGGGATAAAGCATGGCCAAATGCCATTGCAATTCATAGAAGGGTCACATTTTCCACATTATAAGACCCAGTCCAAAGTTGGCACAAATAACAACATGGACTCACACATGTGGGCACATATACACACTCATCCAGAAACACACAGCAAAATAAGCCTCTTCTCTAGACAGTACTCTCATTTTGCCTATAGTCCCCTTTTGCCTCTAGACCCCACCAGCCATGATCACAAATAAATTTTTAAAATATTATATTGACTATATCTTAAACTTTCCCAAAGAGAGTAATCCACCATATTATTCATAAAACGTGCCAAAAAAAATCATTTCCACATCTTTTAACTTGGGTTATGTGCCCACTTTTTGGTGTAGACTATTCTCCTTCAGTGTGTTCTATTCATTACTTTTTTGGGAAAGGACTGATAAGTTTCCTTCTTTGAATTTAATGTCCTGATATTTTCTTCCAGGTATTGCCCTCTCAAGGCATCTAAAGTATTCCTTGATCACACCAATGGTTAAAATGATTCCACTCTATAGGTTGCTGCTTATCTATATGTGTGTGTACACTCTGCACACAGAGTGGAAATAGAGAAAAGAGATGGTTGGTAAAGATAGTTTGTCCTGAAATGTCAGGAGGTTTGACTTGTCTTTTATTCTCAGGACATTCCAAATAAAATATGATTTGGAGAATATTGAGGCAACTTCCTATCTTTCAGAGAAACGAAGGGATTATAAACTGTCATATATTTTCTGGAAAATAATTTGACACTATAAAAAGTTACAATAATATATTGAACAAGTAATATCATTTTTAGCATTGTACACCAATAAAATAATAAGAAATTCAAAGAGTCATGAACAAAGATGTTCTTTGCTACATTGTTTGTCACCCATAGGCCAATCAGTTCATACTAATAAGTTGTTGTATATCTTTATAAAAGATTCAGTCAATATAATAGTGTTTTTAAGGAAATGCAATAAGAGAAGTATTTATATTCCCAACTGGGATAATCCAAATTAGCCTTAAACAACTATGAATTATTTTGGCATTTTTAGTTGCCACCAGCAGCCCTAGGTAAGGAGTAGCTGCTCCTCCAAAACCATCCCACTAACAAGTTTTAATGAGACAAAGTCTCTGGTCCTTCTCTGCCACACATATTGACTTTTATTTTAAGCGTGCATTTAGTAGGAAAGTGAAAGAAAAGTTCTATAAGATATTTTTCAGAGTTCTCAAACATCCTCCATAGAAAGCAACTGGGACCATATTCCAGCTATGTTATTCATCTAACCACCCAATAGGATCATGTTAACTAGGGATTCTCAGAAAGGGATCAGAATATTGCAGATTTAGGGATCAAGCCTTGGGAGTCTTCCCAACATTACATGTTAAAGTGCTTCTTAAGTTTTTATACCACGCTAATGCAAAGGTGGGGAAGTTGCTCTATTCTAGATAATCCATTCATTGTCAATATCATTTCTAACATGCATTTTGCTAATTAACTAATTTCATCAATAGAAATTCATTTCCATTATAGATTATACAAAGCCTCTGGTGCAGATGGGCATAAAGATGGCTAAATTATTCACTGTAGCAGCCTCTGCAGTGTGGTATTTCTGAGAAATGCTAGTTGACCACTTCTGGAGTGTGAATTACTGATTGAGGGACTAACAGGCCCTAGAGCACAGCTTAGACAATATAATACATTGTGAATAATTCTAAAATTGCAGACATGAAAACATATATAAAAATTTATTTAAAGACCTAGCAAAATATTGTATATACACTATTATTTGAGATATATTAAAATACATAAGTATAAACTACTACTGGAAATTATATCAACATGTTAAATTTGTTTGATTATGTCATTTTTATTTTCATCCTTATAGATATATATTTTATTTTTTAGAAATCCCTTAGCAAACAAATACTATAGAATAAATAGAGAAATAAGAAATTATATTGCTTAAACTAAACATGCATAGATTAAGGGAGGAAGGTGTCACAATCTGTGTTAAAGGCAACTGAATACCTCCAATCTGATCCTTCAAGTATGTTCTCAAGAGTCCACTATGTCAGGATCATTGCATTGTCTATGCCTTCAATTTGTATAACAGATGACTCTCAACCTTCTTGTATTTTACTTTCTATTCTTTGCTTGCTTGATTCTTTTAAGGAGAACAGTGATGCTGTAAGGGCAAATATAAATTAAAAATAAGAGGCTTAATTCTCCCCATAGAAAATAAAGAAAGGAATTTCCGTGTTTTCCTTTTTCTTAGAAAACTTGTAATTTTCTTTAGAAAACTTTTAAGTACATTCTGTATTTCTTGGGAGTGTACGTAAATCCTCCTAAAACTAAATGTGTCTTTTTTTAGTTTTATGACCCAGGAATGTCTTTCTCAAGGATCTGGAACCATCTCTTTGGAAGGTAAACATCCAGGGAAGACAGTGCCACTATTTCCCATTTTCTGTGTGAGGGTAGGAGCCTGACTTCAGCTGGCTTCTGGTTCCAAGTTTCAAAATTATCTTCTGTCATGAAGATATGAGCAGTTTATTATTATTATTTTTTTGAATAAAGCCAATTAACTAACAGATGGTCACCTCAATTACCAGGTGAATTTAGGGTGAACTACATGTGACAAATGGTGGTGTCAATTCTTCTTACTTGATGACTAGTTACTGTTTAGCACACGTATGTAATGGATTGCATCTGCTTGGCTATATAAAAAGCTAAGATTTCTTTCTGTCTTCGCAATCTTTTAACAGATTGCCTGTGATGCACGTCACATTCCTGTCTAATAGTTTTTCAACAATAAGATTGTCATCTTTCTCTTTTACTTCTGTGGGGATATTCTGGGTTGGGAGAAGATTTTGTTTTTAATTATATTTCCCCAATAACACATACTTTCAAAATTCGTTTTGAAATATATTTTTAAATCTATCACTTATAAATAACAACCATTTCTTCTGAGAAATCACCAGCCACATATATATTTGCTCTCAAATCTGCATGTCTTGCTTATTTTTCAACTTTGTTTTTATACCCATGTGTGTATCTATTTACAAGATTAAAAAATACAACTTGTAAAATGTTAAAGAATAGAAAGAAGGACATAAAAGGAATTAAGCTCTACCCTCTATACAGTTGATACTCAGCATCTCCACCTCTCTGAGATAACCATGGCAACCAACTGGCATTTTTTTCACACCCTTCTCCATGTACCTATAATTCCATATATTAAATAAAAACATCCTTGAAATCTGTACAGTACTAGATTAACTATGGGAAATTTTAGAATGCCATGAGTGTAACACTTAATTTGATAAGGTAAATTTCCAAGGCCCTCCATCTCTATACTTAGGCATGCGGCTTTTGATAACATAAAAAAAAAAAAAAAAAATTACACCAGATGGAGTTAAACAGGCAGAGTTTATTTAGTATTATTGCAATAGGAGAGAGAGATTGAACTCTGTTGAAATGAGAGTTGATAAGTACTGGGATAAGTTAATGGAAAAGTCCTGGAGGACATTAAGGGGAAGTTGGTCTGTGTGATTAGATTATGTGTGTTTTCTAATTGGCACTTATAAAAGTTAGTTTTCAACCTTCTTGCAGAGACTGGTATATAGCAACTCTTATCTTTCTTGATGATTGCATTCCAAAGGAATGGCTCCCAGGTTCTTGAGAAAGACATTTTTGTGTTACAAAACTAGTCAAGAGGCTGGGAGAAGATTTACATCTAAAAGGGGTAGAGCAAAAAACTTATATTGTCAAGTTTCCTAAAATATATGCTTTTAAAAAAAAGAGGTCAATGGTCTATAGTAGGGAAGAAACCTGTCTAACATTTAGTGAAGTTGAAGGAAATACTAAGGCCATCTTGGTCAATAATTAAGAACCTAGTTAGAGTTGTGAAATGACCTGCTAGAAAAAGATAAAATTCTAACCAGCATCAGGTGGCATATTGTAACTGTATATTTAGTCCTTTTCAAAATGTACATGATACACTATAAGCCCACAAAACTCATGTCCAAAAGCTAAAACTATCAACAGTTAGCTGTATGGAATAAGAAATCAAGGGGATTCTTTATGTGGGTAGCTTTTGCCAAAATAAATGCATCAATGTACATATATGTACCGTAAGTTCAGTACTTGTCCCCACAGCCCAACACAGAGCAAGGACAAGTGGTTTAAGGAAAAGGAAAGAGAAGTTTATTAATTTGATAACAAATGAGGAGGATGGCTGACTCTTGTCTTAAAGAACCATCATCTTCCCTTTTAGCAGAAATACAGAACTTTTAAAAGGGGGTTTTCAGCTTTGGGCTATTGCTGTTCAACTATAGCATCTCTGGTGAAGATGATCTCATGACCTCTGTTCTGTTGAGCCATCTCCTGTAGTTTAAGATACTAGAAACAAAGAACAAAGAATATTACTCTGCCCTTCTGATTACTAGCCTTGGCAGGGATGCAGGATTTAATTCCCAAAAGAGTTGGGGCAGGTGTGGTTTAAAGAGTCAGCTTGTAAAACAGTTTGCTCTTTTTCAGGCCTCTGTTATATATTAAGCTAGACCATGACATAGTCTACATAAATCAATATCTTCTTTTTAACCATAAGCATTATTAAAAACAAATTATAGTGATCACATTTACCATTTTAAATAACTGAACACTTCTAATTTCTCCAAGTGATCAGTTTATTATTTCACTGTCTCATTGACTGGAAATGGAAACCAACTATATTTTTCTAGCCATCATTTCAGAAACTAAAACAAAAACTGAAAAGCCAATAAATATTGATAAAACTTAGCTCAGTCAGCATGTCCAATAATCTAATAACTTCCACTTCTTTTGGACAGTTATTCATAGAACTACTTTAATCATGCTTTATGTTTTCTAGATTCCTCTGCCTTTAACCACATTGCTTCCTAATTAATTTGATATCACTAATTTACATCATCTATTGACACTTTCATAAACTTATGCCATGTTTAGAAAATTTCCAGTTGTATATATGAATAAATGTTTTAAATTTTCATTATTTGAAAATAAAAATTAGTAGTCATACATGTACATCATTTCTCCCATGAATATTACCTGTTCATGGTTAATTTCATGAATGGCATAAGCTATAAGATTACTTTATATCACCATAGACTGTACCTAATTATAATGAAGATAATACTTTTTGTCTTAACTTCTACTTTGTTTTAGTCTATTTGTACAATACACAGAAAATTGCTCAGCTTCTGGTCTACAGCCAGCAATTAACACCACTTAGCAGCTGTTAAAACGGGTAATCTCCTGTTGTTATCTTCATGTGGTTTAATTCAAATGCTAATTGCTCTCTGAGCACTGATCATAAACCTACCACATCTAGTATAATCTGCAGACACGTTGAAATAAAATAAATAATACTTTTTGAGGGAGAGGGGTGGTGATGGTGATGGTGGAGAAGAGAAATGTTCATGGGACTTTAAAATGTAAACCATGATAAAATGCAGTTGGGCAATTTTCAGAGGGATTCAGTACTAATGAAGTGCCAGAGTTAGAGCAAATAGAATTGTGTTGTCCACTATGCTAGCCACTTGTCATGTGTGGCTATTGAATATGTGAAATGAGCCCTAGTCCAAATTTGCATGTGCTGCAAATGTAAAATATGTATCAGATTTCAAATATGTATTACTAAGAAAAGAATGTAAAATACCTCATTGATAATTTTTATATTGATTGCATGTTGAAATAATATTTTGGATATACTAGGCTAAGTAAAAGACTGGTAAAATTAATTTCACTTATTTCTTTTATATTTTTTAATGTGGCTAGTAAAAATTTTTAAATTATATGTGATTCACAATATATTTCTATTACACAATACTGAACTACAGTATGGACAAATTCATAAGGTGCCTGGAATGAATAGAAACAACTGTCTTGCCTTTTCAGTTATATGACTTAAGCTTTGTGTAGGGAAGCATAAAAAAAGAGAAGTAACAAATTCATATCTCCCAATTAATGACTTTAGAAAATTGACATATTGTATTTTAAATTTCCTCAAACTTTAAAAAATTCATGTAAGATATAATTCCCAAAGCCAATCAAACTTCAAAAATGTAAAGGAAATTGAAATGTGGAAATGTCACTGAGAGAAGTAAAGCAGGCTGTAATTAATCAATTATTGAATAAATGGGAGGAAACAACATGCATTTTTAAAGTTATTTTTAATAAAATTGTGTGCACTTTGGAGCCTTCACCAGGCAGTGGGAAGCAATAGTTCCATCTGTGTGCAATTTCAAATGAATGCAAATTCTCCCCCACCCCCTTTGGCTCCAAGGCTAATGAGAAAATGGAGTGTGTTTTGGCCTAAATAGCCTTGTTTGAATATAACACTATTGATTTCCTTATGACTCACTTTCATTTTAATGTCTTGAGAGACAAGAGATCTTATTGGATGAGACAAAAAGTTGAAGTCCTGACCATTTGCGGTCATTAAGCGTCCCAGGGCACATTTTGCTAGAGAGCAGGATGGTTAGCTCTACCCTGGCCCAGTTCCAATTCAAGTAAGGATAGTCTATTCACCTAAACTCTCTATGCATAAACATGTTCAACAAGAAACAATTTCTTCTCAACTTTCATGCCACAAACTACAAACTTTTGTTTATTCTCTATCAAACTGCTGCCAACTCTCACTCCTTAAATCCCTAACTTTGAGTAAACTAAAAGTATATATAAAAACATAAAATCTTGTCTCATAGGACCATCGATATTTTACAGTGAACTGGGAAATTTTCATTATCATAATGTAGTACTATGTTAATTATGAGATAAATATATACTTTATAAATATAGAAATGCATGTCAATATGTGATGGCCTATACAATTTATACAATTTATTAAATTTTAGAAAAAAGCTGTTTATTTCAGCAAACACACATGTGTGTGGTATATACATGTGCCATACTAGACAGTAGAAATACAACCAACCAAACATAGTCATTATTTTCAAGAAGCTAAAGGTATGACAGATGAAACAGAAAACTAAGCAGATATTTGCAATATTAAACAGTAAAAGTTACCAATGTTATAAATGAAGAAAACAAAGAGGATGATTCCCTAATCCACATAGGACAGTTGTAGGAAAAGTGATCATATAAAATGGCCAGAAGTTTGATATTTGGGTTTATGTATAAAAGGAAGAATATCAATATCAGTTAAATAGAGGAAGTGGAATAGAGAAAGATAAACACAGAGAGAATAATGTCAGTAAAGTCAAGGAGGCTTGACTTGGAATGGGACATGCAAAGAACTCTCAGTGGTTTTGATCTGAGAATAAGTAATGTAGAACAGAGAAGAGCATTAAAAACAGGTGAGGGAGAGGCACGCCCTGGAAGGCTTTGACTGCACACAGTTTCTCTCTGTGTCTATTGATGTTATATTAATGTCACCTTGGAAACATTAAAATACAGACTCTTAAGCCTCCACCCTATTGCTAGCGGCGAAGAAAACCCAGGTGTCAGGGCTACAGTCTGTACCAGGCTCTTCAGGTAAAGCCCAGCAGTTTCAGAAAGAAGTACTGAGAGGTATCAGAGAATAGTTAAAAGTAGGGAACCTGTCATCATCAGGTGAATTTTTTCCAGAAGAGTAGAATAAGGAGCAAAAATAAATGCCACAAAAGAAAACTGTGCTTAGCATTTAAACCAATATTATCCCATTTAATTCTCACTCTATAGAATATTAAGAGTTAGACTATTATTGTGCACATTTTAAAGATGTAGAAACTAATGCAGAAGCAATAAATAACTTGTCAAAAACACACACAGACAATAGATGGCAGAACCAGTATGCAAGCCCAGCTATTCTAACTCCAGGGCCTGCTCACATCTATATTGCCTTCACAGTACAATATAATTTAAATAGTAACATCATCAATTCCCAGTGAAGTGGTAGGCTAAAAGAAAAGTGACAAGGTTGAGAAAATAAGGGACCTCATACACACTGTAGAGACTGAGAAGATGTATCAAAGAGCTGAGAGGCAATCAAATTACCATATTCCTTTTCCACCCATCCACTTAGAAAATTGATGCTGTACATATATTAGTTTGCTAGGTTTGTGTTATAGACTGTATCTGCCCTAAATTAATGTGTTGAAATTTAATCCCCAGTTTCTATTGTGCTTCTTAAAATTCTTCCAGACTCTACCCATTACCCAATTCCAAACTACCTCCATATTTTTAGGCATTTGTTACAGTAGCATACCACTCTATGGTACCACAATATTTTTTGCAAAGGATTGGCTTATATGATTGTGAAGTCTTGTGAGATAAGTTCAAATTCTATAGGGCAGGCCATCAGAAAAGGCAAGCTGGAGCTGTCAGGCATGATTTGAAGCAATAGTCCACAGGCAGAATTTGTTCACTTCAGGAAAGCCTCAATTTTGCTCTAAAGGCTTTTATACTGATTCAATGAAGTCCACCCATATTATCTAGAATAATCTTCCTTACCTTAAGTAAACTGATTATAGACTTTAATTACATTTGCAAAGTACCTTCATAATACCATCTCATTTAATATTCAATTGGATAAGTGGTGACTACAGTTTAGCCATATTGATATAACACTGTCCGTTAAATTGGTTTCTTTTTGCCTCATATGTTCCAAACTTAATAATAAAAAACCTGGGAACTTACAATAGGCAATGGGCACAGCAACAAAAATACGAAAAAGGCCCCCAAGACTTCTGACCTCTGTAAGAATCAGAAAGTAGCAACCTAGCAAGGCAGAAACTTAGATAGTAACTGTCTTGTATTACTCCAGGTAAACAAGGTGAAAAAAACCATAGCATTAACTCCACCCCTATCAGCAAAAGCCAGATGAAAACATTGGACCTCCACTTTTTCTGGTTTATAATAAGTCACCCATTGCAGCCAGTTCTCACACTGGCTTCAGAGAGAATAGAGTGAGGATCTGGGGCTTCCATTCCAGGACAATGGTAATAAGGCCTCCCTTTACAATGAAATTAAGTCAGGATCCCACATTTCAATCCCCACAAGGCACCACTTTGTACGACTGTGGTTCCCAATCCCTGGGCTGCAGACCAGTACCAGTCTGTGGCCTGTTAGAGACCAGGCCACAGAGCTCCACCACCACTCCAACATCTGTTCCATAGAAAACTTATCTTCCATGAAACTTAAGAACCAGGGGGCTGCACAGCAGGAGGTGAGTGGCATGCAAACAAGTGAAGCTTCATTTGTATTTATAACTGCTCCCCGTTGCTTGCATCACCACCTGAACTCTACCTTCCCATATGTGGAAGAATAGTCTTCCAGGAGACTGGTCCCTGGTGCCAAAAAGGTTGGAGACCACTGCTCTGTAAGATCTGTCAGAGGATGCTCAGTCAGAGCCTGAAACCCTGTGGTAATGAGTTATCTCCCTCCCCACTGTGTCACTGGAGGCCACTTAGGAGGCAACAAACAACCAGAAGCTCCTCTCCCTCCCAGCCAGGGTTGTGTCAGTGAAGGCCTAAAGGGGAACTTGAAATCCAAGATTGCCCAGCAGTAATGAGATCAGCCTAGTGGAGAACCTGAACTTTTGTCTGGTCATAGTTTTCTGTTCTCGGTTCTTGGTGTGCTCTTGGCTGAAGAATGACTAGACACACCAAAGTAAGCCAAACATGAAGTGAAGTTTATGGAGAAAGTAAGATACGTTAGTCACAGACAATGAATGGACCCCCTGTCAAAACAGGAAGGCCCTGATTATGTTATGGTCTGGGGTCCTGTTTTATATTGCCTAGGCTGAGCCCTCCTCATGGTTCAAACATCACCATCAAACCACTTTGATGGATAGTTGGGAGTTATATAACCTGAGTCTTACTGCACATGCAGATCTCCCATGAGCCTCTCTGAAAGCCCATTGGGGGTCAGTGAACCACAATGTAGATTTAAACTAATGACATGGTAATTAGCCTTAGGTTGTTCTAGGTCACCTTCCATACCATATTGTGCCTGTGCTGCTTGGCCCATGGCCCAGGGAATACTCTGCATTTTTTTGTAGTTGTTGCACTAAGTTCTGATTGGAAGATTAGTAGGGTGTTCCCTCCTCCCCCAGATGTGGCAATTGCTCAGGGCACCCAGCTTTGTCCCCAGGAGGGCTGGAGATCCATCACTGTCTACCTAACACTTTCACCTCCACATACCTGAGCAGTGTCAGAGAAAGTCTAAGAAAGCCAAATATTTAAATAAAATACAATGTCTTTTAATACTATACCTACCATGGTCAGGATACGATCAAAAGTCATTTTTTTCTAACCAAACATGTAAAACTTTGACTTGAATGAGAAAAAATCATCAACAGATGCCAACACTGACATGGCACAGATACTGGAATTTTGTGATAAGTGTTTTAAAGCAGCTGTCATAAAGGAAACTTCCATAAGAAATTATAAACATGCTTGAAACAAATGACAAAACAGTAATTCTCAGCAAGGATATAAGATATAAAAAATAACCAAATGGAAATTCTAATACTTAAGAATAAAATAACTGAAACAAAAATTCACTGCATGGGATTAACAGCAGAATGGAATGTAAAGAAAGATAAAGGAATTAGTGAGTTTGAGGGTAGAAAATATAAATTACTCATCCTGAACAACAGAGAAAAAAATAAGCTAGAAAAAAATGAACAAGACATTAAGACCTGCAGAACTATAACAAAAGAGCTAACATTCACATTACTAGAGTCCTAGAAGGAGATTAAAAAGGTGGGGTCAAAAAAGTATTCAAAAAAAAATGGCAATAGTCTCCAACTTAAAATTCTACCAACTAAAGAGGTTAAGGAAACCCTAAACAGGATAAATCCCAAACTATCCTCACAAAGACACATTATAATCAACTGTTTGAAAACTAAAGAAAGACAGAAAAATAAAATCTTGAAAGCAGTGAGACAGAGAAATGCTACCTTACCTACAGGGGAAAAACAACTAAATGAGTGAATTTCTCATCTGAAACCAAGGAGCCGAAAAAGAAGCGGCACAACATTTTTCAAATTCTGAAAAACCGACTGTCAACTCTGAATTCTAAATCCAGCAAAATTAAATAGAAATAAAGCCATACCCAGACAAAGATAAGCTAAGAGAATTTTTCATGATCAAACTTACTCTAAAAAAGAATTGTCTAAAGAAAGTTCTTAAGGTAAAATAGAAATCTTGTAACATTAGAAGGAAGAAAGAACAAGTAAAACAGTAAAAGATTTTCTTTCTCCTTTTTTTGTTTTCAAAAGTATGTTTAGTAGTTGAAGCAAAAAGCATAATATTTTCTGATGTGCTTCTCAATACGTATAGAGGAAATACTTAAGAAAATTATATTATAAACTAAAGATGATTAAGAGACAAAGTGACATAAGATTTCTATATTAAACTCAAACACAAAATGTAGACATGAGTAGAGTCTAATAAGTTATGTATGTAAAATGTAGTATCTAGAGAAACTACTAAATTTTATATAAGAAATATACCAAAAATACTATGTAGACAAATCAAAATAGTATTCTAAAAAATTTTCAAGTGACACACAGGAAGAAAGCAAAAAGAAAACAGAGAAATGAAAAACAGGAAACAAATAGAAAAATGAAAAAAATACAAAGCCAGACTTAAGCCCTAACATATGAATAATTATGTCAAATGTAAATAGGTTAAATATGCCAACTAAAAGATATACAGAGGCAAAATGGATTTAAAAACATGACTAAATTATTAATATATGCAAGGGCATTGTGCTAAGTGAAAAAGCCAATCCAAAAATGCTGTATGATTCCATTTATATAACATTCTTAAAATGACAAAATAAATTATAGAGATAGAGAAAGGATTAGTGGTTGCCCATGCTTAAAGGTGGGTATACTTATAAATTAATAGCCCAAGGGATATCGTTGTGGTGACGGAATACTTCTGGATCTTGATTGTGGTGATGGTTACAAAAATTTACACATATAATAAAATGTCACAAGACTATCCACACACATTGTACGAACATTCCTGGTTTTGATATGGTACTATACCTATTAATATATAAGATATAGCCACTAAAGGAAGATTTATTAGATTTTCATTAGCAAAATACTCTAGAACTAACAGAAAGTTAGTGTATGTGTGTGTGTGTGTGTGTGTTTATATATATGTATTTACTTATTTTTACAGACATAATAGTCCCCATTCTTATGTGTCATTTTAGGTGTAATTCTGTTCTTGAATAAGATATCTAGACCTCTAATTGGCAACTCCTTCTCTCACTTTCTTGCCTGCTACCCTAACCCAGCAACTCAGTAATGTATCAACAGTATCATCACATATTATTATTGTGAAATTTCCTATAAAATAGAAATCACTTCATAGAATCATGTGCTTAATGTCCTCTCTGCCTTCATATGAGTAAACTATGTGAATCAACTCAGATCAGCATCAATTCTTTAAAGGATTTCCAGTGATAGTTTCTTTATGATTTCCCAGTATTTAAGGCCTTTTAATCTCACAAAATTCTTTTTCAGATTTGTTTAACGTGTGACAGATTGATAAAATTAAACTATACATGTCCATTTTATGCTGTGGTAACAATACAATGTAGATCAGATACTGGAATGAGCATTAAGACAGAACTCTATGTATAAAAATTTCTCTAAAAGAAATTTTAGAGAATTTGTCCCATCATTCTTATACTACTTATCTCTTCAGATAAATAAGAGAGAGAGAGAGAGAGAGAGAGAGAAAGTCTGGATATATATTTTTTGGACATAGTTGATGGGGTTGAGGATTTGGGGGATAAACTTCTTTCACCTTAATTCTAGAGAAAGTGATCATCAGTAGAATCCATTGGAAAGTTTGATATGTATGTCCCTACAAATAAGAGAGATCCTGGATTATAGTCTCACTCTTAATGATAAAATCTATAGGGAAAGAGATTGTCTGACTAGCTGATTTTCTGGCTAAGCCAGGTGAGAGTTTTGTTTTGTTTTGCTTCAATTTTTGATAGTATAATTTGCTCTCCCAAAAGATGTCAAGTCAAAGGACACATGAATATATTCTGTGAACATTTTGAAAAGAGTAAAATACCCAGTAGCAGGAGGCTGGTCATGAAGAGGGAATCTCTAGGACTTAAGGAAAGAGCTACACTAATTACCCAGAAAACGGATACATTGAGAAGGAAATATTCAGCTATGGAAATAAATGAGGAGCTTTTGGACATACCCAGAAAAGAAAATGTCAGTTGTAAGTCTCTTCCATGCCCATAAGATACAAATCCAGCTCATACAGTAAACTGAACCTATTTTTTTAGTGGTAAATTTTTACAAGTATTTATCAAATAAGTATTTTTTATATTACAAAATGGATTTTTAATTAAAAGGGGTAGTTAAAAATAAACATTTTTTCTTAATTTTTTTAAATGTTATAATATTATAGGGGTTCAAAAGTTTTGGTTTCTTATGTACTGCTTGAGTCAAAGTTATGTGTGCCCATCACCCTGATAGTGTACATTGTACACATTACATATGATTTCACGCATTCCTTCCACCCCCCTCCCACCTGCATGATTTCTGTTGAATTTAATTCCATCTGTGCACATGAGTGCTAATAGGTTATTTCCAATTTAATAGTGAGTATGTGAGGTGTTTGTTTTTCCATTCTTGTCATACTTTACTTAGAAGGATGGTCTCCAGTTCAATCCAGATTGTTACAAAAGGTATTAATTCATTTTGTTTTATGGCTGGGCAGTATACCATATTTTATTAATTTACTCATAAATTGATGGGCATCTGGGTTGTTTCCACATCTTTGTGACTGTGAATTGTGCTGCAATAAACATTCTAGTACAAGTATATTTTTGATAAAATGACTTTTTTTCCTTTGCGTAAATACCCAGTAGTGGGACTGCTAGATCAAATGGAATATCTACTTTTAGTTCTTTAAGGAATCTGTGTACTATTTTCCATAGAGGTTATACTAGTTTGCAGTCCCATCAACAGTGTATAAGTGTTCCTTTCTCTCCATCCATGCCAGAATCTATTGTTTGGGACTTTTTGATAAAAGCCATTCTCACTGGGTTTAGGCAGTATCTCATTATGGTTTTGATTTGCATTTCTCTGATGATTACTGATGTTGAGCATTTTTTCATATATTTATTAGCCATTAGTCTGTTTTCTTTTGAAAAGCTTCTGTTATTTTGCCTACTTTTTAAGGGGGTTGTTTGAGTTGTTTGATTTTTTTTTGCTGATTTGCTTGAGTTTTTTGTAGATTTTGGTTATTAGGCCTTTATCATTTGTATGGCATGTGAATATTTTCTCCCATTCTGTAGGCTGTCTATATGCTCTGTCGATTGTTTCTTGGCTGTGCAGAAGCTTTTTAATTTAATCCAGTCAGATTTGTTACTGTTGTTGTTCCTGTGATTGCACTTGGTGTCTTCTTCATAAATTCTTTGCCTAGGCCAATATCTAGAAGTGTTTTCCCAACATTTTCTTCTAGAATTCTTATGGTTTCATGTCTTAAATTTAAATCTATTATCCATATTGAATTAATATTTGTGGGTGGTGAGACATATGGATCCTATTTCAGTCTTCTGCATGTGGCTATCCAATTTTCCCAGACCCAGTTATCGAATAGGATTTCTTTTCTCCAGTGTATATTGCTATCAACTCTGTCAAATACCAATACGTGAATGGTTTTATATCTGGGTTCTCTGTTCTGTTCCATTGGTCTATGGTCTATGTCTCTATTTTTAGAGACAATAACATATAGTTTGAGTTACTATAACTTTGTAGGATATTTTAAAGTCTGGTAAAGTGAAGCCTGAATATTTCTTCCTTTTGCTGAAGGTTGCTTTGACTATTTGGCTATTTTCTGGTTCCAAACTAAGTGTAGAATTATTTTTTCTAGATCTTCAAAAAATGACATTGATATTTTTATGGGAATTGCGTTGAATCTGTAAATCATTTTGGGTAGTATGGACATTTTAATAATGTTGATTCTGCCAATCCATGAGCATGATATGTTTTTCCATTTGTTTACATCATCTAAAAACTCTGTTCTCAGTGATTTATAGTTCTCTTTGTAGAGATCTTTCACCTCCTTGGTTAAGTACATTCCTAGATATTTTATTTTCTGTGTAGCTATTGTGAAAGGTATTGAGACATTGATTTGATTCTCAGCTTGACTGTTGGTGTATAGGAAATGCTACTGATTTGTGTACATTACTTTTGTAGCCTGACTTTGCTGAATTTATTTATCAATTCCAGGAGTCTCTTGGCAGAATCTTTGGGATTTTCTAGATATAAGATCATGTCATCACTAAAAAATGATAGTTTGACCTCCTCTCTCCCCATTTTGATACCCTTAATTTCCTTCTCTTACCTAATTGCTCTGGCTAAGAGTTCCAGCACTATGTTGAATAGAAGAGGTAATAGTGGACATCCTTGTCTTGTTCCAATTCTTAGGGGGGGATGTTTTCAACTTTTCCCCATTTGGTATGATGTTGGCAGTAGGTTTGTCATATATCGCTTTTATAATTTTGAGGTACATTCCCTCTATGCCTATTTTGTTAAGAGTTTTTATCATAAAAGGGTGCTAAATATTGTTGAAGGGTCTGAGCCCCAGTCTCTGTGGAAACCTCAGTGGGATGGCTCAATTGTCTCTCTGCATCTATAGGTAGGGGAGCGGTAGGAGAGAAAAACAGTCTGAATGCAGGAAAGCTAGCACTCTGTTCGTGTCTGTCCCTCACCCTGGAAGGCTGTCTGCCCAGAATGTCTAGGCACTAGAGTCATGAAGATCACCTGGGACCCACTGGTCCCCTGTGTCTCCCACAGTTTGGGCCATAGTTTGGAAATGTCTTTGTGTGAGTAAGCAAGATGAAACCTCAGGAATTGAAGGGTAGAGAAGCAATATGGTGCCTGCCATCCTGGCTCAGCTCTGTGGAGATGGGAAGCACCCTGGGGGGGGGGCGGTGGCTGGACATCTGGCACCCTGTCCACAAAAAGCTTCCAGCTCACTGGTGGCAGGAGCATCTGGGCTCATGTGGGCAGAACATCTCTCTAGTACCTTGGTAATCCACCATCTGTCAGATATGTGAGGGAGAGAGAAACAAACCAGGTTACCTACCCTTCTCATTGGACTCCAAGCCTCCCAGTGTTTGATCTCTGCCAATATCATGCTTCTTTCTGTTCTGCTTCACAACTTCTTCCCATGGAGTCTCTTGAAGTTTCTGGCACCCTTCTCTCAGATCCAAACCCAATCTCTGTTTTTCTGTTTGTTTGTTTATTTTCTCTCTTTCATCTAAAACTTCTCCTTCTTACTGAAATGCTCTGGCAGTAGCTGTCTCTGGTCAGCTATCTTGCTCCCATCAAACTGAACTTATTTTAAAGGAATGATGTCAGACCAAAACCAAATTACGTTTTTATTATGTCACAGGTATTATTTGTTCAACATACCACAGATTAGAAAGATAAATATATAAGCAGAGTTTTAAAAAATGTATGGTTTTTAGTCCAGCTGAATCTTACTTTTAAAATTATTTTTTAAAATCTATGACCTTTCTTCCAACTTTTCCAAATACTTCTGTAGTGACCATTAATGGACAAGTGTAGAGGCTTAGAAGAAGATAATCTGTCAGCTAATTCATACCATCATGTCCTTCATATGTTTTTTTGTTTGAAGGAGAGAGTCATCTACTATACAGATAATACCTATGAGTTCAGGAAGAATGAAAAGAGAGAAGAGAGTTAAGCTTTGGATTCTGGCAACAAAAAAGGATAAATGGTACTGTTGTTTCAGTTGTATAAGCACAAAAAAAAGCCAAATGAAATGTGTCATGGAGAGAGTTTCAGAAGATAAAGCAGAAAAGCAGGTTTATGAGGAAAGCTTAAAGAGTGAGCAATATAGCTAAATATGTTTATATGATATATTTCCCTACAAAACTCACAAGTGCAATATCATGATCAAGAAGAATTTCTAAAGCAACATAAAGGATATTTATATAAATGCCAATATATTTTTAGTTTACATAAAATATCTTTAGGTTGTTAAAAACCATTTAAACAGTTTTTCTAGAAAGAAAGAAATAAGTAGACTTGTTTTAGATGACAAAATAAATGAAATGAAGAGATAGACTGTAAAGTTTTTTTGGGAGGAGGCAGAGTAAGGTGGCCAAATAGAACTCTCCAGCAATCATCCGCCTCATAGGAACACCAAATTGGATAACTATCCACATAAAATAGCATCTTCATAAAAACCAGAAAATCAGGTAAGCAATCACGGTACCTTGTTTTAACATAGTATCAAGGAAAGGGGAATTGGAGAAGGTAGAAAAGACAGTCTTGCATTACCTACAATACCCCTTCCCCTTCCACAGCAGCTCCGTGCAGAAGGAGAGTATAGTGATGTGGGACTTAACATTGGAACTCAGTTCTCCCCTATCACAGTGGAACACAACAGAGGGCAGAATTCTGCTAGCACCCACAAAGAAACCATTTAGACCAGCCCTGGGCCAGAGGCAAATTCTTAGCCCCAGCAGTAGGAAACTGAGTCCTGGATGGCTCCACCACCAATTGACTAAAGTGGCCATGGGCCTGATATAAATTTGAATGGCAGTCAGACCACAGGACTGAAGTGTTGGGGCAACCCCCAGTGATTCACTGGGCTTGGAGGCAGTGGACTTGTGTGTGTAACCCAGTGAGATACCAGCTGTGGTGAACAACTCCAGGCAGTGCAGCTCAGGGAGAGACTCCTTCTCCTTGGGGAAAAAAGAGGGAAGGATACAGGGGACTTTGTCTTGCAACTTCGGTACCAGCTCAGCCACAGTAAAATAAAACACCAAGAGATTGTTGAAGTCTCTCATTCCAGGCCTTAGCTCCTGGATAGTATCTCTAGACCCATTCCAGGCCAGTAGGGATATGCTGCCCTGAAATAAAGAACCCAGTATCAGTAGCTGACTATAGAGCCCTTGGGCTTTGAATAAACATCACCAGTAACCAGGTAGTAGTTACCATGGGCTTCAGCTGTGACTCAGTGGAGTACCAGCAGTGGTAGCCATAGAAGTGCTCATGTCACCCCTCCCCCAACTCCAGGCAGCCCAGCACAAACAGAGTCTTCTCACTGGAGGAAAGAGAGAGAGGAAAAAGAGACTTTGCCTGGTAACCTAGGAAATTCTCCTTTATTTGCCCAAGCTTGCCAAGGCAGTATCTCTAGGACTTGGCAAGTCAGAGCATTACTGGTCCTATGGCACTGTCTAGTGCTGATATGGCTGCAATGACAACAGGCTTAGATCACAACACTGAATTCCCTTTGAATATGTAGAAATCTTTCACCAGAAGGAAGGGCACAAACAACCCCAGACTACTAAGTCTGGAATAAATACCTAATTCTTCAATGCCCAGACATCAACAAATGTCCACAAGCATCAAGAAAATCCAGGAAAACCTGACCTCACCAAACTAAATATGGCACAAATGACCAATCCTGGAGTGATGGAGATATGAGATCTTATAGACAGAGAATTCAAAATTATCTTGAGAAAACTCAAGGAACTTCAAGAAAACACAGACAACGAATTTATAATTCTATGAGAAAAATTTAATGAAGAAATTGAAATAATAAAATATATGAAGCAGAAATTCTGGAGCTGAAAAATTCAATTAATAAACTGAAAAATGTATCAGAGTCTCTCAATAGGAGAATTGATCAAATAGAAGAATCAATTAGTGAGCTTGAAGATAGGCTGTATGAAAATACACAGTCAGAGGAGAAAAAAGGAAAAAAAAGAATGAAGCATACTCACAAGATATAGAAAATGGTCTCAGAATAGCAAATCTAAGAATTATTTGCCTTAAAGCAGAGGGAGAGAGAGAGTGGTAGAAAGTTTCTTTGAGGAAATAATAACAGAAAATCTTCCAAACTTAAAGAAAGATATCAATATCCAGGTACAGGAAGGTCATAGAACACTAAGCAGATCCACCCCAAACAATATTATCTCAAAACATTTAATAATCAGACTCTTAAAGATGAAGGACAAAAAAAGGACCTAAAAGCAGCAAGAAAAAAGAAAAAAAAAAACACCATATAAAGGAGCTCAAATATATCTACCAGCAGACTTCTTAGCAGAAACCTTACAGACCAAGGAGAGAATGGGATGGCATATTCAAAATGCTGGAGGAAAACAACTTTCAATCTAGAATATTATATCCAGCATTATGTCAAACATGAAGGATAAATAAAGATTTTCCCAGACAAACAAAAGCTGATAGATTTTATCAACACCAGACTTGTCATCAGTTTAAAATAATTGGTTATAAGATGTTATCTGCAAGTGTCATGCTAACCACAAAACAAAAACCTGTAAAACATATACAAAATATAAAAAGCAAGAAGTTAAACCTTACTATCAGAGAAATTCACTTTTACACAAAGGAAGACAAGAAGGAAGGAAGGAAGACATAGTAGACCAAAAAAAGCAACCAGAAAACAAATAATAAAATGGCAATAGTAAGTCCTTGCCTCTGAATAATAACATTGAATGTAAATGAACTAAATTTTCCCGTCAAATGAGAGAGAATTCCTGAATGGACAAAAAGAAAACACAACCCAACTATATGCTGCCTACAAGAAATTTACTTCACTTACAAAGACACATAGATTGAAAATAAATGGATAGAAATAGCTATTCCATGTAAATGGAAACCAAAAAAGCAGAAGTAGATAAAAATATAGCAGATAAAATGGACATCAAGACAAAAATTGTAAAAAGAGACAAAGAAGGTCATTATATAATAATAAAGGGATCAATTCAGCAAGAAGATATAGCAATTATAAATATATAGTCGATCAATACTGGAGGACCTAGATACATAAAGGAAACAATATTGGAGCTAAAGAGAGAGATAAACCTCAAAATAATAGTACCTGAAAACTTTAGTACCCAACTTTCGGCATTGGACATCATTCAGACAGAAAATCAATAGAAAATAATAAACTTAATCTTCACTATAGACCAAACGGACCTAACAGATAATTACAGAACATTTCACCCAACAGCTGCAGAATATGCATTCATCTCCTCATACATGGAATATTCTCAAGAATAGACCATGTGTTAGGCCACAAAATAAGTCTTAAAAACTCAAAAAATTGAAAATCATATCTAGTATCCTTACTTATAGTAAAGATACTGATCACATGAAATAAAACTAGAAATCAATAATAAGAACTTCAGAAACTCTAAAAACACATGCTAATTAAACAATATGTTCCCGAATGACTACTGAATCAATGAATACATTAAGAAGAAAATTAAACAATTTCATGAAACAAATGAAAATGGAAACCAATATACCATAACATCAGGGATATGGTAAAACAGTACTAAGAGGAAAGTTTATAGCAATAAACATCTACATGAACAAAATATAAAACTTCAAATAAATAACCTAATGATGCATGTTAAAGAACTAGAAAAGCAAGAACAAATCTAACTCAAAATTAGAAGAAAATAAATAATAAAGATCTGAGCAGAAATAGATGAAGTTGAAACCAAAGAAAAAATACAAAAGATCAACAAAACAAAAAGTTAGTTTTTTGAAAAGATATACAAAATTGAGAAACCTTTAGCCAGACTAAAAAACAGAGAGAGGAACTAACTAAATAAACACAAAGAAGGAAAACAAGACGTTACAATTGATGTCACAGAAATTCAAAGGATCATTAGAGATTTATTGAGCAACTATATTAATGATCATTAGAGACTATATGAGAAAATGCATTCTAATAAATTAGAAACTTAGAAGAAACAGATGAAATCCCAGACACATATGACCTACCAAAATTGAACCATAAAGAAATCCAAAACCTGAATAGACCAATGACAAGCAACAAGCAGTAATAAAACATCACCCATCAAAGAATAGCTCAGGACCTTACAGCTTCACAGCCAAATTTTACCAAACATTTAAAGAAGAAATAATATCAATACTACACAAACTATTCCAAAAATCAAGAAGGAGGGAATATTTCCAAATTCAATCCACAAAGCAAGCATTACCCTGATACCAAAACCACACAAAGATGCAATAAAAAAGAAAACTAGAGGCCAATATCTCTGACAAACAGAAATGGAAAAATCCTCAATAAAATAGTAACAAACTGAATTCAACAATCCATTAAAAAGATTATTCATCATGATCAAGTGGGATTCATCCCAGTGATGCAAGGATGGTTCAACATACACAAATCAATAAATGTGATGCATCATATCAACAAAATGAAGGACAAAAAACATATCATTTCAATCAATGTCAAAAAAGCATTTGATAAAATTCAACATCATTTCATGATAAAAACTTTCAAGCTAGGTATAGAGGAAACATACCTCATCATGATAAAAGCTATGTACAACAAACACACAGCTAGTCTTATACTGAACAGGAGAAAATGAAAGCCTTTCCTCTAAGATGTGGAACAAGACAAGAATGCCCACTTTCATTGTTCCTATTCAATACAGTACTAGAAATCCTAGCTAGAGTAATTAGTCCAGAGGATGAAGAAAGGGCATCCAAATGGAAAGGAAGAAGTCAAATTATCTTTGTGCAGAGGATATGATCTTTTATTTAGAAAAAACTAAAGACTCCATGAAAAAATTATTGTAACTGATAAACAAATTCAGTAAAGTTGCAGGATACAGTCAACATGCAAAAATCAGAAGTATTTCCATGACCTCAGTGAATAATCTAAAAAAGAAATCAGGAAAATAATCTCATTTACAATAGCTTCAAGTAAAATAAAATACCTAGGAATAAACTTAACCAAAGAGGTAAAAGATCTCTGCAATGAAAAATATAAAACATTGGTGAAAGAAATTGAATAGGACACCAAAAAGTGAAAAGATATTCACAGATTGTATGTTTACAGATTGAAAGATTCAATATTATTAAAATATCCATTCTGCCCAAAGCAATCTACATAGTCAATGCAATACCTATCAAAATATCAATGACATTTTTATAGAAATATAAAAAATATCCTAAATTTATATAGAACCACAAAAGACCCAGAATAGCCAAAGCAATCCTAAGCAAAAAGAACAAAAATGGAGGAATCACACCACATGACTTCAAATTATACCATAAAGATAAAGTAGCCAAAACAGTATCGCATTGGCATAAAAACAGACACATAGACCAATGCAACAGAATAGAGAACCCAGAAATAAGTGTATGCATTTACAATTAACTAATTTTTGACATACATTCAGGAAAAGACAGTCTCTCAAATGATGCTGGGAAAACTGGATATCCGTATGTAGAAGAATGAAACTAGACCCTATTTCTTGCCATATACAAAAATCAAATAAACATGGATTAAATACTTGTTAATAAGTATAAGACCTGAAAGTATGAAATTATGAGAAGAAAGCATTTGGGAAACCCTCCAGGACATTAATATGGGCAAAGAATTTATTGGTATGTCTTCAAAAGTACAGGCAACCAGAGAAAAAATGGACAAATGGGATCATATCAAGCTAAAAAGCTTCTGCATAGCAAAGGAAACAATCAACAAAGTGAAGAGACAACCCATAGAATGGGGGAAAATATTTCCAAACTACCCATTTGACATGGGATTAATAACCAGAATATATAAGGAGCTTAAAAAACTCAACAGGAAAAAATCAAATAATCTGATTAGAAAATGAGCGAAGGTTTTGAATAGACATTTCTCAAAAGAAGACATACAAATGGCCAACAGGTATAAAGAAAAATACTCAACATCACTAATCACTGGAGAACTGCAAATCAAAACTACAGTGAGATATCATCTTGCCCCACGTAAAATGGCTTTTACCCAAAACACAGGCAATGTGAATGCTAGCAAGGATTTGGAGAAAGAGGAACTCTCATGCACTGTTGGTGGGAATTTAAATTAGTACAACCACTATGGAGAACAGTATGGAGATTCCTTTAAAAACTAAAAATGGAATCACCATATCATAATTATCAATTCCACTGCTAGGTGTATATTCTCAAAAACAGAAATCAGTATATCAAAAAGATATTTGCACTGCTATGTTTATCGCAGCACTATTCACCATAGCCAAGATTTGGAATCAACCTAAGCATCCATCAATGGATGAATGAATAAAGAGAATATAGTACATGTACACAATGGAATGTCATTTGGCCATAAAAAAGATTCTGAATGTTCTTACCCATCTGTGGGAGCCAATAAAGTTAGCAGAGCCTGGGAAGGGTAGCAGGTAGTGGGGGATAGTGTGGGAATGGTTAATGGTTACAAAAATATTGTTAGATAGAATGAATACGATCTAGTATTTGGTAGCACAATAGGATAGCTATAGTTAACAATCATTTGTTGTATAAAATAACTATAAGAGTGGAATTGGAATGTTCCTAACAAAAAAAATGGTAATTGCTTGGGGTGATGGATATCCCCATTACCCTGATTTGATCATTACACATTATATGCTTTTATCAAAACATAACATGTACTTCACTAGTATATATATTATATACCCATAATAATTAAAAATAAAATTAAAAGAAAAAATTCTTAAAGTGTATTTTCCTCTCATGGAAACATATGTTCACTGCTAAAATTATAGAAAAGAAAAAGCCCATATTTTAACTATTGAACAATATAAAATCTTAAAATTATTTTTAATATTTTATAGTTGTTTTATGTTAAACATGCATGAATTTTGGTTTAAAAAGATTTTTAAACTTGACATGAGAATGAAGGTAATATTCCTAACACATCACTTCTCTTTGTCTCTTCTGTTATTGTATAGCACCTACATATGTCCCTCTGTTTTCTTTTCTATTCATTGAATGCTCAGCCATGGCTTCATTATTTTAGGTCTCCACTATTAAAATAGAATCAGGACTTCCCTGATCATAAAAATTCCCTTCTTTAATCCCCCTGTCCCATACCCTCCAGATTAATTTTCTTAAAATCCTAACTACTCACATTGAGATGCACAATGCTCACCAGGGACTGCAGAGGAAATGGCAAGAAACGAAGCAGAGATTCACACAGTAGATACATCCCCTGTCTTTGTATCTTTGTTTCCTAAAGAAGTATAACACATTATATACCATCTAAATATGGACTGCCATTATTATTACAACAAAATGTTGATACAATAAATGTTAACAAATAGAATTATTGTAATACATAAACACAGAACAAAGATAATTCACTTATGTTTTTTCTGTAAGTGAAAATAGGTATATAAGACAGAGTGTTGGTCAAATAATTTCTAAATCTCATAAGGAGAAAGTAATTGTATTAGTTCATAATCCATACCATATCTCAATATCAGTAAGTCATTTGCCATTTTGTTTTATGATACTTACAAGTCTTATTGTAATTCCTATTTCCTATTATTTGTCTTTAAAAGTGTGTTCTATTTTGCAGGGTTTGATAATTTCTATAAAATTTCGTGGGTATCAAACAATCAAGTTATTTGCTTTACTCAATTTTAAAAATTTTCATTTAAATAATAATATGACAGTAATATTACAGAAGATTCTTATCAAAAAGTAATCTTCTCTGATTAATTTTATGACTGCCATTTTCACTTACTCACTTAGATGATATTTTTCACACAGATGTAATCCTCATGCATTTTGCATTTTGTTCTTTGTAATTAATTTTACATTTCAAGTATATTTTTCATTTTTTAACCTAGTTCTTTGTAATTAAATATTTAGTAGCTCAATAATATTTCATTTAGTTGCTATTTCATGACATTTTAAACTATTTCAATTTCTCCATTTAGAAATGACTGATTAAAAATTTAAATATTAAAATATAGCAAATTGATAACTTGAGACGTGTACATTACAAGTATTATGGAACTAAACAGTTGGTAACTCACAATAAACATTACATTTCTCCTCTAAACTCTGGTGTCTCTGAGGGCAGGAGGAGTTGTATATCCTAAGAGTTACCTAGTGGCTTTGGACTAAAAGGAAGGTCTATGCCAAGGCTTGGTAAACCACAGTTTTTAGCAGTGAGGCTTGTTTTGTTGTTGCTGTTTAATTGATATATCACGGTTTAACATGCTTGCTTTAATTAATAGTTTCATTGGAATACAACCATCCCCATTTGTTTACACATTGTCCACAGCCACTTTTGTACTATAATGACAAAATTGAATAGTTGGGACAAGCCTAAACTATATATCATATTCTGGCTAAAGCTACCATATTGATGTTTATGATTAATTCCTAACACTTCATTTGGTACTTCATAGAGGAAGATCAAAAGGATACATTTTAGCAAATTAACTGTTGAGTAGGAGAAAAGGAAAACTTTGGACTAGTACAGCCCTTTGTGTTCCTACCCTCCATTATATCATTCACCCTAACTTCAGCATGATTTTTTAGTATACAAGCATAATAATATCACTCCACTGCTGAAAAACTATGTACTTACACATAGCCTTTAGATACAGTTTTAATTTCTTAGCATGTTGACAGATAAAACATGAAAAGATACTCTGACATTATCATAAACATTTCATTCACAATAGGCATATAAAAAATTTATGACTGTCAATCAACAGTTGCATATTATTACTGGATGTTTCATTCATAGCTTCTTATGTGTCTAGTTTTCCTTACATGGAATGTTTTTATTCAGAATTTATATCTGTTAATCCTCCATTTGAATATTGGCAGTTTCTTTTATTTGTGTAGTCATAGATATTACAATAAGAAGTCATAGAAGCCTTTTTTAAATAAAACTGCAATATAATTCTTCAAACATTGTATTAAACTGAAATATGCTTGCTTTGGGTAAAATCCAGAATCATAAAAATACCAGCCAGTTAACATTACTTTGGCTTATATTTAGCTCTACAATCAACTTTTTATTGAAATACAGTGACTTTAATAAAATAAAAATTAAATACAATTTTATGACTGAACTCTTTCATATGTGAATAATGACCTTCAAAATGCTGGAACCAGAACACAGATTTGGGGATTCCTAGATTCACGTTGCTAAGAAGTCTAATAATAATATTTAATACAAGACATATATTCTCCAGTTTCCCACTATCTCTCCCAATGTCAGGTACATACCTGCAGCATTTGGTAAACATACAATGAATGAATTAATGCCACACATTACATCAGTGTGTATAAATAGAAAGTCAGCCTTTGAGACTTCAGACTCTAGCTAGAAAGTTTAGTCTAAAAATAATTCTCAACCTGGATATAGGCCCAGAATCAGTTAAAATTAGTATACTTGAATCCTCTTTATATAATAAAAATTCAAAATGAGCAGCCAATTTAATATTAACTTTTAGTATTTTTTTAATCAATATTAATTAAGAGGTCATCTTGACCTCTATCCAAGTTAGTTAGTGATAGAATCAAAGATATCTTTGTTATGCCATGATTCTAACCTATAACTCATCCCTGCAGAAAAGACCTTTCAAAATGGCACAGTAAGACTTCAGTATGGACTTTAATCATTATCTTCATAATAATGATTCTAGGAGGTCTCTCTGGGTTGTTCAAACACACATCTAGAGCAATAGATGTTTCTTCCTTGTAGCAGGAAATGCTGTATCCAAGTTCAGTTTTGCTCTGACTAGGTTGTTCCCACTCCCTCACTTACAGACAAATCTCAGCAGAAGGTATTGCAAAACCCCATAAGCCATAAGGTCACTAGATGTGCGGTAGCTGAAGTTTCTAGATAACTCCTACAGGTATCTGGCTTATAAAATCCAGACTGATACCAAAATATGTATATTACACCAATGGAAAGTCTGTTTTCTCATGTTGGTCCCCCAAAAGGAAGAAAAACAAGGGGCTCAAATTTCTTCCATTGGGGTGAGACCCACACTGCTGGCCCAGTAGTGCCTTTTCCCAGCTTCCCTTGCTGTGGACTAATGGGAGGGTGTGGACCTGTGCTTTTGTATCTCTTCTTGCCCACTCTGCCACTGAGGGTTTTCCATTTCTCTAGTAAAGTCTATTTTGATACCGTGAGACATTGGAAAATTCATCCCAAATCCAGAAGAGACAAACTTTAGCAATAAAAACTAAGTAGTAGTTTGCACATTAAAATTTTTAGTTATCTATGAAATGATCAGTCATATAATTGTGTGTGTGTGTGTGTGTGTGTGTGCGTGTGTGTGTGTGTGTGTGTAGGTGGTAGCTATTTGAGTGTGTCTGCCTGTGAGTGGTGAGTCTAAAAAAATATGAACTCAATAGCTTGCTTTTAAGAGAAAGTAACGAAGACTTCCTCAAATCAGGAAAGATTAGTTATTCCAAAGATTTTGATCTGAATTATTATGCCAGCTGACCTAAAGTCTCAGCCATAGTAAAGTTAAATTGCAGGAATGTGAAGGTCAAGGAGACTTCAAAATCACACATGCAAAATGGCCTGGACAATACTGACCTACATTGTTTCTTAGAAACTGATGATTCAGCTCACTCTTATTTTCATTATGTAAGAAGATTTCAGGTGCGCTAATCTAGTAGCACTGCTATTGCCTGTCTTGCCAGAGTTGAGATGACTAATCAGACACAAATTTTTGACATATGAATAACGCAAACACCATGGAAATACTAGTGCTAAGCAAATAAAGTTCAGATATTAGACTATGATTTTCTTAGCAGGGCAGTTTTCCACCATGATGGGCCATACAGCTGGTTTTCCAATAAAAGCAGGAATTTCCTGCCTAGAAAAGTATACATATCACACTGAGCCCACAAGCAGTTTAAATTACAAACGCAACATGAAAAAAGCATAACCCGGGAGGATAAAATAAAATTTGTGTACAAAAGAATTGCTTCAGGCACAGATCCCAGAGGGCATAGAAATCAGAAGCAAGAAGAGAAATGAGAGGATAGGGAAGTCATATGTTGCAGTTCTAAGTAAGGCAGTGAGTCAGGGTCAACCAGGAAGGACACACTACACAGGCAGAATCAACTTAAAAACAAACAACCAAACCTAAACCTTGAAGGTGAACTTTTTGCTAAGGAAGAGGTCAATTTCAAGGTGTAGTCTTTGGATGAGAAAGGTAAAACATGTTAGAATGATAGTAAAATAATCTCTGCAGACAGTGGTATGGTGTGTCAAAGGTTAGGATAGCTCCTAAATTTAAGTTACTCCATGCAATACCAAGTATAATTCATGATTCCTATGGTGATGCTACCCTTTGAATTGCTTTTTGTATTAAATAGAATGATGAAGGGTACAGTTAGCAGATGTCACAAAGGACACTGAGAACATGGCTAGGTAATTACCATGGCAAAATATAAGTGTGAAATAGAACAGAGAAAGTCTCTCAGTTTTGTGCTCAAAACTAATATATCCCAACTTGATATTAATGCACAGTGGTAAAAGCAAAATCATGGGTCCTTGGACAGAGATTTGGACTAAACTAGAATGTATGTCAGGGATATAATTGTCTCTATAGTGAATCCTACATATGTTGTTTTGTTCTGGAGTCAACATGACCTCAAAAGAGATTGTTTCCATGGAACCATCAGGAAACAGGCATGGTCCTTCAGAATAACCTATAAAGTTTATATAACATATTATATAATGTATAATCTTGGTATATGTCTTCCTTTCTTTCCATTTTTGTTTTCATTTCTTTTCCCACTGAAATTTCTCTGGTCTGAAATTGTATTCCTGATGTCAGTTAAAATTTATTTTTCTCCTAGACATTGATTATCAGTCTAGAGGTCATAAAATGCTAACTAAATACTCTGAAATTATATGGGATATGTTTTATTTATATACATGCACGCATTTTTGAGGATTACAAATCTTATAAGTTACTCTATTAGGGCCTGCTATACTATTCTAAGTCTTAAGCATATAAAATCATATTATGGAATATATACTATATTAAGACACTTTGGTTGCAAATGATGGGAATACAAAATTTAGTTTGAGTAAAATAAGAAATTTATTGGCTTACATACCTAAAAAGTCCAAGATCTCAAATATGGCTAGATACACAGGCTTAAAAAAAAAATTGTTCTCCTTTTCCTGTCTGTTATTTCTTCTTATGGCTTCATTCTCAAGTATATTCTCTGTATCTGAATGCAAAATTTCACATTATTCTGAAAGCCAGCAATCATGTAGAAAAGGGAATGCTTTTCTTTTTCTTTTTTTTTTTTTTAAATCATTTTAGAAAACTTTCCCTAGAGGATTCTTACTGGCCCAGCTTTGGTTCTATGTCTGATCCTGCCAAAGGATAGCCAAGTCTACATGACTGATGGTCCCATGATGTGGAGAAAGGAGATTTAATGGATGAAAATGTTGTGGGAATGAACAAAGTAACTGAAGACCATTATATTTCACTATGTGGCACATAGTATCTCATCACATTCCATTCAAACTCTGAATGTGAGCATAGCTTCTCAAACTCTAAACACTCACTTGGCTCAACAGCAAAGAGCTTTTTTTAAAAAAAATTCAGGATATTAAGGAGGTACAAATGTTTTAGAAGATATGGATCACTTTTGTAAAGCTTGAGTCCTGGCTAACGGTGTGCCCATCACCCAAATAATGTTCACAGTACTGGTTAAGTAGATTGTTGCCCCTCCCTTCCTCCTGCCTCCCCCTGATTGATTTCCACCGAATTTTACTTTATTCTATGCACGTGTCCTCATTGGTTGATTTCAACTTAATAGTGAGTATATGTGATATTTGCTTTTCCATTGTTGAGACACTTCACTTAGGAGAATGGTCTGTTAGAAAAACAAAACCAAAATAATTTAAAATTAAATGCTGAGAAAGTTACTTGGCTTTTGTAGCTATTTCTTTAAATACTATCTATTCAAACAAATCAGCAATAAAAAACAAATAACCCTATTAAAAAGTGGGCAAAAAACATAAATAGACATTTTTCAAAAGAAGATATACGAATGACCAACAAACATAAGAACAAATGCTCATCATCACTAATCATCAGGGAAATGCAAATTAAAACCAAAATAAGATACCACCTTACCCTTGTCAGAGATGCCATTATTAAAAAGTCAAAAAACAATAGATGTTGGTGGAGATCAGTCTCTGTAAGGCTGTTTTCTTCATACTTGATGTCCAAGCGTTGAGTCCAGAGGGCAAAAAAATCAGGAAGAGAAACTTAACGTCAATTGTGGAGATAAAGAACAAACAGAAACCCTAAAGTATAAACTGGAGCTCAGGGGGCTACACCAAAACCTTTCTCAGGTCTTCTTGCCTCTGATTTTTGTCATGAGGGTATCCTCCTGAAGATGGGAGCCTGTGTCACACAGCTAAATAGATGCCTGGCCCAGGAGTTGGAGCCACTAAAGGAGGATCCAAGAAAAGATAGAAGAATCATGGTCAGCTGCTGCTTCACACCAAGGAGGTAAGCCATCAGATAAGTTTGACCTATGTGAGCTACAAAACGGCTGTTACTTCTCTTCCGCTCTCAAAATCTCCCACAGGAACTGCTATTGTAGCCAGCCCTAACTGGAAAATACAGAGAAGAGAATTATCAGAAAGTTCAATTTAGCCAAGTAGAAACATTACAAAGCTACCACAAATATATTTTTCTTCAGCCATTCTAATAGGTAGTAGTAATTATGCTTATGGGTAATATAAGTAAAACAACAGTAGACATTTGATGAAGGAATGAACATATTTGGTCCTCAGTGTCTAGGATATTTTGATTTGTTAAAGCAAATCAAAATTCTGTAATATTATATGAAAACTGTCATTTGTTAATTTTTGAAAAAATTAAAATGCAAGTTTAAAAAATGAACAAAAAACACTGTGCAAGAAAAATAAACATGTTGGTGGGTGGTATTTAAGCTACAAACAGCATGTTACAATTTCCTTGTAGTACATAGGCATCTTGAATGCCACATGTTAAACATATTTGAAGCTCTTATGGTATAATACACCTATATATTTTTAAGAGCAAAATAAACACCTGTACTGTTGACTAAATAAATTGGGATCTTTGGGTGCTTTGGACTTTGGAATAATGGTTTAAATATGCCCAGATTACATGAATCCACCTCTGAAAATCTTCATTTTTCTATAAGTAATTCAGAAAAATATTAGTACATTAAACGCTCCTGCTCATTTCATTTGACCAAGTTGAATGAAAATTAAATTGAGAATACACTATACTCTTAGTTACCTGAGAACTGAAATCCTATAGCTTTAGATTAATGATTTGCCTTTTCCCTCATAATTTTTTTCAGCCCTTTCAAAAATGAATTTGTCAGTAAGCAAGCACGTTCTTTTATGAACTATTTATAAACTAATTAAAACAGCATAAATCACACATTTCTGATAGATACAGATGGGACTTTGTATTGATAGTCCACCAGGAAGGACAGTTTTGATATGATGGTAAAGTGTTCAGTAATTGTTATTTAGTAGAGCAGTTGAGAATTGTGATATTGCCTATTTTGTAGCTCAATCTGAACCAGCACCATGTCGATTAGCATATGTTAAAGCCACCTCTGTTTTATTCTCTTGCTGGTGGAGCAGCTGTGCTGAGGAACTGATTTCTCACTGGGCCTTTAAAAGCAGAAAATCACAACAATAAACTCAAAGCAGGCATACTGTGAAAGTTGTTTTATCAATTATAGGAGATACACCCACACACATATATGTCTATATCTATATAGTTTTTGTTGGTTGATTGTTTTTTAACAAACTACTTCGCCTATCAAAGTCTGCCTGCAGTTTTGTTTGTTATGCTTGGGCAGAGACAGAAATCACAAGAGTTACTCAGCACCAGTGCCAGCTATTTGAGATAAAACAAAGAGTTGTCTGTATTGAGCACTGGAAAGGAAACAACAAAGAAAATGCATGCATAACCTTGTCATTAAAAGAGTAGTGGCAGTGTAGATAGTATAAAGAGGAGTAGAAGGTCAAAACAGAAAATGAGTGTCAACCAAGGAAGTACAAAAAGCCCAAGTGACAAAGGAAGCGAATTACAAAGGAGAAGGTCTTTCAGGTATCAGATAATGGCCATTGAGAGCATTGCCTATTGTCAGTGGGATTCAAAAACATTGTTGAGAATCTCTGCATATAACAAACTATTTGAAAACCAAAATAAAATAGAAGCTAAACATTTTACACTTCTTACATGTCTCTTTTTAGACCTACTATGAATATATTCATTTTCTAAGCTTACCTTAACTAATTACCATAAACTTGGAAATGCAAAAACCAGAAATGTATTTTTTTACAGTTCAAGAGACCAGAAATTCAAAATCAAAGGGTCAGTAGGGTTGTTTTCTTCCAGAGGCTGTGAGGGAGAAACCCTCCATTGCCTCTGTCCTAAATTTTGGTAGTTGCTGGTAATCCTTGGCATCCCTTGGCCTGTTGACATAATCTCACATCACTTTATTCTGTGGTACTGTGTGTATTTTTCTATCTCTTACGAGGATACTCTCATGTGATTTACAGCCCCCCCCCAATCCAGTATAATCTCATGTAGATTCTTACCTTAATTAGATCTGCAAAGATCCTATTTCCAAATAAGTTCAAATTATTAGGTTTTATGTGGGCTTGAATTTTAGGAGGACACTGTTCAACCCACATTCAGTTATTTCCTAAGATTTCCTATAGAAAAGAAAAGCTTTGCTTCCATATTTAATAATGAAGAGCTGTGCAATATAGACTTGAATCATGACTTTTAATCAGGTGCTATCAGAATGCTATGCAACCACCTACACCAATACTATAATGCATTATTTGTATGTGGCCCAATATAGAAATACTAAATGTATCTACAGAATGTATTTTGTTTCCATGCTTAATGAAAATTGTTTACAGAATGCGTGTGTGTGTGTGTGTGTGTGTGTGTGTGTGTGTGTGTGTGTGTGCAGGAGGGTTACATTTCCTATTAGACAGAAAGATGTCAGTGAATTTATAGATGGCCTTTGCCTTGGTATGATGCCCAAAAGCCTTGCTTAACAAGTTCTCCAGGTGATTCTGGTGCTCACTAAAGTTTGAGAAGTGCTGATCTAGAGTAACAGGTGATTTCACTTGCATTGCCCCTTAATTTCTTGCCAACAGCCAGTCATTTAGGCATCACGATCTTTCCTTCCTTACAGATCCAGAATCGAAGGCTCAGGTGAACTGACTCATGTTAGGCAATTCACTAAGTTGATGGCAGAGTGGGATCCAAAATTTGTTCATGTCACTTAATATTTACTTAGTCTCATGGTCTAAAAAATGTGATAAGACTACAGCAAAAAATAATATGTAGTCCACCAACTTCACCTAACCTGGGTTATGTCTCACTTGATTTTTCTATTTTTTTAATTTAATTCTCAGGCTGGATGCAACAGGGAAAGGCAATAACTACTTGCAGACACCAACACAGTCAGCTTCCAGGACATTCTTACTCACTCCATGCTGTGCCCTGCCAGGCTGTGCTCCAGTGAGTCCAGGTACTTGACCTCTGCAGATGTATCACTTCCCTTCCTTCAGGGAAATTCTCAGTTAAAGAGAAATTTAGATTTGGATATTTAGATTTATGGCCTTTCTCTGAATATGTCTCTCTTATGTAAAGGTGAGTGCTTTGCATTCACCTGTAAGCCACACAGGGGGCAAAGTTATTCTTATCCTAAGTGTAGCAAACAGACATCAGAATAACAGTCAACCTTTCAAATATTGCTCATTGCTAATCAGCAGGAACTGTGAATTACAACTCACAGAATAAACAGAATCTTAATTACTCCTTTCATCTTGCCTGCCAAGTTTTATCTCTCATCTAGAAAATGTAAAAGGAATCATGAGTTGAATGAAATAAGATGATTAATGCATCGATTAGACTATATGGATCAGAGAAAAGAATATGCAACTGTGTAAAAGAGAACACTCAGGTCTCTTCCAAGCCCCTTCTTAACTCAATGTATGACCTTTTAACCAATTGAATATCTTCATATTTTTAAATTTAAGGTGATATGAGAAATGTTGTCTTTCTCATGTACTATTAAGATTCATACATTATGTATGAAATGTTAGCATTCTGTCAAAAATATTCAGCCAAAATGTTTTTATTTTGAGAAAAATTCCAAGTTAAGTCTGTTTCATAGAAAGGATCTGTAAATAACCATGTCATGAAAAGTTCATAAAGGGACCATTTCACCGCCTTGTTCAAGGGAGCTCTCCAAAGGGAAGTAACAATGCTTAAAATAGCATTGCTCCTGAAACCAACTTTTCAGGTCTAATAAGTTATGCAAAACCTGCACACTGTGAACAATGTAATCACTTATAAAGTGTTACAGGGGTGACTTTAAATTAACAACATTTAGTTATCAGAAATAGTATACAAAGGATTTGAGAACGAACTTGATTTTTTTTCATAGTTGGGCAACTTCTTTGGGTATGTGAGGTTTTAAAATATCACATTACAAAAAACAATGGCAGTCAAGCATATGTCCCATAGAGATGTTTTCTCCAGTTAACACCAAATATTGCACATAGAAGTTCTCAATACTTGCATTGTTTTTGGTTAAAATAACATATTCAGATTACAAGGCATATTGCAGTATCTTAAGTAGAAATTATTTCTTTTTAACCTAAGTTGCCTTGACTTTAAATGAGTTCCATAACACAACACCTTGTCATTATAAGAATTAAAAACAAATAAGCTTAAAGACTTTGGAGTTTATCTCAGAATGCCTATGCTATGAAAAATATTACACATTAGCTACATGTGGTTATTTAAATTATATTTAAATTAATCTTCAATAAAATTAAATATTCAGTTACTCAGTTGAAATAGTCATATTTCATGTTCTCAGTAAGCCACTTGTGCCTAGTAGCTATTGCAATTAATAGGACAGAGAACATTCTCGTTATCAAAGCAAGTTCTGTGGGACAGTACTGGTAGAGGTTCTTGAAATTTGGAAACAAGCTCTTGGTGGTAGACATATGGATGGCATTAAATTTGCATTCTAGGTTCTTTGTTTTGGGTGCACTATATAGAATAGATTGGTGGACAAAGGAGACTAGAGGAAGAAACTGGTGATTCCTGTACTGAGATTTCAGACTCCAATTCTAGACGATGTCTTTGACTTCTCAAATCTGAAAGTTTCCCCTTCTCTATGCACCTGTGGCTGATTGCATTTTCCAAATGCAATATCCCAGTCTGTTTGTTTTCTTACAATGCGATTTGGATATTCTTCCATTGTGAGGTAGGACTATAACTTCTACCCAGGAAGCTGGATTGTGGTAAAAGTGACACTGTGTGATTTCTGAGGCAGGGCCATAAAATAAAAGGCAATACAGCTTTTGCCTGGCTCTCAGTAGAGACACATAGCTTGGGAGTCCTGAGGCTCTAAGTAAGAAGTCTTTCTGTGCTAATGTGGCCATGCTGGAGAGTTCATGTGAAGAGACTAAACAGAGACAAAGAATGATGATGAACCTGCCCCAACTATTCCAGTCCCCATTTGTGTGAGTCTTCTTAGCTTAGACACCAAACATGTGGCTGAGGAACCGTTCTTATGTTTCCAACCCTTAGTTGATGTTGGGTAGCACTAAGAGAGCTGTCACCAAAAAATCCTGCTAAGATTGCACGTTTATGAGCTAAATAAATGTTTGAAGCTGTTAAATTTCGAATGATTTCATATGCAGCTCAAGTAATGCAACAACACTCATACTATATTGTGATATTTAATCACTAATTAGGCTTTATTTGATCAGTGTAATCAGTCTTTATTATAATTATTTCTTTTATAGCTAACACCCATATGTTAGATTTTTGAAATCAGGAGTTAATTTTGTATCCTCAATGCTATGAAAAATGCCTGGTATTCAGTAAAGGATAATATCCTTGTAGAGACAGAGTCAGTATGAAACAGTTCAGCCTTGGATGTCATCATGTAGCCTCAGTTACAAAGGTAAAGAGGAAATTATAGATAATTCATTTTCTGCAGTGGGTATATCCTCAAGTATGATAGGGTAACCTTGTAACAGCAAAAGTGTACAATTTTAGTTTTCTTTTTATTAGTCTTTCATAGTTTCTTCTTATACTTAGGCTTCTATATTTCTAATGCACAAAATAATTTGCCTGTTGCAAGATGAACATAGTGATGTCATGAATTTTGCCATTAAGAAGCATATAGTAGGAAACAAAATGAACAAATACTATGATTATTGAATAAGTTGGGCTAAATTGGGTACAAAGAAGGAAATAATGGACTTTTCATAGCACTGAGATTTATTCTATGTTCAACTGTCTGATTATTTAGTTATTAAAACAACAAATCCAGTACACTGGTAACATTTCCTTTTCTTGTCTGATTTGAAGCCTCTACTTTCTTCCAACTAGGTGGTTATTACAGAATTGCAGGGGGAAACAGTCAGTAACGAAGGAGAACAATGATTAACTCTGAACTTGTGATTTAGTGTTGTACCTTCTGTATAAGCTATATGTATAAATGCTTGCTCTTTCACTTGTTGCATGTGTTTAGGTTTTCTCAGAGCTCTCTCTAACATGCGGAGCGTGAGGCATACTCTGGCTGCCCTCTCCACGCCCCACACTTTGACCTGTCAGTGTCTATGCCTTGAAATTAACCTTTATCCCTGTGTACTGGGTGTGATTGTTAATGTGTATACCTAACTGGGCCATGAGATGCTCAGATATTTTGTGAAACATTATTCTTGGTGTTTTTGTGAGGGTGTTTTTGAATGAGATTAACATTTAATTTGGTAGATCGAATAAAGCATATTGTCTCCTATCATAGGAGTGGGCTTCATCCAGTCAGTGGGAAGCCTGAATATAACAAAAACACTCAATATCGTTTGTTGTTCCTGCTCAACATCCTTTGAACTGGGACATTGACTTTTTCTTGCCTCCAGATTGAAGTGAAAACATTGGCTCTTTCTGTGTCTCTAGTTGTCAGCTTATCTGCAGATCTTGGGACTTGTCAACCTCCATAATCACATGAGAAGGTTCCTTATAATAAATTAATCTCTTTCTTTCTTTCTCTTTCTCTCTCTCCCTCCCTCCATATATTTATGTGTATGTGGGTATGTAAGTATGTGTACATAACCTGTTAGTTATCTGTTTCATTGGAGAACCCTGACTAATACACTGGGAATACTTTACTCTTTGAAGGAAGACCTCTTGCATGATATTTTTTGAAGCCCACTCAAGCCTGGCTATCTTCTGAAATCCATCTGGTTTATGGGAAACTATTCATCTTCACCTGTCATAGTGGAAAATACAACTTATTTTTTCTGTAGCGCTCTCTATTCACCCTCCTATCAGACTGACTCCAGGTAGCCTCTCTCCTTCATATTTATTTAGTTCGGAGTTATGTCAAGTATTCAAGGGTCACAAAATGCAGGGTACATGTGTCAGATTCTTTCAAGAGTCCTCTCTCCATATCTGAGTCACTTGTCAGTACTAGAACTAGCAGAATTCTATAGCTCATCAAACATGAAACTAAGACTAAGAGAATAATCTTGGATCCTGTCAAGGACCGCCCCCACTTTATGTTTGTCACCTCCATAGGTAGGAATAAGACTCCGAATAGCTTCTTAACAATGCTTGAATAAACTTAGTATTTCCCAGTTCTCTGATCAATCTTCTTGAGATTAAAGATAGGCAAAAAGGGGTTTAACAAGTTTTGAGATCACCCCATGGAAAGTTATGCATAGATAATCTCGTATCTCCATTTATTTTCAACTATAAAACCTTAGGTGAGCCTGAACAATGGGAAAACATTCAAATTTAACATCCCCTTACCTATATAAGCAAATACAATTAAAAATATAAAAAACACAAATGTTTTCTTCATTTCTACCTCTCTCAGTCTGCTTGGGCTGCTATAACAACATACCACAGACTAGGTGGAATAAACAACAGAAATTTATTTCTCACTGTTCTGAAGGCTGGGAAGCCCAAGGTCAAGGTGAAGGCTAATTCAGTTCCTGGTGTGGGCTCTCTTCCTGTTTTGCAGCTAGCCATCTTCTCACTGTGTTAGAGAAAGAAAAAGAGGGGGTGAAGGGGTTAAACAGAATCCTCCTCTTATATAAGACCACAAATCTCATCAGGAAGGCCCTACCTTCATGACCTCATCTAACCCTAATTATCTCCCAAAGCTAGGACTTCAACATGTGAATTTTAGGGAGACACATTCACTTCATAACATGATCTTTCTCTTTTTGCATGGGTGTCTCTCACTGGCAGAATCTAACCAGAATCCTGCTGATAAAGAAGTCTGGAAAATTCCTTTATCAAACATTCTACTCCTAAGGTATGGAGAAAAGCTTAGAAGGTCTGGAATAATGCTGAGATTCAACTAATATCTGATATAGTCTGGAGCTTTGGATACTTTAAATCCATTTATTTTCTTTATTTCCATGTATATTAATAATATCCAAAAAAATAAAACCCACTAAAAAAAAACAATGCAAGGGTGCCTGCTTTTACAACCCGTATATCACATTGTTCTAGAAGTCTTTGCCATTTTAATAAAGCATGATAAAAATAAAGGATATACAGATTGTAAAGAATAAAGTTATAACTGTTTATATCTGTAAACAGCATGATCGTTGCTAGGGTGTGAAGACTGTACGCAGCTGAGAAAGATTTCTCAAAGTTTAGGATAGCTAGAAGTGCAAAGTTTATTTACTCTCTCTCCAAAGACAGAGAGGGCACAGAGCCAGAAATAAAGAGAGGCGCTGGTCCTGAGCCCCAACGACTCTGACTCTTTGTTAGGGCAGGCTGAGGAGGGGAGGGGGGATTTATGAGTGTAGCCCAATTAGCAGAAGACAGCTGAGAAACTGTTATGTTAGCTTTTTCTATTTATCACATAGCAGATTGATAACAGAACTTAGTTTTTTCTTTCCTCTTGATAGCAGGAGGCATCTGGTGCCATCTCTCCTTGCGGAAGTGGGGAGGAGTTTGCACTCCTACTGTCCACTCAGGAACTTTTTTAAAGCTTTTCAAACAATACTCAAAAAAACCTTTTTACAGGCAGTGAATTTTTGATGACAGTCCATCAGACAGTCTATCCTCTTCTCCTCATCTCTGGAAAATTCTTTCCCTTTTTGGAATGTGAATTGACCAGCTCTGGCGAATATCAGTGAGGATCTATGCCTTTTTTTGGTTTTTTCAGCTTCTTTTAATTGCTAGGTAAACATATTTGTAGAAGAGATATTCATATTTTAACCTTAAAGGCAGGATTTATGTAACTCTAAGTGGCTGCCAGTTAGAAATCTATTTTTTTGTTACTCATTAGCATGACCACTCTTTCAATCATCTCAGGAGAAAATCCTTAGAAATACGCAAAACAAATTTTACAATTAATAAGTATATACAGCAAAGTCATAGGAGATATGTTAATATAAAAAATCAATTGTATTTTGTACATTAGTAGCAAGAAATTGGAAGACAAAAATAAGAAAAAAATCTGATTCAAAACAGTATTTCGAAAACCACAAAATATTTAGAAATGAATTAAACAAATCACATGTCAGACCTGTCCCTCAAAACTGCACAGTACAGTTGAGAGGAAGTTTTTCAAAGAAATACTTAAATAAAAGATGCATATTATATTTATGGATTGAAAGAACTCTATATTATGAAGATGTCACATCTTTTCAACTTGATTTGGAGAGTCAATGCAGTCTCAACCGAAATTCCAGTTTGCTTTTTTAAAAAAATAGAGTAACACAGTAATTATAAAATTAATATGGAAATTTAAATGACCAAGAATAGCAAAAGCAATTTTTTAAAGGAGGAGCAAAGTTGATGGACTTTAATTACCTGGTTTGAATAATTATTTTTAAATTAGGGCAATTAAGAGAGTGTGTTAATGACAAAAAGGTAGACATAAATTACAAAAACAGAAAAAAGAACCCAGATATAGACCCACACATACCTAGTCAATTGTCAACAAAGGTTTCAAAGTAATTCAATTGGGAAGAGAGTTTTTTTTTTCTTACAAGTATTGCTAGAAAAACTAAATATGTATGTTTATTGAAGATAAAATTATCCCTTACCCCAGAAGCAAAATATAACTCAAAATAGATCAGATACCTAAAAGGTAAAAGGTAAAACTATGAAATTTCTAAAAGAAAACATTAAAAAGTATCTTGGCAATCTTGGAGTAGGCAAATAATTTGAGCCCTTAGCAAATAAACAGCACTAACGGTAAAAGAAAAAAATACTGATAAATTGGACTTCATAAAATTTAAAAACCTTTGTTGTCCAAAAGGTTAATACAGTTAATTGGCTGGGCACGGGGGCTCAGGCCTGCAATCCTAGCACTCTGGGAGGCTGAGACAGGAGAATTGCTTGAGATCAGGAGTTCGAGACCAGCCTGAGCAACAGCAAGACCCTGTCTCTACTAAAAATAGAAAAAATTAGCCAGGTGTGGTGGCACATGCCTATAATCCCAGCTACTTTGGAGGCTGAGGCAGGAGAATCGCTTGAGCCCAGGAGTTTGAGGTTGCTGTGAGCTAGGCTGACGCCACAGCACTGTAGCCCAGGTGATGGAGCGAGAGTCCATCTCAAAAAGAAAAAAGAAAAGATACAGTTAAGAAAACAAGCATGGAAACCAGAGAATGAGAGAAAATACTATTCACAATACATATAACTGACAAAGGACTTAAATATTAAATATATAAAGAACACTAACACCTCGATAATAAAAACACAAACACCTCAATATCAAAATAGGCAGAAAATTTTAACAACTCACTAAAAAACAGTAATGGCTAATAGCATAGGAAAAAATGAATATCTTTATTCATTAGGAGAATACGAATTAAAACCACAACATCATGATGAAATACTACTTAACACCCATTAAAACAGGAAAAAAAGGAAGAAAAAGAAAAGAAAAGAAACACTTGGCTGTGTCTAGTATTGGTGAGGATGTGGAACAACTGAAACTCATACAGTGCTGATAGGTATGTGAAATGGTGCAACTACTTTGGGTAACTGGTTAACACCTTACTCAAAATTTCAACATAAATCTACTGCATGATGAAGACATTTTATTCCTGAGCACTTATTAAAACATATATCTGCATAAGGAGTCATGTAAAAAGTTGATTGCAGCTTTATTCACAGTAGCCAAAAAAGGGAAAATGACCCAAATGTCCATCAGCAGGTAAACAGAAAAACAAATCAAGGTATATTCAAATGATGGAATCCCAATCAGAAGTAAAAACTATAATACAAACTACAGATATGCAGAGTAATATGGATAAATCTCAAAATTATTATTTTGAGTAAAAGGAGCTAGATATACAAAATACATATTAAATGATTACATTTATGTAAGTTTCTAGAAAATGTAAATTAAAATATGCCAGCAAGAAGCAGACAAATGGTCTTCTTAGGGCAGAGGGAGAGATGGACTGCAAATGGGCATGAGAAGTATTTTCATTGTGGTTTTATAAAAAAAATTGGTTATAGGGTATATAATTATAGTTTCATGGATGTATACAACTGTAAAATTGAATCAAATTATACATTTTAAATGGATGCTGTTTGTTTTACATATATCATTCTTCATTTAATATAACTTAAAGAAAAAAACAACATTATATATCTGCTTAAAATAATGCTACTAATCCTTGAAAAAATGTATATGCTTGCATTTCCTCACATAAAGGGGGAGCTATAATGGTCTATAAGTTACTGTATATATATACCTCTATGTGATATTCATTTTTTCACTGGATTAGTCACAATTTCACTTGAAATCTTTAACATGAAAACTCAGTTAGGGGCTTAACCAACACTAGAATTTCTTATATAAAATACAGGTGATCCTTGAATAACACAGGTTTGAACTGTGCAAGTTCATTTACATGCAGATTTTCTTCCACTTCTGCCACCCCGGAGATAGCAAGACCAACCCTGCCTCTTGCTTCTCTTCTTGAGCCTACTGAATGTGAAAACAAGGAGGATGAAGGCTTTTATGATGCTCTACTTCCACTTAATGAATAATAAATATATTTTTCTTCCTTATGATTTTCTTAATAACATTTTCTTTTCTGTAGCTTACCTTATTGTAAAAATACAATATATAATACATATAAAGTACAAAATATGTGTTATTTGACTATGTTATCAGTAAGGCTTCCAGTCAACAGCAGACTACTAGTAAAGTTTTTGGGGAATAAAAATTTTATGCAGAATTTCAACTGTGCAGGGGTTGGTACTCTTAACCCCCACATTGTTTGAGGGTCAACTGTAGTAGGGAAAGAAGATGAGAAGGAAATTGACTGATATATTCAATTATAAATAATAAATCAAGGAATGAAATTGCATAGCTGGTATAGCAGTCATGTCTGCATCTGGATATAAGGCTGTAGTTGGTACTTAAATATATTTATTTTTTCTTTTACTATCCAACCCAATATTCCCTTTGGTTTCAGCCAGCTGCTCTGCTGGTTGAAGTGCTTTTTTTGGTAATTTTCATTCTGAAAAGGTCTGAAGGTCTGAGCCTTAGAAGTCCTAATTTATCAGATTATATTTTTAAAAAAATATTACTTGGGAGGAGGCCATTACATTGATATGGCCCAGTACCTTGGATCCCCGTGTAAGCAAAACAAAACCCAACTCAGAGGGAATGTGAATAGCCTAAGAAAATGAAACTTAAGCTTTACCAATCAGAAACTGCCCACTGTCCTCTAAGTAGGGAATTTCCATTTTAACCAATCAAATTTTCTCTGTCTTCCTTCTGTAAAGACCTTATAAAAGATTTCCCCTCATGTTCCTTTGGTGGATCTCTGAACTTGAAGGTCTGGTTCCCTCCAGTTTGTGAATGACTGAATGTTCAAATAAACACATTAAAGTTTTAAGGTGCCTAAGTTTATTTTTTAACAATATGATATCATTACAATTTACCCTGGAATAGCAGAGTTTTAAGGAGGTACTCTAAGAATTCTCCAGGCCTTTGCAGAATTCTCTGTTCGGAAGAGTAGTTTTCCTTCATAATCAGGATCAATCACCTCAGACAATAAAGTGACCCAATTCTTCGCCTATAGGTTAAATTGTAAGATAAACTCAGAGCGGTCAGGTGGCAGTTTCAGCTTACAGTCCATGAGACTTCTACTAAGAATTAATATCTATAAACCAGAAAGCCCACATAGTATGATAAATCAAAATGTTAGGTAGATAGTCAGGGCCTCCGGCTCTCCCAGAGAGGAGGGGAACAAGTGCCCGGCTTGAGATAACCATAGCAGGAGGGAGGGGGAGTGCACAGCCAATCAAAACTCAGCACGCTAATCACAAAAGTGGCTGGAGATTACCGGAAGAAGAAATTCCTAGAAAGCCAAGTAGCACAGGTCAGCAGGGTCCGGAAGGTGACCAAAAGTAACCTTGGGCCAATTATCATGCCATCACCATATATCTACATTACAATTTTGCTCCACTGACTGGGCTTTTAGAGAAAGCTCGCGGGAACTCCACGTGAGCAGTAAGACTCAGGTTACATAACTAACAGCTGTCCAGCAAGGTGATGCATAAGCCACACGTGCCAGGGAGGGTCCAACCCATACAAAACAAAATGAAAACTGTAGTTACCAGTTGGGGCTTCCCGTAACAACAGGGGCCCGTTCTCCATCTGTGGTTAATGTATCTTGCTTTTGCTCAATGAACTTTGCCTCTTACTTGCTTGCTTTCTTTGCTATAGTGTGTCTTGTCATTCTTTGACAAGAGCATACCAAGAATTGAGGACAGATCACCAACCTGAGCTTGTCTAGTGGTTAGGGTTCATAGTTTTCACCCAGGTGGCCTGGGATAGACTCCTGGTGTGGGAACCAGTCCGCAATCAGATAAAACACAAAGAAACAAAGTGAAGAAAGCACAAAACTAATTCAAACTAGTCAAAGATTTGACAAAATAAGAGGCAATAACTAAGGAATTTAAGAAGGCATGTAGAAGATAGGAAGAAAACCAGGAGCATTTGGAGTTATAAAAGTCCATAAAAATGTATTACAAGAAGAAATAATAGTCAAATGTGTTGAATGGTGCTCAGAGATCTGCATTTGACAACAACAACAACAAAACCCTACTGACTCTGATGTGTGTAAAGTGACTAAGTGGTGTGACCAAGAAGAGTCAGACTAAAAGTAGGTTGAAAGCAAAAACAAGGTGAGGATGTGGAGAAAGCAAGGGCTTATTTTTTTTTTTTTTTAGAAAATAATGTTGTGGAGGTAATCAAGAGATTGGGGATTAATTGGAAAGAGTAGGAGAAAGGAAGTGATTTCAATGGTAGACAAATTTTTGTATGCAGCAGATGGTGAGACACTAGAGAGGAAGCAACAGAAGGTTACAACGGAGCAAAACTCTTGCCAAATTAAATTTGGTTCTTTAAGCTTCTATACATGCAAGCATACAGGACTTTAGTCATCATTTGAGCCACCTCTTTCCTCCTTTCTATTCTTGTGATCATTGGTGATCCGATGGTACTGCTAGGAAACCATTGTTTTGGTTCACCTGGTCCTATCAAGTCCACCAGCTCTTTTGCTTCCACGTAGTGATCGCATCTTAATGTCCAGAGTCACCCCCAAACCTCCCATTTCCAAGATATCCTATCTCATAGGAGCATTTTTTAACCTGGTATAAATTTCTCTTTCTTTGTATTTCTTTTACAGTTATTTCTTTCTCTGTTCCTCAAAATCTGTTTTCCTAGGTGTTAATGACACAAATAAAATCATAATCTCCTCTATGATTTTAAACATTTGTAAAGAAGAGCCAGAAAGGCAACTGCCTACAGGCACCTATGACTTCTGCCAAGACACAAATCTTCCCTAAGGCAAGAAACATAAACAAAACACTTGCCTTAGTACAGAAGAGATAAACATTAAAATTTTTGGAAGAAAATAAAACAACAAAACAAAAAATCTCTCTCATATTTCACAGTATGTTCTAGTTAAGATATATATATATATATATATATATGTATTTACATACACACACACACACACATATGTACACTGACAATCCAAAATAGGTGACTGAGGCAAAGATCTCAATCAATGGAAGTTTATTAAGCCAAAGTTTGAGGACATGCCAGGAAAAGCACAAACCACGGAAGCATCTGTGACCTATGCTCTCTGAAGAGGGATTTGGGAACTCAGTACTTATGGGGAGAGGGAGAGAGGGCATATAGAAAGAAAAAGCATGAGGGGGGTGGGCAGTGAGGCAGATAGTTACATTCTTGTGAGACTTTAGTTAGTGCCTACATTTTACAAAAGATAAGGTGAATGTTTGAAGAGAAAAAGAGAGTAACGGAAGAAGCAATGTAGCTGTCCCTGGGTAGGTGGAAGGATGATTGACCTTGTCCTTGTTCTGCACCTGGAAAAATAAACTTGTAATCAACATATTAGTGTGGAATCAAACACACTGTAGTTTTAGGAGCTAGACTTAGCCTGCAGACCTAAAGTTACAATGCACATGTCCTTGTTTATGGGAGGTCAGAAAAGAATTTCCTTATGAAAGGACTGTGGGGCCAGTCCTTGCAGGTGCCTGATGCCTTTTACCTTTCTGTGGGGATCTGGCTGTTGCATAATATTAGTAACAGCTATTCCTTTGGGAAGGAGTATTGCATGACTCAGCCTCCAGGCTTGACCTTCCCTTTAGCATAAGGAACTGGGGAGAGGTCCTAAGATTTTTATTTACCTTTACAACACACACACACACACACACACACACACACATACATATATGTACATATATACACACACATACATGCACACACTTATATATTTATATATAATTTCAAGAAGTGATAGATAAACCTTCAGATCCATGAGCCAGGTAGGCTTCAGTGTGCTCTTGAAGCTGTTTCACCTAACACCTTCTGCCTTTTACAGATGCTTCTCCCCCTTCACTAAGGAACCTATTGATTCTCTATGACTCCAGATTACCTTCACAGTAACTCTCTTGTTAATATGTGAGAAACACCCTGAACTAGAAAAAAAGCAGTTTGACTAGTTCAATAGTTATTTTATTGAGGTATACAATGTAAAAATCTTAAGAAAATTAAATGATATTTGCAAAAAATGGTAAAATAAACTAAAGTTTTTTTGGCAAATTAAGGACAAGACAAAAATATTCCACCATTCATTTATTTGACCTTTAATTTCCTACAATATATGATGAGAACACAGTGATAGAAGCCAGGTAGTCATTTCTGACTTTAATTATTATATTATAGAGCTCCCTTAACTAGCTGCCCACTTCATGCCAAGAGCCCCTAGTGGCACAAAACTTCTTGCATGAGAGTTTGTGCAACACTGATTTGCTGACTTATTCTCAAACCTTTAATGTTGACTTTATTAAACATGGGACACTTCATTAAACTAATTCATTTAATTAAATGCCATTAATCCATACTTGCACCATGTGGTGATTTTATTACAAAGGGGAAATTTTTCTAAATACGAAAGTCAATAAATATATATAAGTAATATAAATAAACCACGGACTTTTACCCTTGGAATCTAGTCAGTATTTGGCTTTAATTCTATAACTTTTCTTTCTCCAAAATTAAGATAAAGTTCTGGTACTTCAATTTTGCCTATGTGGTTTAAGTTCTCACAGTACTGAACAAAATAGAGGATAACCCAGTAACAGTGGTAAATTTTTCGGTCACTCATCAGCTTTTTTTTCTCAGGACACGTTGGAATTTGAACTTTAGGTTTCTTCCACATTGCCCTTTCTGAAAAGTGTAACTTTCTTTTTAATATACACTTTTTTGCAGTAAAGCACCTACTCACCACGGAACAAAGCTCCTTTTACAAGTATAGCTAACAATTCCCAATTTCTTACTCTGAATGTCGCTGTATGACAGAAAATTTAGACATACACACAGAAACATCTATACACATTAGGTTGGGAATTTTTTCTTCAGAAGGAAAATAATTATATAAAAAGATTTTCTTAAATTATAAAAATATTTTCATAGTATATCTTGTTTTAATCATGAAAATAGTTCTACTAACAAATAGTCAAGTTAGGAAGGTCAATGGCCACTGGTCCTACCAAATTGCCTTTTAAATAGAAATTACCTTTGAGATACAGAATATGATGTATGTTCATATTGGAAGTGGTAATAGCGGGACTGTCTCATAATTGTCATTAAATATGACCATTGAGCAATATCTGTCACATAAATACTCTGCCCTTCATAAATAATTTGAGTATCTGGAGTCAAAAACAAAGAGGTCTTAAGGCAATGCTTGACCAACTGCTTTCCTAATGACATTCTTGCACTGTTTTTACAAGTAATAAAAGTACACATGCAATATATCTGTGTTTTTGTGCTCACCCATCCCTCAGACATCGCACCGAGTGCTTTCTTGCATGCAACACATTTCATAATAAACATTTTTTAAAAAGAGGTGGAAGCAAGAATATTTTGAATAGTAAACTTTATTAATACAAAAAACAGGCTATGTGGACTTTCAACATAATCATAGATGCTATAATTGAATCTCCCATGCATCTCTTGTTATCTTAATGTTGTAATTTGAATCCAAAATACATGAGAATGTGAGCTTCACAGAATGATTTAGCTTTCTAATTACTATGGGGCTTTAACTGGGTTATCAGCTCTCTGAGCTCTTAGAAATTGTGTGAATTTATTTTAGGAACTGAGAAGAACCTAAAGATTTAAAGAATTCCAAATCATTTATTTGTACAGTTGCAAAAATTTGGCTAATTTTATTCAATTTCATGAAGGCAGAATTAGGAAAAAAAAAAGTGAAGGAAACTAATTAAAAAGAAACTACCTTCTAAATTCTAGATTTTCAACACATCTTTTAATTTAAAAAACTACCCTACAAACTATAAACTAATGTTTTGCATATGAAAATTTAACATAAATTCTAGCAGATATCACTGATGCCCTGTCCATATCCTCCATGTCTTTTTTTTTTTTTTTTTCCAAGAGAAGGGGTCGGTGGCATGATCATAGCTCACTGCAGCCTGGAAGTCCTGGGCTCAAGGTATCCTGAGGCCTCAGTCTCCTGGGTAACTAGGAGTACAGGTGGGCACCACCATACTTGGCTAATTTTTCTCATTTTTATTTCAGAGAGGGATCTTGCTATCTGGGCAACATAGGCTGGTTTTGAACTCCTGGCCTCCAGAGATCCTCCTGCCTCAGCCTCCCAAGTTGCTGGGATTACAGGTGTGAGCCACTGTGCCTGGCCCTGTCCATATCCTTTTGTCCTCAACACCCCAGTGCCTTCCGACCTAACTTCTGACACCCAGCTCTAGCACATCTTTGCCTGAATATTTATTCTTGATGCTGGATCCTTCTTTGCCACATGCCCAGAACACCAATCATAATCTCTTCAATGTTTTTAAGCTTTGGTGAATAAAATTCAGAAAGGCAATTGTCTGCAAACACTTCTGCCTTCTGCAGAACAAATCTTCCCCAAGATAAGAAAGCACAGACACTGTTTTATGCCTCTGCCACCAACAACATTCAACTAATGACTGAAGAAATTTGGTGTCTAAATTCCTGTTTCCTTTTGCTTCAGGTAAGATAAATCTTACCATGTGTTTTATGTTTACTCCATGAAATTTACCAGCAGGATTAAGTTCCAGGTGTCCAGTGGTAGCTGGCTTGGTAGCACACTCTTTCATGGCTGTGTTTTCCTCTCTGTCTTATTTTCTGCTCCCTTATCAGAATTTTCTTTCACCTCCCAAGTAAATCTCTTTTACTTGAATTTTTGCTTCTGGAGATACCCAAACAAAATCATTTATTTTCTTACAAACAATTTTTGCACCAATGCTACATAAGGGCAAATTTAAGTGTAATTACTCCACCTCCTTCTACAACAAAAAAAGGGAAGAGGAGAAGGAGAGCAGGTGAAGACTAAAAAAAGAATAATTTTTCCTCATTCTTAACCCAAAGAAATCAAGGAGGCAATATGTCAGAACAAGATATTCCATTAAATGGCTTCATTTAGTATTACTTGGAATATATTAATTCATCAACTTAGTTTTTAAAATTTTTTTAATTTTTTTGTGAGACACGGACTGATACTTAGGAACCTAGACTGTTAATCTGAGATGTCAGATAATTCACCTAGGATAGGAGTCTGTACTTTCTTGCATCTAGTATGAAACCCCTTTCTGATGAAGGGGTTCAGGACATGCCACCCCAAAGTATGCTGTTTTGGCATATGGATTATTTGAGCCAAGGCACTTGAGATACAGCAGGTGCAGGAGGGGATCTCTGACCTTTCCCTGTCTACCTAAAAGCAATTCATACAATTTCCTTGTGCCCGGAAGAGAATAACATTGTTATCAACAGCGACTGGAAAGTCATATTGAAATGATCCTGTACAAACCTATTAAAATAATCCTTATCTTCCATTTGTTCCCCCCCCATATATTTCTTAGTCACTGCCCCATGATTTACTTTGGTTAGCAGCCCAAGCCCCTTTATCTTATCATATCCTCACAATTTATCATTCTTTGTGTAAAAATGTATGTAAGCTTTAGGCCCAACAGATTCTTCTGGTCTTAACTTTCCTTCTGTAGACTCTCATGTACATGTAAAAATATTAAATAAATTTGTATGCTTTTCTCCAGTTAATCTGTTTTATGTAAGTTTAATTCTTAGGCCAGTCACAGAACATAAGAGCAAAAATGGAATTTTATTTCCCCTGCACTGTGTTCTAGGCTCCAGGCCTTAACATAGAATCTTTAATTAATATTATATACGACTTTAGTGAAATTGTATCCACACACAATTATCAATCAATTATCTTTCTTATTTTTTTAATCTAAAATCTTTTTTTTTTTTGTCATCAGCTTTGCTGTTTACACAGGTTAGCCTTTATTTGTGAACTATGGCTTACAAACTACTAAACTTCTGTATGTACAAACACACACACACACATACTTTACATAAATGCACACAAAAATATGTTAGCTTTTATCACTAACTAAGCTAATGATGCTCCTTGTCATGCACAAAAGACTGCATTTTTACCTGTGGAGGCATCTCACAAGGTCATTATAGATTGGATTTTATGCCACATTCAGAGACAGAGAGCAATAGGGGTTAACAGCTCAAGCACAAAGTCGAGACAAAATTAGTCCTAATCATTGTTGTGCCTAGTACCAGTTGTGTATCTAAAACAAGTTATTTAACATGTTTGTTCTTAGGTTCCTTCATCAATACAACAAAGATATTAATTTTGTTGCAACAAAAATTAAATTAAATGCTGCTATATAATAACTTAGCACAGTGGCCAGGAGTAGCATTATCCAATAAGGGTGAGTTGTCAGTAATAACAATAACAATAATAATAATAATAAAATGATAATAATAAGAAATTTCTAGTTAACAATAAAAACATATGTGATGACCAAATGCATTTGCTTTGCCATTAGAATCCCAAGATGGTAAGCACATATTTTTCTAAAATCGTCATTGAATGTTGAGATATACAATGAGCTGCATGGGGGGAAAAAATCTAATGTTTATGCAATTTGGTTTCCTTGGCCTCATCTGTATAAAAATGTTGTATGGCAATTAATCTAGCCAACCTTTCCATTAGCTTCTTTGAATATCCCAAATAAAGCATTTTTCCTCAAGCTTGAATGGCCTTGCATATGTTTGCTAATTTAAATGTGTGCAGCAAATGTTCAAAACAATGGACTCTTCTTCCATTGTTTTGATAACAAAGCCCTTCTATAAAATCCTCCTTCCTCCCCTGCTTCTTCAACAAGCACCACCTCTGGAAAACATTTTTTTAACATTAATTTCATGCTTTCTAGACACAGTGAGCATGAAAAATTAAAATCCTTTTAATTATTTGAACCCTCAGTGCCCAAACACAATAAAAATATAGTGGCAGAGGGAATCAAGGACCAGAAAAATGATTACCTGAAGACAAAATCAACTTTATTATTTGCTCATTCCCAAATTGTATTAAACAAAAAACTCAATAGCATAAAGCATTTAGCAGAAACTTTTATAAAAGACTAACATGTTTAAGGGATTGTTGGCCTCGTGTGGCCTCGTTAATAAGTTACAATAGACATACATTTATGTTGTAGCTACGTTTCTGAGACTTCTCTTGTTCTCAGGATATGTGTGTTGAATTAACACAATACCCATTTACTCACATTTTAAGGTACTCAACATACGGTCTATTAGATGTATAGCAAACCAGTGGTGATGATTCCTTAAACATTTGCTAGTGTTCTTTAAAATTTAGACCCTTCCAATATTTTGTTTTTCAGTGATACGTGAATTCCCAGAATCAACACTGCCTCCCGCTCTTAATAGGAGGAAATTACAAGCATATTATATAAACCAGGAAGCACAATGTAGCATTATCAATTATAAAAGTGATAAATTGGATAAATGGTGCTTGTTTAATGCCATATTGAAAAGAAGAGTGTATATTATTCAGCTTATTTGAATGAGCTATTCACTCTTAAAGAACATAAAATAAAAACTACTATTTATCATTTGTGGAAAAAGATATCCGCATCAGTTGTTTAGACTTCTTCATTATCTTACTCCTCAAGAGTTTTCATTTTTTTCCACTATTCTACAGAAACTTCTTGTGATAAGATTACCAGTTGATACCAATTAATAAGAAAGCAATGCCTGATTCTAATTCCAGTAGCACAATTTTAGTCTCTTTATTTGATCTCTGTGCAGCATTAAACCTATTAACCATTTTTTTCGTGCAATGATCTTGTTTCCTGCTTTTAGTGATCTGATTTTCTTGACATTCCTTTTACCTTTATACCATGCCATGTTCATTTCTGTTCTTGTCTTCTATCATCCATTAAATCAATGGATTACAAGCTTTATTATACCAAAACAAACAAACAAACAAAACAATATCCCAGCAGATTCCTGAGCCCTGTCACCAAAATAGATAGAAGGGATGATCCAGGGACCTTAATCTTCAAAAGATAGCTCGGATGATTCTGACATATGGTCCTTGAACTATATTGCTTCAATTGTTAGGATTATCTAGCATTTCAACAGTTCTTTTATTTCACTTAACTGTATAGGCTTGTATTATCTGCTCTCAGATATTTACCGTATTTTATGCCTCTTCCATGTATTATATCCAGACAAGAACTCTCTCTAAACCTCAGACTGAAATTTCCAACCATTAATAGACATCTTCATATGACAATTCTATAAATATCTCAAGTAAACATGTCCAACTGTGAGCACATCTTTTTTTTTACTTCCCAATTTACTTATCTTTCTGTTGGACTTATTCATCATTGGCTGTACCATCACTCACTCAGTCATTTGAACCAAATCTCTTTACTATGATCCTAGACTCTTGGCTCTCTTCCCAACTCCCACATTCTGTCCATCTTCAACATTCCTCATCAATTACCTAGTCATCTGTAAAAGTCCTTATTCAGAAAAAGAAGACAAAAATCAATAAAAGAATTCCAGAAAATGGCATGCACTGTCTCAACACTGGCTCAAAGTTACAAATTTCCTTTTATTGGAAAGACCCAATCTGTGGGAAGGTTTGTTCCATTCATTCAACAATTAGAGTGTTGTATTTTTCATCCTTAATAAGACACATCAATATTTTACTTACTAGAATAAATTTTTAAGCTCTTAAGATATATTTCTCAATATTCTTTATTTATGTGAAATAAGATCTATGGAAGACTTAACCATGTCTCTTTCTTTAGGAAAAAAGAGAGAAGTTATCTTTGGCATCATCTTATTTTATTAGATTACATTTAAAGTAATTTATTTTTATTCATGAAAATAATTATTTGTCAAAAGAACTAATTTACTTGACATATGCAATTATAAAATTGTCTTCTATAATTTGCACAAATATAATTTCTCTGTGCTAATATTTTCATTTCTATAATAAAATTTATCATGAAATTTAAGGAAATATTAAATTTTTTATCTGCTTTTCAGAGAATCTATTATATTATTGGTTACAGAAAAACTTGGTTAATTTTTGCAACAAATATTTAACAATTGAAAAAAAGAAATAATAAATCTTTCCTATATCTAAACACCTGAATTGTAATGGTACAGAAAATTCAGTGTAGAAATAATCACCCATACCGTATTTAATATTCTGAATATTTTTCCCTCATTGTTACTAGAAAATTATTTTTTACTTCTTTTCCTGAGATATAAGTAATTTCCTGATGTTAAGTTAAACAGTGGTTTAAAATGGAAATTATTTATTCAGGATTAGATATTTTTCAAAAGATTTCTTTACAAAAAATCTTTTTTCTTCATTTGAAAATGTAAAATTATGGTGAAGGGCATGCATTTCTTATATCTGACCTATATTATATGCCTTTATCAAGTATGCAATTTATGAAAGTGTTTTCCAGTGCTTATCAAAATTACCTTATATGTTGTCTTAGCGCCAAGAAAAATAAAATGATAATGGGATCATTTCAGCGTAAATAGAGTAGCCACCATGCCATCTGCTGCACATGTCTGAAATGAATATAAGACTGGCCTGGTGCCATCCCCTTGGGTCCTAAGACTATGTCCATTTACCTGCCAGGGAAGAAAAATGATTTATGTTAGATTTCTAAAAGTTTCACCAGTATTAGTAAGTTTTATTAGCCATTACTGTTTAATTATCTGAAATATTTCATCATAGTTTGATTTGGGGATGAAATGGAAATAAATATTTCCTTCTCTGTTTCAAGGACACTTTTAAGGCACTAAACCAAGTTACATGTTTCCCTTGATTAAAAATATTTTAGGCCAGACCCTTACAAATATTGAGTTCGGTCATTTCAATCAGCATTTTCTCCTATGTCCTATTTTTTGTTACTACCTCTGCTTTGCTGATTACAAACTTGGCCCTTGTTTTTGGTACTGACATGCTGCAACCTAACATCATCCTTAAACATTATCTTTGCCTAACATTATTCTAAACCAGTGATTTTGCCTAATGAATTGAGTCTGCTGTTTACTCTACATTCATTTGGCAGGACTACGTTGGTTTCTGACATTTCTTGTTCTTTGTATCTCAAACTGAGATCTACAGATACAATCTTCAGATCTTATGAAATGTGTTTGTGTGTGTGTATGTGTGTGTGTGTACTTTATGCAATGTGTAAAAATCAAATCAAGTCAAATTTTAAAAATTAATAAGTATATTTTCTCTTGATGACCAGTGCTATAACAAACCATAGCTATTGGATTTAAGTGCCAGCATTTCTCTTTTTGTATATAATTACAACATCACCAGATGAAACCAAATGATGTCTGGCACAATGTATCAATAAATGATTCAGAATAATTTGAATTTAGAAAAAAGTGGAAGAATTGAACATTTTACATAATGTAGTATGTTGAATTCAAAAGAATGTTCGAAATAGCAATGTCTCCATTATGATAATCATACCAGAGTAAAAATAATCAACTATAAAATAAGAAAACCAAGTTTGAAAAAATGAGAAAACCATAAAAATGCAAATTCTTCTTTTTAATACCTCCAATATTGATGACATCATTTCAGTAAAACAGTATCATTTGTCAAAACTTAATGTTGTCAATTTGGTTTTTTTCTCACTTCTTAATGCTTTATTCATTGAGTAAAATATACATTTAACATAAATCACATAACATCAGTTATCAGGTCTAAAATTCAGCTGGATTTATTAGTTTCTGTCAGGTGTTATTTTATCTGATCTCATTTATAAGATAATATCTTACCACATCTGGCATAGACACACACTGTGCCAGTGCAGTCACACTGCTAACATACATATGAAATCTGCCTGATATGTGTTCACTGGAGACAAATCAGGGAACACCTGTCCAAAGGTTATTTTAATATAAGATGGTAAATGTATTTTTAAAATACATATATTTTTCCCTAAATAAATTCATATCTGTTGGATAAATTATGGTCCCAAATCTTACAGTATAGCAGCCAGGTCTAAGTCCTGCTGGGCACTCATGTAGGCTTCTTACATTATAATTGCAGACTGTCCTTTAACATAAAATGTACAACATTCGTACCACTTAAAAAACCGGGGTCAGGTGGAAGTCTCACAGAGATCACATCTGCACTGTGGTTGGCCTAAAACACTTAAATCAGCTTGTAAATCCTCTTCAGTATTAACAAGTCCTTATAATGTACTCCATGGAATGTTCTTCATGTATCATGGCAGCTTGTGCTTATGATAGAACAAGCTTTCAGTTTTTCCTTTCTTTCCTTTACATTTCTTATTCACAGTGAAACAGGTTCATGGTAATTTCTTTTTCTTTTGTCTTTCTTTTCTTATTTTGATTTTTTCCCCCAAAATTCTGACATTGCAAAAATTCTGACTCAGCTGCATAGCATTGTACCACAGGTCAAAATTTGACCTTAAATATTACAATCTAGCAGTATCTGGCTGGTCAGAATAAGCCAGCTCCTGACAGTGTGTAGGCACTTCTATTATTTCAGTCTGTTCTTTGGCAGCTGACAAACGTGCCGACAGACAAAAATCCAGAGCCTTGCTGCTAGGGATTTCAGGACTAATGTTTGTTTGCAAGCATGTATGTATGTTTATAACTCTATATTTTGATTTTCTTTAGGAGTTTCTACCCTGGAGTACAGTTTCCTTCTTCCTCCACTATTTGAAATCTAGACTAAAAAGCTAACTTGAATGTATAATGTAACTGGCATTTAATAAATATCTATGCGCTAAGGCTAAGAACCATGCTTTACAATTGTGATATTGTGATATAATTAGAAATAAATATATTGTCTTCATCTCCAGTTTCTGATCCAGAGCTCCCAAAACCCTTGAGATCTCCTGAGTGCTAGGTGTACGAAGAGCATCTTTTGTTTTAACATTTGGCATCTGCCTTCAGTTCCTGACACAGAGTTCCTGTATGATTTAGAATTCCTTAAGTGATGATAGCACATTTTGTTCTAAAGGGGAGACTCTTGGAAAGACCCTAGATAGCTTCAGGATAGAGGCTGGTCACCAGAAAGACCAAATTTTGAATAGATGTTTGGAACTTTCAGCCTTCCCACCCCACGTCTTACCCTCCAGGAAGGGCAGAGATGCTGGAGACTAAGTTAATAATCTATTATTCCTATAGGATGAAACCTCCTTAAAAACCTTCAAATGACTGAAAGAGCTTCTGGCCTGGTGAACGCATCCATATGCCAGGAGGCTAGCGCACTAACTCCGTGGGGACAGAATCAGGACCTTTCTGAACCTCGTACTATGTATCTCTTCATATGACTGTCCATTTATGTCCTTTATAACATTTTTATAATAAATTAGTAATAGTAAGTAAACTGTTTTTCTAAGTGCTGTGAGCTGTTCTTGTAAAGTATTGTAAGAACTTCTGACTTTGTAGCCAAATATGACAGATGTATGGGTACTGGGGGCAGTCAATACTTGCAATTGGCATCTGAAGTGGGAGTAGTCTTGTGGGACGGAGCCCTTAATTTGTGCAGTGTGCATGAACTCTGGATAGTTAGTGTCAGAATTGAATTGAATTGTGGTATATCCAGTTGCTGTCGGGGATGTCAGAGAATTGGTTGGTGTGAAGAAAAAAAGAAAAAAAAAGCCCCCCCCACATTTGGTATCAAAAGTGTGAGAGTAAAAATAGATCATAATAATAAAGGATTCATTGCCAGTTTTAGATCTGGGTCAGCAAATGTAATAACATCCAAAATTCCAAAGTTGGACTCAGGGGAGAATCGTTTCCCTAAGGACCACATAGGAACTTCAGGTGGGAGATTGGCTACCTTCAGAAGCCTAAAATGTGGTTGACAGCCCTCCATAGAAAGGACTTATTCAAGTTGCTGTTTGCCATCTCAGATTAACAATGTTCATATGGGAAAATTAAGGAAGTATAAGGGTTAGGGTAGCAAAAGCCCTCTGTTTCAGACACTCCATAGGAAAAAAGTAAATACATCTTTAGGAGAGGGTCCACCCAGACTAACAATTATATATTCTTGTTTTGCCACACCTCCTTTATACATTATTTTTATGTATAGATTAAGAAAAAGTTCTACTAAAATATATGTCCTCAAAATCACATTCATAGATATAGAGCCCGTCCACTGTTCTTAAGTCAAACTTAATGTCAGGAAGGGCACATCTTCATCTAGACAGAAAAGGCAGAATTAATACCTGGGAATCTCCAAACATCATTACTGCCTATAGCATTCCTGCTTAAGGTCCTTATCCCACCATCCACCTCTGAACTGATTTAATATCCTTTATCATAAAAGTCTGAGGATTACAATAAAAAAATCTATTTCCCCATAATGAAAAAGTCAGAATAAGTGTATAAATCATCATCAGCAAAAGAGATTCAATTGATATATTAAAAGGGAAAGGAAAGCTTATTAGCTTAAGAACTGAAATCCATTATTTTTCTGTGTACCAGAAACATTTCTAAAAAAGAATGAAATAAAGCATTTGGTAAGAAAAGATTAGACAGGACAAATATAAATGATTAATTTAAAAAACAAGGATAATCATTATTACCAAGTAAACATTTACCCTCAAATGGACCATGAGACAGTGAAGAAGAGGTGAGAGAAAGGGGCAGAAACAATATTTGAAACATAAAACTCTTTTTCCTGTCTGGCATGTGAGCAACTTGCAAGTTGCCATTCCATCTAAACAACAAGTACAATGCTAAAAAAACTAAAAAATTAGCAACTCTTCTTAGATCTGGCAGAGAAGTGAGGTGACTGGGCAAATTGGTGTCCCCCACAATTGGAAGAGACAGAGAGACAATAAAGAGAATCAAAGCTCACCAGAGTAGAAGCCCAGGAGCAGAAACTTCCATGGAAACCAGTCCAGGGTAAGAAAACTAAACTGTAATTGATAAATTGCTGGAGGTTCAGTGTAGACAACTCTGAGAGTTAAAGACACATAGGGGGACCCAGTCAAAAGGTTCCCTACACATTTGAGAGGTTTATCTTCAGGAGCCCTAGCAAGTCTTCACAGTGAATATCAGAGAAAAATCCTTTTATTCTCTGGCAAGGGGAGGAGAAAAGTAACCATTTTGAAATATGCCAGATTGTTTTGTTCTTCCTAATAAGGCTTGCCCTTAGGAGAAGCTATTTTACCAGAGCCTAACCACTGGGTTTTATCAGACCGTAATCCACCTGGGAGAAGGGAAATGCCTAACTCTAGCTCCCTCTAGTAATCTTTTCTCACCTAAAGGACCTAGTGGAAGGCTGTGAAACCATGGTGAAGTTCACAGTCCTGGAACACAGGTTCACCAAAAGACTGACCTAATTATGGGACTGTAGAACTTTTTCCTTTCCCCACACCTTAACACTACATTACTATTAGGTCATTAAATATGAAATGTCCAATTTCAAATCAAAAATTTAGTTTACTATATCTCAAACAAGAAGCAGTACAATTAATCAATATGCCTAAACTATTAACACAGTTTTGCCATCTTAATGGTACCTTGTTTATGCCAGCAGCAAAGAAGCCTGGAGAGCGAGTGGCAATGAAATCACCAAAGGTGTTTTCTACAGCTTGTTCAGAATTGAATATTTCTCCTTGCAAGAAGTGGTCCAAAGCCTGGAAGTCAGTGGGTGCAAGGTCTGGTGAATACAGTGGATGACAGAGAGTTTCCAAGTCCAGCTTCTGTAATTTGAGCAGCATTGTTTGTGAGACATGTGGTCTTGCAAGAGGATTGGCCTGTATCTATTCACAAATCTTGGCTACTTAATTGCAAGCAGTCTCATCATTTTTGTTCAATTGGTTGCAGCAGATATCCACTGTAATCAATTGACCAAATTTCGTGAAACTGTAGCAGATAATACCAGCGCTGGGCCACCAAACAGACACCATTAGTTCTTTCTGATGAAATTTCAGTTTTGGAATGTGTTTCAGCACTTCATCTTTATCCAATCATTGTCCCGAATGCTTACAATTATCATAAAGAATCCATTTTTCATCACATAACAATATGGTGTAGAAATAGTTTGCCTTTATGTCATGACAGCAAAGAAAGGCAAGCTTCGAGACAATTTGTCTTCTGATGATCACGTAATTCATGCTGAACGCATCTATCTAGCTTCTTTACCTTGCCCATTTGTTTCAAATGGTCCAATATTGTTGGAATAGTAATGTCAAAACTTGCTGCTAAGTCATGCATAGGTTGAGATGGATTTGCTTCCACTACAGCTTTCAGCTCATCACTATCCCCCTTGGTCTCAGGTTGCCCACCTGACTCATTTTCAAGATTAGAATCACCACAATGGAACTTCTCAAACCATCAATGTACTGTGCATTCGTTAGCTACATCCTTCCCAAACACTTCATTGATACTTGGAGCTGTCTGCGGTACTTTGGTTCCATGACAGAACTCATACTTGAAAGTAACTTGAATTTTTGACTTATCTGTGGTCTCACAAAAATTGCTCTAAAAAAAAATTTGAAAGATAAGCACAAGCCAAAACATGCATTTGTAAGACTGAGGATGTACCTTCACAATAAAAATAAAACAAGAAGTGTCAAAGTGAAATGTCAGAGATATCAACTGTCAAACTTAGTACTTAAGGAAATCAGGCATTTCATACTTAATAACCTAATACATTACTAAAAGCCTATTTATTGCAGTTCCTTTTACCTAATGCATCATGTTCAGCTGTCAGGAGACAAATTACAAGAAAAACAAAACATAGTTGAAGAGAGTGAACAAGCATCAAAACCAGAGTCTAAAGAACAGATATGGCAAACATTGTTAGAATTATAAAACAGGGAATTACAAAAAAAAGTAGACTACTATGCTAAAGGTTTTAATGGAAAAACAGCATTCAAGAACAGATGGATCATGTAAGCAGAGAGATGAAAAATCTAGGAAAAAATTTTAAAATTCTAGGTATCTGAAACTCTCTAACAGAAATGAAGAATGCCTAAAGAGCTCACTAGCAGAATGGACACATCTGAAGAAAGAATCTCTCAGTTTAAAGATATGGCAATAGAAACTTTTGAAACTAAAAAGCAAAGAGAAAAAAGACTGGGGGAGAAAAACAAATAAAAAAACAAGAACATAACAGAATATAAAAGAACTATGGGACAACTACAAAAAGTGTAACATACAAATAATGAAAATACAAGAAGGAGAAGAAAGAGAGAAAGTAAAAGGAGCAATATTTCAAGTAATAATGACTGAGACTTTCCTCAAATTAATGTCAGATACCAAACCACAGGTCTAGGAAACTAAGAGACCATCAAGCAAGACAAATACCAAAAAAATCTACATCTTGGTGTATCATATTAAAAATTCAGAAAATCAAAGAGAAAGGAAAAAAAGTCTTCAAAGAAGCCAGAAGGAGGGGAACACCGAACCTATAGGGGAGCAAGGATAAGAACTTTATAACTTTTTGGGGAATACTGGTTGTTTTTTTTCTTTAAACAATTCTTGATACTTTTAGATTAAAAAAAATCACACGATCAACTGCAATGTAATTTAGAAAGATGAAGTGATTTTGATTTATGTATCTCCTACTATGAAGTATCTTGATTGCTCACAAATGCAGTAAACATTAATTTATATTGCCATTTTTGTTTCAAAATAAATCACATTTACCATTTTGGGTCCAAACCTCAGTGAGAGAATTGTACACTATGCATTTCTACTGTAATATTTAGTCAATAATTATATTTCTTCCCAGATCTCTAACTTGATTCATAATGTTGCTTGAGAATAAATGCAATACAAAAACCCAGTAGAGGGTGTTTGGCAGGTGAGGGGGGGAGGGGGAGATGGGTATATTCACACCTAATGGGTACAGTGTGCACTGTCTGGGCGATGGGCACACTTGTAGTTCTGAGTTGGGCAGGGCAAAGGCAATATATGTAACCTAAACATTTGTATCCCTGTAATATTGTGAAATTAAAAAAAACCAATAAAAAAATTTATAAAATACAATATGTAGCATTCAATTCAAGAAATATATTAAATTTTAATTGTTTAATTGTTAGAATAGTATTAAACTAGACCCTGTAGGATTCCATAGAAAACCCACTTCAAAGCCTATCAAAAATTAAAATGTTCCTCCATAAAACTTTTTGAAAATTAAATGTTCATAGTCTGATTTAAAATTAGTATTCAGTGCATATGGATTTTTTCAAATCAATTACATTTTCATTGACTACCTGCTAAATATTGTGCCAGACTCTGGACAGAGGTTAGCAAACTTTTTTTCTGTAAAAGGCTAGATGGTAAATATTTTAGGCTCTGCAGGCCACACAATGTCTGTTCCAAGTGCTCAACACTGCCACTGTAGCGCAAAAGCAGCCATAAGCTATAGGTAAATGAATGAGTTGTTTTCGAATGAATTTAACAGGTGGCTGATGGTATTTGGCCCATGAAGCCTTCTCTAGAAGATACAAGACGGACTAGACAAGGTGACTATCCTCAAGAAGATTATATTCATTTAGATGATAATGTGTACAAAAACTATATTAGTCCAAAGATAGAAATAAAGAATATACAAAAATAAATATTACTGTGAAAACACAGAAGCCTAAGAGATTGTTTTTTATTTAATACATGAGTGAAGACTTTTTGTTAGGGAACTTTAGCATGTGAAATAGACCTTAAAAGATAGATGGTAATAATGGTAACAATTACAATGTGTTTTATACTTAAAAATCACTTTGACACCTATTGTCTGATTTGGATAAAAAGATGTATTGCCAAGGAGTATATTGGAAGCTGAGAGACTAATCTAAACAAAACTAAGACATCAGAAACTGTGAGCCATGTTTGGGATAAGTGAATTCTTTGATTTGACAAAACTATAGGAGTAAGTCTTTTGGCCAAAAAAAAAAAAAATAGATTGGAGTCAGAAATGTGGGAAATGTATGAAATATATATATTCGCTTTTAGGCAATGGAGAGTCATTAAATGTGCTTACGCAGCACAGTAATGAATCTGAGCTGTGCATGAAAGGAGATGCATACAGCAACTTGTTTTTTACAGGATTGTAAGAGGGATACAATGCAGGTGGGATAATAAGTTAGAATAGAATTGCAGAAGGTTATTTATGAGAAGGATTAAACCTCCTGAATTAGGGAAGTGGCAGAGGAAATGGAAAAACAAAAGTACTTGTGGCAGCATACATTGGGAACATAAAAAACTGACACAGCCATTGTTTTTAATTCGTCCCATTTTTCAGAAAAGAACAAACTTTTTCATTGATATGCGTTTCCATCTCAATCTGTGTTATTCTAGAGGAGCAAACAATCTGAATTTTTCCTAAATCCTGACACTGTCCTCTTGGTGTTCAACCTTTATCCAACTGAGCAATACAAGTTTTTTCCTTTGTCAAACTGGGGTTGATAGTGTGGGCTGCTCTTACTCTGCATAGATGTGATAATAATGAAAATTATAACAATAAATGATGATACTGTATTTAACTGAATACTTACCATGTGTGAGACAGTCTTCAAGTGATTTATAAACATGAATTCATTTGGTCTAAGTTGTGGGTGGAAATGAGAAGAAATGAGACACAGTTGGAGAAGCAGATGCCTGGTGATATTAAAACCACAATTTTAGTTTATATTATACAACCCTGTTTCATGTAGATCTTTCTTTTGATTCTGTGAGTTCCCCAAATATCCTTCTCAGACATGTGAGCCAATAAATCCCAGTTTTTTCTTAAGCCATTCTGAAATAGTTTCCTAATATTAGAAATAAAGATGTATCAACAAATACAGTTCTTGACTGATGAGACATTGAAGTGGGAAAAAAGAGGAAAAATAGAAGGTGATTCTTCAGTCTGGAGTTATATTAACTTTGAAAAGGTAATTCATAGTGAAAAAATAAATAATCAGGGATCTATGGTAATTTCATGTTTGAAGGGTCAGTAAGATATTTGTAGCATATATGGGAATTACTTAATGAATGGAAAGAAAGCCTAGAAAGTCTACCAGGGCCAGTTTCATGGCTGTGAGTCCTGAGCAGACATGCAGGGCCCCAACCTTAGAACTACATACCTTGTTTAATGATCTGCTGTAATTTTATCTTTGAACTTGTATTCTTCCAATGGAACTACAGAGCATATATAAGAGCAAAGGAGGTATGTGCCAAATGAATAGCTGCCATTCCTTGCCCCCCCGCCATTTTGCATATAGCATTCACTATATAGCATGAGCACAGGATTCCAGGGGTGCCATAATGGGTGGGAGTTCATTGAATCTCAAAACAAGTACAAAGTGTGTCACATTTATGACTGATGAAGCAAGAGCACTGACAAGTCCAAGAGGCTACACTTTCTCTTTGAACTAGAACCTACTTTGAATGCAAAAAGGTAATGGAATTCTAAGAAACACAAAGGATCTAAGAACTCCCTCATATTCTTTCTCACTCACGTTATTTCGTTGCATTAGCCAATCACTTAAACTGAAAATGATGACACAGAAAGTATAAAGGAATTCATAGTTTCCTTTTTTTTGTTTTTAAATTTCTTCTGTGCTCATTGGTCAGCCAAAGGTAGACAGTGTTGGTAGAATGAGCATGAATTGAGAAGTCAAAGAAAAATACTTGAGTTAGTTTTGTGCAGCATTTCCATTATTCTGGCAAGAACAAAACACATATGCATGTATGAACTATGAAATATGAATTGGGTCATTTCAGTGATTCTGCTGTTGACTTAATGCTCTTATATTTGCATTTAAAACTGGCATTGTATAATATAGAGATGAATGGTAAAATTCATACTAATAATTAAATTTTATTTTTTTAAATTTAAAACAATATTAAATACAAGTTTAAAATACCATGACAAATTGAGGGAGAGACCAAGGAATGAAAATAAAGGCTTTTTTATTATCTTTAATGGCACTTTTTTCCTGTTTTTTGAACAAAGGGTCTTGCATCTTTATTTTTCAGTGAGCCCTGCAAATTATGTAGCTGACCTTGAAGTCCACACTTAATATTGTAAAACACGTATACATGTCTCCTCTCCATCTGCTGGGGGCACTTAGATGCCCAGGCTAAGATGGTAAAGAGGCCAAGGCTGGAGAATGAAGTGACACTAACAGTGTGGTGGTGTACAATGAAATAAGGAGCACATTCAAATGTGTGTGACCAAGATACTAAGGTCACTGAGCCAATCAAGACAAGCCAATAGGATATCACCCAGAAGGGCACATGACACAGTTTTAAAGTAACCATGTTCTCCTTTCCCTATGTTTTCATGAAGGTGTTTTCATGCTGATAAGGAAACAACTTTGGAAGAACATTTCTGTTCCTCTTTCCATTGATTATACTTTATCCCTCCATGAAAAGAATGATTTATCAGATATTGAGAATCTATCATCCATGGGTCCATTTTTCTTTTTTGAGTGGAGCAATGGTGATAAATGTTGTTATTACTGCTTTGCCTTTCTTTTTCTGTCCACAGCAATCATGTTTCTCTCTTCTGAGTATGATAAGATGACCAGAGTAGGCTCCGTTCCTGCTGATGAGAAGTCTTCAAATACGGGTGCCTAAATTCACAACAGAAAGCATCACTGGCAGTAGATCCAAGTTTGTTCTGTAGTCCAGTATTATTAATGATAAAAGCTTGATGTTTTAATCCATTTTGAGGGTTTGGTTTATTTTTTACTTTAAACTCAGAGAAGATATTTGGAATTAATTATTTTCTATGGGAAAATTATTTCTCTTAAACTCTTTAAACATAAGGCATGAGTTAAGGGGTTATAAAATGGGACAGACTTGTTAGAAAGGATACAAGTGTTGCCATCTGAGCTGGTTTTAGGTGCTCATGTTGGCTTTTTTTTCCTTCATAACTGTGATTTCATTCGTTGTGTTGAGGGTCAGTACACAGCCATTTCAATTTGTTCATGATTTTGAACATACGTATTGAAAATCTAAAAACCCATGCATTGTGATTCTTTTCTGAACAGTTATTCCAGTGACCTTCCAGATTAATATTTGGAGGCAAATTTTCCTTAAGAGAATATCAAGTACCATTATCTTCAAATGTTGATAAGCTGTTACATAATTTCCTCTAATTCACAATTTAACATCGTATACACTACATAATCAAATGTTCAATCTTTCACAGCACATTAACAAAGTTATTAAGAAAACTGGACTATAACTACATAAGGTGTTACAGAGTGCACACAATTCTGACAGGGAGAGCCAAGACCAGGGAGTGGTTTTCTTTAGGAAACAAATGTACTAAACAACATGGAAATAGAAAGGAATTTAAAATGTGCAAGACATACTAAATGCATGACTGTGGCTCCAAATTGCCATTTAGTGTGATTTGCATTATAAGATATAAAAATTACTCCCACCAGCACATACAGAATGTTAAACTGACACTCAAGGCAGTCAATGCCTCCCATAATTCAATATCCCAACATTTTTTTTTTTGTTGTTTGCACCAAAAAATAAAAAAGACGCAAATGATTTCACCTCTTTAAAAAAAAATTACACTTAAATAACGGGATGAGATGGGATTCTCTCATTCTTAAAATGTCTCTAGAGCTACTAAAAAACTTGCATTTACAAAATAGTTGATAAAATATTCATCTGGATTATACAAGAAGGGAGACGGGGACTACTGACAAGACTGTATGTTATTAATCACATTTGGCTTCTTTGCTGCTTCGTCAGAGGCTGGACTCTGTTTTTAGTTTCTCCATTTGCTGTGGGTAAATCTTTTAGTTTCTTGGTTAGCCACTTTGTCTGGTTTTCCAATTCTCCACTTTTCCCTTCTGTTTGCACACTGTGGTGCCTGAAGATTTATCCTTTCCCGCTACCTTTTGTTGGAGATTTAGCTGATAACCTCGCCAATCTCTGGGCTCTTCCTTCACCGCTCGTTCTTCTTAGGGGCATCTTGGCTGTGGGGAGAGTGCATGCCAGGTGTCAGGGCCATGGCTGCCTGGCCACCACTGCTCCTTCAGCTCCAGAAGCTGCAGGGACTCAATCACACTGGCTTTTTAAATAACAAGAGAGACAAAAGATTTCACAGAATTTTAAGACTCCTGAGAAGTTACTGCTATTGTAGTTATAGTCTTTTTTAAAACTTTAAATATATCCAAAGTTACTATTTTCATCAAACTTTGAATGTAGTCGGACAATCTAACACCCATTGTAGGGAATGGGAAGAGTGGAAAAGTAGGCAGCTGGTGGAAGCACCCTTGCAGGTCCTGTCCTCAAACTTCTTAAGTGAATTACTATTTACTACATTAGTTTACTAGCAGTTTGGAATAGAAGAATGAAAGCTGAGCACCATTCCAGATACTATCACCCATCAATCATAATGTCTCTTCACTACAAAGTGCTAGTGTTAGAAAAATATTCAGAAGAACCCAGAAGAAACAAGTGAAAAATTGTGACAGCATGAATCTTTGGATCAGTTATGCATTATCATCTAAAATTTTATTACAAATTATTTGTATCAGGTTTCTTATAAAATAGTGATTCAAATAATAAAATTACACAATTTCAGTCTTTGGGGGTTTAAAGATTAATAAAAACCAATATAACATCAGGGAAATAATTGATTATTAACACATAGATAATTAAACCTATAGATAAGTTTTTAAAGATGTTCTGTAAAAGACAAGCTGTTTTTCAAGTGAGCTGTTTTTTCCTAAAATGATTTTTCTAGATCTGAATTTTAGGGACCATGTCAAATGCAGTCACATAAAATACAGACCTCACAGCATGAAATATTGTATTTCCCAGGCCTAAGATTACAATTTCTAAGCAGACACATTCTGTACCTATGAAAAAAATAAGAGTAAAGCTACTTAAGGGAGATTAAATTGTGTAGTTATTACTTGCAAATATAGAAAGGGTCTTACAGGTTCTTTTTTTCCAGACACTAAAATTGAAAATGATGGGAATCTAATTTTGGTATGGATGGTTGTTATAAGAATAAATATATTTTTTAACCTGACCCATTCTAACCTCCTGACAGATAATTTCTGAAGCAAATCCAAATGTGTCAAAAAATAGTATTTATCTACATTTATGTCAGCTTTGGCAAGGATAAGTTGTCTAAACATTGAGGCATAGCATTCATAAGCATGAATCTTTTCTTATCCACAAACCATTAATGTAATGAATAGAAAGTAAGGTGAATTGTTAATTCTTTGTGCATTTATCATGGCTTTGTGAATATCTTAAAAGCATTTTATGATGTATTCTTTCTTAGATTTAGTTTGAAAGCCTGCCAAAGTCATCTTTTTTTTTTTTTTTAAGTTGGGGATCTTTGTGTAAGGATAAGTAAAATTTTAAAGTAACAAATTGAAAGAAAGAAACAAAAAAGCAACTATGATTTGTTCTACTGAGGGTTTATTGCCAGAGTGCTCTATGTGCAACTAGCTTTATATATTTTAGTCGTTAAGCCTGCCTGTGTTGAGATATTGAACTTTGTTTTACAGTATGCATGCTTATTCTTAGCATATATTAGTTACAGTGGTTTATTTTTAGAATAGTTTTAATTTGAGTGGTTTAAGGATTCCTTCCTTGGCTGAAAATAAAGGAAACCACACAAAGTAAACTACGTAAGTAAATGGGGCTAATCATCAGCTTGAGAAGACAACCCAAAACACAAATAACCTTCTCTGTGTGTACAAGGCTGATCTTACAAACCAACCCTGAGTAAACACAATCTTCTGGGCCCAGTACCCACCACCTAACAAGTTTCTATCTCATTTCACATCTTTGGAAGAGCAAATCTGTTAAGTTTCTGATTATGTCAAGGGGATCAGACACCCATCCTTAGACATATGGCTGTGTCATGTTTATGCAGTGATGTGAGTAATTGTCATGTGGTACAAACTTGATTTGAGCATCTAGAGAAGCTATAGCCAGGAAAGGCACCCCAAAATGCTACTATATTGAAGACTTGAAATATGGACCTGGTTATGTTACAGAATTGGGCAAGAGGGGTCATGAAATTATATAGATGTGAATAAAACCTATAATCTATGCCTAGAACTACAGGGACATTAACTACATCCATTTTCACATTTCATCAATTCTCTATTGCACAATTGTGACATACCAAAATTGTCAAAAATACTTCCTATAATCTAAGGGGAGCACAAGGAAAAAGTTTACAGAACTTCAGAATATCACAGAAAATTTTATTTTCTAAAATACTCTTTTATGAGCTGTTATGAGCTGAATTGTGTTGCCCCAAAATTCATATATTGAATCCTAACCCCTAGTACCTTAGAATGTCATTATATTAGGAGATAGGGTCTTTAAAGAGAACAGAAATTAAAATTGGGTCATTAGGGTGAGTCTTAATACAATATGACTGGTGTCATTATAAGAAGAGGGGATTAAGACACAGACAACATCATACAGAGGAACCATGTGAAGACACTGGAAGATCACCAAAGAGAAAAGTCTTAAAAGAAACCAACTATGCCAACATCATGATCTTGAACTTCTAGCCTCCAAAATTGTGATAAAATGAATTTCTGTTGTATAAGTTATTCAGTATATGATACTTTGTTATGGCAGCTGTAGCAAACTAATATATAAGCCTAAGAAAAACATACTCAATTCCAAATACCTGATTACCTTGATTGGCAACTTCTTGGTTTCCTTCTGGTTCTTACTTTCTAGCAATTTACATATACCATGCCCATCTTCTTTCTACCATCAAAGGATGAATCATTTTCCATATTATTTCCTAAACTTGCAGAAAAGATTATGTTTCAAAGTTTCAATTCTAAATATCCAGAAAGACATGAATAATTGGGAGCTTGTATTACAGAGTTACCTCACTCCATTCAAATCTATCTTTGAGAGACTTTAGCTTCTTGACTTTGGACTTATGCTTTTCTAATCTTTAAAATGGGGATAATAATAGAGCCTCCCTTAAAATGTAATTGCAAGGATTAAATGAGATAATAAATACAAGGCATATAAACTGTATATGACAAATAACAATGTGTGTAACTATAATAACATGATCAAACCAGAACCTGTTTGAGAGTGATAGATGGTGCTTTTCATAATCATGCCAGTGCACAGTCATAAACCAGTAGTATCTGTGCATAGAAAATATGCCATGTATATTAGTTACTTTTATTATGAATAATTGATAATGCAAGAATGTGAAATGTACATTGCTTGCTGTTCACAAAACACATTTGATGAGGGATCAGAAACTCCTTCCTATTTAATGTGGTGATAAAAAATAACTTCTATTCTTGGGATACTTCACTTAATAGAATGGGTTCCAACTCTCTCCAGCAGAACAAAAGGGATTCTATATCACTGTTATTTCTTATAGCTGAGTAATACTCCATGGTATACATACACCACATTTTACTAATCCACTCATGAATTGATGGGCATTTCATGTACTCACCAGAAAATTGGTTTCCCTGATCATCACCTAAGTGCACACTTGGGAATAACACCAATTGGGTATCGGACTGAGAGGGGGAGTGGGGGAGGGGATGGGTGTATACCTACATGATGAGTGCCATGCGCACTGTCTGGGGAATGGACACGCTTGAAGCTCTGATTCGAGGGGATGGGCGGGACATGGGCAATATATATAACCTGAACTTTTGTACCCCCATAATAAGCTGAAATAAATAATATAAAAAAATAACTTCTAACTAACTCAGTTGAGAAAATTAGGAAGGAATAGGTTTGAGTCTTTGCTTTGAAAACCATAAAGTGATGAACACAGATATTGAGAAGAGGAGGAAAAGGAGGAATTGATGAGATGTTTTTAGCTTGAATACTGAGGAAAAGTATACCTACTATTTGGAAGGGATGCCTTGGTTAGAGTGGTAACCAAAATACAAGAATGGCTAGAATTACGTAAAACTTTTATGTGAAGAATTTAACTGAATTTGTGCAATTGACTTTGCAATTGTACAGGTCATTTACTTTCAGTGGCACTTTTCTCTTAAGAGATATCTGGGCCGGGCGTGGTGGCTCACGCCTGTAATCCTAGCCTTCTGGGAGGCCCAGGCAGGTGGATCGCTCGAGGTTAGGAGTTCAAGACCAGCCTGAGTGAGACCCTGTCTCTACTAAAAATCAAAAGAAATTATATGGACAGCTAAAAATATATATAGAAAAAAAATTAGCCGGGCATGGTGGCACATGCCTGTAGTCCCAGCTACTCGGGAGGCTGAGGCAGTTGGATTGCTGAAGCCCAGGAGTTTGAGGTTGCTGTGAGCCAGGCTGACGCCAAGGCACTCACTCTAGCCTGGGCAACACAGCGAGACTCTGTCTCAAAAAAAAAAAAAAAAAAAAAAAGAGATATCTGTTTATTTCTGAACAATATGGCATACTCTTCCTTACATATATCTTAGTATATAACACTCTATTATAAGAAATTCCTTTTGTGTTTAATATTTTTAAAAAATCATTGATTGTTCCAGACATAGAAAAATACTAGAAAAGTTTTTCTAAACTGTAGTCTCAAGACTTTGTATATCAAATTCAAATAGAATACCTGTTAAAATAGATTCCTGAGTCCCTCTCTAGCCCTAACTTATCAGAGTATGCTAGTATGGATACAAGGAATCTGCTTTTAAATAATAATTCCAGACTTTTCTTCCAGTAAAATTAGAGAAACTATATTATACATATTTTCATTAAAGATATAAATGAAAGTATATTGTGTTGGTTAGGATATAGACCAAGCTGATGTAAAAAAGTGAATGTACATGCCGGTAAGTATTTGTTGATAAGATATGGTGTTGCCTTGAAAGGAAAAGAAGCATCACATATTCATTATTTTCCATCTGAATTAAAGGACAGAGCAGTGTTTCATACTTATTTCTTATTCAACCAACTAACCAGTGCTTTTTCCTTTTCCTAAATACTTAAATTCTCTTTTCAGTAGATTTTGTTAGAAAACAACCTTCAGTTGTGATATGAAGAAAGAAAGTTTTTAAACTGACTTTGCAGCATACTGAGGGATTGAATTAGGTAGAAAAGCTGCATGCAACATTTCACATGCATATAAAAATAGATACCCTTTTAAATTAAAGAGACACATTTTTGTCCTTGAATATTCTTGAGGACTTCAAGTGGAACAAAAGTTTACAAGAAAAGCAATTTTTGCCTTCCCAAAATAGATTTATGGCACAGGTTCAATGTTCACATTTTACAGGGGTCCAATTTTAACATAGTTTAACATAGTTTACTTTAAAGAATAGTAAAATTCAAGATGCCAATTTATTGCATTCTACCTCAGATATTTATATACAGAGTAACTGGAAAGGAGGCCTGAGAAATTAACATCTGATAGCCTGAGTATAATTTATTTAATTCAGTAATCTTTCATTGTAGAGTCATTGTGTAGTTTTTAACCCACAAAATATATCTACTAATCATGACTATTATACATATTTTTAGAAGTTAAATTATGCTCATACAACTGAAAATTGTTTGAATTTATTTTAAGGAATATTGGATTATTTTGAAATCATCTTTTCAAATCATAAATAACTGAGTCCTTTGTATTTTTACATAATACACACCACTTATGGAAAAAGTGGAGCAAAGTGATTTTGGTTAAACAGAGATTAGATCAATAATTCATGAACATCTGCATAGAGTGATAGCTAAACTATTTACATGTCATGAAAACACTGAAGTGAAACCATAATAAGAAATTATGTTAATTATACCACATTAAAAGATTTTATCTGACTGAAAATGCTTTAACCTGCCTTATTTTTGGAAATTTACACTTAAAAACTAATCTAAAAGTCACTTTCTGCCCAATAGCTAATATTTTGTTTGAAATAAATAAAAGGCATAACAGACAATGGTGCTATTTTGATAGGATAAAAATAAATTATTAAAGAGTAATAATTTATATGTAATTTATACTAGGTATAAGCAGAATAACTAAACCAATGATTTTAAACAAAGATTTCCAGTTTAGACTAATGCAACTTCTTATGATGTTTCTACCCACTGTTATCCTTTGAGCAATGGAACATCATTTTCCAAGCTTCATTTTCCTCACCTATAACATGGACATAATAATGTCTGTTACATGGAAATGTTTTTTGGAGTATGTGAGGAAATGTATTTAAATTTCCTTGCAGAAATAACAAGGCACTTATGTCAGTTCCTGCTTTAACTGAAAGAAATTGAAAAAGAACCTCAGAAATCAAATATATTATATGGATAAATAATGTTTAGCAAATTTTTCTTGTGTTAGCAAGTGATATGTTAATGGATAACATAGCAAATAACACTTGAGTGTTAATATTAGGGATAATTCCTTTTTGTAGGAGGTTTTAATAGAATACATTTTTAAAAGTATGAAAATAGTGTGATATTTCTGCCAAATATTCTCATCAGGCTATAGGATTAGTCTTCTAAAAGTTGATAATTATCTCTCTGTAAAGGGCATAGTTGTTTTATTATTCTTTCATGACATTTCATAACGTCAGAACTTGAGAAATTTTGTCTTTCAAACAATTAATTTAAATATTTGGAAACATTTTGGGGTGATTAACTTTTTCAAGGAAAGACATGTTAAAGATTATACATAGGAAGGGTAATCCACGTGATAACCTGGATTAAGTTGAGTATTACAGGACAAGGCACGAGGGATGTCCTACAGCTACACTTCTGAAACTGCACATGGCCTGCCTTAAGTATTCTTCGATTAATACCACCTTCCACCCTGTCATGGCCAGAGAAGAGAAAACCTGGTGCATTGTTCACCCTACTCACTTCTCACATCATGAATGCCAAGGAGAATTTCTTTGGGATGATGATTATTCTGAACAGTCTAAGTTATTTTATAAGGTCAGCTCTACATTTTCAATGATATAACTGAAGAGAACAGACCTGACTAGGCACTGTGCCTTTCTTTTTCATCTATCTCCTAATCATAGGTAAAGCCCTAAGAATACTCAGATATAGATTATTTGGGGCTTCTTTGTCCATCATCAGCAACTGTGCTAGAGAAAAAAAAAATGCTCTCTGGAGTTGTCTGAACGATGATTTAATTAGTCTTCAGAAATTAGTATATAAGTGTACTACTATTTTCAGATGATACAGAATCATCTATTATCTTATTATTTTAAAATTATCATCTTAAGATCTACTGTCTTAATATTTAAGATGATTCTCTATTATCTTCCCTATTGGATCCTCTACTTAGCAGAATTCAACTCATGGGGAGGAATTTCACAATGTTTTCATGAAAGAATTAGTCCTATTTTTTGGTCTGATATTTTTTATTTTTCAGTCACTCTCACAGATCGTTCTCTGTTACCAGCCTCTGTTATCTTTCTTAATTTAGGAATAGTACATTTTTCATGGAAATGTGTTGCCCGACTGCACTGTCTCAAGTGAAACTTCTTGAGAATCTCCTACATGGAGGCAATTGTGCCTCCATCTTAGATGAACCTGCCCACAGCCCCCACAGATTCTCATATTTCTAGGATTAATTGGTTACATGTGCTCTAACTTGTATTGGCTAAGGGTGACTTGGAAAATTTAAGATGAATAAATTGCAGTCTTTTTCTGTAAAAAGAGAGTTAAGCTACATATCAAGATCTGTGTGTATGTGTATTTAAATTTAGTAAACTTTCCGAAATTTGTCCCCCAAAACATTAAGGTTTCTTTTCATGAACAGCTGAGGATTCAAGATAAAATGTGCATAGCATTGGCCTCAGAGTTGCATAACTAATGTGATAGGAATTTCCTCTAGTCCTAATTCAGTCCCCCAGAAAGATGGATGTTAATTGTTAAAACAACATATGCTTCTCAACGTATAGGCTGTCCAGATAGATATTGCATAGACTTAAATGCCAATATAACTATGCCCAGATTTTACTAGAAAATGTTTTCATTATTTTAGAGAGAAATACTAATCTAAGTAGTATATTATAGATAAAACTGTAACACTGTTTCATATTTAATAATATATTTTGTCAATATCATTATACTGAATCAGTATAGGGGTTTGCTTTAAGCAGATAATCTATCTTTCCCATTTTCATCAGGCCTTTGAATTTGGGCAAGTTATTTAGGTCTCTGTGCCTAGTATCTTCATCTAAAAAATGAGTATAATAATTACATAAACCTCACAGGGCTAACTTTACAATTAAAATAAACAATCATAGATAATGCACTTAAAACAGTACATGGCACATAGTAAGTGTTACAGAAGTTTTAGGAATTTTTATTGTTAGTCTCAGGTCCAGTTTCTTGGACTATATCATAACAAATTCCTGTCAGTTTCCACTCATTCTTAGGAATCATTTCTAATTTATGCCATCTATTATAGATAAATATAGATGTCCTGGAACCTATTGTCTTTCATTATTGGACTGATGAACAATAGAGAATTAAGAGTAATAAGATAAGCTCAGAGACTTTAAAGCTCTTCTTGTGTCATCTTGCTCCAAACACATCTCATGACATTTAAAATCTACTTCAGGCACTTCACAAAGAGTTTCTGCTATTAGCTTATTTAAGTGGAAGCTTATAATTAAAAATCACTTTCCTCTACCATGATTATATTGCTAAAGTAGGAAGTATTAAGCCTTTTGAATGTCAGTTAGAGCAGGCATATTCTACCTCATTTACCAAATTCAGTCCATATACCAAAAACTGACAATAACATACCAAAATCTGTCCATCTTACTAGAGCTCATGAACAAATCCCCAAAGAATATTTATAGCTGCATTAATTTTGTTTGTTTGTTTGTTGTTTGTTCTTCATATTGTGATCTTTAGTGGCCTGTTATGATTTTTGGTTTGCATTTTTGCTTCACTAATGTTAAGACATGGGTTTTGCAGATTCATATTTTTAAGCCAACAACTTTGCTTAATTTGTTTATACCAGGGTGAGCAGCATATTTTCTGAAGCAAGGAAACAAACATTTTTGAGGTTCTCCCTACTCTTAACAAGCTTTTGTGAGGATGTAGTAAAAGAGGGATTCTCTTAAGCTGTTCACATTGTGAATTAATGAGAGCTACCCTGAAATCATTTTGTCACATTCAATAAAAAATTACATATGTTCTCTATCTTAATCCAGTAATTGTATATCTAGAATTTATCTTCACAAAATATTTGAAAAATTTGACAAGCATTTCTGTGCATGATTTATATGCCAAGATTATTCATCAAGCAATATTAATATAAAATAAAAATAATGATGTATGATTGCTAGTGATATATTAAGTGAAAAAAGATTTTGTACAAATTTATATTAATTGTATATCAATTAATAAAATAATTTACTAGGTACAACAAATAAACATCATTGGCTATCATTTTGTTCAGTTAATTTATTATAACATTTATGTGTATGTATACATACATATATTTCTTTCTTTTTTTTCTTTTTTTTTCTTTTTGAGACAGGGTCTCTCTTTGTTGCCCAGGCTAGAGTGAGTGCCGTGGCATCAGCCTAGCTCACAGCAACCTCAAACTCCTGGGCTCAAACGATCCTCCTGCCTCAGCCTCCCGAGTAGCTGGGACTACAAGCATGCGCCACCAGGCCCAGCTAATTTTTTCTATATATATTTTTAGTTGGCCAGATAATTTCTTTCTATTTTTAGTAGAGACAGGGTCTCGCTCTTGCTCAGGCCGGTCTTGAACTCCTGACCTCGAGCAATCCACCTGCCTCAGCCTCCCAGAGTGCTAGGATTACAGGCGTGAGCCACCGCACCTGCCCCATATATATATTTCTTTATAATTTATTTTACATTTGCCTCTTCTACATTTAAACTAACTTCATCTTGATGTGTCAAAGAAGGTAGGCACAAAGTTGGAACAAAATAAATTTAATCTTGGCCTTTGATCTAAAAATTAGGAAAAGTACGCACTAAGTTAAGGATCTGTCTCAATTCCCCCTTCTTTCTTCTCTTAGGTAAATAAAAATATCCACACTAGAGGAGTAGGAAAAGAGCAAAATAATTAAAAACTTAGGTATATATCGGGATCTGAGATCAGAGAGATTTTCTGCTGAGCTTGCTGAATAACTGTAGGTAGCAAACTATGCAGGAATTCTACCTACATAACCTTGTCCCACATGAGCATGATGTGAAATCAGTAGATTATAAATCCTATATTGGATTTTAGGCATTTAGTCCCATAACCTTTGAATTGATTGAGAAAACTTTAAATTGATTGCATCAACTCTAGGAATCATGATGATTAGATTTTCTACCATCAACTGAATGGGTATTCAAGATCAAATTTAGATTTAGATTAGAAATAAAATTAAAAATTTTGTATTTTGGTATCTGACTTTGTGATCAATAAAATTAGATACTAAAAATAATATAACCCTAGTAAAGCATCTAGATAAAGCCAGTAGATTGAACAGCTGCCTCAAATTTTGCCCTCTATAAAACCACTCTGTGAAATAACATGGGAATTATTTTCTGAAACACAAATCTAGAAGGAAATGGAGAATGAGAGAAGAGACACCACATCAGTTTTGAAGGCTGAGAAGCAGATGCACAAAAGATAAAGGACAGAACACATCCAAGAGAAAAGATTCCCAAGGTGACAATGGCAATGCCAAGCACCAACCTAATTTACACATCATAGTCCTCCAAAACCATAAAATTTGGTAGTACCACGCACCTCTGAGAGTGTATGTCTGCAAGCTTGTTGGTTTAAATAAAGGTAAGTGGTTTCAAGTCAGTTTGAGAAGCACCAAAAGCCTTCTTTCATCTGTGCAACCAGGGGACTTCTTCAGTACCATCAAAGCCAATGCTTGGAATTAGGGGAAACATCATAAAGTTGAGATTAATAAGTAGATTGAAAACAAGGAACTAGAATATATGCATAGTGACACCTCCTTCTCCCTTTTGACTAGCATTCCTCACTTGATTTCCAGAACCTAGGAAGCAGTATCTTTTCCCAATAGACAGGAAATTGGACTTTCCTGGAGTTTCTGAGCAGATCAAAACAAGATTCCTAAGGTACTGAGGTTGGAATTTTACAGAGGTAAGGGCCAGGAAACTTACCCCTCCAGAAAGTGCTCTGTCCATAGATTAGCCTCAAGCACTCAGAACTCCCAATCAGCTTTTTAGTCTTCAATGATTTAATATAAGGAATCAGCTGAAGGTTATCAGACACCCAAGAAAAATCTTTTATATGAAAAGGGACCATCAAACAAACAGTAAAAATGTAATTTTCAGGAAACAGACTATGCAAGCTTAAAAAAAAAATCTCTGAAATTTTTTCATTACTGTTAGCTCAGCAAATACATGTTATTACAACTATAAAACAAGAATATGATGCAATTCAGAAATAAATATTCAGAGAACACATAAGAGCTCTTAGCTTTTGCATGTTAAAAATATGACAGAAGAGGAGAAAAAGCTCATTAGAAGACTTTGAAAATAAATTTGATGCAATCTTCCAGAAAATAGCTTGAAACAAAAAATAAGCAAAAAGTCGGAAAGAACACAGAAAAATTAGGAGACCAATCATCTATAGGAATAGTAGAATTTCAGAAACAGAGAATAAAACCAAGAGAAGGAAATCACCATTGAAATATGCAAAGACATTTCTCATAAGGGAAAGACGATGCTTAGAACAGTGAATGAAAACAGACCATATCATCACAAAATTACAGAACACATGGGACAAAAAGAGGAATTAAAACCTTATGGATTAGAAAAAGTCAGATATAAATGGTGTAATCATATAATTTATTACATTAATCTGAGCCTCTTTGATATAAAATAGGGTAATATCAATAATTATGCTATAAAAACAGTCATGACGGCCAGTTTCTTGAGCAAATTGGGACATATGATAAATCTACAAATAATAACTTATAGTAAGAATGACTTCATTTTCATAGCAAGATTGCAAATAGAATTCTATGGGGTAGTTCCTTCAAAATTCTGAATAAAAGATTTATGAACTGGAATTCTATTTTTGGCCAAAATACATTTTTTGATTGGTGTAAATTAAAATTATATGAGGATATTCACAACTTGACCACGTAAAAAGGTATATGCTAAGTAAAAAAAAAAACTCAAAATTAAGAATGTCATTGATATAATTGTGCGAAAATAAAAACAACTAGAATTAGATTTTTATATTGGTGCTTTAATTAAGTGGCAATGGGTTGTGATGTTGATGGTGGGAATTATTGTGAAGATTAAATTACATTTTTAAAGACTTCAGTTGGATAATTAGACACACAAATGTAATTATGTTTTATCTAATTATCCTGATGCATGGCTATTTGACTGGTGTTAAAGTGTAAATGAAGACATCATAGATACAAATAATGTAATACAAAACATGTAAAAAGTGAGATGTTTTCAAATTATATGTAATGTAGGTTAAAGATGCAAGTTATAAAAATAAATAGGACTTGGATATGAGTTGAAAAGGCTTGGTGTATATCGATGTGGATAGAGAAAGGTGAGGTAGCTGAGATTAATGAGGGCAACAATGAACATGTGACACTAATGTCACCTGAACTGAATCAAATGAAACATCAGAATCTTTAAGTCTCATTATCTAATTCACTTATGAAATGTAGATGAGTTTATCTCTACATAACATATAAAGGAACTTAAATTGGGAAAAGGTATATGGATGGCCCAAGGGTACACAGATAGTAATCTGAGGACCAAGGTGTTAAACCCCATTCAATCAGCTTACATACATATCTAAAGTTGAAATCCCTGCATCACACTACCCTGTTATTTTATGCAATGGTTGTCCTGTTACTGTGGAAAACTATACTACTGCTTTCAACATTGTCACTGCTCTAGGATGATATGCTGAACATGTAGGCAATTGATAGAAACTATAAGCTCAACTATAAGCTCAACTCAGTGTCCCACACATTCTAAGCGTTAAATGCTTATTTTTTGAGAAATAACTGTATGAAGTAATGAATATATTTTTGACAGTAAATCTTTGACATTTTAAAGTGATTTTCCTTAGAGAAAAAGTGATCTTCTTTGGTCAGAAGAAGAATATTTAGGCTTTATTGTACTGAATTTCTGACTCATTGTGGTGTTCCCTATTTTCTTTAATGCCTTTGCATTTCTATTAGCATTGTAGCTTAGTCATCTAACAGCATGCAGAATCCCAAATTGTAGATCAGATAATCCTTTTTAAGCACAGGTTTTTCAATGAAATGACTTTTATTTAATGGTCCTGCACTTACCAGACTTTTTTCTCTTGCTATGAATGAGAGCATAAAGAAAATAAATGAAAATTGAAGCAAGCAGTCTTGAGCTTGATACACTAAACTTCATTTCAGGAAATCCATTTTCATTATATAGTAAATTTCCTCTGAAGTAGGGTGTCCATATTTTGTGTGAGGTACATATAAAAAATTTAGGCTAATAATTCATGAACTCTTTTGCATTATAACATCAAATAATTCGACTATGCTTTCAAAGTCTGTAAATTCATTGAGATAAATATTAAGCTGTGACTTATTATATCCTCAATTCAAATCCATCTAAGGAACAGAACACTATAGCCTTCTTTCATTCAATATTGAAAACATCAGCTAACATAGGTATAGGTATTAAAAATATATGTAAACATTAACTAATCGAAACATCTAACATAGTACCTTGTATATGATATATGTTTGAGGAATAAACGCTTAAAGAATGGATACATGAAAGACAGAAAGAAAAGAAAGGAGAGAATAAAAGAAAGAATGAAAGAAGGAAAGAAGATAAAAGGAAGAAAGAAAAAAAGGCTTCATATATTTTGTTATGTCACCTCAAGCATCTGCCCAGTATACTGCAAATACTAATAATATTGTTTATTGTTTTCAACATTACTTGATTTCAAAACAGTAGCTATTGTGGATATAGGTTTCTTAGCATTACAACTGAAACAACAATAACAACAACTAGGACAAAACCAAACAAAATCTTGTTCAGAAAAAAATGACAGATATTTAAGTAACCTTGTCATTCACCTTTAATAGATCATAAAGATAACTGTCTATATAAAGTAACAGGCAACTCCAAAATACACTTGAAAATTTTTTCTTGTTGAAATTACAAGTGATCTTGCATTTGCTTAAGGAGGAGAGGGAAACAGAGAAAATTAAAGGAAGAGAAAATCAACCTAACTGCTAAGTGTCCTAAGTTACAGTGATAATGCAGCATGTGCACCAGTGCAGCCCCTCAGAGTATCTGCCATCAGTTAAGCACTATAAATAAACATAGGAATCAAAGTCTCTGCAACTATCAAAAAAGGGAGGAAAAAAAAGAACATAATTTCATTGTCACAGAATTAATCTACAAAAATGTCAGTGCTCAACCATATTTGGAAAACTATAAGTTACTTAGAGTAAAACAAGGTGATGGAGACTAAAATGGAATAAGAAATATCAATCGAATCTATAGATATTATGATAGGAATAAGTGTAGTCGAAAGTGACAGCACAATGCAAATAAACAAGCTTCTCCTTGGAATGACTTCATGATTCAAGTGACATTTGAGACTATAGACAGGTTCATCCTGGTATCAAGATAAATATCTCACTTGTTGATTTCTGTGGCATTAGGCTCACTTACTTTGAAGTAGCTAAGTAGATCATGCACGCATACACACAGATTGGTTAAATAAACATAAACTATGGTGCACTCATACAATGAAATGTTATCTAGGTGTAAAGATAATTTTTAAAAATCTCTAAAAGTTGTGATGAAGTGATTTTCAGAATATATTGCTAAGTAAAAAAGCAAAATGAGGAATAACAGGAATGATTATTCATTACTGGTGGGAATGCAAAATAATAGTACAGCCACTTTGGAAGATAGTTTGGCAGTTTTTACAGTTGAAACATACTCTTACTGTATAATCCAGCAATTGCCCTATTTGTTATTTACCTAAAGAAACTGAACAGTTATATGTACACAAATCCTGCACAGGGTGTTATAGCAGTTTTCTTTGTAATTGCCAAAAGAGTAGGTGAATGGACAAATAAAATGTGGTAATCCAGTCAATGGAATACTATTCAGCTCTAAAAAGAAATGAGCTATCAAGAAACTTACAGAAGAAACTTTAAGTGAAAAAGGTCAATATGAAAAGGCTACATACTGTATGATTCCAACTATAAGATTTTCTGGAAAAGACAAAATTATGGAGACAATAAAGCGATCAATAGTTGACAAGAGTTAGGGAAGGGAAGTATAAATATGTGAAGTATGAAGATTTTTAGGGTAGTACAACTATTTTCTATGATCCTACATGGTGTATACATGCCATTATATGTTTCACAGAATGTACACAACCAAAGGTGAACCCTGACGTAAACTATGAATTTGGATGATAATGATGCATCAATGTAGGTTCATCAGTCATAAAAAAATATACCACTCTGGCCGGGCGCGGTGGCTCACGCCTGTAATCCTAGCACTCTGAGAGGTGGAGGCGGGAGGATCATTTGAGCTCAGGAGTTCGAGACCAGCCTGAACAAGAGCGAGACCCCATCTCTACTAAAAATAGAGAGAAATTATATGGACAGCTAAAAATATATATAGAAAAATTAGCCAGGCATAGTGGCACATGCTTGTAGTCCCAGCTACTCAGGAGGCTGAAGCAGGAGGATTGCTTGAGCCCAGGAGTTTGAGGTTGCTGTGAGCTAGGCTGACGCCATGGCACTCTAGCCCGGGCAACAGAGTGAGACTCTGATTCAGTAGAGTTACAAAGATAAGCCTGGAACATCTTCTTGTGCCAGAAATTAAAGAAGCACTCAGCAATGGATAGAAATGTTGAAACAGCATTAATATTTCACAGGGCCATGCAAAGGCCTTTTGCACTGCACATTCTCCTGATGTGGGTGATCTATCTTTTGCTTGACCTCCTCCAACTACTCTCAGCTCCTGCTCCTTGTGCCATATGAATACCCTTTGCTGCTGGGGTCTCTGAACTGAGGCCAAGAATCATGAGTTGTTCAAACCCAGCTACTTTCTGAGACAGTCAGTTAACTCACAGGAAACCCATGCATCCCTGTCAAGCTATAAGCATAGGCTAATCATGGCTGATTTAATAACAGCCCTGATTTTTTTTCTCCTATACATTACAGCAGATGTACAACTAGAGACATTAAAGGCAATTTTCTGTCCTTGTTGTCATAACCTATGTTTACTGCTGATTCTTTCATAGACACTTCTCTCTTTCCTCCTTTCCAAAAGAGGATGAGTTGATATTATGGGTACTGAAGTCAAGTGGCACCTCTCAATATAATCTGTGAAAGTAAGGAAGTAGTTTAACCAAATTTATGATGACAGGCTTCTTTGTCTCTTATGTATGCATACACACACATACATATAAAAATATATGCATATGTACACATCCTTTTCATGATTTTTTCACTTAAAGTTATATCCTGACCATTTCATATATTACTAAATTATCTTTGAATCATGAATTTAAACTGTGTGATATTCTAGCACATGGTTATGCTCACTTTTCTAGATCATAGGTTAATCAATAGTTTATTATTTGACATATAGATTCTCTCCAATATTTCATAATAAATTACATTGTCATAATTATCACTTTGAATAAATATTTGATCACACCTCTGATTATATCATTAATGTAGTTTCTAAGACATACAATCAGGGACAAAAGACTAAGACAGTTTTTTAAAGAGACGTAACTACATCTATATAATTTCTCCAGATGGCCTCCTGAATTACATGAAAGCAATAAAAGTGATTGTTAATTAAAAATTCATTAATTATTAAGGCATTTCACATGTTATTTTTAGAAATGAAGCATTTGTAATGGTGACAGATAATTAACTTTATAATTTTCTGATTTAGAGTACATTTTCCGGAGAATAGTTTGACCCAACTATATGGCCAAAAGCTTTAGTGGTTGGAGTTTTGTGGGAATAGTGAAGAGCAGAAATAATTTGCAGCCCCTACAAGTGTGTTGTGCTATTTCAAATGTGTTGTGCTATTTCATTGAACTAAGTGTGTTGAAAAGTAAAATAATTTGCTTATAGCTAACGGCCAAATTCCGCTTCTGTGAACGGTGCTTGCTTGCTCAAATGCTTGGTAAACAAGGCCCAGGCCCTGGGGGGGTGACTGCGAGTAACTTACTGATAAAGGGGCCGAGGCATGATCAGCACGTAAACAGCCTAACAGCCAGGGCAACATTCCTAATCGCATGTAAACGGCTTGTGCAGGGTGTGTGTGTGTGTGTGTGTGTGTGTGTGTGTGTGTGTGTTTGGGCAATCAATATTAGACAATCTTTTGTAACAAGCTGTAGCAAAGAGTATAAAAGGGCATATGTCCCATTGAGCGGGGTCCTAGTTCGTAAAGAGACCACTGCATTGGTGCTCTGGGACTTGGACCCTGGCTCGAGCCAGCCAATAAACTCCTTTGCCTTTTGCAGCCTTGGACTCTGCCATTCTGTTCCTGGGGCCGAACGGGGAATCGGTTCTAACAATAGCAATTGAGGAAATTAAAAAAAAAAAAAAAAAAAAAAGATTGATAAATCTTAAGTAATTTACATCATATGAAGGAGGCTTCCTCCTTAGTTTTTCTTAAATTATTTAATTTCTGGCCCAACACATAAGTCATGCCTGCAAATCCTAGCACTTGGGGAGGCTAAGGCAGCAGGATCACTTGAGGCCAGGAGTTTGAGACCAGCCTGGGCAACAGCAAGACCCTTGTCTCTACAAAAATTAAAAAAAAAAAAAAAATTAGTCAGGCATGGTGGCATTGTACCTATAGTCCAAGCTACTTGGGAGGCTGAGGCAGGAGAGCTGCTTGAGCCCAGGTGTTTGATGTTGAAGTGGGCTATGATGATGCCACTGGACTGTAGCCCCAGCAACAGAGTGAGATCCTGTCTCAAAAAAAAAAAAAAAAAAAAAAAAAAACTCATGTAATTTCTGTCATCTCAGCAAAAGCTTATTACAGTATGACTTTGTATTTTATCCTTCTGATTCCTCCATAGAACTTGCATTTTTCTGTGTTTAATAAATGAACAGTGTTTTCCTGTGTTTAATAAATGTTTGTTGAATTGAAATGATTTGAATTCCTTTTATCTGAAGCCTATTAAAAATTCGGCTCTGACTCAGGGGGATGGGCGGGACATTGACAATGTACATAACCTGAGCTTTTGTACCCCCATGAAGAGCCGAAATAAAAAAAAAAAAAGAAAGAAAAAAAAATTACAGCTGACTACTTTGTTAGAAACCATGCAAGCAAAAAAAAAAAAAATTCTGAGAATTTCATTTATACAAGTATGAATCATTATTTGTAAAACAAATCTGAGAAAAAGTATCTTTTTTGTTAAATAAAAGTAACAAAATATAATAATCTCTTGCGAATACCTATACCATAATTTCTTAATTTCAGGTAACTTTTGCATTTGTATTGTTCCGGTTTTTCAAAGTTTAAATTTTATACCAAAGGATAGCTAAAATATTATATAACAACACTTCCTAAATGTAAAATTTTTCAATGGAAAAGTTACTTTAAATGGGAAAACTGCTCTTTACTGGAAATCATAACGTTACGTCATTTACTTAGTTATTGTATGAAGACTGAAGATCATTAGTGAGGGTCACATATTCAGTTTTTAAGCCATATAAGTAAAATATTTAAATACAACCTAGATGTTTGTTTCATGCAGTCTGTTTGAACAAAAGTTTTATTATTTTTAAGATGAGGACATAGAAAAGACTGGCTTATTGTATTACTATATAGTCAGTAAATCAAACTATGACTTTAGATGGCAATCTATGCTGATGATATATTATGGATATTTTCATGATCTTTACCAGTATGTATCTAAGACTCAACTGACAAGAGTATAGCATACACTACTAGTTTAAAAGATCAAAATGAATTTATAAACTTATTATGGCTTATTTATTCCAAAGTTATATACTTAACAAGTAATCATTCTCCATAGATTGATTATATTTGTCCATTGTCAGAATTTTTATCACAATATAAGTGGTTCTCTTTTATTTGAATGAAATATCTATATTTTATTCATTGTGTCAATCCCTAGAAAAATTATAAGTAGACTAAAACATATTTTTAAATCTAGGAAATGTATTTTCTTCTATAAGAAAATTTGAAATTAGATATGTTATCAGTTAAAAGATGTATCTGGAGATTATAAGAACCATTTTCTATTTTGCCACTTAATAAAGTGAATATATCCCTGATAATTAGTTGAGAAAAAAAGGAGCTTCTACTGAAGATAAGTTATAGACTCTCTATTCACATGCCTTGCTCTATGACCATCACAAATGAAATTTCTAAATACCAGTAAGGTATCTAAAGAGTAATTGCCGAGGACTAGTCTTCTGGTGATACAAACAAACAAGCTCTTAATAAAGTATAAATTAATTTTGTGATATTATAAAAGTTATTTCTCCTGTAGAAAAGTCAGTTCAGATAGATATTTTTGTAAATATTCATAATTTTATCTCTGCACTGTACTTAGACCTTTGTACTCAGATCTATTAAAAAAGTCCTCCTAATAACCACCATAAATTTTGTTATAATAATGCACTTGCTGTCTATGTAAAGTGGTCTATCTACTAAATATCGCAAAGCTGAACAGATATTCACATAATGGATACATTCTGAGCATTTCAGAAAACTTGAGGGACTTTAAAATAATAATGGACACTATTGAAAAAAATTAGAAATATCTTACCCCAAAATTTGTTTCTTTGATATGTTTTGAGATGGCTGCCATGAGTCTCACAGGTAGAACTTATACTGCAAAGCTGACTTTTGTGGGGGGAAATTTATATCTCTAGAGAATGCAGCCAAGCCTATTCTTCCCCAGCTAGAAAAGATTAACTGAGAGTCTGACAGTTTTTAAGGTCTGAAAAGAAACATTTACCATCTATTTTCTCTGAGGGCTACTACCTTTAAGTTTTCATTTACTTAATAAGACCGCCTTTGGTCACTACTCAAGCCTTTTCTTCTCTCCCTCCCAAAACCTGTTTTTCCACTTTCAAGCCCCTAATTCTTTCAAAACTTCTATACCTTATTGAAGAATTGAATCTTCATTTCTGAGGGTTCCCATGTAAACATATTAAAATAAATTTGTATAGATTTTCTCCTATTAATCTGCCCTATTGTGAGTCGAATTTTCAGCAAACCTTCCCAGGGTGAAGAGGAAGTTTTCCCTTTACTGCAACACTGTGTTCAAGGAGATGAAACAAGAGATTGAAAAATATGCAGAAAAACTGATACTTCAAAAAGAGCAATATAGGAAAGGAATTAAGAACTTGATGGATTAAAAATTGATTAGTCATAGGGCAATAGTGAGTAAATAAACTGGAAAATATATCACAGAAAATGTCTAGAATTCAGTATAAAGATTAAAGGAAAAATTAAAATACAGAAAATAAGACACAAGAAAGATACAGCTGTTATTGAAAATACAAGGGGGTTTTGGCCTAGATTCAGTTGATCACCAAAGATCCAATTATTGAGACAATGAGGATTGCCAAGGAAGAAAGCAATTTTAATATGACAGATGTTTGTTGGAAGAATGGGAGAATAGTCTTAAATCTTCCTGACCAAGAGAGATCCTGGGCTTTTTAAGGAGTAGTCATGTGCATTGGGATGGGTCGTGGAGGATGGTGATTCTTGACATCAGGAATCTTGCTCAGGGTCCTTTGGAATCTCAACTCCTTGATTTTGTAAAAATTCTGCCATTTCTGAGAAACAACTTAAAAAATTCAAGTAGTTAGTTAATGGAGGAGATTATAAAAAAAATAAGGATCACTGAAATTTGTTCATAGAGCCAGTTACACAGCAATAAATTGTAATACATATTTAATTAGAATCTAAGGAAAAGAGAAGGAAGAGAGAGAAGTGCATAAAGATATAACAGTTGAAATTTTTCTAAATCAAATTTTAAAAACAGTACAGATTCAACAGGTCATAAAATCTCTAAGAAAGGTTACAGAAAAGAAATTTATAACTCAATACTTCTGAGTAAAACCACTGAAATCCAGAGACAGAGAAAAACAATGGAAAACGGTGTCAGAGAAAAAATACACAGTAATTCAAAAAATTAGAAGTTTGTATTAAGTTCTCCCCAAAGTAGATCCTGAAATAAGATTTTACATATAAATATTTTATTTCAGTGATGATGAAGGAAACATAGTTATAGGAATCAGGATGTAAGACAGGAAAAGAAAAAAGCTAATGAGTTGTGTTAATTGAGCAAGTGAAGCTCAATCTTGCTGGTAATCTTCAAAAGTCTGTGCAGAAAGTGCTTTATAATTATATATCACCTGAGGTGAGGAAGCTGTTGTATTTATTCACCTACTCCCATGCATCACTGGATGAAGGTTATTGGTAGATCATTAACTTCTGGACACTACTAGCTGGCATCACATGAAGGCCAAATTTGCTTTTGGAGCCAAAAAAAAAAAAAAAAATTCTCACTGAGATTCACAGCATTTAAAAATAAAAAGTTGCAGTATATGAAAATTGTCAAAGCTTAGGAGTTACAGGTGGAATAATGATAGCATTTACTTCACATATAAAAAGAAAAGACAAAAGCCCGAAGGAAATGGAATGATTTTTTCTAAACCATCAGAAAAATTATCAAGCTCAAAATCCGTATTCAGTAAAAATACTCTATATGAATGCTAAAAGAAAATCAACCTGAAAAACTTCATCATCACGATATTCTAAAGAAAATAGTAAAAATTGTTACTTAGGAAGAAGGGAAATTATGCCACATACAAAGCCAGAGATTCAGGAAGGATTGAAGAAGAGTTAGAATGTTATGTAAGTGGGTATATAAAATTGAGTATTAAATTGACTATATAAATCAATAACATAAAAATAAAAGCACCTAAATGGGGAGATATTAAGTACAGTTAAAATTAACATTATTGTTACCGACAGTTCAGCACTTATCCCTGAGGCCAAATCCCTGAGAATGAGGACAAGTGGTTCTAGGAAAAGGAAAGAGAAGTTTATTAATTTGCAGGCAAATGAGAGTGCCTCAAAAAACTAGTGTCTCAAAAGACTGCCATCCTGTCTCTAAGGAGAAAAACAGGGCTTTTTTAAAAGGGTTTTTTTTGGCGGTTGGGCTTGGATCTATTGCATGTTGGTGCTTTGGACTATTGTTTAAATACAATTGGTGGTTTCCTTCAACCTTATCTCCTGTGACAATGATCTTGTGACCCCTGCACAATTCTGTTGAGCCATCTCCTGTGGTTTCAGATATTAGAAAACAATCGGCAAAGAATATTTATTTGCCCCTTTGAGTACTAGCCTTGGGGAAGCAATGCAGGTTTTAATTCCCAAAAAGGATGGGGGATTTTAAAGAGACAACTCATAAAACATTTCATTGCTCTTTTTCAGATCTTTACTGCTGTTATATTATGAGGACTTTTGTTTATCAAGGAAGACAAGATAAGCACTGATTAATATTAGACTTCAAGTAAAAATATATACTACAGTCTCTAGTATAACTCCTACAGGATATTAAAAAATTGTATAGTTTCAATGTTAACATGTTTAAAAATTAAAGTAGTGGGAAAGAAATTGCCACAAAGAAGGTAATGTGAAGGAAAAATAAAAATTCCAAGACACCCAAAAATCATTATACCAAATGGAGAACTAAATCTGGGAATTGAGTCACACAAACACTGCCATCCTCTTCCCAAACTTAACTCTTCAATGATGTACAGGGGGTTTTTGTTTGATTTGTTTTGTTTTTATAAAGAAATGAAGGGGCATAGGTAATGGATAATAATTAAGCAGGTTTTTGATAGGTCATGGGAAGGAGAAAGGAAGGCTGGTTGCAAAGGTGGTCTTGTTATGCAGGTAAGCCTCATGATAATAACACTCAGGGTCAACGTTTCTGTTCAGACCTTTAAAGGTGTGTGACTGTCAGTTAATGTTTCCTAGCTCATATAAGGAGGACCTGGCTGCATTAATGGAGATTCTCTAGAGATGCCAATTTCTTCCCCTTCCCCTACCCCCAACAAAGACAGCTTTGAAACATTATTTCTGTTTGCCAGCAGCTATCTCAAGATATGTCAAATAAATGTATTTTGCAGTAAAATTTTTCTTATTTCCTTCAGCCCTAAAACATTTCAAGATATACAGCCCCTCCTATAAAACAGGCACGTGCCAATCATAACTTTAGGACTGTGGCCTAAATAAACTCTTGAATGTGTATTACAAGCTTATCTCCACAGATGAAGACCAAGGAGGAGATAAAATCAAGCACTCTTCTACTCACCTTGAGAGAATTACTAAAATTGACTATTTCTTCCACTCCTCCCTTATTTTTTTTCTTGTGACAGGGTTTCACACTGTTGCCCAGGCTAGTGCGCAGTGGCATCCTCATAGCTCACTGCAACCTCAAACTCTGGGCTCAAGCAATCTGTTTCAGCCTCCCAAGTAGCTAAGACTATAGGTGCATGCTACCATGCCTGGCTAATTTTTTTTTTTTTTTTTTTTTTAGAGACAAGGTCTTGCTATGCATGAGCCACCATGGCTGGCCTTCCTTTTTTTTTGGGAATGTTCATCTTATCTTATGTAAAATGCAGATTTGCTGAACACTAAAAAGAACTTCACAAGAATACAATCATTTTCTGCACTGCTCACCTCTCCCTCCTCCTTTTTTTTCTCTATACCCTTTTCCTTATATAGCATATGGCATATTTGAATCCTTTTGCAGAAAGCACAAGCCACAAATGCTTTGTGGTCTATGCTTTTCCTAGGCATGTCCTAAGACTTTGGCTTAATAAAACTTAATTGAGTGTGACTCTCATTTTCAGACACTCATTGTTTAAATTAACAGTAAGAAAAGAGAGAATGGGCGATTTTTAAACATACAGGCATTCTTCATTTATTGCACTTTGCAAATATTGTTTTATATAAATTGAAGGTTTGTGGTAACTTCCAACAGCATGTGCTCACTTTATGTTTCTGTGTCATATTATGATAATTCTTATAATATTTCAATTTTTTATTATTTTTATATCATTATGGTGATCTGTGATCAATGATCTTTGGTGATCGTTGATGTTACTTTTGTAATTGATTTGGAGTGCCACAAACTGCATCCATATAAGACAATAAACTTAAGAGATAAATGTTGTATGTATTTTGACTGCTACACTGACTGGACTGGCTATTCCCCATCTCTCTCCTTCTCCTTGGATCTCCCTATTACCTGAGACACAACAATATTAAAAACAGACTGCTTAATAACCCTCAATGGCCTTCAAGTGTTCAAGTGAAAGAAAGATTTGCATGTCTCTCACTTTAAATTGAAAGCTAGAAATGAGTAAGTTTAGTGAGGAAGGCATATCAAAAGCCAAGGCAGGTTGAAAGCTAGGACTTTTGAGTCAAACAGCCAAGTTTTGAATGCAAAAGAAAAGTTCTTGAAAAAAATTAAAAGTACTATTTCAGTGAACACCCAGATGATAAAAAAGTGAAACAGCTTTATTCTGATAGGAAGAACATTTTAGTGGTCTGGATAGAAGATCAAACTAGCCATAATATCCCCTTAATTCAAAGCCTCATCCAGAGCAGGGCCCAAGCTCTCATCAATTCTATGAAGGTTGAGAGAAGAAAGGAAACTTTACAACAAAAGTTGGAAACTAGTAGATGTTGGTTCATGAGGTTTAAAGAGAGAAGCCATCTCTAAAACATAAAAATGCGAATTGGCACAGCAAGTGCTGATGAAGAAACTACAGCAATTTACCCAGAAGACCTAGCTAAGACAATTGACAAAGGTGGCTACCATAAATAATAGAGTTTCAATGTGGACGAAACAGCCTTATATTAGAAGAGGATGCCATCTAGGACTCTCATAGCTAGAGAGAAGAAGTCAATTCCTGGCCTCAAAGTTTCAAAGGACAGGCTGACTCTCCTGTTGGGTGCTAATGAAGTCAGTACTTTAAGTTGAACCCAATGCCATTACTATTCTGAAAATCCTATGGCCCTTTGGAATTATGCTACATTGATTCTGCCTGTGCTCTATAAATGGAACAACAAAGCCTAGATGACAGCACATCTGTTTACAGCATAGTTTGCTGGATACTTTTGAGACCTATTGATCAGAAAAAGACTCCTTTCAAAATATTAATACTCATTGAAAATGCACCTACTCATCTAAGAGCTCTCTCTGATGGAGATGAACATGGAGATGAACATTGTCTTCATGCCTACTTATACAACTGAAGGAGCTCTGGAAATTTCACCCCAAAATATGACTTCTTGATATAAAGAGTATTTTAAATTAAACGCCCTTAGAGATCTATCTGAATAACAAGATGGACCCATCAAAAGAACAATTGACTTCCTTTTCCCTCCCTGTTATCTCAATATATAACAGGAAAGAAGATCAAGAATGCAACCAGAGCTGGACCAAACCATTTTAAGATAATACCTGTCTCTCAAGTTAATTTAATTTATAAAGAGAAACATTTGCAAGTCAGTCTGTTTCCCCATCCATTCATCATCTCTAGTAACCATTTATTGCCCCTTAACAGAATTACCTATAATCCTTATCTTCCCCTCCTCTATAAAAGGAGGGTATATAAATTTCTGGACTCCTTTGGATTACTGGGTAATCACTCTGTGATTTTCCTCATGCATATGGTAAATAAATCTCTTTCTCTTACTAATCTGCCTTTTTGTGAGTTGATCTTTCAGTGAACCTTCCAGGAAATTTCTGGAGTGAAAGGGAAGTTTCCTCTCATCCCCACATGTGTATTTATCTAGAAGTGGAATTGCTAGGTCATATGGTAATTTTATTTAGCTTTTGAAGAAGCTCAAAACTGTTTTCCACAGTGGCACACAGTTTTATAGTCCAGCAATGTATAAATGTTCCAGTTTCTCCATATCTCTGTAAACACTTATTATTTTCCATTTTTAAACTTTAATGTCCATTTGGGCTACATGAACATTTAACAATATTAACTCTTCTAATCCATGAACACAGGATATCTTTCCATTTATTTGTTGCTTCTTCAATTTCTTTCATCAATGTTTTATAGTTTTCATTGTGTAGGTCTCTTTCACCTCCTTCTGCAGTCCCCAACCCCTAGACCGCGGACTGGTACAAGTCCGTGGCCTATTAGGAACTCAGCCTCACAGCAGAAGGTGAGGAGCAGGCAAGTGAGTGAAGCTTCATCTGTATTTACAGCCACTTCCCATCACTTGCATCGCCACATAAGCTCCACTTCCTGTCAGATCAGTGGCATTAGGTTCTCATAGGAGTGAGAACTCTACTGTAAACTGTGCATGCAAGGGATTTAGCTTGTGCACACGCCTTATGAGAATCTAAAGCCTGATGATCTGAGGTGAAGCTGAGGCCATGATGCTAGCACTGGGGAGCGGCTGCAAATACAGATTATCATTAGCAGAGAGGTTTGACTGCACAATAAATGCAATGTGCTTTAATCATCCCCAAACCATCCTTCCCCAGTCCAAGTCTGTGAAAAGATTTTCTTCCATGAAACCGGTCCCTGGTACCCAAAAGGTTGGGGACAGCTGACCTCCTTAGTTAAATTTATTTCTAAGGTTTTATTTTTTTTGTAGTTATCATAAATTAGATTGTTTTCATGATTTGTTTTTTTATAGTTTACTGCTACTGTATAGAAATGCTACTGATATTTGTTTCTTGATTTTATATTCCTACAGAAAATAGACAGTAAACTAAGTGTTTTCATAGAGTGGTGCTAAGATAGTTTAATATTAGTGAAATCAATCAATATAGTTCATTAGAGTAATAGAACAAAGATGAAAAAAGAATTTGATAATATTCATAGACAAAAAAGATAACTAAAAAATTTAACAATCTAGCAATAAAAAAAGTTTCTTGATAAGATCAAGTTTTTTTGTTAAACATAGTTTGTCTAGGGTTTTTTGTTATTGTCATTGTTATTATTTTTTGTTTTTACAAAGCAACTATTAATACTTAAACCATCATACTTTCAGGGGAAATGCCTAAATCTGTTCCTTTGAGATAAAATGCTTTTATTATCACTTTCATTCAATATTGTACTGGTAATTTAGCCAGTGCAGAAAGGCAAGAAAACAAAATAAATAATAAAAAGATGGGAAGGGAAACCCTAAACTGTCAGTATTCACAAATCTCATGATTGTTTACTGAGAAAATCTCCAAAGTATACTAAAATTAAATTATTACAATTTATAAGTGAGTTTGGCAAGATTGCTGGATACAAGCTTAACATATAGAAAAATCAACTGCATGTGTATTCACTTGTGTATTTGTGTGTATGCAGCAATAATAAAATAAAATATATTCCAAGAGACTATCATAGCATCAAAAATATATAAAATTTCTAGAAATAAATCAAAAAATATATATAAGACCTCCACATAGAAAATTGCAAGGCATCTTGGAGACAAAATAAGACTTATATAAATAGAAAAATGAAATATTTCTGTATATTAGAAAATTTAATATTATAAAGATGTCAATTCTTCACAAACTTATTAAGTTGGATCTATTTCAAAATTATGATTTTGAAATACGTTAGTTAACATTATAAAATATATATGGAAACTCATAGGACCAAAAATAGCAAAAGCATTCCTGAACTAGTTAGGAAAATTTTTCAATCATATAACTTTAATATAAACATACAAAAAACCCGAAAAAACTAATGAGTAACCATAAAGTATAAAATGGCAAATTAAACCACACCGAAATAAACACACACATACACACATCAAAATTTCCTATTAAAATTGGGAAAAAATCCATAAACTGGCATGTTTTTAAAATAAATATTAGTCAGAGAACTTGTATTATATGTATATATAAATTATTATTAAAAATCAGAGACAACACAATAGTGTCCAAGTGATGAGAATCAAAATTTTACAAAATAAGATTTCCAACTATGCTATGAAAACATTCTCAACTTCATCAATACTTAGGAAAACACAAATTTAAACCCTCTCTTCAGGAGTTCAAACTGCTATAACAAATTAGCACATACTGGGTGGTTTACACAAAAGTAATTTCTCACAGTCTGGAGGTTGTGAATACTGAGATCAGAGTGCCATGTTTAGGTTCTTGTGAGGGCCCACTTAGTTTTCAGATTGCTACTTCTTGCTGTGTCCTCACATAGCAGAGTACAGGGAGAGAGGAAACAAGCTCTCTCCTGTCTCTTCTTCTAAGAACACTAATCCTATCCTAAGGGCTCAAATGGTGATGGCAAGATATCTAAGATGATTGGACACAAGCCCTCTTTGGATATTGAGCAACATAAATGTATTTTGAGCTTTCATATCATGAGAAAATGTTTTTGATAGAGAAGTGTAAAATCACATATGATATGACAGATATTTAACTGAATAGTTTCACTTAAAAAATCAGACTGAACATAGTCTCAAAACTGTGATTTTATAAAATAATCATTACATATAGATTCTGATGAAGACAAATCTCAGTAGTCTCTGCAAAATTGTATTTTAAGGCAGAAAACCTTTATCTCTGTGCTCCTCTCTGCTGACTCTGGTATTTTAGTTGATGTTATAAAGGCACCTCATACCCACTTTAACTTGGGTACACTCTGTGAATGAATAGACACTGAGTGCTATGGGTTGAATGTGTCCTCCAAAGTTCATGTTTTGAAAATGTAATCCTTGGCCGGGCGCGGTGGCTCACGCCTGTAATCCTAGCTCTGGGAGGCCGAGGCGGGTGGATCGCTCGAGGTCAGGAGTTCGAGACCAGCCTGAGCAAGAGTGAGACCCTGTCTCTACTAAAAATAGAAAGAAATTATCTGGCCAACTAAAAATATATATACAAAAAAATTAGCCGGGCATGGTGGCTCATGCCTGTAGTCCCAGCTACTCGGGAGGCTGAGGCAGTAGGATCGCTTAAGCCCAGGAGTCTGAGGTTGCTGTGAGCTAGGCTGATGCCACGGCACTCACTCTAGCCCAGGCAACAAAGTGAGACTCTGTCTCAAAAAAAAAAAAAAAAAAGAAAATGTAATCCTCAATGCAACAGTGTTGAGAGGTAGGAACTTGAGGAGCTAATTGAGTCATGCAGACTCTTCACTCATGAATTGATTACTGTTGTTATTTGGGAGTGGGTTCATTACTGTGAAAGTAGGTTTATCATAAAAGTGAGTTTGGCTCTTTCTTATTCTTCTTCACCAAGTGATGTCTTCTGCCATGGTATGACACAGCAAGAAGGCCATCACCAGATGCAGCCCTTAGATCTTGAACTTCCCAGCCTCCAGAACCATGAGCCAGTAAATTTCTGTTAATTATAAATTACCCAGTCTCAGGCATTCTGTTATAATAGAAAAAATGGAATAAGACTAAGTTATATTTTCCTTCTCCAAAGATTATTTTCAAAAAATTTCTTGAACAAAGAAGAACTCAGAGCTAAGAAATCCTTTGTAATAATGGCAAATTCCAGTGTAAACTATCTGTGTGTGTGTGTGTGTGTGTGTGTGTGTGTGTGTGTGTGTGTGAAAGGGAAGGAAAAGAAAAGAGGAAGAAAAGGAGCAATATTTATTGAGTTTAAGGCATGTCACATCCACTGTGCTCAGCACTGTATATCCAGTAACTCATTCATGACTCACTGTATTATTATACGGCAAATAGAAGTATTGCCTACAGTTTAAAATAATGATAATTAGGAATATCAAATTATCATAACCAAAGTTTTACAATTAAGAGTTCAGAGATGGTTTAAACCTTACTGGACTGACTACAAAGCATAAGTAAAATTATTTACCAATATATTCTTAATAAAGTTTATGAAGCTTATATATGCTCTGCCAATAGAAGCCTAGACAAAATTACTCTTTTTGAACTCCTGCTCCCTATAGTTCAGTTATGTTTTACTCTAGAATTTTTGTCCATAAATCAAACACTATTTGGTACATGACCCAATTTTCCTTTGTAAATTTACTCTTGTTTAAAACAACCAAAAGTTGAGTACTCCATATCTAAGAGTTTATTTTAGAATCTGCCATTTCTTTGTTTTTCTCTTTCTTATCTTCCTCAAATGTGCAGCTCAGATATTTATCCAGAAATTAAACCTGTTTTAAACCCAAAATTACTTTAAATGTCATTGATAGGACCCTGCACATTTTTAAAAAATAGCACAATTTCACTTTTAAGCATTATTTCTCAAAACAAACAAACAAACAAACAAGACACAAGGCAATTAAACTTGGCCAGTTAAGAGAAGTTGTCATTAGGCAGAGAACTCCTCATATTGTATAAGCTGGAGCCCTGGTTTTGGGAACATTACAGTTGGGAAGTTAGGTTTCCACCCAATTTTAATAGTTCTGTGAACTTGGACAGGCCCATTACATTTTGAATCTCTGTATTTTCACTTGTAAAATGAAGATACAAAAACATCTCTATCTAATTCATAGGATTGTTGCAAAAATAGGACAAGATAAAGTATATGAACAAAAATTATTGCTGGTAATGCATGATATATATGTGTTGTTTAGTTCAGCTTCCTAGTTTCCAAGGAAGTTGACCAGAATGTAGCTTCTTTAGGTTTACTTTTTAATATACTTTATAAGAAAAAGAAAATCTTTTAAGCAGCTTTTATGAATTTTTAAAAATTATTGAATAAATAGCTACTCCCAGGGGCAAGTGATCTATACAAGTGAATTGAGAGTTGTTAGATGCGGTCTTGTTATAAGAAATACTTTTAAAGGAATTCTAAGCCTCAATGATTCCCCAGAGACCATTTGTACAGGTCAATTCCTAATACAGTGGACTAAATATACCTGGGAAATTCATTGTTCACAATTACTAACAGAAGTAAAAATAACAATGACAAGAGTCTTCCTAAAGACTATTGAATAGAAGAAAATGTAGTGCAATCTCTCAAAGAGCCCTCTATTTAGAGACAAAAACAGGAAGTTAGAGTGCCCCTGCCATCCCATTATCAGATAAAGCTTCAGTCCTGAGGTGTGGGTAAATTTATCTGAGTTTAGATCATCTCTTCTAATTCTTCTGATCCTTGACAACTTTCCACTTCACAATCTCTTTCTTTGCTCCAGAAAAGAAAGGTTTGGCTCTGAGATTGTTTATGAGTTTAAGGGTCAAGAAAATTGTCATCCATTACTAAGTCCAAGACATTGATATATAACACAATCTCAGTGTCTTCTTGCCTTCTTTTGACTTTGCAAAAATTAGTAACAATCCTCCCTCCTTCAGCTTTCTATCTCAACTAAAGCATGTAAATCCACTCATAGGTCTACTTCTAATCCAAGCATGCTTATTTACATGGGGATTTTCCCATAGAAGTGAATCAGATTTTCTTTCACTAAGAGGAATTCCTCACTTACTGCTAAGAGAATATCATTTTCTTCTACTCATTATTTTTATTTTGCTTTAATCTTTTCCTTAACTGAGATATTTAATAGCTAATAGAAATGGGGAAAACATAATGTGTTTTCTAAATGAGTACATATCTATATCTATTTAATCAGAATGAAGTGAAGATTGAACTCAATGATATAAGCCTGATTCTTTCTTTAAACAATTTTAAGGGATAATTGTTCTCTTTATACTACCCTAATCAGGTGCCACCTAATTTAACTTCCAGGCAATTCAGAGGGACCAGCAATTCTGCATGATTCATTTAAATCTAATAATTATATTGTTCTCATTTTATTAATGAAATTTCAGTTTAGTTTTAATTGTTAAATTTCATGTTTAGTGATTCTAAAAGGATCAAGTCATTATTACATGGAACAACCTGAAGTACAATTTCAGTCTATTTGATTTTAAGATAAATGTCCTTTCCAAATCATCATGTTGTCTTGGAAAAATTGAAAATCTCTTATGGTATTGCCAAATAATCTTAAATTTAAAATTTTTGTAGCAGAAATGACAGTGGGTAAGATGAAGCAAAATAAGTAGTTTAATTCTATACACTCAAGTATTTAAAACAGAAAATAGAGTAGATTGAAGAGTGGCATTTAGCAATTTGGTTCTATTTACTTACACAAATTATTTTAAGGCACATATAAAAGTAACCTAAAGTTCGCCAACTTTAATTTGTAAATAAATTAAATGTTTTTATATCTCAGACTTTTATACAACATTAAAATCAGTCAAAAAGGAGTACAGAAGAGGGTCTAATTTAAACTAATAACTCATCTTATATAATATTTTTAAGAGTCCCATCGTGAACTATCCCTGTCTACCTCCTGTCACCAGCACAAATCTAAGACTCCAAGAACTCCCTCACCACTGGAATTCATCCCCAAAGTGTTTTGTCCTTTTCCTAAAGTGACCCAATCTTTCACCCTTTCCCTACCTCTCAAACACTTTCCCTGTTCTCTTTGTAACACCTTTCCTCACTAACCCCGTGCCTCCAAGCCACTTCAAACTCTTCTCTGAATTATTCTGTTTCCATCCGATGTTGCTGGAGACGTGACAGCCAATGCAGACTTCAAAGTGGAAGCTGTTATTTTATTATTGTTTATCTTCCATTAATCTACGCAGTGCAAGGCATGAAGATGGTATATCATTTTGTATTTCATTTTGGCCTTCATATCATTTGTTATCTCTCAAAAACCAAGAATTTGTTCAGGTTGATGCCATTAGACTTTATTATCTCCAAGTTCTCTTTGATACTGACATCTACTGACATTTCTCACTCCTCTTCATTCTTGAATTCTCCTCATTCTTTCACCTAGTTTTACATCTTCCCTTATATCACTGTTTTTGTCATATTCTTACAAGGATAAAATTTATATTGATGATCTACTCAATTCTCTAGCCTTTCACATCACTGGTGTCTCTACTTCCAATCATCTATTTCTTAATTCTACTTTATTTAACTCATATGTCCTAGACATTTTCATTTTCAATTACTACAACAATTATGAAATCCCCCAGCCAACTCTGTCACCAAATCTACTGTCTTTTCAGCTTCTTTATACAAGTACAACCCCTGCCCAAGTTGTTATGCTTCATTAGGAATTCCAGTTGTTCTATTCATCAACTTTTTCATTTTCCTTCTTTCCAGCTTAGATTTCATGCTGCCTCACCCCCACCATAACCATTCCAGGGGAAAATATAGCTGCCAGGTAGAATCACCATGGAGTCCATTTCACCCGGTGCCAGCAGGAGAACATGGCATTTCAATTATGTGGTGGTTTCTTGGTAAAGGTGGGGAGGACCTTCCCTGAGACATATGGCCATCTCCACATGCACCTCAAGTGCACCTTCCCATCAAACAAGCGGGAAGATAAAGCCAGCTATTATGGGCGGTGCCCTACTAGCCAACTTTGGTCTTTTCATGTAGGTAACCAGAAAGTGAGGTCCTTACACATGGCCCAGTTATCAGTGCAGATATGCAAAGGGGATGGCTTGTACACAATCACGGCACATAATTCAGCCCATTGGCTGCTCTGTGCCTGCCCCATTTCAAACCAAGTTTCATCATGATCCAACTGGACAGCCGCTGCTGTCCATTGGGCTAAGGAGCCATGACTGGATCCGTCCGTATACCATGCCTCCGCTAGAGGGGGACTTCATGCTTCAAGGTACAGGCTCTCTTTCCTAGGTATTACCGTGGTCTAAGGGTCAGCTTCAGACACAAGTTCAACAAGACCTAGTACTATCTGCAACTCTGCAGTTAAAGGGCTGGAGCTGAACTCTGTTCGTTGCTCCAAGTAAACTCCCCACTTCACCAGAGTGGGTGTCTGGGCTATCCCTGATCATGGGCTGGTTATCCATGACCTCACCAATCCTGCTATGGAGTATGTGGTGCACACTAGCACCTTAGACTGCCCAGTTATAGCTTCACAGGCCTGAAGGGCAGCATACACAGCCACCAGCTGCTTTTCCACCAAAAAACAGAGCTCCTAGGGGCCCTTCCAAGTCTGGGACCAAAACCCAATAGGGACCCGCCACTTATGCTGGTGTTGCCACAAACCACAGCCCATCCCACTTGAGTTGACTGCCACATCGAGGTCAAATGGCTGTCAGCGGTCTACTACTTACAGCATCTGGGCCTATGCAACAGCCCTCTTAGCTGCCATAAAAGAGGCTTCTGCTTCCAGGGATCAGTCCCACTGCATCCCCTTTTTGCACAATGAATGCAGTGGCCACAACAGTTGGGCCAAGTGGGGAATGAATATACATGAATACCCCAAAAACCCCACAAACACTTGTAACTGTTTCACCATAGTGGGTTGGGAGAAGGCTTGAATCTTATTTATAACTGTCTCAGGGATTGCTTTTGTCTTACCTGATCAGCCAACACCCAAGAATTTGACCAACAAGCCAGGTCCCTGGACCTTGGAGTTGTTCACCGCCCAACTCCATTGTTCCAATGAGGTTCGAAGACTGGCATTGGCTTCTTCTAGATCTGTAAGGGAATCAGAGCTTAACATTATGTCATCAATATAATGAAACAGTGGCCGGGTGTGGTGGCTCACGCCTGTAATCCTAGCACTTTGAGAAGCCAAGGCGGGAGGATTGTTTGAGCTCAGGAGTTTGAGACCAGCTTGAGCAAGAGTGAGAGACTGTCTCTACTAAAAAATAGAAAGAAATTTGGCTGGGCAACTAAAAATATAAAAAAAAAAATTAGCCGGGTGTAGTGGCACATGCCTGTAGTCCCAGCTACTTGGAAGGCTGAGGCAGGAGGATTACTTGAGCCCAGGAGTTTGAGGGTGCTTGAGCTAAGCTGATGCCACAGCACTCTACTGGGCAACAGAGCAAGACTCTGTCTCAAACATAAATAAATAAATAAAATAATAATGAAAGAGAAATGCTGAGGATGGCCGACTCCATGTGGCCAAATCCTGTGCCACCAAACCATGACATATGGTTGGGCTGTGAAGATAACCTTGTGGCAACACTACAAATGTCCACCGCTGTCCTTCCCATGTGAGGGCAAACTGGTCTTGACTGTCCATAGCTATGTCTCTGAAAAAACAGTCATTGGCCAAGTCCACTACACAGTGGTACTGTCCAAGCACCAAAGTCAGTTGATCCATCAGATTCAGTATAGATGGACTTGCGGCATGCAGTGGGGGACTTACTTTATTCAGCAACCAGGAATCTACTGTCATTCTCTGGTTTCTAAACTGCCTAAACAGGAGAGTTGAAGGTACTGTGAGGAGGGTGCACTATGTCAGCCTTTTCCAGCTGCAATATGGTTTGCGAAATTTCTTTATGCCCCCTGGGCAAACAATACTGTCGGTGCATACCACGTGACACGGCGTGGGCAGACCCTGTGGTGGGTGATGCAGTGGCCGTGCACCACCACGTTCACAACCTTAACTCAGAGGTGGTTAGGGTTAAGCCATGCAGAATGTTAACACCCAGAATGTATTTCTTCTTGGGGGACACATACACAGTATAAGGCCTGGGGGGGGGCCAAACTCCCTATCCCCGGTGGAATAGTCACTTGTTTAACTTCGCCAGTTTGCCCACCATAATCATCTGTGTAGGCTGTCTGTCCAACAAACTGCTCAGGGTTTCACAGATTAGGGAGCAGTCAGCTCCTGTGTCCACCTAGGCCAAAACCTGCTGCACATTCGTAAGGGACCAATGAATAGCAAGTTCCACATGCGGCCTCTAGTCATCCAGGGTCCCCTCTAACCGGGTGCCTTGGCCTAACCCCTAGTCTATATCAAAGAGGGGGGTTTCAACCATGAAATCTTCTAGCCACACATTACGGGTCTCTTTGGCGGGCGTCTCAGCTCCCCACCTCTTGGGTGCTTTCATGAATTGCTGGTGGGGAGCCAGCTGATTCCACAAAGCCAGTGATACCTCATTAGGCTGTTTATTTTCTCTTTATCTACTCCTGTTAGTAGGAGGTCTAGCCACATCAGGGTTCGAGACACCTTCTGGGCCCCTTGTACTGCCTTCTTCTGCAGTGGGCCCTTCTTGGGTCCTTGTAGCATACGTACTGGTCCCTTCCCCCCTTTCCACTATTCGGCACCTCCCAAAGCTGCCATGGCCAGTGGTGACCTCATATATCCGCTTCCCCTCATAGGCGGTGAGCTCAGCTGCCAGCCAGCCAAACGAATCTGTGGCTAAGATTAGGTCACGCATGCGTGTAGTGAAGGGCTCCTCATCGGGCCTGCCAGTTATTTACTGCAAAAATGGCTTGGCACACTCCCAACTCCGGAAGAATCTGAACTAAGTCCGTGTATGAAGTCCACTTACTCATGGTTTTGGGTAGTTCCCAGGCGTCATCCCATACTGTGCGGGTGGCAGCCACAGGCCATGCAAGCAAGGAGCGGTCACCCTCACCACACCGACCATTTGTTCGTAACCTCTGCCTCAGGGAAGGATGTACGGTTATGGATGCCAATTGCTCCATCTCCCTTGGGGAGAACAGGACAGTGTCCGTCCCTTCATCCCATAGACACAACAACCAGGCAGGCATGGTCTCCCCAGGACGCTCTCTGCACTGTTTTCCCAGTTCCCACAGCCCCGCGTCCCCGGGGGCTTAGGCTGAGTAAGAGATACGCTCCTTTGCTCCAGGCGCTCCCTGAGCCAAACCCAGGCCCCAGCGTTGCGCATGCTCCATTTTCTGTTTTACGACTGACCGGAAACCAAGCGGGCTCTCAGCAGAGGGGGCGTTCTGCCCTCAGTCTCCTGCGTGCTTGGAGTTTCGTCAGCACCCAAGGCGTTTCTTCAACTCCTGCAGGCAGGCTTCTAAATTTTCCTCGGTCTCTTGAAACTCCCTTACCTGGGCTTCTCAGCACAGGGTGTCCTTATGTTGCCCCTGGGGAGCTGTGAGGCAGAGCCGGCCCAACAGACCAGCCGCTGCTGGCTCCCTAGGCTGCAGTGACGCCTTCAAGGCCTTTTCCAGGGCAGCAGGAGTACATTTTACCTGCTCTGACTCCGTGGCAGGGGCTCACAACATGAGAACCACTGCCACCGGCTGCCACAAGCCTGTAGGAGGCCACATGCCCTCCCCTGCGGGGGTGAAGGGGACACTTACGCCTCAGGATCCTGCCGACTATGCCAAATGCGAGGAAGATGCTCTGTGACGAGCTTGTGCTCCAGCGCAGTCTTCGGGAACTGGAAGAAAAGGTGAGTGTCAGCAGGCAGGTGAGACATGTTCTATATTGTCGGAGTGATACAGCAGTGGCAAAAAAGCATGTCCGAGGACATGGTGAGCACTTATATATGGCTCTGAACAATAGTGGCAACATGCCACGGGAAGACACGATCACATGGGTTCACACGGGAGATAACACCTTGGGGTTACATGGAGTATGCTGACTTATGCTTCCCTGGAAGGCCAGCTAACCAGGGGGGCTGGGCTGGAAAAAACACTTAGGCCGTCATCTTAGTTTGGCCTAAGAAACCTGTTGCCTATACAAATGTAATTTCCCTTACACCATCCAGACTATTAGAAGTGGTATGTTTGCCTATCATATTGTAAATATTTTGCAAGTCATTTTCCCCTGTATTATGTTTTTAAGTGTATTTATAACCATATGCATAGTTGGTTTATTGATTTTAGTTGAAATACACTCTTCTGCTGAATAAATAAATATGCATTTATTATTCCATACACCTGCTGATAGATGGTTGCATTGTTTGCTTGTTTCCTCACACTGTTAAGATTGCTGCAGTAAACATTCGTGTTCTTGTCTTGTTGTTCACCTGTGGAAAATATTATTTTTATGTAGATTTCTTAGAGTGGAGTTAGTGAATTCCAAAGCATACAGAGTCTCAAACATTTTTATTTTTTATCTTTATTTTTTTATGAAAGGTTTTCTTACCCCTTCACTGGAGGGACCAGGTAGCCTGATTACTACTGATTATGCTACTTTAGCCTAATCAGTAGAGCCACTCAGATGACCCTTGGCTAGGAAGATGAAGTCACCGTCTTTTTTTTTTTTTTTTTTTTAATTAGGCAGAGCCAAATATTCTCCAAAATGGTTTTTATCAATTTACCTTACTAAGAGCAATGTAAATGATTTGTATTTTCTACATGTTATGTTCAACACTAGTAAAAGAAATGCTATCAGACTTTAAATCTTGCATACATGACAGGTGTGAAGCTAATTTGAATTTCTGTGATTATTAGTGATGCTGTATATCTTGTCATTAGTTTGTTGCCCATTCAGAACTCTTCTTCCATAAAGTACCTGTGATATTAATGTCTTATGCAATTTTTATCTTGAAAATTTTGCTCTAATTTTTAAAATTTATAAATTATAAAATACATTACACAGATTGTGTTTGAAGTACAGATGTCCAGCATTGCCAATTTGCAAATGCAAGCATCTGTGTAACTACTCTGTATTTTAATTTCACCTTATTTTTATTTTATATAGATACAGTTATTCTGTATATATTAATTTTGTTTCTATCTTCTTATACTCTACATATTTAAAAATTCATCAAAGCTATTATGTGTAAATATAGTTTGTAAAGTTTTGTTTCTGTGAGATATTCCCTTGTGTGAATGCATCACTGCTTGTTCATTTTATTTTTGATCTTGAGTTTTCTCTAGTTTTATTTACCATAAACAATGATACCAGGAACATACTTATACATACATCTTGGTGCAAATAAGCATGGCTCTACACAATGTTTGCTTAGGGTAGAATTGCTGAATCTAAGAGTATATAAATTCTCAACTGCACAAAATAACACCCATTGTATGTTTTCTGCTGATGACTTTCAAAATCAAACTATAACTTTTTTAGCCTACATATATCTTCACTGCCAGTATAATTTCACTGATTGTTCCAAATTTTTCCCAACTTCATTTTGTCAGATTTGTGTTTTTTTTAAATTTTTATCTGATGGATCTACAGTGTTATCTAATTGCAGCTTTACTTTGCATTTTATAAATTACTAATTACACTTACAACTTTCTAAAAAAAATTTGGCTATCTATATGTCCTCTTTTCTGATAGAACTTTCAAAGATTCTTTTTTTTCTTCCGTCCCCCTCCCTTTATCCTTCCCTCTTTCTCTCTCTCTTTCTTTTTCACTTTTTTTCTTTCTTTCCTGTAATTTTTCTGTTGGATTATCTAATTATCACTACTATTTATGAAGGTAATCACTTTAACAATTACATGTGTTGAAAATATCTTCTTCTATTACATGACTCATATTTCACTTTCTTAATGATGTTGCTGAAATTCATACTCTTAATGTAGTCAAGTTTACATCTCTTTTCCTTTATACAGTTTTTTTTCTTTAAATGTTCCATTTAAGAAACTTGTATTTACTCAGACATCATGAAGATATTATTTTATATTATCTTCTGAGGACATTATTTTTTCCTTTTAACGTCAGTATATGAGTCATATAGAATTGCTTTGTGTGTGTGTTGTGTGTGTGTGTGTGTGTGTTTATGATGTGAGGTACCTGTCCATTTTCTCATCTTTCTCAAATGACATCATTGTATATATCAAGTACACATAGGAATAATACTGGCTGTCTAGTTTGTTTCTTTGTTCTTGTCCAGGGAATTGCTTCATTTTTCTTGACCCTTCTTAAAGGGCCAGATAGCAAATATTTTATGCTTTGAGCCATACAGTCTGTGTTGCCAGCTGGCACAGTATAGAGGCAGCCATAGACAATACATAAATGAATGGTCATGGCTATGTTCCGATAAAGCTTTATTTACAAAAAGTGGTGGCTGGCCTGAGAGCCAAATGTTGCCAACTCTCAGTCTTGTCTAACCTTGATGTAGTATAACACAATTTAATAAATTTAGTTGTGTAATAAATCTTACCATTTGGTAGAGCTTTCTTACTCTTGTTCTCTCATAATATCTCAACTAGACTCAGAACTTTGTATTCCTACATAAATTTTAAAATCAGAATGCCACATTTCTACATCTACTCTCCAAAAACTCTATGGAGATTTTCACAGGGATTGCAATGAATCTGTATTTTCATTTATTATAAATTGACATCTTGAGTTTTCCAATTCATGAACATGGCATATATGTCCATTTATGTGGGTTTCTGGAGTGTCTTTCAATAGAGTTGTATAGTTTTCTCCATAGATACATATATATATATTTTCTTTTTTTTCTTTTTAGATATATATATTTTCTTAGATTTATTCAAAAGCACAAGATAGTTTCATGTTACTTTAAGTAGTTTTGCTTTTCATTTCTAACTCTTACTGTTGTAAGTAAATAACAACTTATGTCTAAAGGAGATTGAAGTCTACAAACAGTGAAATTTTGACATGTCTAATATTACATTTTTAAATACCCTTGAGCATATAATTTTCAAAATCTGCATGTGATGACTTATAGTTTTATATCTTCTTTTATAATATCTATAACTTTTATTTTTTGTTTTCTTGGATAAGATCTGTAGTACAATATTGATTCAAAATGGTGATATGGCACCCATCTTTTTTCAACTTAAAGAAAAAGCTTTTAATTTTTTTATCAACAAGTATTAATTTTTAAGTAGGTGTATGTATGTGGTGATATAATTTATCTGATCCAGGAAGTCTTTTATTCCAAGTTTTCTAAAAGTTTTTATAAAAAATAGATGAGAAATTTTATAGAAGACTTTTTACATATATACTGAGATGACCATTTTCATTTCTTCTATAATCTATTAATATGGCAAATAACATTGAATGCTGTTTTAATGTTAAATTAACCTTCCAGAGGCTTATGGTTTCTGCTCAAGAAGTAAATGCAAGAATATTATTCACTCCCAATCTTAAAACAAACAAAAAATCACATTTAATATATTATTCAACTATCTTATGGTATCCATTGTTACCAGCTTCAAGATTACTGTTGCTTCTCTGAAGCTGATCTGTGATTTTGTTTGGTTGTTTTTCCTATGGCATCTTTTAATAGTTTCTATTTTTGATTGGTTTTCTACAACTTCATTTGGTCATGTCTCGGTATGGATTTCTTTCAATCTATTCTGCTTTGGGTTCATTGTTTTCCTTGAATGTGAGGAAGCTCTTAATTTATTTTAGAAATGCATTCTTATTATATCATTATATTATTGTATATGGCTTTTATCACTTTTTTATTTGTCATCTGGAATTCTAGTTGTATATATATGTCAAATTGCATAATTTCCCTTATACTTCTTAATCTCTCCCACACATCTCCCCAAATTTTTGTTTTTTATTGCATTACTTATTCTGAATAATTTTGTTTTATCTATCCTCATTTTATTGAGTAATTTATCCATGAACATACTATATTATTATTTTGGGTCTATATTTTTCTTCAATAATTTTAAAAATATTAACTATACTTATTTGTACTCTTTTGTAAACCTGCCATTTTATTTTAAAGTTTTCATTTATATTATGAATGCTTTAATTATTTTATTCTATTTATTGCTTGAATATATAAGAATTCTATTTATTTTTGTATATTGATGTTATATATAGCAACCACATTACGTGTTCTTTCTACCATATTACCTCTGAAGCTAGATATGTTTTCTTGCCTAATGTTTATAACTTTCAGTTCTTTTTAAAAATTACCATTGCTCACAATCTTCAGAGCAATTCTTACGAGAAACACTATGAGTGAGCTCCTTTTGTTTTACTATTTTTATTTATTTTATAATTATTTATTGTTTTATCTTTATTCATTTAATTAGTTTATTATTTTTAGTTTTTAGTCATTGGATATGATGCTTATTATGAGTTTCTGGTAAATGTTCTTGTTCTTTATCAAATTATAGAAGTTATTCTCTCTATATATATATGTATTTTTTTTTGAGACAGAGTCTTGCTCTGTTGCCCGGGCTAGAGTGCTGTGGCGTCAAGCTCACAGCAACCTCAAACTCCTGGGCTTAAACGATCCTTCTGCCTCAGCCTCCTGAGTAGCTGGGACTGCAGGTTTGTGCCACCATGCCTGGCTAATTTTTTTTTTTCTATATATATTTTTAGCTGTCCAGATCACTTCTTTCTATTTTTAGTAGAGACGCGATCCCACTCTTGCTCAGGCTGGTCTCAAACTCCTGACCTCGAGCGATCCTCCCGCCTTGGCCTCCCAGAGTGCTAGGATTACAGGCGTGAGCCACCACGCCTGGCCTATTCTATATTTTTAATTTGCTAAGAGTATTATTTTTTGAATGGAGTGCTAAAATTTCCAAATAAACTTTTTGTACATTTAATGAAATCATGTTTTTTCCCTTAGATTCATTCTAAAGTGATGGAATATAGTAATATATTTTCTCATGTGGTGCTATCCTTGTATTTCTTGGATAAGTCTTTCTTGCCCATTATATTTACATATGTATATGTGTATGTATGCTTCTGGCTTAAAACATTCAGTTTAGAATTTTTCCTTATATGATAATAACTATTTGTTTTTCTCTATATCCTACTATCTTTCTGCTTTTGGCATTGTGCTAGTAGCAAGGGTTGAATTTTCAAGACAGATTCAGGAAAGTAGTCATATAAGTAGAGAACCTACATGACTATCAGCCATTGTCCATTCAGCTGAGTCCTATAAGTCTAAGCATTCCAGATGTATTTACAAAAATATATGAAGATATACCTGATACATTCTTAGAAAACAATTTCCTATGCCACGTGATTGCCAGTAAATCCCCTCAGAATGTAAGCAAGAAAGTTTAGCTAAGGCGGACAGTGCCTTCAGCATCCCAAGGAGGGAGGAAGGTACTTATAGATGAGTCATTAACTCTTTACTTCCAAGCATCATGGTTATATTACACTCTTAAAAGGAATGTAGTAACATTACATTACCTTTTTTTCTTTCTATTCTTTTATAATATAAGAATTATTGTTGCTTGAAAGTTTGGCAAAATGCATTTAAAATATGTCTGGGGCTAATGGTTTTCCCCACACTGGACCACTACCCAGGCCTTTTTTTTAAAACTACTGATTCATTTTTTTCTTTAAATAAAGTTGTATTCATGTTTTCTATTTCTCTTGAGTCACATATTCATAGATGAATAGATAATTATAAATTCCACCATGTATAAAGTATGCTGTCGCATGTTTCTTAGTTTTGAACACACATATTCTGTCCCCCTTGGGCACTGATCCCCTAGACCTCATAGACTGGAGCATATATAAAGGTCAAAATCTGTATTGGGTAGTATAGGATCAGTTCTTGCTTATTCTGATTTTCCTTGTGTTTCAATTTGTTTCTGACACCTTGAGAATTTTTTCTTGTAAGCTCAGCTATACATTAATACTTTTTTGTGGAAATTATATTAATTCAGTCTGTACTTTTATAATACAAGGGGGTGATGCACTGTGTGTCACATATTATTTGAAGTTATTCTTTCTCTTTTTAACCTATTCCAACAAGCCTTGTAAGTATATTCATTTATTGAAACTTGTCTTCTTAATGTGAGAAGCTATTTCCATATTACTGTATCCAATTATCAAATCTCTTTTATCTGCAACTTTTAATACAGTGGCCATTCCTTCATTTTAGGTACAATTTTCACTTATCTCCCAGTACACAATTCACTTCTAGTGATTCTCGTACCTTACTGACCATTTCTCCTGATCCGCTTGGTTTATTACTCTCCCTCTTTGTAGAACCAGGCTCTCTCAGTACAATTCAGCCCCTTCATTCCTGTGCTTTAGGTGGCACTTATCCTGATTTTTCTTCAATTTTTATCTTCTGTTCTGTATGTTCTCCAGTCTCCACACTCTACATTCAACTTTTTAACTTGCTAGTTGGCCTTTTTTATTTAAGAACCATTCAAATTGACATGTCCTAAGCAAGATTTGTTGTTGTCGTTATTTGACCAGTCCCAGTCTGCTATTATCAAATTGCAGTACCACTGATTCCGTTGCTCAGGACGTAAAGCTAGGGGACATATTTTACTTCATTCCTTTTCCCCATATTCTGTAGAAACTAACTTCAGAATATACCTTAAAGGTACTCTTGCATCTTCTTATCTCTCTCATCCAAACCCCTACCACACTTTGCTCCAGTTATGACCCTATAGTGACACTGGCGTTTTGTGGTTTTGTAGCAAGACAATCAGGATCCTTTGCCTAGCACCCACCCATTCCCTTTAAGACCTTCAGAAATCTGGCTATGTCCGATTATTTTACTGTCTATTTAAATGCCCTTGAAGGAGCTCATAAAATTTCACCCCAAAATATGACTCCTAGGTATAAAAAGTATTTTGAATTAAAGGCACTTAGAGATCAACAGACCTTGGGAAGGGCTTTCCCTCTATCTGCGTAAACCCGACAGATCCATCAAAAGAACAACTGACTTCCCTTCCCCTCCCTGTTATCTCAATATATTGCAAGAAAAAAATCAAGAATACAACCACACCTAACCTAAATAATTTTAAACATAATATTTGTCTCTCAGGTTAATTTACAAGTCAGTCTGTTTCCCCCTATCCGTTCATTCTCCCAAGTATCTATTCATCCTCCCTCACAACCATTTATTGCCCATAAACAGAATTTCCTATATTCCTCATCTACCCTCCCCTCTAAAAGGAGGGTATAAAAACATCTAGATCCCACTGGGATATTGGGTAATTATTCTGTGATTCTCCCTGTGTGCAGAGTAAATAAATCTCTTTCTCTTATTAATCTGCCTTAATTGTGAATTGATCTTTCAGTGAATTTTTTGGGGAAAGGAGAAGTTTCCCCTCACCCCCACATGCTCATCTGACTGCCCTATCTCAAATATTTTCCCACATATCCTATTATGCTTTATGCTTTCAATACTTACTAAAACCTGAAATTATATTAGTTATTCTTATTATCTTTTCATTGTTATTATATTATTACTTTTAATTTATCTTTCATCCTTACTATATGTGTGAATAACTACCTCTGTCTTGGTTATCACAAAATTCTTAGTGCCTATCTCCATTCCTGGAATATAGTAGATTCTGAATGTATATTTATGAAATAAATGAATAGGAAATATATAATAAATAAATATAAAATGAAATGCTGACCATTATATGAACAGCGTATATTGAAAATAGTGCAAGGATACAAAATTACAGCTGCATAGAAGAAATAATTTCTAGTGTGCTATAGAATTGTAGGATGACTATGGTTAACAATAATATACTACATAGTTTCATATAGGTAGAAGGAAAATATTGAATGTTACCAATACAAGGAAATGATAAATGTTTGGGATGGTGGATATGCTAATTACCCTGATCTGATCACTATACGTTATATATATTGAAACATCATTATTTACCCCATAAACATGTATATTTACTATGTTTAAATTAATGATAAATCAATATATTTTTTAAATATTGCAAGAGAACTATATGTACTTCTTGTTACTGAAGTTAAAACAAAAACAGCTTTAGGCTAAAAATCTTAAGTCTATAAAAGTGTTCTTTCTTTAACTTTTGTTGGTTTATTAAAAAGTTTATTTGGACAGATTTTACGAAAGGAAAAACTTTGAAATGTCTGTGGAGTATAGCTTTTTGTGTTAACTCATCACCCCTTTATTATAAAAAATAATTTATTGAGTTCTTATTTTTCTTGACTCCTTTTTCTGCTTTGCGGAGTTATAATTTACAAATAAAAATTGTATACATCAAAGGTGGACAACATAATGTTATGATATACATATATGTTGTTAAATAATCATCACAATATCATAAAAAACTATTTAATAATTAACGTATCCATCACTACACAGTTAACTTTGTGTATTAGTGTGTGGTGAGAAACTTAAGATCTCTTAACAAATTTGGGGGAGAAGGAAATGGGACAATGCTGGTCAAATAGTGTTTCTTTAAATGGTCTGGGGACAACCTCCTTTAGAATTCCTCAGAGGTTCATTAAAATATAAATTACTCTGTCCTCAGTATTCCTTGAACTGCTCAATTGGACTCTCCTATTCAAAGAATCAAGTGATTACCAAAACATAAATATCCACACATTTATTTAACCCAGTCTAAAAGAAACAATGTGTATTACTTGAGTTCATAAACCTAAAATTTGTAATTGAATTTTATTAGATGAATGTTAACAAAATATAGTATTTATGTATTTAAATGCTTGCTTTAATTTACCTGTCTCAGGAAATTGTGTAATAATTTCATTCTATTACATCTTCTTGGCAAAATAAGATATTCTCTAGTTATGTGTCTCAGGTCTCTTATTTAGAAATTGGAGACTTAGCTTTTCAAATAATCTTTAAATTGGCTTAATCCTGGGAATTGAAATACTGTGTTTAATACTATACCTCAGATTAGATCCCCTGGGCTATTCTGCTCTTTCTGCCTCCATTTTTTAGATGATGATAGGTTTAGATGCCACCACTAGAACTCAACAATAAAACTATACCCTGTGACTTCTTCCCTGGAAACTTCTTTTGTTTAGAAATATATGAAAAGAAACCTGACATTTTCTTTTCCAGCATTGCTCAGATTTCCTACAGATGTTTTGGTTTATTGGCCCCCTTTTGATAGTGAATTTCTGAGCAAAATACATTTTAACTGTAACATTTGAATTACTTAAACAACTGTCTGCAGCTGTAACATTCCACTGATGTGTGTTTTATTTACATCATTTGTGTGATTGGCTTTGTACAAATCTGACTCTTGTTCTTCTTGCTTGTATCTTTACATTTAGGGTAAACAGGTGGAGGCTGAGGGTCTTTCTCACATTGTTAAAAAAAGGATCTATTTTCTTTTGGCTCTTTATAACTAAAGTCATGTTGGTTTATCTCTCACGGTGTAGATAGAACATAAAAGTAATAAATGCCCCCAAGTTCTGATGAGTTCTACAGTGTCATCAATTACCTAGTCCCAATTTAGAACAGGAAGAATTTATTAATTTATGTATAGTCTATTTTCCAGGCTCTTACTGCCAATACTACATAGGAGGAAACTAACAGCTTTCTCAGGGATGGGCCAGTCTACTGGTTCCCAAAAGTTTAAGCTAGGCAACTGCAATGACCATTAAAATTTTAGCACATAGGAGATGCTTAATAAAAATGTAAGCCATTTATAACCACTGTTACTAAGAACCAGGAACACAGCACACTACCGTACAAAGTGTGTTAGAGATTCTGAAACACTTAGGGCATATTCTCAGGACTCCGTGAGGAAACAATGGCTGTTGTACCCATTCCATATGGAGCGTGTTGCTTTTCTGCTTTGTCAGAAATGGTGACATATGCCAGGAAGAAAATAAATAAACCCCAAACTTCAACAAAAATACCTAAGTTTTGTTTTATTTCCTAGCTAGATCAAGGGTTATTCAAAGTAACTACATGTACTGTATTTTCTTGCATTGTTCTCATTTCCAAATTATCTCATACTATTCACACATCATGTCTATCTCTTTTTCTTTATGTCTATCAGTTCTTTCTCTCACCACAAAGGGTCAAACTGAACAAACCCATATTATACAGTCATATAATTTATGAATCGGAGAAAATAGTAAAGTCTCTATACCCTATCTAAACCTCTAGTTGATATCTGAACATCCTTTAAAATACACTTCATTACAAATTTCTAGGAACTCACTGATCTCACTTTAAACACATCTGTACTTCTAAATATGTCATGTTTCATTCTGAATTTGCATCTATTATTTCCAAGACCTCTACCTGTCCACCTGATAAAAGTGATTATAAACCAACTTTGGCATGTGATTATACTGCTTAAACTTCTTTTAAGATTTTTCACCACAAAATTAATTTTAAAATCTTACATCCCAGAGATTACTTAATGGTCTCTGTAGAATAATTTTCATCTTTAGATTTCAAAGACTACTTAGCAATAATCACATTTCCTCTGTCACTGATTTTTCAGGTTTGTAAAACCACATTAATCACTTGCCCTTTTTCAGTTTCCTGATATTCTATTAGGAACAGTCTACAATGAACAGAAATGTAATGTGAAACTGACTCAATACTTGTCAAAACAAAGTATTCACCATATTTAATTATTTTATAGCTATAAATTCATAGGCTTTATAAATAAGCTTCTCACTATGTATGTTTTATAGGAATGCTCACTTGAGACCATTTGATTGTTTCTTTAATATGAAAAGTCAAGAATATAATGTCACTGTCATCATTTGAAAGTAATAAACCAAAGAGTTCATTTTTCTTTTCTTTCAGGAATAATATAAGTTCAAATAAAACCACCTACAGGATTTCATTACCAACAATCAAAAATAAGCCCATTCATCATTTTCTTTTAATGTAATCCTTTATCCAGGTGTCAATTCAGATGACAATTTTGCAATTAAAGTCAATTTAAAAATTTTTCCCTTATGAGAAATATGAATGTAAGAGGAAGATTGTGAAAATTAAGATCAACTAAACTTTATACACTTTCACACCCCTGCAGCTGCACCATAGATGCTTAACTCCCACTGATTTCAAAAATAGGTCAGTTTATGGAAATGCTCTGCAGGCATGCAGTGGCTGAATGAGTGCAAAATGCCTGTGAAATACTCAATTTAGGAAAGCAAATGTTGTACGAAGATATCTAGGGAAACCACAGAAATGGAGCATTTTTGAACACTGCCTAAAAGCCAAAAATAAAACAAAGGCAAACAAGCAAGCAGCCAACCCAACAAACCAAAATCCCAAAACAACAATGACAAAAAAATAGGTATATGTAGGGTTTAACATGTAAAACTTTTCTACAAGTAATTATTTCTGGCACAATAGAGAAAGCTCTACCCAAGTCAATTTTATTGAAAATAAACTTGTTTTGCGTATTTTGCATAGATTTTTAGGTAGAAATAATGTATAAACTGTCCCATGTCAGAAATCACTTTTATATTAAAGTCACTTTTTAAAGGAAGGTTTTTCTTGATAATTCTCTGTCTTAAAACAAATCCCTGTAACATGGCTACTCTTTCAATCCTACACTATTTCTCCTTTTCTTCACCTCAAGCTATATTCCCAGAATTCCCCTTACTGTCTCCACTTCTTCATGACCTACTTTGTCCTTAATTTTTACTAATATGGCTTGCATATTCTACTGTGCCTCTTGGTTACCAGGAGGACTTTGAGATCATCCCCCACTGCAAAATTGGTTGAAATGTCAGGACTGATGACATCATGTACACATCAAGAAAGTCTGGAAAGATATCTTCTGAGGTTTTCTGGTGAGAACAGGCAGAGCCTCCAAGCTGATCCCTTTGACTTGAGTAAAAGGAGTGGCTTTGGTTTTTAGTGGTTGGAAGGTAGTCATTCTCAGGGATAAGGTCCACACATGGGGCTGGAGTTTATGAACTTCGCACCAAGAGGTGGAGTGATGGGGCTTTTTTAATCTGTCTGCACAAATATGGCTTGCCCAAAATATGGGGCAAGTGGGGAACGGGGAGGTATGAGGTCTGAAAGCTGTCAGGAGTCAAATATCAAAATGGACTCAGACACTTTATTACCTACCGAAGCAACTTTCTCTATAGTGATGATAAATTTCTAATTGACAAATCTACATGCTCATAGTCCATCTTCATTATTCCTTCAGGACATGCTTCCCTGTGATAAATAATTCTCTGTTGTTGGTTAACCCCTCACAGGTAGAGGAGAGGGTCTTTGGAAAGGATGATTGCTCTACCTTGGGTTAGATTACCATTCTTTCAGCAATCACCTACAGCCAGGAGGTGAGGAGTCATATAAGAAAATGGCAGCTTTCTTAATTGACATATAGCTGCAATGAATGATAAGAAGAAAAGTTAAAATTTCCAGTGTTGCTGAGGATCTTAAGTAGACAAAGATGTGAGTGCCTGCTGATTTTTTAAACTATCTCCTACGTTGGTTTCCATAAGAGGAAGTATCTGACCACTAATCCCATGTCATTTGCTGTATGTTCTTTTACTTTTTCAGATTTTTTGATGAAGACCCCAAATTTAGGTATTTTTCAAGTTCAGTTATTTGATTTAGCTTAATACACTATATTTATATTTGACTGTTTTACCAAGTATATCGATGTGAGATAATTCTCTGTGGCTCTCTCAACATCATATAAAGGAGACATTGACTGCCCTTTGTTGCAGGCTACTTTTTAAAAGATGTTAATGTAGCAAACAGCCTGGGAAGAAAGCCCTCTGGAACAAAGTGAAGGCATGATGTAACCTGGTAGCCAAGGCAAATGGACTGGAATGTGCATGTGTGAGCAACGACGCCTTCACTGTACTAGTCAGTGAGGTGCTAGATACCATTGAGTGAGCATGTGTACTGTGTGGCTGTCGCATTCAAGATGACTGCGTGAGTAAAGCAATGAATACGTGTCAAATTTTGCATTAAGCTTGAACATTCCTCTGCAGAAACTATTCAGACTATTCAGAAGGATTTTGGGGTCAATGCAATAAGTGCAGCACAAATAAAAGTGTGACATAAACGCTTCAAAGATGGTCAAGAATCTGTTGAAAGTGGTCCATGTTCTAGAAGGCCTGCAAGAAACAGAACACCTGAGAATGCTGAAGGTGCATGGGTCAGGTTAAGAGACCCTGGGCGAACTGTGTGAGGTCCCAAGGTGCTTACTTTTAAGGGGACTGAGGCACTGATGTCTTATGTACAATGTTTCTTGTGTCTTATATCTTCTTCAATAAATGTCTCTATTTTTTATATTACATGGCTGAATACTTTTCAGAGTTCATATACGAAGTGTAATGATTAAATCAAGGTAATTAAAATATTCATTACCTTACCTACTTAACATTTTAAAAATGTTTTGATTTATAATTGACATATAAGAATTGTACATGTTTATGGAGTACAATGAGATGTTTTGATTATGTAATGATCAAATCAAGGTAATTAGCATATCCATCACCTCAGACATTTGATTTGATTCATATGGTTCTGTCATTTTACCCAGTTCTTAAATACCAAAATGCATTAGAAAGTCATTTTTTAAAAAATTATTCTTCTGTAAATGTGGCATATCACAATGAATATATTAAGTACTCTATTTGAGCTACAACTAGTGTGTGCTAAATTTTCAAATGGAATTGTTTAAATGTTTTCTTAGAAAGATTTAATGATAATAATAAAGGGGGAAATTTTTAAAACTTAAAAAAAATGTATCACACACCTTTCTCAGATTTGCTCCAAGGAAAGGTGACATTTCCTAACTACCCTTGCAAGACAATCTCCACTGAGGCTGCTGCCATCTCCGTTCCTAAACACCACCCTCACTGATCCATTTACTGTGGATCACATCACCTTGTTAATTCCTTACAGCACTTGTCACATACAATCTGTAACTTATTCAAATTACACCATCCTAATGAGATTGTCATATAGCCAGGTAAATAAACACTACTTAAAAGACAACTGACATTAAAATACCAAGTTTTATTCTCACCTTTTCAGCCTAAGAATAATATGGAAATTCTGCAAATTCATTATAGACCCAGTCTTCTTTTGTCTTGTTGTTGCTCAGCTATCCTGGAGTGTCACTCATCTGTGTGATCTATGTTAGTTTCAGTGATTTCATCCAGCAGAGATGGTAGAGGAGACAAAAAGGACATGCTTCTATAACATCAAAGTCACACCTTAGAAGTTGCCTAGATGATTTGGGCTTCTCTTTCATTGACCATATCTAGCTATTAGAACGGCTGGGAAATATCACTTTTTCTGAGAAGCAAAGTGACACACTAGAATTTTGTGAATTTAATATCAGGAGAGAAAAAAATGTAGTTTAAAAGTTCCAGATTAATTGAAACAGATATCTTGGATTTAACTTTTATCACTGCTGAATTTTCTTTTCTTGGATGTTTGAAAGTTGGCAGACTGGCCTACAGTGATTTTACTGAAAACAATTTAAAAATAATAATAAAGGAAAACATTGCAAATCACGTAAATGGCAAGAGTGTAGATGTTAAGCTTATCTAACTAGAAAAAAATTAAATATAAATATGTTTATTTGACTTCACCAAAAATCCATTTAACAGTCTTGTGCAATTAGGCAAAAATGGAATGCGAATTTGTAATGTTGTAACAACATGTAAATAATAAGATTTTAGTGCTTTAAAAAAGCACTAAAAGCCTTGGAGATCTTATTAAAATCTTTTCTTATAAATTAGGAGATTAAAGTACATAGGTTTTAAATGTCTTTCTCAAAGCCATAATGCTAACTAGTAAGAGATGGGAGTGGACATCAGTCTCCTTTTTATCCATGCTCTTTATTTTATACCACGATGTCAGGTTAGGTCCTTAATAAGGTTATCATTTAAATAAGTGGTCCCAGCTTACTGTCTAACCTTTATTTGCACAGTAATATGAATGTGAACAAAAAGCTATTATTGATTGGCTGCCATTCCTTGACCAGACTACATTATCAAAAGTGGTGGCTGAAGTTTATGTTTTCTCAGAGAAGTGATATAGAGAAGATAGTGGGGGTGGGGAACCAAGTTCATATTGGGAATATGGAAGGTAGATGAGTATCTACATTCTCAGTATATTTGGAGCTGATTCTTCCAAAATTCTGAAGAAATAAATGGCCAATAACAGGAAGATTCTTGGAATAGCTTCTACTTTCTGGAAGTCACAGGCAATATTGAATACAGAAACTTCTTCATCAATATAGAATCCAGAGCAGTCAACAGCCATAAGATGGAAACCGCAGCTGGGATTCCAGGTTTGAAAGCTTACATATGGATCCCAGAAAACCTAGCTGGCTAAATATTAATATATAGGTTCACCCCTGAAATTTTATTAAGCTTGCAACAATGTGATTGTGAAATATATCCAAGTTAATTTTCTGTACTCCATTTATTTAATCATGTCAAAGTTTTCTGTTATTAATAATAATCACTTTTGCTCTTCAGCCCATATGCATTGGTACAGCTATACAAATTATTCACATAATAAAATGTGTTTACACCTGTTGGTAAATAGCCACTGGCTGATGCTGCCTCTCTTGGGTTACATTTTGGTTAAATCTGAATTTTCTGAAGTCTAGAAATTAAAATATTAATAGTAATACCCAGCATGCACATGTGTGCATGCCCGTGAGCACACACATGCACACACACACAGCCTCTAAAATCCTGATTCAGTTCTATGGATTGCCTCTATTCTGATTGGTCTATACCTGTGCCTTTCCAAGTGTTAAATATTTTGAAAAGTACTTCTAATTATAATCAATACAAATTAAACTTTCTAAATTTCTTTTCCCCTGACTATTCTTAATTGTGTGCTTTCTATTTTAAAGCAATCCCCCATATTTGTCTTACTATCTCATTTATCTTAGTGTCTTGACTGCTGTTATACATCTATGAATAAATGAACTTATTCTTCCTGAAATCAAAAAAAGCCTCTAGCACAAGGCAACATATTTTAAATAAATATTATAAATATAGTTTATGTATAAAGTTATTTAAGATAAATATTTAGTTAAAACAGGCAATTTTATTTCAAAATATGCATATTTTCAGTTAGCATTTTTAGTATATTAGACCAATGAGCAGAAGAAATCCCACAAGTAAATTATTTTCTAACCATCACTAGTGTTCTACAGAGCATTAAAATAGTAAAGCAATATATGTAGATGCCACATATAGGTATTAGTGAATTTATTCATTTATTAAACTGCTCAGTAGACATTTATTGGAAAACTAAAATGTTTAAAGTATTGTGGAAGATGGATATTTGAGGTACCATTCCTTCTTGTAATAAGGTTCCTATCAAGAAAGTGAGAAAACATAAAGCCAAATTATTGCAATTTCTTTAAAATGTTAAATGTGTCATAAGAGAACTTTCTAACATCACAGAATTGAAAGGTGAGAAATACCACTTCCAATTTTCTAGAATTTATGAAGCCTTCAAGAGGAAAGTAGCCTCTGAGATTTACCTTGGAGAATGGGTAACATTTCAGCTAAAGAGAAATTTGGAAGGGTGAGTAGTATTGAAAGGCATTTTAAGCTGTAGCTTGAAAATCTTGAGTATTTTGAAAAAAAGTAGTTTCCTAATGGGACAATCACTTTATCCATAATTCTCAATCTTAGAGTTTATGCAAATATTGAATGCATTTTACAAAAATGCATATTCCTAAGTTCCAGTCTCAGTGTGGTGTATATGAATCTCCAGTGTGGGGCCCAGGGATCTATATTATTTATGAACACTTGTCTAATCTCCCCACTCATATGTACCTACTCTCCACATATACCTACTCTAATATGTTTAAAATATACCCCTATATCCTTAAAAGGTACATATTGTAATTTTACATATTTAACATAAATAAAATGATAGTACAAATGTAATATTTCTTACTATTCTCATTTAAAATATTTTTGATATCTATCCATGTTGCTGTATAAGCATCTAATTCACTGCTTCTGGCTTCTAAAGAGCATTGCAGTAGTAAATGTGAGCACATTTCACTTGAAATAGACACCTTAATCACCCCCAACAACTCGCTAATGCAAACAATGCTGTAATAAATATCTTCCTACATGTCTATTTATGGACGTATGAAAGTTTCTCTAGATTATTTTCATTATTTGAATTCCTAGGTAATAAAATATAAGTGTATGAAGTGCTTTCAGATTGCTTTCTAGAATGACTGTGCAGGTTTACTTTGCATTAGCAGTGTGTGAGAGTTCCTGTGCCTTGTCAATACATAGTGCAGGACATTTGGGGGATGAGGGAATTATAAAAATAGTAGGATTTTTTTTCCCACCTGATTTCTAAACAAATTAAGAAAAGATTTAAAGAGTGGCTTCTGGGAAATCCATGTCTTTTTCAATATAATACAGGCCAAGAAAGAACATGGTTGTTCCTCATTTGTTCAGGCAGGCTTGCTGATACCCACCAGGCAAAGCTGTTCAAGAGGCTGTCCTTGAGAAAGAGCTGTGTTGAATACCTGGTCCCTGAAGAAAGCTCGTTCCTAAGAAAAAGGACAGGTTTACACACGTCCAGCGCTTGCTCCAAAATGTATCAATTCAATAAATCATTTCATCTGAGAAATAAGAAAGGTAGTGGAGAGAGGTCAGAAGCCTATCTGATGGGATTCCATTAATATAGCAAGAGAAATCAGGAGAAGGGAAGAAATATTTTCCACCAATATATATGCGAGCAATTTTCCTTTTCTTAAATTGGGTTTAACCATATGGTCCATTGTTAATCTGGGTGTAGATGACCCGTTTGAAAAAAAGATAAGCAGTCTACTGGGGCAAATCTGTTCCCATCTTCATTCGTCTTTCCTCAGCTGTATAATCAATGTTCCTTTGAGTATTCTCTGGGGACTACAAGTAGGAATAATAGACACAAAAATTTTGGAAATAAGCCAAATTGATGCATTAGTTAACTGAATTTCAAAGACAATTTGTAAATTTATATCCAGGTCTGTAAACTAATTATTCTATTTCTCATTTCATATTTTGCTCAGCCATGTTGGATAACATACTATATCATACAAATAGCTCACCAAATGACTCCAATGATAAGTGCTTAGGCATTCTAACAACATAACACTAATAATTAATATAAATGTCAAAATTTGAATATAAAATTCTTTATATTACTAAATTCTCAGAAAAAAAAAATAAAGCTTAACTGTTAGCTCCCTTGCAAGTAAAACCTCAACAAGATTTGAGCACAAAATTTAGAGCTGCGGTCCCCAACCCCTGGGCTGCAGACTGGTTTGGGTCCATGGCCTATTTGGAACCAGGCCACACAGCAAGAGGTTAGGAGCAGGCCAGTGAGGGAAGCTTCCTCTGTATTTACAGCCACTCCCCATCATTCTCATCACCACCTGAGCTCCACCTTCCCCCACCACCCCTGTTTGTGGAAAACTTGTCTTCCATGAAACTGGTCCCGGGTGCCATAAAGGTTGAGCACTGCTGATTTCAAGGTCAAAGAAATATTTTGCCTTCCTCAGTTAAAAGTCTTTATTTACAGTACATTTTAACCGCTTGCCCCAATTTATTATTTTACTTAGTCTCAGTAAGAAACCTCCCCCATGTCCTAACTAGAGCAAGAGTTCCTTCATCGGCTACTTCCTGAAAATAATGTACTTTCTCAAGATCTCAAATGTTGCATTAGTTCAATAACATGTGCTTCATGAAGCTCCCTACTGAGTTATCCAAAAAAAAAAAAAAAAAAAAACGGTTGTAAAGAGCTTTAAAAAGTTTGAAAGCAGATACATTTATACCTATCAATTTTGTACCCAGGTCGTAGAGTTGTACCAAGCAATGTTTGTGTTTGCAAAGTTCATTATTTGACTTGTCCAAATACTCTAGCAGAAACTTAGTAGTATCTGAGGTTAGGAGAGTAAGTGGGGGAAATCGTGTTGCTAACTGCTTAAAAATGCCAGTTATGTGAAGCCAGTTGGCAGTGATCCATAATCTGTAGATTTAAATTCAATTAGAAGATACCTCCAAGGAAGCAATTAATTTGGCACTGGGCATTTTTCCTAATTCTAGGGATAAGTATATTCATTTCCTATTGTTGCTATAACAAATTACTGGAAATTTAGCAGTTTAAAACAACACAAATTTATCGTCTTGCAATGCTAGTGTTCTTAAATCTAAAATGTGTTACCAGGCCTATCCTCTTTCTGGTGGCTCTAGGAATTTTCTGTTTCCATGGCTTTTCCAGCTTTTAGAGGCTGCATGAAATCCTTGTATTGTGTTCTCACATCCTGCTGACCTCTGTTTCTATTGTCCAATCTCCTTATCTCCACTCTGACTCTCCTGATTCATTCATATAAAGATCCTTGTTATTACATTGAACTCACTCAGATAATCCAGGATAATCTCTCTATTTAAAGACCCTTAAATTGGTCAAACTTGTAAAGTCCTTTTTACCATGTAAGATAAAAATATCCAGAGGTTCTGGTGATTAAGATGTGGATAGCTTTTGTGATTCATAATTAGGATTACCTTGCGGAGTTGAAAATTCACCAGGCAAATTGTCTTCTCATTGATACTGGTAATCTTTCCCTTTCAGATTATTCAAAAATATAAGTTTATTCCATTTTACTGTAAAACATTGATTTCCAGGAACTTCAGTGCTATTTTTAGTTGTGTTTTTTCACATAATATAAGAAATATATATAATATTTTATTAAAAATGCTAACTTATTGCAAAGCGTGCACAGACAATGCATAGCTTGATGATTTATATATTAATTTCCCTATTATTTTTATTAAAAAATTACTATAATCCCAGTGATTGAAAACAAGACAAATTTATTCCTGTACAATTCTGAATGTCAGAAGTCAGAAATGGGTCTCCCAGGGCTAAACTCAAAGTGTCAGTAGGCTGTATTCCTTCTAGAGTATCTAAGGGAAAATCTGTCTCCTTACCCTTTCTCATCTTCTAGAGACCACTCATATTCCATGACTCAGGGTACCATTCCTCCATCTTCAAAACCAGCAACACGGGCCGAGTCTTCTCATGCTGCCATCTCTCTGGTTCTCCTTTGTCTGCTTTTCTCCTCTACTTACGAAGACTGTGATCTCCTACCCCATCCTACTCAGATAATCCGGGATAATCTTTCCATATCAAGGTCAGATGATTAGCAACATTAATTCCATCTGCAACCTTAATTCCCCTTTGCCATGTAACCTAAGGCATTCACAGGATCCAGGGATTTAGACATGGACACCTTTGGCAGGGGTGGGGGAGATTATTTTGCCTACCATCAGTTGTTACCACGTGAATACACCTAAGAAATCATAAACACAGGTCAAGAAATGGCTAATTACCAGCACATCCAAAGCCTCCCAGAGGCCATGTCTTTATGATTCCTACTTCCTTCCTCCCCCCCAAATGTAAACACTACCTTGAAGTTTACAATTATAAATGAGTTTGTCACTTCAGGAACTTTAATAAAATGGTACCATATAGGGAGTATTCTTTTGTGTCTGGCTTTTTTTTTCTTTCAATATTTTACTTGTGATATTAATCCGTGTTCTTACTGGTATATGTTTACTTTTACTGCTATGTAGTATTTCATTGAATGAATAAAACACAACTTATGTATTCATTTGAATGTTGATGAGCATTTGGATTCCTTCCAATTTAGATTATTTCAAATGGTGAACCCAAGAAAATTTAACATATGTATATTATTGTTTATGTGCATATATATGAAATATAAAACTAGAAGTAAAAATTTGGGACCATTGAGCAGGCATATGTGCAAATTTGACAATGTCAATATACTTTCCCTTAATAGCTACATTTAATTATAGTCCAAACAGACATAGAGGAATATTAGTTTGCTAAAATAGTTTACCATGAATAAATGTTGAATTTTATATATTTTTTTCTGAATATATTGTGATAATTAAATTCTTCTCCTTAACTCTGTTAATATGTTGAGTTACACTAATTGATTTTCAAATGTCAAAACAATGTTACATCCCAGGAGAAAAAGTAGTTTGCTCATGGCATATTATCCATCTATCTATTATCTATCTATCACTAGATATAGTTTGTTAATATTAGTATATTTATTAGGATTTTCACAATCATCATGAAAAGTGAGATTAACTTGTATTTGTTTTAAATTTCTTGCCATATCTTTATTGGGTTTTTATAACAAAGGGGAATAATATACAAATTGATCCCTTTGTTTTAATTCTGGAAGTGTTTGCATTTTTTTGTTTTTAAAAATGTTGGTGGAATTTATCATTGATGAAGCCATCTCAGCTTAGAGGTTGTGAAAGTGGGTGTGTGAAAAATTTTACTTATAAATTTGATTACTGTTCCAATTATCCATTTCTGTATAAGAACATATTTCAGAATTTAGCAGCTCTAAACAATTTTATTTTGTGGGTCAGAAATTTGGAAAGAGCTCAGCTGGGCAGTGCTTGATTGAGTTTATTTATGGGATAATATCCAATTACTGGCTAGTGTTACAGGAACCTGAAGGTTTAAATGGGCTGACATCTAATGCCTCACTCGTGTAGCTGTGAGTTGGGGCAGCTGTCTGTTGGGAGCTCATCTCAAGCTTTCAGATGCCTACACAGGGCCTTTCCAGATGGCAGTCTCAGGATATTTTAACTTTTTACATGGTTACTGGCTTTCCCTAGAGCAAGTGTTCCATTAGAAACAGGCAAAAGCTGTTAGTCTTGGATTTTGTCTTGATGATCTATCCATTAATGAGGGAACTGTGTTAAAATGTCTCAACATGACTGTATATTTAGCGATTTTTTTCTTGCAGCATATCAAATTTGAAAGATTTTAGTTATTATTTCTTCAAATATTTTTCCTGTCTCTGACTTTTCACTTCTTATCTTGTGGCTCCAATTCATGAAAGTTAGACTACTTGGTATTGTCTCACAGGCTACTGGAATTCAGCTAAATTTTTTCAATCTTTTCCCACTATCTGCTTTGGTTTAGACAGATTATATTATTATGTATTCAAAGTCACTGATATTTTCTCCTGCAATATCTAATCTATGATTAATCCCAGCTAGTGAGTTTCTTAGTATAGACAAACTATGCTCATCTCTAGAAGTTTCACTTAGTTTTGTTTTATGTCTTTTATTTCTTTCCTTATCATTCATTCTTTAAGTCTGTGAGCAAATTTGTAATAGCTGCTTTAGAGATCTTGCCTGCTTATCTCATAATCTCATCATTTCTGGATCTGCTTCTGGTACTGATTTTCCTCCTGGTTGTAGATCCCATTTTTTCTGATAGTGGATATATCTAGTAATTTTTTATCAGAAGTCACACATCATTTTTCTATATTTTTAAATACTATATTTAGTTGTTTTCCTTTAATGAATGTTCACCTCTGTTCTGGTAGGAAGTTAAGCTATTAGCAGATTACATTGCCCCTTTTCTTACTTATTTTCAACTATTGTTAGAGGCAGAATTACCATTATTTCAGAACTAGTGTAGCTGTATCACTAAGGCACAATTCTTCTAGTGTCTCTTCTGAATGTTTTTGATGTTTATGAGGACTTTCCATATTGTCTGGTTGGAACTTGAATGTCTCCAAGTTTTTTCTGAGAATTGTTCAACGTACAGCTCTCAGATCATGCTTTCCCTGCCTCATGGAGTTTCTTCCCATGGATGCATGACTTGGTATTTACCAATAGACTCAAATGTCTGATTTTCATATTTCTGGACCTCAGAATTACCTGCCTATCAGTCTATGTATTTCTACCCTCCCTATCGCTCTACAAATTCCAGCTTCTGTAGCCTCCTTGAATCTGATCTCTGTGTCTTTAAACAACAAGATGATCATGGCTTACTAAGATGTTATTGGGCATTAGACATTAATCTCTGATGAAGTGTGGATGATTCAATGCAGCCTAACCATGCTTGGGGAGCAAACAATCATAAACAGAAAAAGAGCTATGATAATAAACTTTACACTGGCCATTGTCCAGTTATATCATTTTTATTCACAAAACAATTCATTGTTAAGATTTTTATAATCAATCTTAAACCTTTTAATACAAACGTATAAAGCAAAGACTATTTCTTAAACTGAATAGGTAAATTTAAGCAAGAAAATATTTTGGGTGGATATAATTTTATTACTATTTAAAGATTATTATTTTATAAGTTTATCTAAGTAGTAAATATAAACAGTGCTTTAGACTCATTAGTGAGACATAAATATTAGATTCAAATAAAAATGATGTTGTGGTCTCCCATTATTGTGAACATTATAACTATGTTTATTGATTTTTCCACTATTTAAGGCTTACTAGGTACTTTGTCTTCTAAACCTCATTAAGCCAGGATAAAAAATTAAAATGGGCAGTGTTAATCTTTTATAATCTATTACTTCATGCCAAATACATTTCAAAACAAAGGATAAAAGCTTGTCAGTATCACCTTAGTATGAAGAGAATTAGTGTACTATCATGGTAAATGAAATTCTATGCAGAAGTTTAAGGCAGAAGGCTCAGAAGTCAGCCTCACTGGGTTTAAATCCTGGCTTCACTGGTTACTAGCAATGGAATTCAGCAAGTTATTTAATTCTTTAATAACTCATTTTCTTCATTTAAAATGGGAATAATAGTTTTATCTGATACTGAGTGCTGTTATGGAGATAAAAAGGAAATAGAACATTTAAAACTTTTAGCATAGTGACTAGCACATGAATAAACACTGAAAATGATTAGTTTTTTAAATCTTTCTAATACAGAGTTAAGATATCTAAGATGCAGAAGATCCTGTACCCAAGAACATTTGAACTATTGAAATTTTCAATGAGGTTAAGCCATGAATTAGCCAGATTTCCTGTTTACTTGAGGTCATCTGACTCTTGGTACTAGTCTCTTAAATATAGAAGGAAATTTTTGCTGTTACTGTTTTAAGTGCATGAAAATGAATATTTGGTATTGTTTTAGTCTGTCTGGGCCGCAATAATAAAATACTGTAGCCTGGGTATATTATAAACAACAGAAATTTATTTTTTTTACAGTTTTGAAGGCTGGGAAATCCAAGATCAAGGTGCTAGCAGTTTCATTGTCTGGTGAGGGCCCACTTCTTGTTTCACAGACAGCACATTCTCAGTGTATCTTTTCAGGATGGAAGGGACAGACAGTCTCTATGGGGCCTCCTTTGTGAGGGCATTAATCCCATTTAAACAGGCAGAGCACTTATGACCTAATCACTTCCCAGGGGCCCCATCTTTTAATACCATCAACATCGGGGTTAGAGTTTTAACTTATACATTTTGGGAGGTCAGAAACTTTCAGACCATCGCAGGTATCACATCTATCTCTTAAGCAGAGTGAAAAATAATGCCCTGCTAATGATATAAATTTTCCTCACACTGGCTCTACCACCTTTGCCAAAACCTAAGTTCCCTTTAATGTGGTCCCCAAGCATTCTGTGCTGACCTTAACACTTAACACACACTCTGTTGTACCTCTCTGACATTTTACTCTCTCCACCACAAACTGTGAGTTCCTTGAGGATAAGTTTATCTTATTCGTTGTCATTTACTTAATTTCATCGTAAAATACCTACATGGTAGATATGTTTTAAAATGTCTTGGATGAATGAATGAAGAGAAATTTGGAAGCATTTTCTATGTGATCAATTCTTTCTCTTTTTCTTTTAATTTTTTGGTGGGGAGGTAGTAGATTTTGTTTTAAAAATTCTTATTTAAGAATTACTTAGAAAGATTTTCAGTGGTCTCCATACTGGTAAAGTCATTGAGAGTAATTTCTGGAAGCTTGGGCCTTCTCCTTCCTTCTTTTCAATACTTAATTTCTGTGTAATAAGTTCTTTTTACAATAATAATTTTGACATAAACAATATAAGTGCTGATGTAAGGGATTAATGCCTTAAGAAAAAAGTGAAAAATGTTATAAGGACTCAAATACCAATGTAATGTATCAATGCATTCCTTTTGCCTGCATCTCTATACCTTTTCACCATTGCGTTCACAATCTTCTACAAATGCCCATTTCTTGAAGCATTTGTATAGAGGATGTTTGTTTTAAAAGGGCTATAAAAGACATAAAAAATAATGAGATGGAAAAAAAGAATCTAACCTTAAATGATGTTGACCTGTAAATGTATCAAAGTGGAAAAGATTATAGATATTGATAAATTTGTGTGTCTTCTGATGTTTTAAATTAGATAAGTAAGTTAATTTATTATTTTTGATTTGGGAACAATTTTAAATTTATTCAAATTATCACTCTTATGTTACTAGTCGGTATATACACACACGTAACAAACACCTGTGTTTGTACACATAGAGATTTTAGCTCATTCTCAAACATGTGAGCAAGACCTAGGGTGCCCAGAAAAGATATGGTAAAGTAGTAATTGAGAAGTTGTCTTACAACCATTTTCAGAATTCTGCTAATTGAAAGAAAACTATCTAAATATTTTTTGGAAATGTCAAATGTGCCATATATTTTATTGTATATAATATGTAATTCTGTCAAACCCTAGATTTCCCAAATGTCTGTAATTTGGCTTTTGAAGGATAATTCCATTAAAGAAGATAGGTTAGTTAAAAAGTACTGGGCTAGGAGTCAAAATTTCCAGGTTTAAGTATAATATTTGTTTTCAGTTTCTCACTGTGTGACCTCAGGCATATTATTCATTTTCAGGCATATTATACATATTTCCATAGGCTCTTAAAAACTTTAAAGCATTTAATTGAAAAAAAGGAGTCTACAAGGAGAAATTGTGAATGAAAAGAATAAAAATTAACATAGACCCAGATATCCAAAGTATTTTGATTGATTTAAAATGAGTTATTGCCCTATCTCCAAATCATTTAAGTTAACATTAGCATTATACTGTATAATTCTTGTAATTTATTGTGTGTATACATGATGCACTTGTGTTTAAGTTAACTGTTTAATGCAATATGCATTATTCTTATTCCATGTTGGGTCCAGTAATGTTTTCTTAATTCCTTTATTTCCTTTATGAAGATTGAGCAAAACTATTTGAACCAAATTATAAAACAATAGCTGAACTAGATAAATACTAAATGATTCATAATTCTCATGCCTACAATTGCCATGCTAAATGAACAACAACTTCCACTCTAGAATCATGGAAAACTTATGGTAAATCCTGGCTTTGCAACGTAGTTATGTGATGAAAAATGTTATTAAAACATTCTAAATTTTACTTTCCTTAACTATAGAAGAGGTTATGATAAAAGCTAACTTTTTCTTCTGTGGTTCATATGTGCGAGGCACGTTCCAAGTACTTCAAGTACTTGAAATGTTTGTTTGTTTGTTTGTTTTCCCTAATTTAGTCATCACAGCAACCTTATGAGTCAGTTTGTATTGGGTGGGGAAACTCAGAGAAGTGAAAGGGCCTGAGAGAGGGGAAAGCCTTGTGTTTTATAGAGGGCTACTCTGGGGGGAGCGAGTATCTGGACCAGAACAGCCACTGTAATAAAAATTTTTTTAAACAGCCAATTTCTGGGACCCCTGTGTCAGTCTCATCCTGTAGAGATAAGGGAGTAGGGTAGCTTCGTCCTTATCATGGGGGATATGAATGCTGGCTGCAGCTGTCTGTTGGATTTACAATGCCCAGGTACTCTCCAGATTTCTGCAGCTATTGTTTTACAAGCCTGAGTTTTCCATTAACTGCATTCTGTCATATACATACTTTTCGGGTTCCCACCTGGAGCAAACCTAACACAAACTAGAACTGGGATTTTGAAAGTCTGTCAGGTAGATTGTAGAGACACTCTATTATTCTGTCTTCCTGCTGACAACTTCTAGATGAAATGAAGTAAAGGCATCTACCTGCAAAGGAAGGCATCTGGCACTGGTAACTTATCATCTATTACAATATCAAAAAAGGGAAAAAAAAGATAAAAACAATCACTCTTGCTTTTGTTACTGCTATTGCTGCTGCTGCTGTTTCCACTATTACTATGACTACTAGCTGTGATCCTTCTTTTCTGTCAAGGCATCTACAAATTACAGTAGCTTCTTCCATTTGCCTGCCTTTTCTTTCCCTTAGAATAAAAGTACACTGAGAAGAATTTTTAAAGTTCAAAATAACAAAGGTTAATAGGGACACTGCATGAAGTTTCAGTAACTATACCATTGCCTGAGAAACATACATACCGAGCTGCACTTCCCTGATAATTATCATTTGATCTCAAACCTATAATACTCACTTTTAGAACACCACACTGTTACAAAAGAATTGAGTTCTAACATTCTTATTTTGGTTCATTATTAAAAGGTACATATTGCCAAGTTACATACTAATTCTTGGTTATAATTTTACTTTATCATAAAAACTGAAACAGAAGACATACCGTTATCCCCCACGAATGCAGCATCACAAATCTATTTTCAGAGAACACTCAACATTACCTTTTTAAGCATGCATGATTCACCCACATAGAGAATTCAAAGTCCTAATATTATCATCTGTCCTAGAAAAATTTATGCTATGCTTTCTACAAGCATTTTGTAGAAAGATCTCAACTAGTCTATCTATAGTACAAAGGGTAAAAACACTTGCTATACTTTGGAAAATGTTCAGAATGTCACCAATAAATATCCTCAAATTATACTAGCGTGCTATGTATGCTCTTCCTGGCAGGCTTGGCCTTTTATGGTGAATTATATACTTAAGGTTGGAACTCTTCAAGATTTCTTGAACTCCTGCTGATCTTACTCTCTTCATTAAGTTCTAAACATAATTCAAATTCACATTTATACAATCAGGGATAAAATGGATATTTTTAAACCGCAGGTCTTATTCACATTTTGAGAGGCATTTTTTAGTTATTTTCTCTTCACACAATGATATCCTTTGTTGATTTAATTTGTGCTTCTTACAAAAATTATTTTCAGTAGATACTAAACTTTTTCTTGCTTAAATCTTAGTTTAAGCAAGAATCTTAATTTTGCTTAATTTCTTCTCTAATTTTTTAAAATACAATTTCCTTATGACTATTTCCCAGTCAGTTGGAGATGTTAAGTTTGGATGACTAAAGAGGAAATACAATAACTCTAAAAGCTCTAATTTTCCATAAACATTGTTACAAAACTCACATATCCTTTTAGAAGTTAGAAAGCAGCATGTTGCCCATCTGAATTATGTCAATTCTAATGCATTCAAATTGCTGTTTTACTTAACTTTCATGAAAACTAACAAAACAAGATTATCATTCTAGAATTGACAGATAAAAAACAAAGTGCAAGATTCAGTTAAAATTTCATGTGGAATATAACAACAACAAAACTTTCCCATTGACAAGGATATTACCAAACAAACAGAAAAACAATAGCATTCTCTTTTAGTGCCAATAAAGCCATATTAAAAGAAATAAACGTATTAGCTCTTTTACAGTGGTACACGGTCAGTGCATTGAAAAATGCATGATGGCTGAATTAATTATCAGCATCTTATCATAGCATCCGTATAGTAGTAGATGTACAATTTTAAGGTATAGGGAGAATTTCAAAAGGTCATCTATTTCCTGCACAGAGGATAATATTTCCCAGAAGAATATAATGCTCGAAATTTACATTTACTTTTTTTAAGAAAACTGTATAAATTCAGTGGAAAAAAAAGCATTTAAAATAAATTTGACTCAAAAGCATTAATGTATTAATTGCATAAAGGACTTTTAAAATCAGTGAGAGAAATATTAAAATAGGAAAGTAACTTTTTTCTATAGCACTTATCACCATTCTATATTGTACATATTAACTTGTTAATTTGTTTAGTATGTATTTCTTTTTGTCTACATGTAAACTACAAAAGATCAGAGACTTGTTTTGGGAGGGTCTCTAGTATATATACAGCCATGATAACATTTGGCAAATATTAATAGTTATATACTGAATATGTTGAATTATTATTTTTTTATATTTAAGTCTCTCCATCATTTACAATGAATATGGCCTTATCCTGTGCTTTCTTTTTCATGTCCTGGTAGTGAAGATAAGGTAAAACTTATGCTTATTTTATTAAGAAGATTAATTTTTTCTTTCTTTTTAGTCAATTCTCTGCCATCCATGCCTGGCTCTGAGTAGAAAACCTCTGGTAGCAATACTGGTTTGTCAATGTTATGAAGGGTGTGTGAGAGTGTGTGTGTGTGTGCGCACTTTGTGTTTAATGAGACAATGGGTTATTTACCAAGGAGATAATTTGTGCTATTTCCTTTCTTGTTAGAAAAAATAGGGCTACAGTCAGTTGTAGTTTTATAAAAAGCATTACTAATGTCTAATTGCTCTCATTCAAGTCAGCATGTCCAAGTACATGGACATAGGCAACGATTCAAGTATTCTCATCTTTTACCACTTTATTCTTTCCAAACTGTAAGCCATTTCCTTTAGGAAAAAATATCCTAAATAAAGGAAATTTCTATTCAATAATATTCAATTCAAGTTTAATCTTAGCTTTGTTATTTCAAAAACAATTCCATCTACAAATATTGATTTAGTGGCCACTAATGGTCAAGTATTGTGTCTATATCGTAGAAGAACTAAGAGCAAATAAAACAAGTACAATATTCCCTTAGCATTTACAATGTAGTAATGAATATAGACAAATTTCCAATAAATTAAATTTTGAAATATCCACTCAACTGTACCATTTTGTTGAAAATTAAATGGAGCACAGTGCTCAGGTTCTGAACTACCACAATAACAGATTATTAAATGATACATAATTTCTACTCCGCTTGTTACTTTCGTCCTTGTGACTCAGTGTTGTGATTAAGTTAGCTGTACTACTGCAACCTTCCTAAGCTCTGGGCTGCTGTTTGGCAAGTGTCTATACGTATTCTTTTTCTTTACCTATCTATCTACTGTTAGCAATTTGCCAGGGTTACCATCTCAATAATGACATCTTCATTTTTAAAAAATATATACAATTATAAAATGGCTATGGTACTAGATTGGAGTCGTAATTATTCTGGAAAATATTTTGTGTATGTGTTATGTTAGCAGAAAAGCTATCTTGCTCCAACTGTATATGTTCTTTTTACAGAAGATTCATTATTTTCCCATATTCTATCCTATTATAAATCTTCACTGCTAAAGGGAAACACTGACATAAATGAATGAAAAGAAATAATGAAAAATAAAGAGTAAGAATAATGATGTCTTAAACTTGGTATCTATAGAAAATTTTAAGGAACTAAAAACTCAAACCATTTTTTGATATATGGATGACATAGCCATAAAACTGAAAATTCTAACAGACAGGAGTAATTTGTTTCCTGGTAAAATGATTTATGTTATGTGCCATGAATATCTTCATTTTTATTAGTAGATCATACAGAGCCAAAATAGTCACTGGGGATGTCCCTGATTTTAAAATGGTACCCATACATGAAGTTTCCTTAAGTACAGTGTTGATTTTGATAATTTTAAAAATATTACCTATTTTTTTAAAGGAACTGTGTTTTACATTGCTTCATGAAAAATAACTATTTTATTTATCGTAAAAATCAAAACAAAGATTTTTTAAATAAAACAGGTATTCCCATATCTCTTCAATTATGTTTTATTAGAGAGAGTTACCTGCTATTCCCTGGAGTAAGGTGCTTTTCATTATGTAGGAAAATGATCATAAGAATTCTTTGGTTTGCAAACAGGAGTATTAATCAGTGGACAATTCGGTTAAATCACCTATATAATTAGTCATTTGTTTTTATCCCTCTGACTCTTTTTTTAATACTTCTTATAAACATTTGTATTAAATATTATGGGAAAGGGATACATTACATTAAATGTTTCCTTTCCTTCATACCTAGAAAATGTCTTTAAAAAATATATATGATACAACACAGTGGTAGAAATAATCAAAGAAACTATAAATATTGTGCTAGGCTGAGAGTCAGGAAGCATTATCATGGATTTCCAGGAAAATCTATAATACCTTCTTAAATATGAATAGTGGTATGTGATTGTTGTTTCTATGAAGAAAATAAATATAATAAACTTGTTAGTAATGCTTAAATATTGAACACAGCATCATTTCCAGAAATGAGAAACTTAGTGTTCACTTTTTCAAGTGGGTGATTTGACTCTGGACCCCCTGGAGCACCCCAAAGAGATTTTGTTGATGGCATATGTGAACTTTTCTGTTGGGAATACTTTTCTGTTGGGAATAAAGAAATTGTAACTTCAAAGTTACCAAGTTTCAATTATGCAAAATGAGTAAATTCTGAAGATCTAACGTACAGTATAGTGACTATAGGTAATAATATGAGATTCTGTACTTGAAATTTGCTAAGAGAGTAGATTTTAAGTGTTCTCACCACACACATACACACAAAAGATAACTATGTGAAGTGATGAATATATTAAGTAAATTAAAAGTAATAATTATTTCATAATGATACATATTAATATGTCAAAACACGTTGCATACTATAAATTTATAGTTTTTATTTATTAATTATACTTCAATAAATCTTTAGAAAAGGTGATTTCAAAGAAATCTTCATTCAATAAAAATTTCCAAACTTAGAATTCTAAAGAAATTTCTCTTGCAATCTAGATAAATGTTTTACCTAGGGTTAGTTAAAATATCGTTATAATAACTTGTTTATCCTCCTTTACTTTGGTAGACTCTGAAAGAACCCATGAAATAGAGGTTGCGACCAAAAAATACAAATTCAGTGAATTCTTTTAACAGGAAAAAAACCAGAACTTAAAAATGAAATAAAAATATTCTGTTTCAGTTTTCATGTACAAATATGATCTAATATATGTAATCTACCTGAGTCAACATTTTCTTATATATATAGAAAATATTTGTGTGTGTATGTGTGTGTATGTGTGTGAATGTGTGTGTATCCATGCCTGAGAAATCTACCTGGCAATTGTTCTTTTTCAGTTTGTGCAAGTCATTGCCTAGAACTTTTGCACAAATGTGTCCTAAATAGGATGCTGAGCTCTCTGCACAGGTATCAGCAGAATACTGGGCAGACTACACTTCTCTTTATTGTATATTCTATTTGTTTTTCATGTCAACCACAAAAGACTTAATAAGATTATCAGACTTTACTTCCTATCTGAGGAAATTCAAAGCAATGCAAATAACTTGAAATTCAATGTTAGACTCTTTGGATTTAAAAGTCCTTGTTCACCCTATCCTGGGGAGTTCTTACTGGCCAACTTTCTCTGAAGTAGCTAGTTTCCTGCCATGTTGTGCGGCCATTCCCCACCTCTCTTCTTATCTCTTTTTCTACTCTTATCTACCATATTTTCTTCCCTTACCCACTGTTTTTTATGTCTCATCCAAAATTTTCTTCCAACCATTTTTTCTCTCTCTTTCTCACTCTTTCTTTTTCCCTTTCATCTTTCTCAGTATTTTTCTTTTGTTGTCTCATTTTATCACTTTTGTTCTTAGTTCTATTCACATGCTCGTACTTTCTTTTTCATTCTTGTCTTCCTCGTTAAAAGCAGCCTATGGTGGTATTTTTCTTAAGTAAAGTCAAATCCTTCTTAAGAGAAACTCTGGTTCCAACTAGAAAAATAATAATTTGTTGTATCATTTTAGGTATAATTGAAGGAACATCTGTACTTTTACACTGGCATATAAGTCTTGTTTTCATGAATATGAAAATACTGTTTATCATTATTCCTTTTAATCACTTCAATAAATTTTTGAGTAAAACATATAATTTGAATATATTTTATACATGTGAAAATATTAAGTAGCTTGGAAATTATATATTACTACTGGAAACTGATATGTATATGTAAGAGTATTAGATAGACTGAAAATTAGAACATAATTACAAAAAGGTCCACAAATTTGATTATATAAACATCTTTATAAAATAGTACAGAATTACAAATATGAACGATAAAATATGCAACCCCCATATAGCAACTACTTAGCTTAAAAAATAAAATATAATCAACATAGTAGAGGAACCATTTTATACCTGACAGATTGCATGCATAATCTGCTCTCATGCCCTAAAAGTAATCACCATTCTCAATATCTATATTTATCTATCTCTCTATATATATCAAAGTGGCTTTATGTAGTTATACTTCCAGTGTTTTTAAGTTTCATATAAATTATGTCATATTTGATGTATATTCTTACAGATAGTTTAAGTCTTAGTCTATTTAATGTGATATGTTACATTTACAGATTTTCTTATGTTAAACCATTCTTGCATTTCTGGGATGAATCCAACTTGAGAATAATATTTTATAAACATTCACATACACATATGTGTGTGTGTATATATATATATATAAATGCATGAAAACAGAGAAAGAGGAATTTGGATTCCATTTGTAATATTTTAAAATATTATTTCATTTATAATGAATGATAAATATTGATGTGTAATGATAACATTTTTATTCACTACTTTTCTGAGGGTTTTTTAATATAAAGTCATACTAGTCTCATAAAATTAGTAGAAAGCACAACTGTGTTTGACATCTGATGATAAGTTTTCATAAATTTGGAAATAGCTTTTTTTGAGTATTTTATAGAGCTTTCATGTAAAGCCACATGTGCTTACTGTTATTTATTGCAAACTTCTTTATATACCATCTTTAAATGTACATTTCAGTATTTCAATGTGTATTATCACAGCTATCTAACTCCAGGACATTCCATCATCCACCCTTCTGACCAGAAAACTCTCACACATATTAGCAGTTAGTCCCAATAGTCCATTTTCCCTATCACTTGACAACCACTATATTTATTTCAGAAAAAATAGACTTTAAGACAAAAATTTTTATTAGAAACTTAAAGTAATAAAAGGGTAAATTTTATATCAAAAGATATAACAATTATAAGCATATATGCACCTGACAACAGGGCTCCAAAATATGTGAAACAAAAAATAACAGAATTGAAGAGAGAAGTAAACAATATATTTTAATAGCCACTACAGCTCTCATTTAACTAATTTTTGAATGGAATACATATTTTCCTTCATTTTACTTTCAATCTATTTGTATTTTCAAATTTAGAATGAACATCTTCTCTAGATCAAATGGACCTAAGTTATATTTACAAAACATTTCATCCAACTGCTGTAGAATATACATTCATGTCATCAGCACATCAAGCATTCTCCAAATGAGTATTAACAAATTTTTAAAAATTAAAATCATATGAAGTATCTTATCTGAACCAAGTGGAATAAAACTAGAAATCAATAACAAGAGGAACTTTGAAAACTATAAATACATGGAAATTTAAATAACATGTTCCTGAGTGACCAATGGATCAATGACGAGATTAAGATGGAAATTAAAGAATATTTCTTGAAAAAAATGAAATGGAAACATAATATACCAAAACCTATGAAATACAGAAAAATCAGTACTAAGGGAAGTTTATAACAATAAATATTTAAAAGTAGAAATACTTCAAATAAAAACCCTAATAGTACACCTAAAAGAACTAGAAAATCAAGAAAAACCCAAACCCAAAATTAGTAGAAAGAGTTAAAGATCATAGAATAAATATATGAAATTGAGACAAAAATTCCTAAAGACCAAGAAAATGAAAAGCTTCTTTTTCTGAAAATAAAAACACAATTGACAAACATTTAGCTAGACTATGAAAAAAGAGAAAAGATCCAAACAGAGAATATCAGAGACAAAAAAGGAGGCATTACAATTCATACTACAGATATTCAAATGATCATTAGAGACTTTTAACCTAGAAGGAATGGATAAATTCCTGGACACATACAACCAACCCAGATTGAACCATGAACAAATAGAAAATCTGAACATACCAATAACAAGCAATGAAATAGAAGCAATAATAAAAAGTCTCCCATTGAACAGGAGCCCAGAACCAGGCATCTTCATTGCTGAATTCTACCAAACATTTAAAGAAGAATTAATACCAGTGTTACTCAAACTATTAAAAAATATTGAAAAGGAGGGAATATTTCCAAACTTATTCCATCCATACCGCCAGAATTATCCTGATACCAAAATCAGACAAACACACTACAGAAAACTGTAGTCCAATATCTCTGATGAACATAGGTGCAAAAATTCTCAACAGTATACTAGCAAACCAAATTTAACAACACATGAAAATAATTATTCAAAATAATCAGACAGGATTCATCCTAGGGAAGCAAAGATGGTTAACGTAAGCAAATCAATAAAAGTAATACATCACATTAATTGAATCAAGAGCAAAAAACATTTTATCATTTCAATAGATATTGAAAAGTGTTTGATAACATTTTACATCCTTTCTTGATAAAAACTCTCAAAAACCTAGGTGAAGGAACATACCTCAAAATAATAAAAAACATAAATTACAACCCCCAAGCTAACATTATATTGAAAAGGGAAAAACTGAAAGCCTTTCCTGTAAGATCTGAAGCATGACAAGTACAACTACTTTTACTCCTTTTATTCAACATAGTGCTGGAAGTCCTATGCAGAACAATTACACAAGAGAGAGAAATAAAGCGCATTTGAATTGGAAAGGCAGAAGTCATATTGTCTTTGTAGATAATGTAATCTTATACATAGAAAAGCCTAAAGACTCCATTGAAAATTTGCTATAACTGGTAAGTGAATTCAGTCAATTTACAGGATCCAAAATCAACACATATAAATCAGTAGTATTTCTTTATTTAAACAACAAATATTCTAAAAAAGAAATCAAGAAAGCAATCCCATTTACAATAGCTACAAAATCCAAAATACCTGGAAATAAATTTAACCAAAAAGTAGAATATCTCCAGAAGAAAAAATTAATGAAGGAAATTGAAGAGGACACAAAAAATAGAGAGATTTCCCATCATCATGGATTGGACAAATCAAAATTGTTAAAATGTCATTACCACTCAAAGTTATCTACAGAGTCAATGTAATCCTTATCAAAACACCAATGACATTCTTTACATAAATAGGAATAATTCTAAAATTTGTATGAAACCACAAAAGATCCCAAATAGAAAAAGCAATGGCAAGCAAGAAACAAACAAACAAACAAAAAACAAAAGACAAACTCTGGAGGTATTATAATATCTAACTTCAATATAAATGACAAAACTGTAGTAACCAAATCAGCATGGTAGCATGACTCTGGGATAAAAACAGACACATAGGCCAATGGAACAGAATGGTGAGCCAAAAAAAATAAATCCACACATTTCTCCTTTGCAGCCAACTAATTTTCAACAAAGGTACTGAGAACATACATTGGGGCAAGGATAGTTCCTTCAGTAAATTGTGCTGGGAATATTTAATATTCATATGCAGAAGAACAAAACTAGAACCTTATCTTTTACCATATACAAAAATCAAATCAAAATGGATTAAAGATTTAAATATAAGACCTGAATCTATGAAACTATGAGAACAAACCTTGGGAAAATGTTTCAGGATATTGGTCTGACAAGATTTCTTAAGATTTTGAAAGTACAGGCAACAAAATTGACAAATGGGATTATATTAAGTTGAAAACCTTCTACCCAGCAAAAGAATACACAAAGAGAAGACTCAATGTACAGAATAAGAGAACATGTTTGCAAATTATTCATACTGCAAGGGATTAATAACCAGAATATATAAAGAACTCAATAGTGTAGAAAACAAATAATCTGATTACAAAATGGGCAAAAAATCTGAACAGACGTTTTTCAAAAGAAGACATACAAATGGCCAAAAGGTGTATGACAAAATGTTCAGCATTACTTGTTGTCAGGTAAATGCAAATGAAAATCACAATAAGGTATTATTTCATCCCAGTTAAAATTACTATCATCAATAAGACAGGAAATAACATGTTGATGAGGATGTGGAGAAAGGGGAACACTTGTACACTGTTGGTGGGAATGTAAATTACTGTAGCCACTGTGGAAAATAGTATGAAGTTTCCTCAAAAGACTAAAAAGATAATTATCATATGATTCAGCAATCCCACTGCTGGTTATACATCCAAAAGAAAGGAAATTAGTATATTGAAAAGATATTGGCATGCTATATTTATTGAAGCATTATTTGTAATAGTGAAGATATAGAATCAATCTAAGTATCCATCTGTGGATGAATGAATAAAGAAAATATGGTGTATGTATATGAAACCATATTATTCAGCCACATAAAATAATGAAATTTTGTCATTTACAGCAACATACATAAAACCGGAGGACATTATGTTAAGTGAAATAAGTCATGCATAAAAAGACAAATATCACATGTTCTCACTCATGTGGGCACCAAAAATTGATCTCATGGAGGTAGTGAATAGAATGGTAACTACCAGAGGCTGGGAAGGCTACTGGGGAAGGGGGGTGAAGAGAGATTGCTTAATGGGTACAAAAATACAGTTATATAGAAGAAATCATTTCTAGTGTTTGATAGCACAATAGAGTGACTATGGTTAATAATAATTCATTATAGAATTCATAATAGTTTAAGATTTGGAATGTTCTCAACACCAAGACATGACAAACGTTTGAGTGATGGATGTTCCAATTACCCTGTTTGATTATTACATATTGCCTATTTGTATCAATATACCATTTGCTCCCATATGTCCCTCCCCCTTGCTTTTGTTTTTATTATAAAGACGTTTCTTCATACATCCATGTTCATTGGTATGTATTTATAATTATTTTTCTGCCATTGTCTTCTAAATCAGATTGAAAAAAGTTACAAACATTTCATGTATACTGTATTTTATATTTTAAGATTCTTTCTTTGTCTATAGCTTAAAACAGTTTGATTATGATGTGTCCAGTTGTGGATCTCTTTGAATTTATCCTACTTAATGTTCGTGAACTTCTTAGATAGGTAGTTTATTTGGGGGGATCCAAATTGGGAAGTTTTTGGCCATTATTTCTTCAAATATTCTTCCTGCTCATTTTTCTTTTTCCTCTTCTTCTGAAAAGCCCATTATGCATACATTATTACATTTGATGGTTCTTCACAGATATTTGAGAATCTGTTCATTATTCTTCAGTCTTTCTGTTTCCCAGACTAGATAATCTCAATTGACCTGTCTTCATTAATTCTTCTCTCTCCCCACTTTCATCTGTTCTTCGGCCCCTCTACTGAATTTTTCATTTCATCAGTTTTAATTTTCACCTCAATTGACCTGTCTTCATTAATTCTTCTCTCTCCCCACTTTCATCTGTTCTTGGGCCCCTCTACTGAATTTTTCATTTCATCAGTTTTAATTTTCACCTCCAAAACAACTATTGGGTTGCTTTTTATTATTTCATTCTCTTTATTATATTCTCAGTCTGATGAAGCATCATTTCTATAGTTTTCTTTAGTTCTTTAGACATAATTTCCTTTAGCTCATTGGTCATATTTAAAATAAACGATTCAGTGTATTTTCCTAGAAAGTCCAACATCTTGGCTTTCTCAACCACAGTTTGTATTAATTTCTCTTATAACATCTTATACCCAAGATTTAGTTCCCAAGTTTTTGGTTAGTCTATTGTTTGCCCCAACTGTAACCTATCACCTTGGGCATTAGCAACCTAAGACATTAATGTCTAAGACTAAATGTTTTCGACAAATGCCTCCTGGGAAGTAAGTTTATCTCTAGGCCACTTCTGTGTTTGAGAAAATAAAAAGAAGCCTTTCGGGCTGTTCTTCCAGGAAGCCATCATACAGGTGAGAACAAATTATTATTAAAATTTGCTGGGAGTAAGGTCCTTTCTGATTCCTGTTCTTAGAAATATCAGTTGTCTTTCTTGCATAAACATTTTCCAGATTCCTGCAAGCCTTTGATTAATTTCCAGAATACATAAAAAATAATTTTAATAGTTTCATCCCATTTTCCATTGTTTTTATGGAGAGGTTGAATTTTGAGTTTTATATTCTACCATTTCATTGATGTTAATCCAGTGCAAATGTTTTTAACTCTTTGTTCTATTCCTCTGATACTCAAGTATTCTAATTATTTGTGGATAAATTTTGGTAAATGTTTTTCTTTTATTCTGGGAAATGATTCATTTCTACTGTTTTTAAAATGTATTGAATTAAATTAGTGATTGTCATATTATGTTTTAAATGTTCATTCTATTTTAAATTATGCCCTCCCTTCCTTTTCATTTGCAAGATTTTTCTTTTTGGAATCTGTTTCTCTGCTTCTGTTTTTCCTTCTTTCATTTTTCCATTTTTTCCTTTCTCCCTTGGTTCCCTATCTCCCTATTCCCTGCCCTACTGATTTATGATAAAGTTTTATTATTATTATTGATCTTTTCAAAGAACCAGTTTTTGCTTTACTAGCTTGCTCTATTTAGTATTCATTTTTATTTTGCTATTTTTAATTACTTTTATATTTTTTCTGTTTTTCATATTTTATTCTCTTTTTATAACCTCAAAATTAGTATGCAATATAGTACACACAGTATAGTTATTTTCAGCCAGATTTCTAATTAACTGTTTAAGGATTTGAGGCTATAAGGTTCCTTTAAATATCTTTTTAGCTTTATTTTACAATGTTTAGTATGAGATTTTGGGGGTTTGGGGAAACTCCCCCTTTCCCCAGAAAGTTTGCTGAAAGTTCAACTCACAGTTAAGGCAGAGTAATGAGAGAAAGAGGTTTATTTATCATGCATACAGAGAGAATCACAGAGTGATTATCCAACATCCCATTTGGATCCAGATATTTTTATACCTTCATTTTAGAGGGGAGGGGGAGATGAGGAGTATAGGTAATTCTGTTTAGGGGCAATTTGGGGTAATTTGTGGTGCAAACTTTTAAAATCAGAATATAAATACTCTCTTAAGATGTTATTTTTCTTGTTGACAGTTTAAATAAAATTAAAAAGCCTAGTGTCAATAGAAAATTTCCAATCTTAACACATTATTTGGGGGAGTTTCCTTAGTATGAGAACCAAAATAATTCTTCTTTACAGTGAATTATATTTTAATTTCTGTTCCAGTGATTTTTCTGTGGTATAGTTAGAATTGGAAATAACACTAAAAAGTCCTACTGAACCAAAACTTTACTATCTTGGATCACTACTAAAGCTATTTGTTCTGAAAAAATTCAAGAGTTATATTTGAATCTTAAATCAGTAACAGAAGGAATGTATGCAATGCAGCAACATCACATCAGAAACAGGGTTCTACTTTTAGTGTCCCATCTCAAATTCTATTTTTATTAGGACCATGAGACATTCCTCATTTGTCTATTTCCACTAAATTTATTATGCAAGAATCAAAACAACTGCAAACATTTGTAGAGTGTTTACTGAGTGCCACACAATGTCATTGGTGTGTTGCTTATATTATTACCTCTGTCAATTTCCAGGAATAGAAAATATGTTTATTCTCATGTTATAGTTGAGGAAACTGAGAAAGCGAAAAACTAAAAATCTTACTCATTGCCATATAACCATTAAATGCCAGACCTGGGATTTGAACCTTGAATACTGCCTCTGGAGTGTGTGCTCTTAATTGCTATTTATACTGGTTTACCCCTCAGTGCTTCTCATTCATATATTTGCTACTGAGAAACACTAAGAGTAAGGATATAATAATTATTATCTCATTTGCTTGTCTGGCACATTTATAATCATTATATTTCTAAATGTTTTTTGTGGATAGATCTTTCTGGCCAACAAAATGTTTTCATTATTTTATAATACTGTTGTACTTCTTTGTAATGAACATTGTCATTTGCGTGCATTTTGTTATCTCCTAAGGGAAGATAATTACAAACACAACATATATCCATACATAACTTTAAATGCTAAGTGGAAATAGGATTGAGAAATCATCTCTCTGTGTAAAGGACACTGGAGACAAAGAAAAAGGAGTTTGGAAGAGAGCGGTGAGTGCTAAATACGTACCTGTTGGGTACAATGAACATTGTCCTAGTGATGTGCACACTGAAAGCTCTGACTTCAGCATTATACACTTTATCCATGTAACAAAAACATTTTATACCCCCTTAATCTTTTGAAGTTAGAAAAAAAATCATACCTATTTAATGTACTTTTCTTGAGTATTCTACTTCTTGTTCAATTCTACCTCAAATTTCTGTGATCTTTATGAAAAATTTTAGTTTTCTATGTGACATTAGAGAACAAATGAAAATATTGAAACAAATGACAGTATGAATTTAATTCGTCAAAAAAATAAAAACTCATCAGAACATTTATGTTAATTATGTCTTTGATTACATACAAGTTGGGATGAAAATGTCAAACCTTATTCTTTCTAAAACATTGTTCTCTCACAAATAATCAGTAGCAATTTGATAACTCAGTTTTGTATCCAAGAAAATGGAATTGGGATATTGAATATCTGAAGACATTATAGGACTTGAGGAGTTGTTATTGACATGGAACTCTACTTATGTATGACAGAAAATACAAAAATGGGGACACGCAGTAAAACATCAGTCTCAGAGAGCTGTGTGATATTTCACTGCCCTACATTTTGTTTTCTCATGAATTCTGTTTTTAAATCTTCCAAGTCAACTGGCCTTTTAATTTTAATAGTTCTGTAATGGCAAATGACATATTTTAGTAATTACTAGATATTTTCATTTTAAAATATAAATGTTAAAAACTTTATTGTTAATAATATTTATCATCTATTTAGCTTTTTCCTTGTGCTGAACAATAAGAAAAAAAACCTTTTGTTTAATTTGAAAAGTTTCCCGGATGTCTTTTAAAGTCATGTATTCAATGAGGAAAGTAGTATGCAGTATTCATTTAACTCATTTAACTCAATAGAAGTCACATCATCAGCACTTCCTAAAAATGTGTTTATGTGGTAAAAAGGATTCAAATAAGATCAACTTCTAGTGGAAGGCTAAATATCCTGTGGGTGTACAGTAAATGATATTTAAGGGAATTTGGCAGCAAATTCAATTCAATTCAATCAACTTTTATTGAGAGCCTAAGCTCTTATAGATGCTAAGTTTATGAAAATGGATGAAAAAGATTGCCTCCAATCTAACAAAGTTTAAGTTCTTTTGCTAGAGACAGACATTTTTATAACTATGGAAAAGACTATTTTTTTTCTAAATCACCAAATATTAGTCAAGGTTTATAATACACTAAGTAATATGTGAAGCTCTGGATAATATAAAATTCTGGTCTTCTTGTTCTAAAATGTCAAAGTGAATTTTCAAACATCAATTATAACACAAAATGATTCACTCTTTCAACAAATACCCATTTTGTGGAAAGCACAATGACATATTTCCTTGAGATAAGTAAATTTATAATTGAGTAATGAATGCAGACACACAAGTGTGTGTGTGTGTGTGTGTGTGTGTGTGTGTGTGTGTATGTGTTTCAGGGAATATTGTATGGAGGCAGTGATAGCTATCCTGTGCCATCTTGTATGAGTAGGACTTAGGTGAGGAGGAAAGATAGGGATAAATTGAATTTTAAGGTGGTGAAAGAACACCAAGAGCTATGACTTGCTGTTTGAATGTAATATTCACATCAAGCAGTGACAAATCTTGTTATCCAAGGAAGGATTGTGGAGGGACCTGGATGCTGTAACAAAATATTCATTTATGTTTGTTCATTTGTTCATCTAAATGGTAAGAAGTGCACTTTGTAAATGTCATCCTTCTGGCTGTATAGAGAATCCACAGGATAAAAAGAGAAGATAACATTATGTAGGTACGTACGGTTTAGCTGGATCATAATATGTGAGATCAATTTCAATAACCAGAAAAAGGTCAAAAGATGATAAACTTACAATAGTTGAATAATATAGAACAAAAAAGAAATAGCCATTAAATAAACAAACTCTCTAAAGCTTTGTTATTCTTTGTTTCTTTGGAAGTGAGGTGTATACCATTTCCAGGAGCCCATACTTGAAGTAGTCATGGCTTCCTCCAAGAAGCTTCTTTTCTGCCTGTCTCAGAACAAGGATGTGATGGTGTTAGTCTGGATACCATACTAGTTGCGTGTAATAATTCTGACTTGTCCTAGAATTAATAAAATCTCTGCCTGGCTGGACATTAAAAATGTTTTTCTTCACTATATGGTGGCAGAGAGGGGTGGAGGTGTAGAGTATGGGAGTGGAAGTTATAACTATGGTGAATATCTGTAATATTCTACATTTGGCCCGAAGGCTACAGTATTAGAAAGAAATAGAATATTATGTAACATGAGACTACAAAATTTGCAAGTTATTTGTACTACAGGTGTCCTCAAAGTTTCCAACAGTTCTGTTTTACCCTGTTTTTCAACATTTAGATGTTTTCTGTTGCTATTGAACATAGACATCTATAGAGGTGCATTTGATATCCCATGTAGCTTGTCAAGGTACTAAAATTTTCAAATGACTCATTCTAGCATCACTTACTATAAGTGGGACATCTGTTGGATGATATTTCCTCTGGAATATAAGCTGGTTCTATATCTAATCTTTTATCTTTTTTACACAGCATTTCAGAAGTTTAACCTCTAATCTGCTTCCTTAGATTTGATTCCCTCTTGAATACTGATGTTAGATTTGAATTGGCCTCTATTCCTCTGACCTCCTTGTTTTGGCACTAGTTATTTCCCAATATTTTCTTTTGTTCTGGTGGGCTCCTTTAGCCTTAGCTCAATCATATTTATTTCTTGAATACTGTAAAACTTTCACCAAGCCTGTCTTACTTTACAGAACAATTGAAAATTATACCTTCTTCAAATGCATTTGTATATCTTTATTTCTATTACTAATATTTTTCTCTCAATATTGTTATTCTGACAAATCAAGTTTAGAAAAGAATAGGAAATAAATTTCAGTTCCTTTTATTGTCTTTAATTTTCTCTTTTTTAAAAAAATTCATTTGCACCATCTTATATTATATCTAATATTGGGTTCTAAATAGACCTGAAATCATTTTTTATATATCAAATATCTCAACACTATACATTTTTAGGGTTATTGTTAGGCGATATTATGGTTTTCTTGTAAGTGAATTTATCACCACCACCTACAAAAGTCACCACTTCCAGCCATTAGAAATACCATACACAATTCTACCACCTTTTTGAATGAGTAGCACATTGGCTTACTCAAACATTTAAAATATTCTACTTAGGATTCAGACATTTACCAAAGTGATAGGTGAATTGCCATATAATAAAACTAAAGAAAATTAATTTCCTCTGAAAATTTTTTTTTCTGAATAATAGGTATCAGCTGTTACAAGTTTCAAAGGGGTTTAAGGCACTATATGAAAAAGTATAAAACATTGGTGATAACAAGACTTAATGGTGTATACATACATAATGAGTGCGATGCGCACTGTCTAGATGGACACGTTTGAAGCTCTGACTCGAGGGGTGGGGGGGGACAAGGGCAATATATGTAACCTAAACTTTTGTACCCCCACAATATGCTGAAATAAGAATAAAAAAAAAGGAAAAAAAAGACAATATGATAGCAAAAGCCAGGATGTTTGATGACTTAGACAAGGAAAATGAAAGGGTAGTTTTTCATGTCTTTTGTGAATTATTTTATGTCATTATGCCATTATTGTCATTATGATTATTAACTAGATTAAAGACTTTTTTTGCTCATAGTAGTAGATGCATATTCACTCTGATCTTCCTCCTATGTGTACCTGTAAGCTCCAATTTGTGCTTACTTTAAATTGCTTAGTACACCTAGAGGTCTAAGACTATTACACATAAAGAGAGTATCTAGATATATATCAAATAAATCAAATATATCATGGAAGATGTAAATAAATATAATATGTAACTATAGGTGTTTAAGAATGAATAGCATTACAATATTCAGAAAAGCACATTCTGTGAGTTCTAGTTTTTATGGGGAACTTAGATAATGGGAGAGATAATAATGATTGATATTAAAGTGTTTAGTATTGATTTATAGTAAAATAATGTGTTTTATAGAAGGCTAATTTTTTTTTATACCCAAGCTTTGCTGCTTATTGAGGCATCACTACCAACTTATTTAACGACATTCACTCCCAATTCCTAATGTATAAAACATGAAATCATTCTTGGATGTGTTAAATCTAAGAACATAGGTCAAAATGTGTAAAGCTTGGGGATTCTAAAAATCTTCAATAAAAATTAGCTTCCTTTCTCTACACCTGCTCCAACCTCGCACTGTCACTCCTACTCAGATCATGTATTACTAGATAGAGAACTTTGAAGCCAGGTTATCTGCCCTATTCTATTGGTCTTTGCCTCCCCAGACATAACAAAATGGCTTACTCATAGTGAGTGAAAACTGGTATTGTGGGTTGCAGGGAAGAAATGATAAATTGACAAATGAGAAAAGGAGGGAAGGAAGGAGAGAAGGACAGAAGAAAGAAGGGAAGCGAGGGGAGAGGGAAAGGAAGAAGGAAGGAAGAATAAAAGAATTGCCACAGGAAGAGTACAGTTTACACTTTATTAAAAGAGAAAATGCATGTAATTTGATGATTTAACAATAGAAACACACGCTTTAAAAATGAAAATCAAAAGTGGACTGATGCTTTTTTCTCTGTATTAAGTTCTCTCAAACAAATATTTTTTTTCTTTTTATCATGCATTTACAAATAGCTCTATAATATGTAAGTGAAAACACTAGTGTAGGAGGGAAATAAATGTCTTTTATTTTAGTCTTGAGCTTATTTATTAATAAATATTTATGTAAATCTGAACAGAGCAAACGCTGTAAAGGATACAAAACACATATATTATCATATTAACTTTATACTCTAAAATTATGTACTATCATCTCCATTTGAAAGATAAAGAAATGAAGGTTAAACTTTTTTTTTTTTTTTTGAAATGAGTCTCACTATATTGCCTAGGCTGGTCTCAAACTCCTGGGCTCAACTGATCTTGCTGCCTCAGTTTCCCAGGTAGCTGGGGTTACAGGTGAATGCCATGGTGCCCAGCTGTTAAGGTTACATTTTTATACAAGATCATGCAGTGAATAGATTTGGATTTAAGATTTGAATCTCAGTCTGCCTGGCTTTGGGATTCTCCATGAGTTACAGCTTGTATTGGCTTTGCCAAGACTTAAATGAAAAGAGTTTGATTCCAAAGGCATTGTTGTTTTTATTATAGCATGCATGACAATGAATCATAAGAGATGTTTAATTATGAATCATTTTGGAGTATCAAATGTTAAAATGACTTATATAAACATTTGTTTTGTTAAGGTATGTCAAAAATGCTAAAAATGCATTTGTCCCAGAGAATAAATGAGTTAAATAAATAATAATGATGGAATTATCATACCATAAATGCAAAGATTAAAGGAGAAAAATAAGTCTAAACTTTGATTATAAAACAGTGTATAAAGTAGTGTGTCTCATGAAGAAATTTCAAAATGCATTCATTTTTAAAAGATGAAAGCAGAAAGACTATCATATTGAAAATCTTTGAAACTACTGAAGCGCATCATAGCAATTGCCAAGATCCTTAGAGAGTGAAAAAAAATCTTAAATACTAAGGTGATCAACAAAGGAAGACAATTAAATATCAATATTGCAAAATGGGACATTCTGATTATTCTGTTAAAAAATGGAAATTTCAATGAATTGAAACAGACAATGGGTGAAATATAATGGTATAGTTTAGTCTAGATTCTTTGGGTAAGTATATTTCTATTCTTAAAGAAAAAATAATTTGTAATTTAATATGTAAATTATTAAAGGTCTACTTTGAAACTTCTAAATTCCTAAACCAAAGGTGATTCATTCCAGATAAGAATGCTTACAAATAAGTGAGATAAGCAGAAATGCTCAAGTAGAATTCCTCCTTTTAGCTCATTTTATATTTGAAATATTGCATTTTGAGTTTTCCTGCAACATTTAACTGAACAATAAAAACAAACTAGTTCTAAGAGTTTACAAATGAAGTTTCTACTCAGCACAGTGGTTACCTTCACAAACAAAGAGAAAAGTAAGGGGTTTCTTCTTACAAAACAGTGGGGCTAAAGTAAAATAGACAAAATTTAAGCAGCTTCACAGTGTCCTGGCTCCTCAGTATGTCACAGTGGGTGAGAATTCTCTCATATGAGTTGCTTTCTATCTACTTGACTGAAACATGTCAAAAGAAACAACAAAGGCTATCTCTTAATCCTTCGCACAATTTAGTGGATTAAACCATCCATCCTGAATAAACCTTGAACCTCAAACATGACTACTGGGTTATCTCTCATGAGATGATCTGAAAGAAACCCTGGAAAAAAGCTTCAAGGTTTCAAAGTAGTTATACCTTCTACAGTTATCTCTCTAAACTATTCATAGTATGCAAATTGAAATACTAAGATTCAAAAAGATATAACAAAATTCAACGGGTAATTTGTAACTTTGGGAAGTCGGCTATGTGGGAAGGCTTTGCTTATTCTGAAATTAAACTATCAGGATTGTGGTTAGCTGAAAGATAAAATGTAATATTTTCCTTCTGAAAAAAATCTCTGTTCATTAATGGATAATTTATATAGGAAAAAGAAATAATATAGCATTTTAACTGAACTCCTATTAAATTAGAATTGAAATAATAATGAAATTAAGCTCGTCCTGAGATAACTCAGATAAAGTTCACATTCAGCCCATGGGTTTCCTTGTAAAAGACACTCAGAAAAAGTTCTCCCTCCCAACTCCGAAGTGCAGAGATGGATGGAGCTAGGTTTGCATTATAGTTTTGTCAGTTAATCACTGTGTGATCCTGGCCAAGTTATATAACCTCTCAGAGTTTCTATTTTTTTTTCTGTGCAATATATCAATAATGGGATATGATTTGAAGTATTATTGAGAGGATAGTAGGTAACGTACATACTATACTTAACACAATGATAGATAAACACATGGTAGTTAATAAATGCCAAATACATTATGAGGAAAGTTTTTTGATGAGGCTATAGTTCATTCAGTTCTTTCATTCTTTGAACATCTAATATGTCTTGGTATTAAGCAAACTTGTAGACAATATTCCTGTTCTCAAGGGTAGGTATAAATTATAATAAAGGATAATAATTGTTATGATAGACTTAAGGAGAAAGTGGAAATAGCCAGAGAGGAAGCAAGGAACAATTGGATTTGGCTCTCCAGAGTAGATTATGCATGAGGTAACTTATAAGTAATTCATTGATGTGTATTTTTGGCTAAACAGAATTTTTTTGGTAAATACATATAATTTTTTTTAACTAGAAAGATGTAACAATTTAACAGGCAGTGGGAAAACAGAGCTTGTGCAGCTGATATGTAAGGAGGAATAAAAAATACATCATTGTTATAAATATCGGTGATAGGTATCCATCCAGATTCATTATCAGAGTGTGACTTTATATTTTCTGCATTTACACTTTCTTCTTTGAAACTAAATATTGTTTTAGTTCTATTCTTATTAAATTCAACCGCTAGTGCAGTCTAAACCTAAAGTTTATTATAAATTTTACATTGAAGAGAGTAGATATCCAGAATAATTCTATGTAAATAGTAAGCATCCTCTTATGAAATTTGACTGTAATTAATGACTGTAGTCAAAAGCAAAAGTAAACTCTCAATGGAAAGGAAGTACAGTGTTTTTAAGTACAAGCCTGCTGGCAGTATCCTTCTTAAGTTTGAATCCAGCCTTTGCTGCTAGCTATCTGTGTGATGACGGGCAAATTAATTAATCTCTTCGTGCCTCAGTTCCCTTATATTTAGTATATTCACCATTGAGTTGTTGTGATGATTAAATTTATCAATGCTTGTGCAGTAACCTAAAGAAATGCCTATATTTCTGTTTATTATAATAAAACAATTCTACTTGAAAGAACCTAGTGATTTTGTCAGCCTATTGAAGTTCTAAAAACAACAAATCAACAAATTTTAGTTGGAGTATATTGGGAATGAAAGGGATGTTTTTTAGCCTATATTTGACTATGTTTGTCTTTAAATAGGAATGGAAATTTTCTGGCAACAATACTTCTTTTCTCCCTCTAAGTTCTTTCTCCCTTTTTCTAGGTTGACAATCAATTTGGCCAATTGGGAAGAAGAGAGTGGGCATGCGTTCAGGAGCCCGTGTATTTCCTCTGTCTTCTGGAGTGAACTTTCCACAGGTAGTCCATATCATGCTCTTCTCTTGGCCTTCAATTTTACAGGAGCAGTCCCTATATGGGGAAACTTGTAGGACATAACACTGCTTGTTTATGGTCCAATAAGTCAGTCCGATTCTGCATAGCACATCTTTCAGTATTAATATTCTGTGTTTCACCTGTCTGATATACCTGCCTATCTTTCAATTCATTTTCAACTCAAGCAAGAGAAATAGTTATTGCTGTTTTGGCCTCTCAAATTCTAAGAAACTTCAGAAAAGATTAAATTAATTATAAAATTGTGCTATGTTGAGTGACTATACATATATTTACGTGTTTCTATATGCATACCTATCCAAAGAGAGAGCAAGATAAATAGATACAGTTCATATGTATTATTGAGCAAGTGGATGCATGGAGATAGGTGACCTTTATCTTAATAAATACAGTGTTCACCAGGGTGAATTTCTGTCAAGATGGTCACAGAGTTTAACAAAGTCCTTATTTTAGAGGTAAGACCAAATTGCTTGTTCCCATTAAGAAAGACCTTTATGGCCTTTCCACATTTCCTTCCACAAAACTAAAAGCAGACTAAGCATGGGTGACAGCACTTGGTAAAAGTGATTGTAGTGACATTTTAGATCTGTCAAGTCTTTCTGTAACTACTGCACCGTAGGTAGCCTAATGAGACACAGTGCATAGTAACACAGTGAGAAAAACCCTTTAGAACTCTTGTTATAGTGATTTGAAGGGGGTTATAACTCTGAAGGCCATCATTTCCTGCTGGGCAGTGGAATCTTTTGGTAGCTACTGAATTGCAGCAAAATGTCTTGAAAGCAATTCCCTTTCAGTCATAACAACGCAAAGATTTAAGTATGTTGGGCTTCCGTTGGTGATGGATACAGGCTTGGCATTTACAGAATTGGAAATCATATTCAGGGCAGTGCTTTCTGAAAATTCAAAGATTTACTTGCAACTCCCATGCATACAAAGTGTAAAGTTGTTGTGAATGGACTTAGACTATTTCTTAAATTATTTAGTTTTTTTATGCTGCAGCCTTATATTTTTTTTGTCACAATAATAAGTTTGCAACTGTTAAGAATGGTGCAATTGTTTGGACATTTTCTTTGGAGAGATTATTGCAAAAATAATATTCAAAATAATTGAATATACAAACCTTCAAATTTGGAGAAGACTAGGAAAGTAAAAATTACATATGCCACCTCAATAAATATTTATTGAGAATCTACTTTATGTAATACAGTATTTCAGGCACCATGGTAAGAATAATGGTTTAGTCATGATTGCTGTATCAAAATAGCTCAAACTGTAGAGATGAAGTAGGGCCTAATATAAAGTAGTTACAGCACAAGGCAGGACAAAGTAAGGATAAAAATGTAGAATGGATATTTATTTGTTCATCCTTTATTATTTATTTGTCCTTTCATTAATTTACATCCCCTCACTTTCAAAAAAATATTCAAGGAGCCTTGCTTTATACAAATGTGTATGTGTGTACAGATTAAATTTTTCATTTGTCTATAGGATTCTTATAAGCCTGAAATAGAGGGCAGGTGTGACGATATAAATAATTCATTTTATCTAATAGAAAGACCATTTTCTGCTACTTATTTCTAAAGGAAATATCCATGTAATCTTGTGAGATTCTGTACTAGATATTGGTTATTGGAGTGAACAATATCTCCCACAACACCTGTGCAGCAATGTCAGAAGCAATTTCACTGCGATTTTTGTTTACTTTTATTATCTCCAAAAAAGTCTATTTATGTCATTAAACTATAACAAGTCTATATGAACTAAATTAAGGTAGACTATACATGCATTTTTCTAATGAATTGTAGGTGTTAGTAAGTTGGGGTGACGGTAAAAGAATGGTACATAAACGTCTTCCACAGCAGGAAATAAATAGATCATATCTGCAAGTGAAAAATTAAGACATTGATTTGACTTCAGTATTAGAAAAATAAAACAGAAATAAAGTATTTTTCCCTTGGGAATACTAAATAGTAAAAGGTAGGGTTAGAAAATGGACTATATTTTTTATTACAAGCTTTATGATGCCATTTGACTTTTTCAAACAAGGTATATGCAATATTTCCATCAAATATTTATAACTGCATCAGGTATTTGATTCTTCCTTTGTAGATTGCTTTTAATTCCAAGATTATGTTTCCCATGCACCCAGATGGTTAATTTGCTAAAATAAATCTCCTTCTAATTAGGAAATGTTGCCCTTATGTCATTTAGAAGATTAAGAGGAAGAGGAGGGGTGAACATCTAGGAGAAAAGAGTCATGTAATAGGCTACTTAAACTCTCTAAGATCTTTGCTTTCGCCTAGATTAACATAAATTGTTCTTGCATTTAAGAATTGAACCAGCCAAATTGATTAATAGGGAAGACTATAAAAGAGTTTAGAATATGAACCCTAATAATCATTTATTCATCATAATATTTATTTCCTGGAAAGGTCATTTGGGCAAAATTGCCCTAAGAATTTACAGTAATAGCTGTGACAAATGTAGGTGGTTAGCACCTACTCTCTTTATGTCAGAAAAACACTGGAAAATTTTTATTTAACTTTATTGTTTTCATGGCTGTCTCCTACTTTTTTTGATCTGTGATTTTGTTTTTAATTATCTTAAGTTATGATCACACATAATTTTTAAATTTCTGTATATGTCCTATAATGCTTCTGACGAGTTGGTAAAAGCACTATTACCAATCATATATATACGGTAGTTCTATAGTTTCTTGTGTTTTTGAAGAGCTGTTTGAAGACAATCCTAAATTATAACTTAGTCTGACTTAGTGAAGAATTCAAAAGTTTACTTTGTTATTTCTTGTCATATTGACTTTTAAAAGTATTTAACCTTATAGATTATAAAATGTGAGAAATGTTAAATATTCTTTATTTGATATTACACATAAACCACAATAAAATGCCTTTCAATAAATAAAAGACAGCGTTTTAGTAGACACAGGGAAATTAGACTGGCATAGTAAAGACCAAAGATATAAAGTAAACATTGCTACCTTATCTCCAGCCCTCATCTTTAACAGGCTAATAAACACAAATTAAAACACCAATGAGTCTTGTTCAGTTCCAAGACAGTGAAGGGATTTCCCTAGTATTTAAATATATTCACATACCCAGTTATAAAAATCTAAATATAAAATCAATCTTCAATAGGTTTTGAGCTGGCAATTTGCCATCTTTGTGAAAAGTTGAACATTGCTAATTAAAGCCAATAATATCTTTAGAAGGGGAAAACAGTGATAGCATTTACTGAATTGGAATTGCTATCAAAGTTAAATTTTTTTTCTTTTTTTTTTCTTTTGAGACAGAGTTTCACTTTGTTGCCCAGGCTAGAGTGAGTGCCGTGGCGTCAGCCTAGCTCACAGCAACCTCAAACTCCTGGGCTTAAGCGATTCTACTGCCTCAGCCTCCCAAGTAGCTGGGACTACAGGCATTCACCACCATGCCCGGCTAATTTTTTCTATATATATTTTTAGTCGTCCAGATAATTTTTATTTCTATTTTTAGTAGAGACGGGGTCTCGCTCAGGCTGGTCTCAAACTCCTGACCTCGAGCGATCCACCTGCCTTGGCCTCCCAGAGGGCTGGGATTACAGGTGTGAGCCACCGTGCCTGGCCTCAAAGTTAAATTTAACCATAAGCCAGTCTTAGTTAAATCAGAACTGTCCAACATGTACTGTCAGCAACCAAAGAGAGAATTAAATATGGATGATGCTGAGAAAGGCAAGAAGATTTTTGTTCAGAAGTGTGCCCAGTGCCACACTGTGGGAAAGAGAGGCAAGAACAAGACTGGGCCAAATCTCCATGGTCATACTGGTCTACTGCATTGATAGTATGAAGCTGATTGCACCTTGTGGGCAGGAAATAGCAACTTCTCTAAACAAAGTAATCAAGCATTTGTGGCACAGTAGATGGGAAATAAATCCTTTAAAAATGCAAGGGCCGTTTCCACATCTTTGCTGTTGTGAATTGTGCTGCTATAAACATTCGGGTGCAGATGTCTTTGTTATAGAATGTCTTTTGTTCCTTTTGGTAGATGCCTGGTAATGGGATTGCTGGATTAAATAGAGGTCTACTTGTATCTGTTTAAGGTATCTCCATATTGCTTTCCACAGAGGTTGCACTAGTTTGCAGTTCCACCAGCAGTATATGAGTGTTCCTGTCTCTAAAAAAAAAAAAAATTCAAGGGCATACTACTTTGGTGAAATTTCCAGAGTTATAGTGGTGTGGAACACTTTTAGGTATCACTTACAAGATGAAGGACAATCTCCTGCATATGGCCTCTCCTACTACTAAGAAATAATCACAATGTTTAGTGGTCCTCTTTTGATTTTGGAGACAACATATATATATATATCTCATGTGGGAATGCTACTCTTACCTATTTATAAAGTGATCCAAAAAGTTTCCAGTGTTGAAGAAGGCTAAGAATAAGAAAGGGAAGGTTGTGTAAGGAGCCTAGGTTACAGTATTATGCTTTGCTTTTTGGGTAATATGACATAGCCAAACCAATGGTGCTTAAAGTACCAATAATAGGCATGCAGTATGGAAACTGATAGCAACCCTTATACTCTAGTCAAAAGCCTCACCCTGAGAAGTTTGAGGCAAGCCATGACATGCTCTGCATATGGCAAATCTCATTTTGAGAAATAGCTTCTATTTCACTACTGGACCTTAGTAGACACTGAATGCTAGAAATTAGGCCACTGGATTTCCATGCATTCTAAACTGAACATCATGAATTGGATGTTGTCTGACTGAGAAAACCATAAAGTTGACCACTTACTGATTAAGAACTATGGGAGGATGTTACGAATTCCAAGGAAAGTTATAAAGTTTTACAATGTACACAGGCAAAGCAGGCATTCGAAGCCAAGGATAGTTCCCAAGTATAGAGGTGCCGAGTGTTGGTAATGAATGTATATTGGAAGGCATTGTCTATGAAAGTTGTACAAGGATCCCCAAGGGGATATGGGTAAATAACTAGTATTTCTGATACTATGGTCTAAGACTGTCATATCAATATAGTATCTATAAGATGAATGTGGCTATTGAGTGTTAAAATGTAATTAGTCTGAGTAGGAGATTTGCTGTAAGAGTAAAATATATACCTGATTTTGAGCAAAAAGAATATATAATATAAAATGTATCAATAATAATTTCATTATTTATTACATGTTAAAATGAAAATATTCTGGATACACTGAGATAAAATATGTTATTAAAACAATTTTACCTGTTTCTTTGTACTTTCTAATGTGGCTACTTAGAAAACTTAAAATTACCTAAGTGCCTTGCTTTAGATTTCTGTTGGATGGTACTGACCTAAAATGTCTTGCCTCCCAGGTCCTGGAAGTGGGTGGATGTGAGTCTAGTCATAGTCTCCTACCACACGAAGAAAAACTTCTTTAATAGGAGAGTACAAGACAACCTATGTAGAGAAAATTCAGTTGTAAGAAAATAGTTGGTAGGGGGAGAGAGAGAGAGAAGGAGAGAGAGAAATGACTATTTAAATAGGTAATGTTTTTGAAGTCAAGTCTTCATTCCTTCACTCTATGATATGGTTCTCATCTGTCAAACTTGGTTGATATGTTTATATTTAATACAAATCTGAAATAAAGGGTTTATTTATTTATTTTGAGACAGAGTGTCGCTTTGTTGCTCTGGCTAGAGTGAGTGCCATGGCGTCAGCCTAGCTCACAGCAACCTCAAACTCCTGGGCTTAAGCCATCCTACTGCCTCAGCCTCCCAAGTAGCTGGAACTACAGGCATGCGCCACTATGCCCAGCTAATTTTTTCTATATATATCTTAGTTGGCCAGATAATTTCTTTCTATTTTTTTTAGTAGAGACGGGGTCTCGCTCTTGCTGAGGCTGGTCTCGAACTCCTGACCTTGAACGATCCACCCGCCTCGGCCTCCCAAAGTGCTAGGATTATAGCCGTGAGCCACCGCGCCTGGCCTGAAATAAAGGGTTTACATCACAAGAAAATATATCATGTTTCTCCCATTTAATTTTTTTGTGTTTTATTTTTTTTTACCTGATTGAAACAATAAATTTGGTTCAATAGGTTGGAATGAAAAGGTATGAACTATTGTTTTCTTATCTTCTTTCAAATCTAAAAAAAAAGGACAATCTAATATAATCTAAAATAGTTTTTTTACTATTTTCAAATAGTAGATGTTTTCACATCAGAATACTTCTTTTTTTTTTACTTTGCACTATTTCTTATAAACATATAGTTTTCACCACCAGTGAGATATTGTTTTTATTTAGTATGCTGACCAGGGGGAGGTAGTTTCCTTCCTCAAGTTTTCCCACTGAGATAGCTCTAATTTCCATATGGGGTATTTCAACTGTCAAGTGTTTCCGTTTGCAATTACACATTCAGAAACTAGGGAAATGATCACTGGGTGGGACCAAGAATCTAGTGTATGCACCATACGCTTGATTTGGGCCAGAGACCCATTTATTGCCCAACCCCAATTTACTCTCACTTACACAGTTGGACCATGACAAGATTTCAGGAGCTTTGAAACAGCAACTCAGACTCTTTGTCCAACAGTCCTCAAATGGTCTCATCATAAATATCCCACAGTGTAGAGTCACCCAAGTTAAAACTATAGACAGAACCAATTTCATGGACATGTGACCTATGCAGTCACACAGAACCTGTGCACTTGGTGTAATGATCTGTTGTCACTGACTTGAAATTCTTAATACTTTCTTTACGTGAGCTCTCCCATGTTTATTTTGCACTGGGCCCTGCAAATTACATATCCAGCCTTGTCTGTAGGCCTTTTGGGGTAGGGATAGAGTAATTATTATTATGTATAGTTGCCATGATGTTAGAGGGCCTTTACTACTAGGGACCCGGTTACTTTTCCAATCAACAGATTGAGTGTCTGAAAACTGAGTTGTATCTGAGAAACTGGACAAAGGATCCTGCATTTTTATTGGGGCTATAATCTTCTCTCTCTCTCTTTCTCTTTCTCTCTCTCTCTTTCTCTCACTATTGGATGCCATTACTGACACTGAATATTATTATAAGGCTCTATCCTCTTTTGCCTTTAATGATGTTGTGTGTTCTATTAACCATGATCAAAACTCTCTGAAGGCCAAATTCACTTTGTTGCCATAATTGAAATCCCTGTCTTCTGGCAGTAAGCAAAGCCAATAATGGTCCCATAGTCCCAATTATAATCAATAAACCACTTTCCATGACCACTTCTCCTTACATCAACCCCAGCCCTAATAAGAAAACTATTACTGAATGTCATAGTTTTTGCATGTATGCCTCTCAACAGCAAATTCATGATGCCTGGTTGACTGGTGTGTCCTCTGTGCATTTTTATGTAACATAATCCTCTAATGGGTCTTCTGATCTTGTAAAGAATGTTTTAGTCTGGGTACTTCAAAAAGTAATACAATATAAAATTAAATATGCAGGGATTTTATTACATGAAACACCTGTGTGATAGAAAATGGGAATGGAGTTTTAGAAGGCAGAGAACCAATATAAAAGTATGTAAATCTAACCCTGAGTAAAGAGGGAGGAAAAGAATGTTAGGTAGAAATGTCCTTTACTGCCATGCAGTATAAGAAAATCTTGGCAACACTGCTAGAGGATACTCAAGCCAGTGTCAGTTATCAAGGAAGGTCACATCTCTTTCAGGAATGGGCCTGCCTTAGTTTCTTTTCAAAATCATTCATTGGCTGGCAGTAATCTGGGGAAAGTGTGGCCTTGGTGCGAACATGGAGATGAATTTCAGAGTATAGCATGTAGTACACTCTATCAGTTATAACCCTCAAAGTTTTAGGTCTATGAGGCACATTCTTATGACCATCTCAGTCCATTTACTGTACCATGCATATCTACTTCTCTGCACAGATTCAAGGATAAGGTGTTTCATGGTTTCTATGGGCCTTTCTGCCTAAAAAGAAACTCAGAAATGGGACATAGTAATATAAATTATAGTCTCCATCACTGCAGTTGGTCTTAGGGCCGTCACTGGTACTCATACTCTTTCTCTTCTATAGTCTATTTGAAACTTTCTAATCTTCAGCTAACACCAAGGCTTGTGGCTTAACTAGCAGTATAACCCTAATCTTTATTTCTGAACCACCTGAACCCTATGTAATCATATCAATACTTTCTCAGTCTTAAGTTACTGCATGTGTTTACTGACATTCAAGATGGAGCATGGGAGTGTCAGAAGGTACCCAAGTGGATAATCTGCATTCAAAACTATTCCTATCAGCCCCCAATGGGAAAGGCAACACAATTTTTTTCAGATGTTTTATCATGCTCAGTTAACTTTGCCACTGTGATCATGTCTCCTCTTGTCTGCTAGCTCCTGGACACAAGGAATTCATAGAGCCCTGGCAGCAACTATAAGAAACATGTAGTTCTATGGAAAACTCTCTGTGTTGTCTGGCAAATGTGTGCCTCTTTCTCGGTCCAGAAAGTACAACACTACAGAGTCCAGATTTGTGGTGGCAAGAAATACAAAATCCTCCAGTAGATCCTTCAGAGAGCTTGTAAGTGGAGCATGCATCCACTCATTGCTTCCTGGACTCATACGTCCTTAATCTTAGGAATATAGTACTATATGAATATCTGGTTTCATAAATACATTGTGACCCGAAAGATGGGACTTCCTAAATTCTGAGTACTTTCTCTTAGCTGGCATTTCAGTTGCACTTTTTAAAAATTTAACCTTTTATTTGGAAGTCAAAGAGTTGCAATTTAGACACAACACACAGACTAGGCAGTCTTTGGTATGTCGAAAGAACAAAGGAAACGTTAGGGATCTTATTAGAAAAAGAAATATTACGTATTGTTCTGAAAGAAAGCTCATTGGCACTAGAAAATCGCTTGGGAACTGGTAAGCTCTGATAGGTGAGTGACAGTGGTAAGTAAAACTAGTCTTAGAGTCAGGGCAGGTCGTTTCAGCAGCTGCTAAGTGAAACTAGTCTGAGGGTACATTAGGCCATTTTAGCACCTGAGATGATGGAAAATTCAATTCTTGGAGCAAGTGCTGTGTACTCTGAGTGATTTTTTGCCTCTGTTCCTTTATCAGTTGCACTTTTACAAAACTGTTTTAGCATTCTATCAGGCCAGCTGCCTTAGGTTATTGCAGTATGTAATAGACCATTGATTCCACTCCTATACCTCTTTTGCTATTCAGTGGGTCTTCTGGTTGGATGCTGTGATACATAGAATTCTGTAAGCACTCATAATAGTCTGACTGAAGTTGCACTAACAGGAAAGGCAAATCTATACTAGAAATAGTTATCTATCCCTATTAGAATGAATCACTGGCCCTTTTGTGGCTATTCCTTTCATAGGTACATTGTGCCAGTTCTGAGATGGCTAACAAAGGCTAGCTAATTTCATTTTATCTATTTGCTTGTTTAGTGCTTCCTCCGTGGTGGATGCTTTCTTGAGGACATTAACCCGTAATGCTAAAATCTTTACACTTTTTTCCCACTCCCATATGTTCATCCACATGACTCTACACAGATACTTTTGTCTCTAATTCTCCAATCTTTGACTTTCCAGAACCCTGACATATGGCATATGGCATATGGCCACTGCCCAGGTCCTGACCTTGCCATTACAGCCTTTGCTGGCCATTACATTGTCTTTGAAATTTAACCAGTCTGATTACTAAATTCTGAGTTTGGTGTTCAGCTTCTTCTCTCCTTGTAAACTACCAAAGAGTGCCTCTGCCCTTCACACTTAGTTTATAGTTGTTTAATGAGCCTTCAGTTTATCATTGTTTCTCTGTAGGACATCAGTACAACTTAATAACAGCGGCATATTCTATTAAATTTTCCTTATATGTGTCTTTCCCACCTTTTCCTCCTCTCATTCTTGCATCCCTATATTTTTCCAATGCCTATATCCTTGTGCAGACCAGGGTGTTTCCTTTATTGGAACATTCTCTCAAGTCAGCACTGGGGAAAGTTTTAGCAATTGGGCTGAAACCTTGCTGCAGGGACTACTCCCACTGCATCAGCATTGTTAGATCTGGTGGAGGGTAAACTGGTGGCAAGGAAGTGGCCAAGGATGGAGAGCGGGAACTGAATTGTAGCTAGGAACTGTGCCCTGGTAGGAACATACATAGTAAAACGTTCCTAATAACCTTTAACAGACCTAGAGCTAATTACCATCTGATTAGCATAACATGGGTGTTGTTTCATGGAGAATTCTGGAAAAGACGTGTAGAAAGGGAAACTGTTATATAACCTACACTGTTATGTAACCTGCCATGGGATCTGTTATATAACCACAACCTGTCAATCACCCTCAAAAGCTGGAAACAACAGCCAATCCTGCCAGGGAAAAGGCAGGACAAACTAGTGGGCTTATAAAAGGCAGCATGTGCTCCGCTTTCAGCTCTTTCTCCACTAGTGGAGACTGACCCTTTCCACTCTCTCTGGAATATATTTTCACTTTGTGTAGCTTCCTTCTTTATTTTGATTTTTTCTTTTATGTGATAAACTGTTTGTATAAAATTGCTGTATGTTTGTGATCACTCCATTATCAGCTCAACTCATTACCAATACTCATTCTTGACATTGGGAACAAGGGGACCAGGGAACATCCACACAGATGAATCTAACAGTATGGGGTCCTCATTGCCAGCCAAATGAGTCATGAAGTCTTAATACTCCATCTTACCTCCGCTTTTTCAGATGACTCTTGAAACTTCTGTGTCAGTTTTACCATGTGGAAAGGAGATGCTGGAAGAGCTAAGAATACAGAAGATTTATTGAGGTGTTATACTTGACAAAAGAAAATGTAGAAAGCAAATTTGGGCAGGGGAAACTGTGGGACCACAAAGTAGATCTAACAAAGTCTCTACTAGATCAAAGGAGAGATTTGCAGTAAAGATTGTCAGTTAAAAAAGTGTCACATTAGGCTTAAATGACTAGATATTTAGTCATTGGTAAGGGCCACCTCTAGGAGTGTAAGCTAAAAAGCAGAGGTAAACCATAAGGAGGTAAGAGTTGAGAAGCATTGTCTAGCCAGATATGTTCCATTTGTTCAGAAAGTCACTTCTTGAAGAAAGATTTGAGCAATGATATTCTGTTTTGGCTACAAGTAAATTGTGAAAGTTCATATGGCTGGGAAATGGATTAGCTCCAGAAGTTTAACAAAGTGCATGATAACTGTGATATCCGTATGCATAAATTACTAATACAAAAAAAAATTACCTTATCATTCACCACATCACAAAGCAAGTCTGGCTTGACACTTCTGTTCAAATCCAGTATTTATTTAATCTATGGCTGCTTTTAACCAATTAGATGCTGTCAGACTGACAAAATTGTAACTGTTGCCTGTTTTTATTTTCTCTTAGAATAAATTTACCATTTATTATTCTAAATATATAATAACATATTCTGACTGCAGATAATAAAATAAAATAATGTGGACTCAAGATGATTATATTTGCTAGTAATTTACTGGCATGCATTATTATAAATCATCTATTTTTTTCAGCAGAAAAATATGTTTTTTTTATTTCAGCATATTATGGGGGTACAAATGTTTAGGTTACATATATTGCCTTTGCCCCACCTGAGTCAGAGCTTCAAGCGTGTCCATCCCCCAGACTGTGTGCACTGCACCCATTCAATTTGAATATACCTATGCCCTCCTCCCCCCTTACCCTCCTCCCCCCTCCTACCTGCCCAACACCTGATGAACGTTACTACTATATGTGCACATAAGTATTGATCAGTTAATACCAATTTGATGGTGGGTACATGTGGTGCTTCTTTTTCTATTCTTGTGATAGATATTTCACTTAGTGGAACGGGCTCCAGCTCTAACTGGGACAATATAAGAGATGCTAGATCACCATTGTTTTCTGTGGCTGAGTAGAACTCCATGGTATACATATACCACATTTTATTAATCCACTCACTTATTGATGGGCACTTGGGTTGTTTCCACACCTTTGCAATTGTGAATTGTGCTGCTATAAACATTTGAGTGCAGAGGAAAATACCTAGGAATATATTTAACTAAGGAGGTGAAAGACCTCTATAGGGAGAACTGTAAAACACTGAGGAAGAAAAATATCTTTAAGATAATAACTTAGTGTTTGGAAAAATAAGTGGATAATTTTTATTTTTAATTATAATGAATTTAAATATACATTCCCTTTACTGCTACCATCATTTTTGAAGAAGTCATTGTTTCATGTAGTTCCACCAATATATAAATTTATAAATTTGTACAAATCATCAATTTGTATATTTTAAGATATATGATTTAGTGGAGATAGAAATTTGTCCACTAATTATTTTTTAATATTTCTTTTATGACTTTTTAGTCAAAAATTTTCAGATAAATTACACATAATTTTCAATTCTTTCGGTTTTCTCACCTGTAAAATGCAGGTAGTAAACCTCCTTCTCAGTATCACTGGGCTCTAAACTGATATCACCGTGTCCCATATACAGCATTTTTTTAAGATATCTTTTTTCCTTCCTATCCTTTTCTCTTCTATAGGCATGAATCCTTACATCTGTCAGTACAGATTTGAGTGAATGAAATAAGTCATTTTAGGAAACTCTGTGGCATTGCTCTTCACTTTTTTCTGTCTCTTGCCTATCTACATCATATGTCACCTGGAGTAAAAAGAAAAATGAAGTTTAACAGTATCACAACAATTCTTCATTTAGCATCATTTTTCTATGCATATTACTTTTGTATTGTTTGTGTATAATTAAAGAAAATTTCATCCTGCCTTTCACCAGATGACTATGTCATAGATGAAAGCTTCACATGATATTTGGTTTTGTCTATCAATTTCATACCAAACTTGACTTTATTTTAAAATGATTTTGTCATAAATGCAAGATGTTTCAATTTACTGCAAGCATGTCTTAACATTCTGAAGTTATCTTCAAAGGAAGGACATTATGTGGCTTTTTTAAGGCAACATACAGGGTAAAGCGGTTAAGAAAGTAGAAAAGAAAGAAACCTTGGCAGTCTTCAAGATAGGTCCTATAGCCAGATGGATATTGCAGTATAAACTTATATTATGTCTAGTTTTTATGACTTGTTTAAAATATATTTTAACCTACTAGTATAAATTTTAGTTATTTCTTAGAATATATAGTATAACAAAATAGATGATTAAGTCATCCTTGATCTTAATAAACTTTACTATTTAATAATAAATACATAATTTCTAAATGTAACAGTATATCTTTATTCTAAAATTTCATTTATTTATTCACACAGTTTAGTCATGCTCCACATTGACCTACATTCACCAACTAAATGCCAATAACATTGCTTTTTTGTTGCTTCAAAATTCATATGTTGTTTAAATGGTAGCAGCATATGATATCTATTCAATATTTGTGTTTAATTATAGGAGCAAATGATTTATCACTTGGCTTAAATTATCTAGAGAAGCAAATCATAAAAATTACAGTTATTAAAGGGATTAAATTACTCATTTATTAAGAAAAACACAACTATAATATTCAAGATCCCAGGTCAGGTGTTTAGAATACAGACATTAATAAGACCAAACCTACCCTGGAAGGATCTACAATCAATCAGGGGAAGTGGATATGTTAACTAAGGATGATCAAATATAAAAATCTTAGACTTTCGAGGGACATGTACCTGACATTAAATGCTTGTTCTGTCTCTTACCAGTGCTCTGGCTTTGTGCAGGTTTACTTAACTCTCTAAGCTTCAATTTTGTCATCTGCAAAATTGACATAATACATTATTTCATATTTCCAGTATCACCACAAATTTACATCAGAGGATTTATATAAAATAGTACCCACCCTGAACAACTGTAGGCTCTCAACAAGTCTTATGTTTTCTCTAAACTACAATGTGCTCTAACGTGTAATCTCTGTAACAGTGAACTCTGCAAAACACTGTTGGAGCACAGAAAATGGTGCAAGTGGCCCATTCTCAGGGTGATGAGGAAGTCTTCACAATGGAAATGAAACTTGACTCTGGAAGCTGGAATTGACTTTAAAGAGGCTTTAGGAAGAGAACAGCATGAATGAAAGCAAAAAGGCAGGAGATGAACAAAATTATGGTGAAAACAATGCTGTAAAAAATGGTGGGCAGGTAATGAGACAGGACAGAAAAGGCTAGATTAGTGGACTACCAATATCACAGTGAAAGAGTCTCTGAGTGAAGCAGTGCAAAACTATCTTTATACTAAGATTGTAATAAGAATTTTGAGTTTGGCCAATAGAGCCACATCTGTCACCCTGTTCAATGGTTGGGAATTCAACAGTGTCTATCATTAATCACTACTGTTCTTCTACAGGCCAAGCTTAATCTGTATTTCCTATTTGACTTCATCCTACTTTATTCCTTCTATGTCAACTTTCCTTTAAACCTCCTGAAAGCCAATTACACTTAAACAAACAGTCTTATATCCTTCAAATAGTCATTGGGCAGTCTAAAACCCATGTGTATTAGGTTGTGGATATTCTCAACTCCAGTCCTCCTTAATTTCATTTTACATCAGCAATACATTGCATGGCCACACCGTAGGCTTTATCTTCTTGGTGTTAAACAAACCACTGGATTTGAATGTTTCAATGTCATTGTTTTAGATGATAGCTAGCAATGAAAAAGATAGTATAACACTTAAAATGAAGAGTAATAGCTTATAGAATTTATCCAATTAAAGTACTGAACACAAATATTCATATTTAATCAATATACTATTGTAAATAACCCAGATTTTTTAAAAACATTGGGCTTTCAGCAGTGGCTTAAAACCACAAGCTTGTTTAACTCTAGAGTTAGCAGTACGGAGATATTACAGCTGATCAAATACTCAGATTCCTTCCGTCTGTTCCATCATTCATACAAGTTAGCTTATGCTCTTGAAAATTGGAAATGGAAGAGGTGAAGGAGTGGAATTCGTATTGTGAAAGAAAAGCTTTCTTCTAAAATCTCTAGCAGACGTCTGTTATATCCCATTGGCTAAGGATGTGTTACATGGTCACTCTTATCTTAACAGAAGTATGGAAAGGTTTAGCTGGGTAGATATTAATACCAAAACAAAATCAGGGTTCTCTTAGCAAGAAAAATGAAACAAATGTATGTAACAAACTTGAATAGCTCCATCTCTAGTTAATAAATTAAAAATTTAGGTAAAACATTTTCACGAGGAAAATTCCATCCCCATATGGCTTCACTGACAAATTATGCCAAATCTTTAAGAAAAAGAGACCAATTTTATAGAAATTCTTCCAGAAAATTGAAAAGGAGAAAATATACAATTCATTTTATGAGGCCAGTATCATGATATCAATCACATCATAGACATTATGAGTAAAGAATTATACAGAAAAATATCCTTCATGAACATAGATGAAAAAAATTTCACAGAATTTTAACAAATTAAAACCAGAAATATATATAAATGTTCATAAATCATGATTAATTTGGGCTTATCCCAGGAATTCAAAGTGAAAGTTTGAATACTTTTCCTGTAAAACGAGGATGACTGTTTTCAATACTTCTGTTCAACATTATACAGGAAGTTCCGGCCAGTGCAACAAGGAAATGAATGAGTGACATTCAACTTGGAAAGAAAAAAAGTAAAACTGTTTTGATTCAAATATGATCATCTATTTAGAACCATCTGTGAAATCCAAAAAATAGTTACAAGACCTAATAAATGAGTTTATCAAGATTGAAAAACACAAGTTCAATCATATTAATTGTGCTTTTTTATCCTAACAATGATCCCAACAATTGGAAAAAAAAAATAAAAGTATTAGATACAGTAGTATGCATAAATATGAAATACTTAGGGATAAATCTGCAAAAATAGATAAAAGAACTGCACACTGAAAACTATAAAACATTACTGAGAGAAGTTAAAGAATACATAAATAAATGGAGGGATATACTGTGCTTAAGTATCAGAAGACTCACTATTTTTGAGTTATCAAATTCTTTCCAAGTTGATCTGTAGTTTTAACCCAATCTCAATCAAAATTCCACAGGACTCTGTTGATATTTACAATTTTACTCTAAAATTTATATGGAAATGCAATGGATATAGACAGCTTAAACAACTTTGAAAAAGAAATAAAGTTGGAAGATACACTATTTGACTTCAAGAGTTTTTAAAGCTATAATAATAAACGAAGTGTGGTATTATAGTCAAGATAGACAAATTGATCAAGAGTACAAATACCAATCCTTAGGATATGAAGTCCAATGAATTTCACAGATAATATTTTTAAAAATCCACATTGTAGGAACAATACAAATAGCAAGAAACTGAGAAAAATCTAAAAAGCGGCTGAGGACGAGGTGAGTAGTGGTGGAGATTACTTAAGAAAAAGACAATTAAACTGATAAATGCCTTTTAGTTTACATCTTCAAATTAGTGGAGGCAAACAACTGAAATGAGAGAAAAGATCTTCATCCTCAATAACAGACAATAGATGGAAAAGATAAACATAGAATAAACCTAGACATGCAGAAAATATACAATATTCTGGTTTTGATCTATTAAAAATATTCTAATTTTGGGTTATTAAAAATAAAGCTGCTATGAACATTCTTATACAAAGTCTATAAATGAAATTATACTTTTATTATTATTAGAATTTCTGTGATTTCAGTTTGTGTTTCTCCTTTCACCGAAGTGTTTGATATATGTTTAAGTTTCCAGGTGAAAGGACTTTTGTCTTTCTCCTTTCAAAAAAATAATTTCTAGTTTTATTGAATGGTGATTTTTCTGTTATTAATACTATATTTACCTTACTAATTTTTACTCTGAAAATAATATATGATCAATTTTTGTGAATTTTTTATGTAAGCTTTGAAGGAAGGTGATTTTTTATTCAAATGTAAAGTTTCTTGTGCATTTATTATACATACTGTAATGATTATGTTGTTCAGGCTTCTATCCTTATTTTTTGTGCAATTGATCTGTCTCATACTAACAGTACTGTGTTAAAGTTTACCTTTCTCATAATTGAGTAATATTCCATTGTATACATATGCCAAATTTTAGTAATCCACTCATGAATTGATGGGCACTTGGGTTGTTTCCACATCCTTGCAATAGTGAATTGTGCTGCCATAAACATTTGGGTGCAGATGTCTTTATTATAGAATGTCTTCTCACTTACAAGTGGAAGCTACATGAGGGATATATACATGGTCATAAATTGGTTTAACAGTCATTGAAAACTAAGAAGCAGGAGAGTGGGAGGGGATGAAGGATAAAAATCTACCTATCAAGTACAATGTACACTATCCTGGTTAAAGGTATACTGAAAACCTTGACTTCAGCATGATACAATTCATCCATGTAACAAAAAACATTTTTTTGCCCTAAATTTTTTGAAATAAAAGAAAATTTTATAACTAGAAAAAAAATGATATTTTGAACTGTATATACTTTATGGAATGGCTAAACTGAGCTAATTGCTAATGAACATATGCATCTCCTCATATACTTAACATTTTTTGAGGTGAAAACACATCTCTCTTAGTGATTTTCAGGTATACATTATTATTAACTTTAGTCACTATATTGTACAGTAGATAATTTGAATTTATTCATCTTGTCTCACTGAAATTTTATATCCTTTGACCTACATCTCTCCATCCAAGTGTATTTTAATAAGTTTTTTCTTTTAACTGTGTGACAAACTAAACATAATTGTTTCCTTTAATATTTAGAGACTTAGATTATTAATTTTGATTCTTTTCATCTTACTTTTTAGCAGAATTCACATTTTTTTCATTTCCTTTTCTTTTTAAAATTGTATTTGTTTTATTTTCTTGAAAAGCTAATCTCTTTGTTAGATCTAAGAAAAATATATTCTTTGTTTTTTATAGATGGATTTTATATTCGTGTATAGAACAAAAAATTATCTTACAAAGTTAAAAGTATATGCCCCTATTGTAGACAAACTACTAACTAGAATTAAGTTGAAACTAAAAATTGGTTTAAGAAGACAAAATACTTTTGCCACATGTAGCTTCTTTCTTCAATAAAATGGATTCTCAGCATTTATATAATTTTTCTCTTTCCATGTTGTTAAAAATTTGTACATTATCTATTGAAGTTATGTTGAGCATTTTAAAATGTTCTTTGTTTTTTCATAAACTCACATTATTTTTAATAAATTGTTTTGTGTTCTCTTGTTATTAAATCATATTATAAAATAGAAATGATTTTTACATCTTTTATCAAATAATTTTATATTATTACTTTTTCATGCTTTATGACATTGACCATAAATTTGAATATTATATAATCTGACAGTTATATTAAAATATTGCTTTTCTGCTAATTTTCATGGAAACACTTTCCCCTTTTACAATGTTATGGAGTTTGTATAATAGATCATACCTCTTTAGAGAAATATAAGCTTACTTGTTTTTGGCCAATATGTCTTCTGTGAAATCGATCTAAATTATTATTAGATGAATAATCACACTCCCCCTCCCCCAAATTTGCCTGTGCAAGGTATATTCCTTAACATATTAGTCACTATTTTATAGATTGAGATCCACTGGTATTACACAGTACTATAAATATTTTCAGCTTATGGTTTGAAGTAAATTCAAATATTCTGCTTTCTCTTATGAACCCTTTAACATCTTTCAGTAATTCATGATATTGTATTGTCTTTACTTCTATCCAAATGAATTTCTATTGCAGATTTTTTTATACTCCAGAGTTGTTAAAATGGTATATTACCAGTAACATTAAGGTTTTTTTCCTATAAGGTTTTGTTCTGAGATTATTTCTAGATTTTTTTTTTCTTTTTAAGTTCCATAAATACCAAGGAATAAATACAAGCGTTCATAATGCAGACTGGGAAATGGGCTCATTAAATGGTAGTCATTTTTCCTCTTAGAAGTTATTTTGCAAACCATAAACAGAAGTCCTATATACAGCCACACCAAACTGCATCAAAGATCCATTGATTAGTCAGCCTATTTTTTGTCTTTATACCTTCTCTTATTCCTTTGTTATAATTTAAATAAAAGTCTGCTTCCCATTTGACCTTGACTTCATTATATTATCCAAACTTTTGGTCAAAACCCTCATTCTCCAGGATATGCAAACTACTCTGGTTGTTTGGATGAAAATGCATGATAAAATTACATCTGAATTTTTAGGTATATTTTTTCATGGTAGTAAAATAATATTTTCTTCCCTAACTGAAAATAAGCCAAAGAACCAAGCAAAAGGGGAAAGCTTTTCCTTACTCAAATGTCTTAATACATTTTGAACACTCAATTTAAATGTTTACTTCCCTGTTATGCAGTCTTCAATTTTTTTTCTGTAAGACTGTGATTAATAATTTTTATTCAGACTGCTTTTAATTTCAGTTCACGTGACTTTGACTTCCAGTTCTATTTGTATTTTGTCTCTGTTTTACATGCCAATTTTTCTCAAACTCATTTTTCTAGCTACTATCACAATATACCTTTAGAACTGGTACCACCTTCCTTTCCCAGAAATAAATTTACCATTGTATATCCAGTTTTGATCTCCACTGACAAGGTAAACGTACATGTCTCTTCTGATATGTGTCTTTAGTCTGTATTTAGTTCCTATTGGTGAGAACAGAATTATTTGTATTAAGTACACCCTCTCTTGAATGTCTATCAAAAAACTAGAAGAGATAATGCATTTTTCAAAGATTATGTAAAAATGTATAGTTTTATTTTCCATATAATCAGAGTACTAATTCATTTCTCTGTATTTTAGGTGTTTGATGAACATTCTCATATGACTAAATGAATGCAAATAAAATTATTGAGCATCCACTCTATACAAAGCATAAAATATAAAAAGAAAAAATACTTTTCCTATCCACAAAGAGTTTATAATCAATAACATTGATGATAACTTCTGTTCCACTGGTCTTAAATAAGTTCTGCGTGAACATATTGGCATGCTTTTATGTCACAATCTAATCAAATCATTGTTTTTTATCAAGGGGTGGCAAACTGTGGTTTTCAGGCCAAATCAAGCCCACCATTTGATTTTAAAAATAAAATTTAATTGGAACAAGCCAATCCCCATTTTTTAAATGCTTATAGTGGCTTTCATGCTAAAATGACAGAGTTTAGTCACTGCAACAGGAACCATATGGCTTAAAAATATTTACTATCTGGCTCTTCAGTGAAAAAGCTTTCTGACTTCTGGTTTTGGTGACATATTTTAGTTGTATGTTTATTTTAGGAAATTGCTATAACTTTGTAATTTAAGATAATATTTATATGTAACTGAACCAGTATGTTCAGTTTGCTGTCAACTTACTCTTCTGTATAGATAAAACTGAGACAATATAAGGAATCCTTTTTTTGTTTTAATAGAGCATATAATAGAGCTTGATTTGGGAGATTTCTAGAAAGATTGGAATAAATTGACAAATTGGCTAATTTGGGAATATCATTTACCATTTGGAAACCACTTAAAGCTAATTTAAATATAAATAAGGGACAAACGAAGGAAAGGTAATTATATATTCTTATGACCAACTATATGGCAAGGGCAGGCATTATTCTATGTCTACCTATAAATCTAAGTATGTTGTGTTTTTTATAAATCTTATACTGATTCAGCTGTGAAATACATAGAATTATCCCCATATTTAAGAAGAAAAAAGAATCTCAAAGAAATTTTAATTAATAATTTTACATTTTTCTTACTAAAGCTGACTCACTAGGTATACTGTCAAGAACTTGCCCACTTTGTATTATATTTACTATTTTATCTTATTCATACTTATAACAGTTTAATAAAATAATAAAAAGTACTCTCTCAGCAGATAATGATTTGTTCAAGGTAAACATGTCAAAGCTAATGTTCAACATTAGTTCTTTTTAAGTCTAAATATGTTTACTTTGTCAAAATCATTTGCTGAAACATTTTTTCTTTACACTTAACTAAAAGTCACAGGTTAAATAAGATCTAAAAGTTTTGGTGAGTGGCAACTTAAAGAGAGAAATAAGATCGTCCTAACTCAAAAGCCAGCTATTTTCCATGGGGGAAATCACTTCATTAAGGAGGAAAATGCTGAAACACCACTCAGAATATACCTTCTATTGAAGGATGCTGATGATTTTGCTGTATGTTATATTTTCTTACACCTTGTAGAGGCAGTATCACATAGTGCTCAAGAGTTACAACTTGGGTATGACACTGCCTAGGTTCCAGTTATCAGTCCATCAATTCTTGACTACATTGTCTGAGGAAGTTACATGATCTCACTGTGTATTTGTTTTTTTCATTTTTTAAATGATAGTAGGAATACAAGTTATGTTATAGGAGTTTATCGAGTACATCATAGTCATAGTCACAGAATAAATTAGTACATATAAAGCACTTAGAGTAGTATTTTTCCTCCTTCCTTCCTCCCTTCCTTGTTTCAGGACAATCCCAGGACAGTAAAGAAAAACTGCCTCCCAAACTGAAAGGGAGCCAAGAGACCAAGGAATGACTAAGACAAGTTCAGCTTTATGAGGTGGCTGAGTTTATTAGAGGTTACTTACTGGGGTGATTGCTCCTGGGCAGCACAGGGATTTCTTCCACAGGAGCACCTTGCATGCAAAATCCGCATCTGCCCATCCTGTGGTGTTGCTTTAAATCCCTTCCCAATGAGTGCAGCAAAGTTTTTACATTGTATCTTTGCTTGTTCACAGTAAAACAAATTGTGCTGGCTCAGTACCATCATCATGCACCGTCAAGCAACCCATGTTATATTAATGATACTATAATTTTCCACTAGGCGGGGATTTTAGAATTACGATTAGCTAAAGGGCACCATAGAACAACCAAAGCAGCTTTAAAGCAGTCAGGGCCAGTTTGAGTTGGTCATTTCAGGACAAGAAAGTGCTAAGGCACCCACGAAAGTGCTGGGCACTTTTCCCCTAGCCCGGTAGTTACCTTGGTACCTGCCTTGTCTACTTGTAACAATTTGGCTGAGCATTCCAGGCTGGCATGGTGTTTCTGTTAGGTGGTGGCAAACTTGCATTTTTCCCTCTCTCCCTCCCTCTCTCCTTGCTTCCTTCCCTCTTTGTCTCTATTTCCTCTACTTGCTTTCCTATGTATTCAAATGTAACTTTTTGTTTTTAATGTAGGCATTTTACTTTTAGGTTAGGTTGAAAATCTAGCACTTTGCTTGCATGAGCATCAGAAACAAATTAGCTCTACATGTGATACAGTTGACTTGTTTTATAACTATTACAAATTAAATCTGTCAGATTCTTAATCACCAATGATTATGAAAATGAAATTAAAAAACATTGATTTAAACTATGTCTATATAAATATATAGATAAGTGTATAAAAGGTAAATAATGGTTTTAGATTTACATAACATGCAAGATTAATATTTTCATTATTCTAAGCTCATATTTAGCTCTTCAGTTGTTCATTATAAAATTTATTTCATAAGTAGTAAGGTAAGACTTCCTATGGGTTAGTGAACATATAAGTTACTGGGAATATAAGGAAAAATGTATGTACATGTGATTGAATATATACTAATCTCTTTGCAATCAGACAATCCATTAATTAAATTTCTAAACTACTTAAAATTATTTATTCCAATATTATTCCCTTTTCAAATAAAAAGTATGGTTTATTCATGCTGGATTATAGAGGTGACACAGGAATGTGACTCCCAATACTGGGAGCCATTTGAAGTCTAAGTGGGCCCTTGGCTTCACAGAAAAAAATTCAGGAGCAAGCCAACAGTATAAAATGAAAGTGAGTTTTATTTAGAAAGTATAGAAAATCTCCACAGACAGTGGGAAGGCTAGTTCTCCCTGCAGAGGAGAACTGGCTCCATGGGTCCCTTAGCCCCTCTATTTAAGCAATAGCTTCATTATAGGCTAAACAAGGGGAGAAATAAATATTCATGTTATTACCCAGAATGGGGCAGTGTTTTCCTAGAACTAGGGTGAGGCCCTCCTTTTGACTAAATGGTCAAACAGGAAGTGTTATAGTGTCAGGTTCATGATAGGAGTAGAAGGTTTTCCTAGAAACTTGTATGGTAATGAAATGTATAATGAAGCTGTAAGGTCAAGAGGTGGTCAATTTCTCCACCATCTTGGTTCCAACTGGTTGAAACTTGCCCTACTTCCATCCTGTTTTGATCAGGGTAGTCTGAAACTTTGTTTTAAGACTTCATGACTCAAACAATGCCTGCAAAATTAAGCAATACCTGTAGCAATGATCGAAGCAGTGGCCAAAGCAGTACCTAAAGCAGTGCTCAAAGCCGTGCCTGAAGCAATGCGTAAAGCAGTGCCTGCCAGTTCTCTAAGACGTAATATATGAATCGTGGAACAGAAAAAAACAGCTCGGTTCCATCCCTACGCCAAAAACAGCTAGGAAACAGGACATAAAAACTAGCAAAAACTCTATGTAACACCAAAGTAGAAAACTTTTATAAACCAGTCTCAAACTATAAAAAGCACTTCATTTGTGATAAAAACATAGACCTGTGTCCATTTTCCCCTCTCTATAGAATGTCCAGGGCTGCACAGAGGACCTCAATGTTGTATGTATTCATCAATGTCTACTGAACACATAAATGAAGAAACAAACTTGCTTGAGAGATAAATTTGAAAATGATCACTTGATGGAGTAGATTTCTGTAGCATAAACATTTTGAGAATCAAAAAGTGAAACCAAAAATTTTCTGATTGGCACTAGCAAATTTAGTGTTTTATATGATGTAACTCAGAAATGTGGTCATTTCTTTCCGATGGCAGGAAGCAAGGCTGATAGAGGAAATCTGCTCCCAGAAGTCCTTGTGTGAATAATTGGAGGAGAAAACGGGTTGGCAATTAATCCTCCAGCAGTTGATTTTGATCAGTAGAAAGAGAAAACAATTGACCTACATACATGTTTACACATAAACTTGAGGCTAAACACCTCCACTATAAGTAGCTAAATTTTCCATTAGCCCTGAAAAGAATTTTTCTATTTTTTAGAGATGAGGTCTTGTTCTGGTGCCCAGTCTGGGGTGGGGTGGTATGATCACAGCTCACTGTAATCTCAAAGTTCTGGGCTCGAGCGATCCTCCTGACTCAGCCTTCAAAGTTGCTGGGACACAGGCACTGGCCACCAGGCCTGGCAAATTTATTTGTTTTTTTGTAGAGACGCAGGATTGGGGCTGAGGTGTTTCACAGTGTTGCCCAGGCTAGTCTTGAATCCCTGGTCTCAAGAGATCCTCCTGCCTACACCTCCCAAAGTGCTGGGATTATAGGTGTGAGTCGCTGCACTCAGGCTAGCCCTGAATTTTTCTTCAATAGGAGAGGGTTCCCAGAAAAGAATAAAGCAGGGATACCTTGCTGATCAACAAATTCTAGTCACACTGTTCTTGTTCTTCCTACAATTAGTACTAGTATTGTAGACCCAGGAAAAGAAATGGCATCCATTCAGATACAAATAACCAGAGTGGAAATAACATGGATTCTTACTTTTAGAGAAGGAGAAGAAATGACTATGGCAAATAAGAAAAAGAGAAAAAATTTTCATAAGCAAAAAATAGGTGAAAATATGAACAGCACACATAGATGTTTAAAAATGTAAATTACCTGGATATACAGTACTGAAAATAACTATTATCTCTTGTTTACAACAAGAACATCCAGTAAACTGTAGTTAATCCAGCCTAGTTAAATGATTTGATGAAACTCCAAAATGGTTTTATAAAAAAGTGTTTCTTTGTTAGTTAGTATGGGGATCAAATAAGGAAACAGGCATATCAGTTCCAAAGACAATGACTAACACACAGAGTTGCTCAATACATTTTAGTGTAACAGCAATCTCTGTATGGTGTGCATACACCATGTGAATGTATCTGTATGTCTGTGTGTGGGGGGGTATAGTGTGTTTAAGATGTACAGGCAGATAGTGAGAGGAAGACATTGTAATATCCCTTCTTACGTAAAATTTATTTTGAAGCTAGTTTAGAAACTCCATTTCAATAATATAATCCATCAGAAGTGGCAACCGTTGTACTCACTCTACTTCTCTTTCTGTCTTATGTTCATATGAAAATTGATACCTTTTTCTTTCTTCACATGGCAGATAATTCTTTATTTTAGAATGAAAAAATCCAGGAACCCTTTGCTCAACTAATAGAGTTTGAGCACATGATTGTTTTCTTAGGGGAGTTCCTGTCCCTTTTACATTTCAGGATCTTATCTGCTTTTCTCAAGTCTCTCTATAGCTCTTAAAAATTATTTTTACCTTGTATTTGATCCAAATTTTTCTGTTCAGAAGTTTGAGTTAAAGCCTTTGCGGTTCTCTTAGCTTGCTGGTGATTATTGCTCAATAGCATTCACTTTTCTCCATCTCCTGTTGAATATAGCTTCTATTTTCTCCTCAAAAGAGGTTATAAATTTCTGCAATCTGTTTGGCCCTACGTGAATCACATCAAACATGCCCTTGAGAGATTATGGTTCATCCTTTCTGACATCTGGGGAACAGTCCAAAGCTAAGAAGACAAATACAACACTGAGCTCTTTGAGTGAGGGGCTTGAAAATTCTATTTGATGATTTTTATATTTCTCCTGCAAAGCACTAAAAGAATGGCAATACTTATCCCATATCTATTTTATATAACCATTGCAGGGATTCATTAGATCATCTATGCTGTGTGCTTAGAGCGCTTTAAAGAAAACTGCTGTAGGATCTTATCCCTAGCTTTTCATCCTTTGGCCCTTTGATGACCTTTCACTGAAGCTAGGATAGTTAATTATTTGAAAGTTTTTTTCAAAAGACAGCAGTGGTAAAGAGAAGGTGTCATACAACTTTTTCTTAGAAGCTCAGTATAAAACAGCAGGCATTTGGCCAATATTCATTTTCTTCTCTGTGAGATCTCTCTCCAACGAACACTTCAAAAGTACCCTGCAACCGTGTGCTTCCCTGCAGGTCTCACCTCAGTGCAAGAGATTTTGACTAACTTAGGTTTTTGTGGAAGCTATGACTCTCCCTTCAAGACTCCTAAATTCCATCCAGTGCATATACTGTATATTCAGTGCATATAACTATATATTATATGGCAATGTAGAGTAGAGCTATACTAGGACTATATATAAACTAAAATCTGCCACAAATTATTGGGGTTATAAGAATACTCACATAGAATAAAAAACAGTTAATTTGGATTGATAAAATGCAGTCACATTGGGTTGCAATAAATAGCCTTTGAACATCGAGCACTGTGTTTGGCATATGTAGTAGGTGCTCAGTAAATTCACACTTAATACAATGATTATTATTAAAATAGAAAAGGACAGTTCTGCTTTAGCCATATAATATCAGCTCTAGTAACTTGAGTTTTTCCTTTCTAATTCATTCTCCTACTTAGGAAAGGTACCAAATTTTTCTCACTCCACATCTCATCATAGAAAAGGTAAAAAAGGAAAAAAAAAGAAAAGCTTTGTTAACCACTGAACCATCAACATAAGAAATAAAATTATCAACATAAGAAATAAAATCAACATAATAAATAACACCATTCTTAGGGTTTGTGATTTTTTTTTCAACCATCATCCTGTACTTCCCCACAGGTAATACATTACCCATACCATTTCCATTTCCAAGCTTCATAATCACCCATACTTTTGTATTAATTTTTTTCTGCAGTGATATTGATGGATTTATTTGACCTTCTGGATTATGGATTGCATCAACTAGATGCTACCAAAATAGCTTTATAACAGTGTAGCTAACAATACGATTCTCATTAAGTCATGTTCATATATAAAGATGTGCTGCATTCTACTAGCACTGGGTCAATTTTGGGCTCTGCAGCTACTAGAACAAATAAAAATGCCAGAGAAGATTAAAGTATAACCACATTATTGAAAGCATATTGTGGTTTTCACAAAGAAAAATTAATAATAATAATATTCCACCTTCAGGCTTGGTGATTTACATTTATAAACTACACTCACATAAATTGTCTCACTTGATTCTCACACTCCTGAATGATAACTATCATTAGCCACTCACTCTGGATACACATATAAACACTTTACAGATAAGAGGATTAAGATTGCATATTTTAAATACTAATTATATTCAACCAATTCACTTTCTACAAAACTTTCAGTTGTTCATATCTTCGTAATATTTGCTTGTTGTTTCCAAAGCAATCGTACAAGTTTACATTCCTGCCAGCAATGTGAGAGATCTTTGCCAATATTTGACATGCTCATTCATTTTAGTTTTAGCCACTCTAATTGGTGTGTAGTAGTAACTTATTGTGGATTTAATTTTTCTTTCTCTAATGCCTAATAATGCTGAGTACCTGGTTCATGTGCTTATTTGCCATCCATATTCCTAAGTTGGTATAGTGTCTGCTGAAATTTTTACCTATTTTTTCTCCTTATTTTGGATTTTTGAGAATTCTTTACATATTCTAGATAAAAGTAATTTTGTAGATATGTCATTTGCAAATATTTTCTCCCTGTCTCTGGGTTGTCTTTTTGTTCTCTTTATAGTGTCTTTCAGAGGGTAGAACTTTTTCATTTAAATAAGTTTAAATCAATTTGCTATTTTAAGGATAGTTTTGATGTCATATCCAAGAAATCTTTTCCCTGAGGCTTTTAAGTATGATATTGTATATAGGATTCTTTTGTAGATGTCCTTTATCAGTTTGAGGAAGTCCTTTGCATTCTTAGTGTGCTGAGAGTTTTTATCAGAAAAGAATACTGGACATTTTCAAATGCTTTTCTGTGTCTATAGAGGTGATCCTATATTTTCTCTTTTTTAGTTTATGGTGAATAAAATTGGTTTTCAAATGTTAATCTTTTCTGGAATAAGACATAATTAGTTATGATCTATTTTTAGTTATTTTTTAATTTCAGAATATTACAGGGGTATGAATGTTTAGGTTACATATATTGGCTTTGCCCCACCCTGAGTCAGAGCTTCAAGCGTGCCCATCCCCCAGACGATGAGCACCACACCCATTAGGTGTGAATATACCCATTCCCTCTTCCCCACTCTCACCTGCCTGATACCCAATGAATGTTACTACTATATGTGCACATAAGTGTTGATCAGTTAATACCAATTTGATGCTGAGTATATGTTGTGCTTGTTTTTCCATTCTTGTGATACTTCACTTAGTAGAATGGGCTCCAGCTCCATCCAGGATAATACAAGAGGTGCTAGATAAGCATTGATTTTTTTTGTGGCTAAGTAGTATTCCATGGTATACAAATACCACATTTTATTAATCCATTAATGGATTGATGGGCACTTGAGTTGTTTCCACATCTTTGCAATTGTGAATTGTGCTGCTATAAACATTCGAGCGCAGATGTCTTTCTTATAGAATGTCTTTTTTTCCTTTGGGTAGATGCCCAGTAATGTAATTGCTGGATCAAATGGTAGTTCTAATTTTAGTTCTTTGAGGTATCTCCATATTACTTTCCACAGAGATTGTACTAGTTTGCAGTCCCACCAACAGTATGTGAGTGTTCCCATCCGCATCCGTGCCAACATTTGCTGTTTCAGGTCTTTTTGATAAAATCCATTCTAACTGGAGTTAAATGATATCTCACTGTGGTTTTTTATTTGCATTTACCTGATGATTAGAGACGTTGAACATTTTTTCATGTTTCTTGGCCATTAGTCTGTCTTCTTTTGAAAAGTTTCTGCTCATGTCTTTTTCCCACTTTTTAATGGGGTTGTTTGATTTTTCTTGTTGATTTTCTTGATGCATTTTTTGATACACTTTTGAATTCAATTTGGTAAAATTTTTAGAATTGTTTAATGCATGTGCATTGAGAATACCAGTCTATAATTGCATTTTTTGTAATATATTTGTATAGTTTTGGTATCAGAGTAATACTGGCTTTAGAACATGAATGGAGAAATATTTTGTCCTTTTCAAACTTCTGTGCAATTCCTTCCTTTCATATTTGCTAGAATTCACAGGTGAAGTCATCTGGGCCTGAAGTTTTATTTGTGGAAAGGTTTTGTCAAAACCCAGGGAGGGGCTGGGATTTTAGCCAACTTGCAAGCTAACAAGTTAGCCAATCATAGCGCCATGGATGCTGGAAGAGGACATAAGACAAATATACTACTCAAGGCATAGCAAGCATCAGGAGCGTTAGCATATTTGTGTCATTTCCACTTTCACATTAATTTCAAGGGATATGACTTTAGTTGGGTCTAGATACTTGCATATGTTATGAGTTTCATTATTTGAGAGGAACCTTTAGTTCAAGTAACCCACATATTTTTTAGTGGTCTGTAAATGTGTCTGAGATTTCATTGTTGTTATTCTGAGCAGAAGGCAAGCCTGTCTCCTTTGCTCTATAGGCAGACCCTATCTCCATATACCAAGTCTATAAGCAAATTTTCGTTATCATTCCAAGGGAAGCATTACCTCTGTTTTCCAAGAGTCTTTGCTCTACAAACATTCTTGAAAAGGTTGTTTGGAAAAGAGGGCAGTTAGTGCATCTGCTCAAAGGATGTGCAGATATGGAGAAACCCATGGAAAATTATCCCTTACAGGCTGTTAAACCCAAATCCAACTGCTTTAATAGAAACAATGATATTCAGGTGATGTATTTAATCTTGAGTGTGCTTTTATATGTAATGTTTCCAGTTCATCTAATTTGTTGAACTTATTTACATGAAATTTTTCATAGGATTCTCTAATTATCCTTTCAATATCTGTATAATCTATCTCCTTTGGTAACCTTTGAACTACTCCAACACTCTATATTTTTCTCAAATATATATGTAAAGGATAAAGTAATTGGTGCTATTCCTTTTAATAAAGTATGTTTGTGTCAGTGTGTATATATACATATAAATATATATATAAATATATACATATGTTTTCAAGACACATTTGATGATAAATGAGAGAAATCTAATTCAAAATATTTTAGGCAAACTTATAAGGGGGTTTTGGAAGTGTACTGGGGTATATTGACATATTGACATTAAAACCAGAGTAATATCCATCAAACCTCAGGGAGGAGAGGTGTTTAGCTGGGCCTCCAGAGCCTGATTACTGCCAGCACTTCCTTCTACATATTTTATGCTGTTCTCTGGAAAATCTTAATTTTTTTCCTCTCTGAAAACTCGGTTCTCCTGTACAGCAAGAAACATTGACTCTGAAAAGTTTGCCACTTCATATCTCACAGCATATACTCAGATAGAAAGTCCAGAAAGTGCTATGATTGGTCATAGGTCAATCCCAGGTAGGCTGGGAGAATCATGCTAGAAAACAAAGAGGAGTCCCATGTTCTGGAGTCCCTATTAGTACAGACATCAAACTTAGGAGGGCAGCATATACAGAATATGTAATACTGGTTTCTAACTCCAAATAAAAATAAGTTGACGTTACACACATGATATGCACTTAGTAGCCGAAATGAGAAAATTAGAATTGTTTCTTTGACAATTGCTCTGTTTTCAATTCTATACACATCAGGATACTGGAGTATATTTAATTTAGTATCTTTAGTGTACTCCTGAATGTCCATGTTAGCCAGATTTCACCCCATATTTGTTATCATGTAAGCCTTTCTCCATCATTACAGTCATGAAAATTTGCAGACATCTACTAGTACCTATGATGTTCAGTAATATCATGAGAAATATAAGGAGCTGATAATACAAAGTCAATGTGTTGATACCAGTGATGCAAATGTCACCAAATATTGACTCCAGCCCTCAGGTATATTTTATTTGGCCTACACAATATTGATTTATTTTTTAACAGAAACTCATGATTATCTGGTGTCAGTTGATTATAGGAATACATGGAAATGCAAGTCTGGAACTAAGTAGTGTTTCCCCCTTAAGTGGGGCACAGGCTCTACCTTTTATTTCCATTCCCATTTAACTGACATCACTGTGATGTGGTACTATCTAACCTTGTCAGGCATTTGATAATGTGAACTCTGGTTAATAGGACGCAATGACTGTGAAAATTTCTAGCCCACTTTTCATTAAAAGATGTTTCTAAACCTGAAATTTGAAAATTCTATTCATTCCCTCATTTGTCTACAAAACTTCCTTAAGCACAAAGATTATGTCATTGCAATTTGTGAATTCTCAATATCACTTAATATATTGCCTATGGAAAATAAAACTCCTAGAAAAAATATTTGGTAAATAGTATTTGGCTTTTTCCTTTCTTGGCATTGTCCATTCAGAATCAAGGACATATGTGTTCTAACCTCATTCATAGGTGCTTTACCCAGTCTTCTTAGGGAAAAAGAATCTGTAATAATCACTTGGTGCTGATATCTCTGCCATTTATAATATTACATAGAATATTTTTTTAAAATTTTTATGAAGACAAAAAGTAGTTTAGAAGAGCTAAAGCTAAACCTAGATTTCTAAGATAACTTCTAATTCCTTTTCCTTAATAAGCCAGTTGAATTCTTTGTTATTTATAGCTTAAGATATAACAGTAGGTTTTGAAGAGGAACTGAAAGATGCATAGTAAGGCAAATATGTTTGAGTTAACTGGAGTGTGTGTGTGTGTTTGTGTGTGTGTATATCCTCCAGCATATTATTTATGCAATATGACATCAAGAATGGCAAGCCCCCAAATTTCTGTCCATAACATTATTTGGGAAACTGTGTGTTCTTTAGACAGTTGTAACAAAACAAGCAAAAATTATAATTAAAATAAAAAACAAATAAAAACTTATGCTGAAAAATAGTAGTCTATTGATATCTTAATCTGTATCTATGTCCACATCCACAATTATATTTATATATAGATACATTTATATTGTCCTATTTGTTCTAATACCTTAAAATGTATCATTGTTTTCCAGATTCTTAAAAGCATTGCAATCAAATTTTCTAAATAACTTATCCGTTTTGAAAATCTAATAGATAGGAGTAGGCAAACTATGACTAGCCTTTTGCCTGGTTTTCTGAACAAAATTTTATTGAAATGCAACCATGCCTGTTTGCTTATGTATTACTCATGAATGTTTTTGCACTACAAATGTGGAGTGGAATACTTGTACCAGAGACCGTATGCCCCACTCAGCCTAAAAATTTACTAAGTGATACTTTAGAGAAAAAAGTCTGCCAACTCTTGCATTATATAATCCTAAGAAAATAATAATTATGACTACGTAAGGCAGGTTCAGATGTAAAACTTTATATATATATACAGCCACTTTAGTTTTCCTGGTAATTTATGTATTAAGTAATTTTATTTTGTTCTTATTTATAGCCAATAATCTCTTAATAGGCATTTACTTTTCTTCTTGCTTGCAGAGCCCTTAAGATAAAATTGCTTGCCATAGCCTTCATATTTTTGTTTTAAATAAGTGTGTCTTTGAACAATATTATGTTAATAATCTCATGGTACTGTGTATAGCTACAATTTTATTTCTATAAATATCTTTAACATAAAGTCACTGATGATCCTGAATCAACCATGAGAAACATAAAGATTTCTTTGTCCTTAAGTAACATGCTGATACTATGAGTAGCACTGGAATTAGAATTATAACTGTAAATTTTCTTCAAAATTCACACAAACCTACTCAATGCCTTATAAAATAACAACAGTACAAATCATCAGGTGAAGAATTACATAAAGTAACCATAATTATTGACCTGAAAATTCAAAATCTGCCCCTCATATTTTATTTTCAATTACTTAATGACATGTTTGTTCCATCTGAAAACATTATCTAACCATAATGGCATAACTCAAATGCTGATTCAGGTTTTTGAAAGGAAATTATCTTAACTTTGATTACCATAGCAAAAAGCAAATATCAATAAAAAGGTTAGGATTAAATGTACTGGCATACTTAATAGTGTGTCATTGTATCCTTATGTTATAGATAAAAAATTACAGTAAGAAGTGTTTTGTTAATTTAATTGTTAATCTGTAGGTGTTTAAAGGTAATAGCTAAAGGAAAGTACTTAATTTTCATGTCCTTTTTATCTAAGAAACAAAAATAAAAGTTTTTATCCTTAAAAGACTGAGTAGCCATAACATTTATGTACATATTTCTATTTATTTGTTTATTTATAGTATATTGAAATAATTTAAAATAGATGAAAATTAGCAGTCATAAAATTAGTCCACTCTACTTTTTCATCACAGATATTTTAGACATGTGCTTTAGTTTTTCAGAAAATAGCTGAAACATATTTTTTGGAATAAGGCCAATACAAATATATGAAATTAAGGAATATTATGTTCTAGTTTTGTCATCCAAATAAAAATGCCCTGAAAAAATCATAGTCCAACTCCATGGGAAGATGTATATCACACATGCCCAAATATAAGAAAAGAGGTTTTCTACCTAATAAATTATCTCTCAAGGAAGAGTCAATCTGCATACCTCATCTCAAACACACACACACACACAAACACACACACACACACACACACACACACACACACACACACACACAGTGACTTCCTTCGTGTTTAAGTGGATGAGCCATGCCTATTCTAACCTAATATCAAACCCTTAACTGTGTGCTGGCTCCCATTCCCTCTTGCCCATTCAACTGATGTTTTTCTATAGATTCTATATCACAAATACCCTCTGTTTTCTAGTTAATAATACTTTTATAATTAATAATGCTTATAATGTGTGAAGAAAAATTTTAAGAGCTTTACACATGTCTTGACTCATTAGTCTCATTTAATCCTGTAGCTTTCTATTATCAAACCCATTTTACAGATAAAAGGATTAAACCAGGATTTGAATACAGGTAATGTGGCTCCAGACTCTATGTTATAAAACACTGTCCTATTGTGCTTCTCATCTTTAGCTGCATAAAAGAACTGTAAAATCCCGTATCTTTAAGCAAGCAAACAAAAAGAAAGCTCTCTTTTGATTCCCACACTGTCCTCCAGCTACAAACTCATTTCTTGTCTAGGTCAGCAGCTACTTCTTTTGCCAATTGGAATTTTTTGTAAACATCTTACTCAAGTAATCAACAATCAACATGGCTGTTCATTCTTTTAAAATATCAATCAAGACCTGCCATTTTCATCTTGCACAGATCTTCCATTGGCTTCTTGTCACAATCACAGGAACTCTAACTTATCATGGTACAGAAGGCTCTGCCATAGAGGACTCTGAAGCATAGAAGACTCTATCTCAACCTCGAAGCCTACCTCTTTTCTCCTTGATTTTCCAACACCTCAGCATGCTCCTTCCTTGGGGCTTTTTCACTGCTGTTGTGTTTGAATGAGCACACTGCAGCCTGTACTTTTGTAGATTTATCTTCTCGTCTTTAAGAATTTACTTGGCTTAATTTGAATATAAAATCTGTAAAAGACAGAGGTACAAAAGAGCCTCATTAGCCTCAGTTGCTTTACCAGTGAAAAGGCCGTGTTTTGTGGACAGCTCATATAATTTAACTTACCAGGCTTTGCTTAGCGTCAGAAAACATTAAAGTCCTACACTGTAGTTTATTAATCAGGACATTCGTGCTGCAATAAAAACTATTCTCAGTACTTTCTGAGGAGATTGTGTTTACATAAATACAGTTTCTGGTCATGTACATACACAGAGATTCACATTCCCACGCATACAAACACGAGGCAAAAAATATGGGGGGACAGAGAGTAGAAAGAAAAGGAAAAAGAGAAGAGTGGGGAAGAGAAGGAATTACTGTGTTTAAATATACAGTTCATAACCTCTTTTAGCTCAACATATAGGGTTTTTAATTTTCTATAGGATATCATTTCTAACTTTTTAAAAAAATATATGCAGATCATTATTGGTTGAACCTAGAAAAACACCTGGTACTTAAAAAAGATAATAATCTACAGATCCGTACATGTTATGTTTCATTTTATTATTACTTAACTTATAGGATTACTGTGAATTTTAAAAGAGATAATAATGTTTATAACATGCTTGGCATGTAGAAAGCATTAAGTGAATACTCATTTTATTTATTTATTTATTTATTTATTAATAGTAATATAATTTCTGTTACTCTTGTTAGTTTTTTAGTTAAACTAGTAAGGCAGCTGCTATGCTCAGTTTTATCAACAAAAAGCTTAATAATTTTTTTTCACCCTTTAAGATTGTGATGTGCATATACTACCTTAAAGACAATTGAAATTTAACATTTAAATGGTATCCAAAAAGAAACATCACACTCCCTACAGCAATTCCACATTTCAGTCCCTCAAAGTGGATACAATTAGTGGAAATAATCTCAGTCAACTTTTAAATAATACTGTAACTCCACAGCATCTTAATACAGTTAACAGCCTTCTCGAGCTTTCTTACTATGCCAGAAACCTCATACCTTAAAACCTAAAAGATAAGTTATTTTTACTTGTTTGAAAAACAGATAAGTTATCAATTGTAACATTTTATATTTTCATGTTTTATTTAGTAAGAATGAATAATATAAAATGATAAAAATTAATGAATTATCTTATGGGAAAAATAATCTGATTCTATTTTGTAATACATGATCAAATGCCAAATGATTTTCCTATAAAAGGCAGTCAGAGCCTAAATTATTATTATTTTATTTCTTGGTTTACAAGATACAACCATTTTGGAAGTCAAGAGTAAACAACTGAAGGCATGAAGTAAAAATTAAATGCTTTGACATCCCCAGTAGCTCAGTTCATTTTTCCTATTCCTTGTGCTATGGTTGGGAGCCCTCAAAAAACCAGTGGTACCAGTCCTGTTCTCTGTGAGAAAAGCCTTCTTTTCTTCCTCTGTCACTTCAGGATTGATGTTTCCTTTTTTTCTTCAACCAGTGTCTCCAGAATAAATGTGGTCTCTATTTTTGTTTAGTCCAGTAAAATTTCATATTTTCCTATGGACCTTGAAGGGTGATAAATGTCAGTGAAATATTTCTACTAATTTAGTGGTAAATCATAGGGAGATTTTGGAGTTAAGATGTATCTTTTAGCATTCTCAGTCATATAACTCAGGTATTAATTTGCTTCTATATTTGGTCTTCTATATTAGTCACTAGCAGAAGAAACAATATCCATAGGCTTTATAAAGAAGCAATGTGCCTATTGCTTGTGTATTGCTGAAAGAATTCTATCTGAAGACCCTCTGTGAGATTTGCCATTTTTAGTACTTTTTTGATAGAATAATAGAAGGTGAATTTGCAATAAGCAGAAGTAACTTGGAAAGCTGGAGTCATAATTTATTTCCAAATATTTCAGAGGCTTATTTTTTGTGTGTTTTTTCTTCTTCCTCTTTATTAAACTATGAGTTACATACAGGAAGTGCACACATTGTAAATACACAACTCTATGAATTTTCCTATATGTACACAATCATGTAATTATCACCTGATATCAAGATGTATAACATTTTGAGCACCCAACAGGCTTTTTTGTGTACACTCACAGTTGGTAAACTCCTTCCAAAGGTATTCTGAGCCCTGTCATTGTATACCACAGGTCCTTAAATAACATTCTTTCATTATAATGTTGAGGAGGGAAAAAAAATCAACTTCTGGTCAGGGCCGCTGACTGTGTGGAGTTTGCGTGTTCTCCCGCTATCTGAGTTCGTTTTCTCGGGGCATTCAGGTTTCCTCCCACGTCCCAAAGACGCGCACGCGCCGTGGAGTCTCTGATCCCAGAGGGCGCGAATGTGCGTGTGCGCGTGCGCGCCCTGCGACGGCCTGTGGGCCCGCGCAGGGTTGGTCCCGCCTGCACCCGGGGTCGCTAGGGTAGGCCCCACCCGTCCATGACAGTGACCTGGAAGAAGCGGTAAATAATTGTTATTTTTACTATTTCTTAAATGTATGTATAGCTCACATTTATTTTAATGTTTAATATTAGAAGTTTTTCTGTCTTTATTTAGAAGTTTGGTAATGTTTTGTGACCAGAAATATGCTGTAGGAACTTTACTTGAGTTTCTATCAATTAGCCTGAGGTAAAATTGGTTTCTTTATATGTCGTTTTACTTAAAGTCACTGTTTCCAAGAACGTATCGATGATGTCACGTGGACTTACTGTACGGTTCCAGTGATGTTTCGGTCAACAGTGGACCACATATACGATGGGGGTCCCACAGTGGAGCTGGAAAGCTCCTCCGGGCTGGTGAAGCTGTAGCCGCCTCACCTCGTCAGCAGCGCGTTACTGGCATGTCTGGGGTGAAGCTGGTGTAAACAAACCTGTACGGCCAATAGTATACAAGTGCAGTACATACAGTTATGTATAGTGCATAATCCTTGATAATGATAATAAGAACTATGTTAGTGGTTTATATATTTACTGTACTATACTTTGTTTGTTTTTGGAGACAGAGTCTCATTCTGTCCCCCCAGCTACAGTGCCGTTGTGTCAGTTGTGTCATTGTAGCTCACTGCAACTCCAACTCCTGGGCTCAAGAAATCCTCCTGCCTCGGCCTCCAGAGTAGCTGGGACTATAGGTGCGCTCCACCACCTCTGGCTAAATTTTCTATTCTTTGTAGGGACTGGGTCTTGCTCTTGCTCAGGCTGGTCTCGAACTTCAGAGCTCAAGTGATCCTCCCACCTTGGCCTCCCAGAGTGCTAGGATTACAGCCATGAGCCATCACACAGGCCACTGTACTGTACTTTTCATAGTTGTTTTAGACTGTACTCCTTCTACTTATTTAAAAATGTTAACTGAAAAACAGCCTCAGGCAGGTCCTTCAGGAAGTATTCCAGAAAAAGGCATTGTTATCATAGGAGATAGCAGCTCCATGCATGTTATTGCCCCTGAAGAACTTCCATTGAGATAATATATGGAGGTGGAAGACAGTGCTATTGATGATCCTGACCCTGTATAGGCCTAAGCTAATGTGTGTGTTTGTGTCTGAGTTAAAAAAAAAAAAAAAGTTTAAAAAGTAAAAAAATAAAATTAAATTAAAAAATAAGAAACAGCTTATTGAATAAGGATATCAGGAAAGAAAATATTTTTGTATAGCTGTACATATTTGTGCCTTAAGTTGTTATCACAAAGCAGTTAAAAGTTAAAAAAAATTAGAAAGTTTATAAAGTAAAAAAGTTAAAATAAGGTAAGGATAATTTATTATTGAAAAAAATTCTTTTATAGATTTAGTGTAGCCCAAGTGTACCGTGTTAATATTAAGTCTCCAGTAATGTACAGTAATGTCCTAGGTCTTCACATTCACTCACCACTCACTCACTTACCCAGAGCAACTTCCATGTCAGGATTGATTTTCTTGAGGGGTGTTGCCCCAGTTCTTTGGCTCCTGGATTGGAAAAACCACAAGCTGGGCCAGTTAGATGGAATAATGACAGACACAGCATCTCCACACAAGGAGCTTTTATTGCAGGCTTGTCAGTATAGAATAGAAAGTGAAAATACATTTCCTGAGGGGAAATGGGTCTATCTCCAGGAGTGGAGAAGACACTGGGGTCTTACTACACTTTTACTTTTATGTCTGTACCTTATTATATGCTAAAGGTGGGTGGAATATTCATTATTTTTCTGGGAAAAGGATGGAGAGTTCTTAGAGCTAAGGGCACGCCTCAATTTTATGCTTACAGGGTGACTTCTTGGGGTTGCCATGACAATTGTAAACTGTCAAAGCACTGATGGGTGTGATTTTTACTATGCTAATATATGTTAATGAGGAAGAGGTCATCTTTAGACATGAGCTTCTAGTTTCTGCATAAACATGCTCCTGGCCAGGAAAATCCCTAACCTCAAGTTCCTGCTGTTGCAGGTTAGGTTCTAAATGCTTATTGGCCCCCTCATTTTTGCCCTCTTCCTATTTTCCTGTGGTTAGCCCTGCCAACCTGCACCTCCCTAACATTCCAGTCCTTCAATCTCCCTTCAGGGTCTGTGACTTATACAGGTATACCATTCTTTATCTTTTTTACCATATTTTTTACTGTATCTTTTCTATGTTTAGGTATGTTTAGATACACAAATACTTATCATCGTGTTACATCTGCCTACAGCATTCAGTATACAATATTCCTACAGGACCCAGAATAATGTTATTTTGTTCAACATTGTTTAATTATAATGTTGATGAAGAAAAAAAAGAAATGATTCTTAGCTGAGACTTCTGTCTTTTTGGAGTTGGCACATTCTCCCAATGTTTGCCTCAATTTTCTTTGGGTACTTCAGATTCTTTCCACAACCCAAAGCTGTGCACATGAGGAGAATTGGTATGTCCACACGGTCCCAGTCTGAGTGAGTGTGGGAGTTTACACCCTGTGATAAAATGGCCTCCTGTCCAGGTTCCTGCCTTGTACCCTGAGCTGCCAGGATACACTCTGGCCACCCACAGCCCTGAGCTGGAATAAGCAGGTTGGAAAATGGGTGAATAACCAAATTATTAAAATGAAAATTCATATAGTATACAATAATCATACAAATGCACAATAATAAACAACACAGTACGAATTCACTCAGCATCCCCGCCATATTTATTCTTGTTTGTTTGTGAACTGTGTGTGGGAGGAATTGTGCCTTACAACATTCACTTTATAAACGTTTATTCCTTGATTTAGCCCACCACCACGATGACCGCTGTCCCTCACTGGCTCACCAAAAATTAGGTGAATAATTATCTTATTTTCTTTTATTAGTCTTTCTTAAATGTATATATAGCTCACCTTTATTTCAATGTTTAATATTAGAAGTGTTTTGGGTCTTTATTCAGAAGTTTGGTGATGTTTTTGTACCGGAAATATGCCCTAGGATCTTAACTCTTGTGTATATCAGTTAGCCTAGGGGAAAATCGGTTTTGTTATATGTTGTTTTGCTTGAAGGCACAATTTCCAAGAACTGATTAATGATGTTAAATGAGGCCTTACTGTATTAGTTCTGCTTGTTTTTGAACTTTAAAAGAAGGTCATCAAACAGTATGTATTTTTTGTTCCTTACTTCTTTCACTCAACATCATGTCCATAAAATCCATCTATGTAGTCAGTTGTAGTTTGCAGTTTTATCATTGCTGTGATTACTACTTGTTTGAGTTTGTGGTAGTCCATTATTATCTTTCAACATGATTCTTGGATTTTTAAGGGCCCAGATATGTAAAATAAATGAAGATTTGATGGGAACCACCACCGTTAAATCTTTACACCCTTACATTTTTACACCCTTACATCTTTAAGATTGACATAAATTTCTGCTCTTCCTCTTGGGATGTAATATTGCATTCTTGTTTTCTATATTGTTGGATATGGGAGCAGTTTCAGGGGCTTCCTCCTTATGTTACCACCAGTAATAATATTATCTTTATTGCCATCCAGTCAGTGAAATATTCAACTCTGAAATCCCATTCTAGGAGGTTCTTTCTGATTACAACTGCTTAGGTCAAGTTCCTTAAAAGAAATAACCTAACATGGGCACTCTAGTTCAAGGGATTTATTTAGGCAATACTCTCAAGGAGAATGTGAGTGGACAGCCTAAAGGAAGATAGGGTAGATGGTTAGGTATTGTCTAGTAGACAATATAGGACTAATTTTAGTGTGATCTCATGGGAAGATCTACAGCATGATTTACACACATAATTGGTCTCACATTGATGTAGGGGTGTTGGCTCTTTGTGCACCTTTGTTTGTGGGCCACTGACCACAGACTGCTCCTTGCAGTAAAAGAGAGCATACTCTCCAGGGGGAGGCAGTTTCCATTTGGCCAGGGGAAGTTCTTTGGAGAAAGGGGAGGCTGTGATCTATGGTAGAAAATATTCTGGGCAACATGAAGATGTGTGCAGTTAAAGGAATCTTGGCAAGGCACCAATATCATCCAGGACAAGATTTCAAATATCAATCATATTGTTGATATGCTGGAGGTTTAATCAGTTAGCTTAGGCAATTTATAGTGTGGTAACAACCACCGTCCAAAATCCAGTAACTTAGAACAACAAAATTTCTTCATTTTTCATATTTCATTTTAACTTTGGGTGGACAGATGATTCTTCCTATTTCCACCAGAATACAGGTTGGAAAAAATGTGACCGGTCTTAGACAGACTGAGGCAGAAGGAAAAGAGAAATGGCAGAATCACTTTAGCCAAACACACACACACACACACACACACACACACACACACACACACACACACACACACACACACACACATATATACACCATATGCCAGTTCTACACCATATTGTTACCTGTGACAAAAAATGGATTCTTTTTGACAAGTGCAAGCGTTTCACAGAGTGGTTGGATAAAGATGAACTGCCAAAATACAGTCTAAAACCTAATATTCATCCACAAAAGCAAATGGTGTATGTTTGGTTGTCCAGCGCTGGTATTATCCGTTATAGCTTCATGAAACCTGGTCAATTGATTACAGTGGATGTCTGCTGCAACCAATTGAATGAAATGATGAGTATGCTTGTGATTAAGCAGCTAAGATTGGTCCACAGAGACAGGCCAATACTCTTGCGAGACAATGCTCAACCACATGTCACACAAAAACACTGTTCAAACTATAGGAGCTGGACTTGGAAACTCTCTTGTCATCCACCCTATTCACCAGACCTTGCACTAACTGACTACCACTTTTTCCAGGCTTTGGACCACTTCTTATAAGGAAAAATATTCAATTCTCAACAAGCTGTGGAAAATGCCATTTGTCATTTCATCACCACTCGGTCTCCTGGCTTCATTGCTCTTGGCATAAACAAGCTACCATTAAGATAGCAAAACTGTGTTTGTTGATAGTTTACGTGCATACTTTAATTGTACTGCTTCTTGTTTGAGATATAATAAACTGCACTTTTGATTGGAGATCAGACATTTCATATTTAATGACCTTATATTATAAATACATATATAGCAGTCACCTAGTAGTCACCGGGACAGCAATTCTGAAATCCACTACCCTTAGGCAAGATATTTTTCTTTATTCCTCTTCTTCTCCTCCTCCCCTCCTCCCTCCTCCCATCTGCTCATTCTCCTCCTCTTTCTTCTTCACCATTGATCCACTCTTGGATAGAAACTCTGCCATCTAATATTCTGCATGGCCCTTGGCTCTGATACCCTTATATTTACTTTTTTTCCCTGTTACCTCCAGGGCCACATCTTAAGAAGGTTTTGGAGAATATTCTTTCCTGTGCACCAAGGGCTTTCTCACTCTGATTCCTGCTTACAGGAGATTGGGTGCCCAAGTGTCATTTCAGACTTTTTAACAGTCACAGACTCTTTTAGTCCAGGCTGTTAGTTCTCTTGACAGTAAAAGACTTTTATAAGCATAGTGACCTTTTAATTTATTTGATTATAATCCACTACAGGTACCAGTAACCATACTAATAATTCTTTATGAGAGTTTCCTTTCCCTCTGGGCTTAAGTGTAGTTATGTTGACCCTATGGAACTTCCAAAAGAGATCCTTAGTCATCTTCTAAGCCACTTTGTTTAAATGGAAGGACTGAGCAGATGCAAAATTAGTAGATGTTTGTTTTTAAAGTTTTAATAAATATAACTTTGATATAGTTCTTGCTTGAGGCCAAATTTTAATTGGTTTTTGTTGCTCAAGGCCTTCTTAATTCATCTTTTAGTAGTTAGAGATACAGTTCCATTTTCTGTTCCTACAAGTTCTGACATTTGGTGTCTTTCTGTGTTTCTTTTGACTTCTGATTGTGAAGTGGTCCAATATTGCCTGAACTCAACTTTTTGTAGGAATACTTATCAATATGTATAACAGGAACCAAACAATGTTAAAAACATACTGGTTTCCTTTTTCTCTTCTTAAATTTACAAGTTAATTAAAGAAAAGCAGTAGCAAACCTTAAGAGCTCTAATCCGTTATAGGGATTGAACTGATCTGTTACAGGGCTTCAGTTTGTGAGATAGTTGGACTATTTCCTAGGTCATCATTAGTCTTATGGTTCAGAATACCATCCCCAATTTTGGGGAGTTTACAAGTGTATCCCCCCCATAAAGAATATAGGACTCCAGTAATTGTCATCATTAGTCCTGAAACTATGAATATGCAACCACAGTGGATGGCCTCTAATATGTTCAGTAAATACTAATTCCATTTTAAAAATGTATGTATACATGTATGAATGTATGGACTGACTGATGTAAAGGTTCTTTGTGTCCTGGGCAGAATTTTTGTACTAGTTTCCTATCTTTCTTTTTTTATTTTCTACTATACAAGTAAAAGGGCTTCACTTTAGGGAAGAAACATCTCTATTGTATTGACATATAATTTCTCTGTGTGTCTTTTCCATCATTAATATTTTTGCCTTTTTGCATGTTTCTCCTTTGATATTTTTATGATTATTTAAAAAGCAGCTGCTCATTTTTTTTAATTTCTAATTTTCTTTCATTGCTTCAAATCTTGACAGAAAAGCATACATTTTTAAATTATTCAATTTTGTTTGGTAGCTTTCAGTAGTTTAAAAAAATAAAGTTTAAATTAGCATTTTCTTCTTGTTTGCATATCATTTTTGTCATTATTCTTCTAAATTTAAATGTATTTAATATTATTAGTGAGAACTTTTTATGATAATTTCTGTTTTCTTTTTGTAGAGTGGAAAATTTTATCTTGTAAGCTTCTCTTATACAAAATCTTCAGTCATTGCATATGTGTGAATGTAAGTTAACTTCATTTTCTACTTTAAATTTGTTTACCCAAAGAAAACAACTTCATGCAGCTTAAATATAATGCACAAATTTCATGCTATTGAAATTATTAGAGTTGACTTCTTAACCAGAAATTCAAATAAAAATTAATGAAGCAATTACAAATGATAACCCCTTAGAAATGTCAAATATATGTAACAACTCTCTCAATATAATTAACCCGTGATATTTTAAAATATGTTGTAAGCAAAAGAAGTTTTTCCCCCTTTCTTATATTTTATCGTGATTAAAAGTCTAAGACAAGGAATTGCTTTTATGGCCTATTGATTTGTACATTTTATTACTTTAGAAACTAGGACTGAAATCTAGGGACAACAGATATCATATCCATAAAAGTCAAAGGGGCATATTCATTATGCTGAAATATAATATTTAAGAATCAAACTTTAAAATAAATTCAATATATATTGCCTGATCTATAGATCTTCCACTAAAGGAATCATTTGTGAAAATTAGATACATAAATTTATAAAAGCTATGAATACTTATAATCTGTAAAAATAAGAATACTATTTTAATTTATAAAGTTGGGTACTACATTTAAAAGTTTCTGTGTTACTACAGAAAAGGCATTGGCTTAAAAATAAAGCATGATATTAACATAATATTAATAGTTGCTGGCATTTAAAAGACTAGATGAGTTGGTTAATTGCTCTCAGCTTCTGTTTCTCAATTGCAAACTTGAGCTAAAAACCACCAACTTCATGGGATTGTTGTTGGAAATAAAAGTGGAATATAAGGTCTCAGTAATTTACAGATAGTATTGCTATTTGATTTATTACCATCACCAATGTACATCAAAGAATAGTCTAAGCACAATCATGGTAAAATGTGGGGGGAAATGACAACAAAAAACATGGTATATCTTTATTTTAAAAATTGTGGGATTTTTTTCTATTTCCTTATTATTTTTTACATTGGACATTGCCAGAGACAAGCAGAACTGCATGGTCCATTAGCCCATTTAAGAAGGCCCTGTTTCATTTCCTAATATGTTCTATGATATATCACACTAATATCTCTTGAGTCTTTTCGCTTATGGCTTTCTAGGCCAATAAAATGGAAACATATTTTAAAAATTAAGTTATGTTATTTCCAAAAAGTTAGGTATCTCTTTCCTGGAGTTACTTCAGTATCTCATAATTAATTTATGGCCTTTGCTATAATACTTTACAGCTCTCACGATATCCCTAAAATATCCCCAGTACTACTTTGACTAGGAAAAGGAAAACCAAATACAACAACACAGGTAGTCTCTAAATAAAAACTTATAATAATTCTGATAGGAAATTCTATTTCTTTTCATATTTATGTTTTAGGAGGCAGGCCAGGAAATAGACAAAATGATGATGTCAAGGTCAGCAGGAAGCTTTTTTCTAAGTTTGAGCTATATTTTTAAGAGATGAATTTTAGTTTGCATTCAGGGAAACCGTACAAACTCACATTTGCTATGTATTATTACATAAATGTGAAAAAAAGTCTCTGAAACTTACATGTTTTGCAACTGGCTTATGTATTTTCTCCTAGTTATGATTCCATGTTTTCACTGAAATATCCAATACATATTTTATGCAGTTTTCTTTTGTTTTATAAAAACTAATGAAATTCTCATTCTTAATCAAAATCATATGGAAATAATAAATTAGAGATTTTTCAAAGAAGGGAATATCTTTAATAAAATAAATAGGGTGCTTGCTAATAGATTACTAGACTTCACTACCAAACTATTGAATCAAAACTTTGGGAGTAAGCCTGAGAACGTTCACGTTTATGAAACTGCCACTGATGATTTTTCTGGGTGCTATTTCACTTGTCTATATTACATTATATATTGAAGGTCATACAATTAAAAAATAAATATTTATAATAATATTGTACATATTTCAAAATGATGTATGCCTTTTAACTAAAATTCTAATTTTTTTTCCAAAGGAACACAAATGTTTAATAAAATTATCTCCTACACATCTATAGGTCATACTTTTCATATACTCAATTATGTGCAAGATCAAAAATAAAATAAGTGAGATGTGAGGAGGCTTTGAGCCCTGGAATATCAAGTTCCATTCATAATTCATATAGAAAATGATGAACAAATTTGATATTGCATAAATTAAATCTTTTCCAAGAAAAAATAAATTATAAACAAAATAAAAAGTTAATACTCAAAAAATTATCTATTTATAATAGACAAAGTCTTAATTTTTAACAAATATACAAATCAAGATTTAAAAAGGCTAAATGATCAAATAAAAATAGGCTGAGGGTATGAATAGGGTATTCATGGAAAACATTAAAAACAGAAATGAACATAAGAAAAGATAATTTATATTCTCAGTAATCAGGGAAATCAAAATTTAAAGTAAAATTTAAATTTTATTCCTCAGATAATCAAATAAAAGGATAAGTTCTGAGTTTCCAAAAAATGGGCTCTCTTATACACTGATAGTGGGATTATAAATTAAAATAGCTTTTTGAAGAAGTTGACAGCTTATTAAAAAGTATAAATCCTTTGCTTCAGCAATTCCACTTCTAGGAAAGTAAGCTGAAAAAGTTTATAACCACAAAAACAATGTATGTTGAAAAGTATCTGTGGTATTTTTTGAATTATTTAAATATGAGAAAAATATTTCTATAAGGGAATGGTTGCATGCACATGGTTTATTTGTTATATGGGATTCAATAAAAAGAGTAAAATGGTGAAATAGTTTTAAAAGTTCTAGCATGAAACGATTCCTAGACTATGTGGGTAAGTAAAATGTAAATCATAGAAAACATACATAGCTTGATCCTATCTATGAAAAATAAAAATATTTGCAACCATATAAGGAAAATGTTATGGAAGCCTATCAAGCTACTAACGTAAGTTGCTACCAAAGAGTGGAACAAAGGAAAATAAAGAGGATATTTTCACTTTTTAGCTTGTATTTTTTTGAAATGTTAACTAAATACCAACTGAAAATTTAAAAGAATCAAATTAAACAAATTAATTGGGATCAAATATGGGCGAATTTAAAGTTTAGATGATATCCAGGTATATATTCCTGCATTGATTTTCTATTTTCTTTGTAATTTCTCACTGTTACATGAAACCAAATATGCCAGCTTCTATTTTCCTCAAGCACTTTCTACCTCAAATATTTCAAAAATCTTAAATCTTCTTGTTTTTCTATTTGAACTTTGTAAGTTAAAAAGGAGGAAACAAATATTTACTGAATATCACTGTATGCCGGTCACTGTTCTAGGATTTGAAAATGTGGCAGTAAAGAAAACACAAAAGCTCCTGCTTTTGTAATGCGGGGACAGACTCAACAAACAAACAAATATGTGAAATCTAAACTGTGTTGAATGTTGGTATTTGTTATAGGGAAAACAAGCAGGGAAGAAGAATAGCAGTGTCAAACTAAGGCAGTGAGAATGCTACTTAAATAGGATGATCAGAGCAAGCTTCACTGAGGAGGTGGGAAGTGATCCAAAATAATGGAAAGGTTAAAAGCATGCTGATATTCCAGAAAAGAGCAGCAGAGTAAACAGTGTCAAAGGTTCTGAGTCATGAGTGTGTTTGGCATGTTTTAGGAGCAACATGGCGACAAGGCTCATTGGAGTAGAGTGAGCAAGGGGGTGAAGAGTAGAAAAAAACATCAGGTGTGTGTGAGTGTGTGTGTTTGTACCTATGTGAATGTTGGAGAGAACACTATTTATATATTCCTTTAGTCCTGGATCAGTAAACCATACCTGGGTGCTTGCCACCTGTTTTGTAAATAAACCTGTATTAGGATACAGCCATACCTATTCATTATGTATTGTGTATGGCTGATTTCATGCTATAAAACAGAGTTGAATAATAGCAACAAAGACCATATAGCCCACAAATCTTATATATTACTATCTGGCCATTTACAGTTTTCTCACCCCAACTTGAAGCCATTGTAAGGACTTTGGCTTTTATTATAAATTAGATGAGAAGCCATGTGCTTGATTCCTGTTGTTTTCATGTCTTTGGGGTCATGATAAGGGTTTTGGGTTTATTTTATGTGTCATGAGAATTCTTTGGAAATTTTTAATTAGGGAAGTGATCAAAAGGATTACTGTAGTTCTTTGTGGAGAACATGTTGTAAGAAAGCGAGCATGAAAGCATTGCAAATGCTACTGATGATTTAAAAGTAGCATAAATAAGAAAACATAGAGGCTTCACCAAAGAAGACAACATTGGAAGGAAGGACCATATAATCAATGGCAATTCTAATAAATTGGATAGGGTGGTGAGAAAAAGTTAAAAATCAAGAATGACTCTGAGGTTTATGACTTGAGCAATTGGTGATATACAAGGATTCAAGAAAGCCGAAATTGATGGAAAAATCTCAGAGTCATTGGTCTATAGAAAAGAAATAGTTTGAAAAGATTGGATGACATTATCTAGGAAAGAAATGTTGATGGACATTTAGAGAGTTATTAGATGTGTAGCAGGAAAGTAGAATGAGAGAAAGGGGCCCATGACAGCACAATGGTCAGGGTCTCTACAGGAAAAGATGGCAGCACTGAGCCCCATAATTAAAGCCCTGGTGTTATGAGGGGTTCATTGGAACAGTGGTTGAAACTGGAGAGAAGGAGGATTGATACAATAAACATAGAAAGTGTGAAGAGTTAAGGATTTGCAGATAATTGATTTTAATAATATACCATGGAGTCAAAACTATATAGGAAGGAAAGTGAAGACCTGAGGGGTATGATGGATATTGAAAAAGTGGCAGGATAAATAAACTCTATACACACAAAAGCAAATCTTTCTCAAAATAGAATGCTTCTTAACCAGAATACTCATGGGCCCAAAGGAATGTTTATCATTTAAAATTGAGGTTTAACTTTCTTTTGTTTATCATGAGAAGAAACGTAACTGCAAATAATTTTAATAACTCTTTGTATTTATACATCATTTTATAGTTTAGAAGATACATATATATCAGAATGTCCAAAAGTTAATAAAATAGCAAATGAAGCATTGAATATTGTCTTGGAGACTTAATAAATGAAGACTTATCTTCTAGAAATGAAAGTACCAGCAGAACATATATCAGATAAATCCTTAGCCACAAAATAGAAGATTCTCTAAATAAAATTTATCTTAAGCTATGCTAAACTTTCAATATCCTTTGCTAAGAATCCCACTTATTTGAACTACATTTTAATCATGTGAGGAGGTACTGTAAATATTGGATAATTATTAAAACCAAATTACTCTTTTCTGCCCATGTAATTCTTTGAAAATGAGCAATTATTTTATAAATTATATTAATCTAGTAAGATATGAACCTCTTTGTTTACTGAAGTATACTCCTAAGACAGGTATTCTTTGATTTCCTACAAATACTTTGAGGTCTGAGGATGACGCTAACACTGAGCTTCAAATACTAGGTGACAATGAACAAATCCTGCTTATAAGATTTTCCTTAAATAGATGAGCTGTGTACTTTGGTAGATATGATTCATACATTTTTTTAGGCGGAAAACACACTGCATGTCCCTTACCTTAGTTACAATAAGCTCTCACTCTTTTAGATAGGAAAGTAAATTAAACATTAACTGTATTTCAAAACTTGTCCTATAAACGTATGCACAGAATCAAATTAATCTCATATTTAAATATTTATAGCCCTTCATAAATGCTGCACTTGCGCAAACATTTGCTACCAGAGCACTCTTGACAATTTACTGATCTGTTTTGTGTGATTACACACCCAGCTAACACAGCCATTTTCCACTTAACTGAGTAGCTTCAGAGTCAAAGCGGAGACACCATCTATTTTAGTATCACCTATAGTTAAGGTTATGTCAGAATTTCCATTATGAACCTGTTTTCAGCACTTTATAATGTTGTAATAGTCCTTCTAATCACATAGCGAATCCAAATCTCTCTCTAAAAGACTATCAACCAACATGGTGTTAGGAAAAGAAGGCCAAATATGTAGGGCTAAGGAAATATTCCAATATTAAAAATAACACAATTTCTGTCAAACTTATAACTATTTTAACAAGGTAGGTAAACAACAAAAACAAAATTTTCAAAAATACAATGACCTGCACTTTTATGGAAATATGCTGAAGGGAGAAATGTTCATGGTAACTTAGACAGGACTAGGTTATTTGAAAATGGTGCTTTCAACTTCTCAGTCAAGGTTACCCATGCTCTATCCTCTCTTCAATCCTCTGTACAATATTTAGATTAATTTATCTAGACGAATTGTTATTTTGTGCATAATAATGCCTAGTCTATATATGATGCTTCACTCTTGATTTTTCTTCTTTACTCTGTCAACAATTCTACACTTAAACTTTTCATTTTTAAATTAGGGAGAACTGCTTTTGCCAACCATGGAAAATGAGCAACACTGAATTCCTCTCTCCTGTGGACTATGCTCCAAAAAAATGCAAGAAATGTTTCTATGGGACATGCTAATTTCTGATGAGACATTTCAAATTTTCAAATGAACTTTAGCCTTTATGAGAATCCATATGCACCCCCTTTTCTCATTCACTTGAAGTTTGAGCTTTCTCACCTACCACTTAGTGTTTTTGAGAGGCTTTGTTAGATGTGAAAATGACTATCACTTTAGTAAATCTTGTGCATATCATAGATCGTTGCTTGATATTTGTACCCTTGTTATCACTTTGGGAAGATCTTTCTTTTTATCTTTGATTTTCCTCTTATGTCATTTTCTACTCTCTATGACACTAAGACTAGATGCTTGCTACGTGATCAAAGCCCCAAAATGTCACGGAGAATAAGAATAAAAAATGAGGAAAGTAGCTTATAGAATTTGACACCTAGAATATATTTGATAAATTTCAAGAAGCGCTTTCAGAGAATAGCAAGGAAAAGAATTAGATTCTAAATGAATAAAGGATGGACAGCTTGTAATGAAGTAGCAAATAGTAATATACAACTAATTCATCAATATGCCTGAACACAAAGTGACATTTGGATGTATTCAGGATAAAAATAAATAAAACTGGGAAGGAATAATTAGTGGACTTGATTATGTTAGTAGGCTACAGGAAAGAAAACAGTAGAGAGAAAATGGAGATAAAAATATTGGGTCACTGTCTGGGGAATGGACACGCTTGAAGCTCAGACTCAGGGGGATGAGGGGGCATGGGCAATATATATAACCTGAACTTTCGTACCCCCATTATAAGCTGAAATAAAAAAAAATTTCAATAACAAATAATTTTAGAAAACTGTGAATTAAAAAACATTTAAACCTAAAAAAAAAAAAGATATTGGGTCACATGCTCACATCCTTGAGGGGCTAAATATGTGTTTTAATTTTGCATTCTCCCAGCAGGAGAACCTGTGTTAACAATGTGAGTGCAGGTAGTTTAGTTGAGATATGATTCTAAGAAGGTGAAGAGAAGAAACAAGGAAAGTGAGACCAGGACAGAGGAAGAAGATTCAATATAAGAATATTTTTCTGGTCACTTATGTGAGCCATGGAAGCTTGATCCAGGCAACCCCTGAGCATTTCCCAGCACGCTTTCCAAAATTAGGCATTTGCAATATGGGAGATTATAGTGTCTCTCTATTGGCTCTAATCCCTCAGTATTTTGGGGGGCTCCCGGAGTATTAATTCCTCCACAAGGCCTGGCTGTGCTTGCATTGGGACCAGTTTACTCTGGAGTGTAGAAGACCTTGTGGTAGAATGCAGAAGTCCTGAATGGATCCAGGAGATAAATCTGAGTTCACACAGCAGCTGTGGTTGACATCAGAGAAGGACTCAGGGTAAGATCAGATGTGTCAGTTACAGTGAGTACTGCTGACACAGGTACAAATGAGAGAGAAGAACAAGGAAAGGACAACGTAGTAGTCTTGGAAATATGAGAGATTATTTAGAAGAATGGAAAATAGGGATAAGGAGACTGCCCAGTCCTTCTCCATGGCCTGTGAATTTCGGTCAGTGAGAAAAGAGGGATTCTGTTAGAGAGGGTTTCATAACAAGTAATGCTGGTAGAGGAAAAAACAGCTTTCAATTTAGATAAGCACGTAAGACCAGAGTGAAGGAATGAAAAATTAGCGAAGGCCACAGGTCACTTGGGAAAGTGTTAATAGTTGAGATGGCAGTAATGGGAAATTACATTCCATTCAAATGAAAAATGTAAAAAAGATTGGGTGTGGAGATTTGAGGGAGAATTTGTTAGAAAAAGATGTAATTTTTCAGTGTTGAAGATAAACGATGAAGAATACAAGAAACTGCTGTATATCAGGTGCTTGATATATTCTGTTCTTACCAACCCGATGTGTTAGGTATAATTATTCTTATTTTATGTGAGGGAACTGAGGCTAGAGGTACATACAGAATGTGAATACAGATCTGCTTGTCTGCAAAGCCTTTACTCATTCACTTTATCACATTAATTCCTTTGGAGACAGGAACAAGTTGATAATTAGGCTGCAACTATATCATTTCTGGGCAGAAAGAATTGGCATCAGGAAGACAGCAATTGATTTGTCATTGTTTTACTGCTGGTTCAAAGCACGTCCAAAGGAGAAGCTAGAGTAAGAGTCACTCCCAACTGTGTGTATTAGGAGTTGAGGCAGAGATAGTGGAGGTAGAGTAAGAGAAAGGACTCAGCCGAGGGAGAACGGACAGAGCCCCACGTCAAAAAAAGAAGCCAGAGAGACAGACAGAGTGCAGTCACATTCTTGAATATGACATTTGGAGGAGCAAGGCAGAAAGAAGTTCTTAAACATATCAAGAGAAATGTTTTGGACTGCTTCCTTTCCACTACTGTGTGTTGCTCAACAAATATCGCTGAGTGCTATTAAATATTATGTATCTAGGGATGAACAGAGCAGAAACATTCTTTTCAAACCTATTTTGTTAGGAGGGAAAATATAAACAAATATTTAAAGACAATTGTGATAAGTGGCATGATGGAAATGTACAAAGTAGTATGGCATATACTTTAGGGTTCTTTTCTAGCGTGAAGGGATAGAGAAATAAATAAATGGAACGAACTATTGGTATGAAAGCCAGAAAACTGGAAATCTAGCAGCAAATCTGGTATTTGTTAGTTTTGTGATGGTGGTAATTTATTTAATTTTCTCTTACTTTATCTGAAAAATGAGGCTAGTGGTACCAAATCAATCAATAAACATTTCCAGATTAAAAATTTTATAATTATTCTGTAAGAAGAAAATTTAAGACTAAGGCATGAGAAAAATGATTTAAAATAATATTAAGCAGGAAAAGTTCATTGTTCCTAGCACGGTAGTAGAAATTCACTCAAATCAGTAAAGTGAAGCTGAATTTATTGAAAACAGTGCTTCTGCCAAAATCTGACAGATGCGTCATGGACACCTCCTAAGCTGTCACTGTTTTACCAGTCACCCAAAGCAGTCATTTCTGATAGGTCTTCTTCAACACAAAGATAGTGTTTGGGATCCTGACCTTATTAGGGAATAGCAGAAACAGCAAGACAGAAGCACAAAAGCATAGAAGCAATATTAGTTGTCAGCAGCCTTGTCAGAACTGTTAAGTATAGAATGCTTGAAGATATGTACCCCAAATACTGGGGATTTTGCATTTAGTGACTTTAAGAGCATGCAATGCTTTGTTCTCAATCAAAAGAAATGTTAAATAATAATGATACAAATTTCTAAAAAGAATAATGAAACCCTGCACGTTGTGAAAGTCTTGCCTGTGAAAAAGCCCCTGGAGCATCATACAAGTAAAATACTTCCAAATTCTATTTCTAGACCAAATTTTTTTTGTCCTTAGGGAACAGTTGTCAAATGATTCCTTTACTAACATTCAGACAAAGTCATAGAGTCTAGTGATAACTTTTAATTAGTAAAGTCAGCTGAACAAATGCTAGCTGACTTGACTTTGAAATAAAAAACAAAAACAAACAAAAACAAACAGCCCTACTATTTCATTGCATTCTGATTTCATACTGTGAAAGAAAACTGGAGAAATAAAAAATACATAAATTAACAATAACCTATAATTTTGCAGCACCCCAATAGGTAATGTTTTAGAGACAGAAATTAAACATAATGGAACAGATTCAGTAGAGGAGATTCTATTGGCAGTCATTCATATCATGAGATCAAGGACGAAGTTGGGCAACCTAGGTAGTACACCAATTGCTAGTAGTGTATGATTTCTTCTGAGGAAATGAGGTACAGTAATAAATTCTTTAAAGGTAATGCAATTCTAATTATATGATTTATGAAAAAGTGGGGCTTTTTTGTCTTCAGAAGTTCCTTAATTGTATTCTGTTGAAAGTTTCTATGTATCTAATAATAAACACTGGAATCAGTGTTTCTATAATATATTAATACCAAAAATTCTATTTAGAAATTCAGACATGGGAACTCACACTCCTAAATTTAAGCTACTACTTTTATCTCACTATTCAAAATACATAATGTTATTCAAATTTACTTTTGTATGACTGAACATGAGACACATATTAATTATGTTACATTCTTAATTTTGGAACTGTTAACTTCTATTAACATCATATTTAATTTCTTCATCAAACAATTTAAAAATATCTATTTTAGAGTGCACTTGAGAGCATTTCATGCAGTTCCCCTATTTTATTCAGAAATGAAAGCATATTTTAAAATATTTATTAATTCATTCATGTAACAAAGCATACTTTACATGTCTGAAATTATGCTGAGTATGGAGTAGAGATGAAAAAGAGACATCCCTTCTGCTAAGGAGTTTGCAGGCAATCACAATGCAATATGATGAGTGTGATAACTGATACATGTATAGAGAAATTCTTCCTTGGTTCAAGTTTTGGGACATCTTCTAAGAACCTAGTATTAAAATGTGAATTAGTATTGACCAGGGACTTATCACAGGGAACAGCAAGCATATACAAAAGTACAGAGGCTTGGGATAAAGTAACAATCGAGGCATACAAAGTAGTTCGGTATAGCTGTAATGGAGGTAGCTCATTGGGACATTGTGGATAATAAAGTCGTAAACAATTAAAGAGGCAGAAAATTTTAATTGCACATCACTGGGGATTAATTGATAAAATTATATACATTTTTACACCCATTAAAGTATCTAGAAATGTTCTTATGTCATCTGGATGCAGTGATTTTTCCTTTAATGCAGTTTGATATGCCCTTCACAAAAACAAAAACTCAAGGTGCATCACAATTTAGCAGCCAAGAATCTCTACTGAAGAGAATCAAAAATATTTCAGAAGATTTATGTCAACATTTGAAGCAGCAAAGAATATTTGCTTTCATAGACAGGAGCAATGATTTTGAATGGACCTGCATATGCCACGCTTTACCCTATTAATGAGCATCATGTGGGTGAAATAAGACTTTTCTTGTCTTATTAATTCAAAATTCCAATCTAGACTCATTGACAGTTTGCTTATTAAACTGACTCTAGGCTTGCTGTACACCTAGATCTATGGGTTTACACTTTGTTCACTTACAAGGAACTTGTTTCAGTTGAAAAATTTCATATTGAGGTGCTTATTGAAAATGGATTTCCATAGTGAGAAATAATTAAGAATTATTAAACAGGATTCTGCATCAAAATACTTTGTAGCTATGGATTATCCTACAAAGTTTTAAACTATATTAATAAACTCATATTGTTGAATGTGTAATTAATACATGATCACATAACCGGGAATGTCCATTTTTCTCCCTTATTATATAAGCCTAATCAACCTTCCACAATTAATTTAAAATTCAGCCTGCTTTCTGAATTCACATACACCATTCCAGCTTGGACAAATCTCTCCCTACCTTAAACTCTTAATCATTATGATCTTTCCTAGGATTCTTAATCAAGAAATCACAGTATGTGATGTGTAATTATGACTTTGAAGTGTGTCACATGTAATTTATTACTACTTCTGTGTCTAAACAACGTTTGTCTTGATATGTGTTGAATACATGAGGGATTGAATAAATGAGTGAGTGCATAAGTGAATGAATATATGATAGAATGAAAAACTCAAATTTGGCAAATTAATTGTCTTTCTTAAAAAAAGTATGACTAAGTTTATTACTCTAATGAAGATGTTTTCATCATTTTGTCTATAAAGATAGATTTAGAAGTGAGAAAATAAGATTATATTTAAAGCAAATAGCTCTGAGAATATTATCAATATGTATGAATATGCCCATTGAAGACTGCCATACAGGATGTCACTCTGTCATAGCAGGAAAAAAAAAAGAGTTCAATGGCATTCAACTTTAGTGAAATCCAATGCTTAAAAATAAAGGTAGAAATGAGGTATGAAGTTTTAGATTCTAGCATTGGATTTTCTTTCAGTTAATGAGCATATGACTCTAAGGGTCTAAAAAGAATAGTAAAGTAGAGGGAACGTAAAGATTAAGTATTTACTGCAGCTTTGACATCACAGGTCATAGAGGAAGGGCAGATCTCAAATAGGACTGGAGTAAACAGTGAATGAGAGAGATGAATGAAAAGCGATGAGTTAGGTTTACCCACATTCTTCCTCAACCTCTTTGTAGCCAATCCAATGATGTTACTCCTTCTGTATTCCTGAAACCATGGTAGGGAGAGTCAGTACAGGTAAAAATGGTGTGCATAGACTTCATAGAAGAGGAAGAATAAGAAACCAAGAGTAGAGAATAGATTACATTGGTAAAATTGAAGAAAAGACAGGGCATTACAGATCTATGTCAAATAAACACTGCCATTTCCCATTATTCTGGGTTGAACTTCACCTCAGGGCAACTCTTCTTCCAGACAAAGCAGAATTTGAGCTGATTCAAGTTCTACTCATGGCAAGAATACTCTATTATCTTTTACTGTCAATTTGATTATGACTAAAAAGCCACAGAAGTTCATTTCTGGGTAATGCAGCATATTATATAAAGTCATCTTTAATCTAAGCTCATGTATTTTTTTACCTCTTCAGTCACTTTGTCATATGTGTGAGTGGAGAGAGTGGCATTAGTGTGGCAGGAGTGAGCCTGCTGAGAATTTGAGCAAGGTGTTTGCACAATTTACCTATGAAAATTTGGATTTTTGCCAAGTCTCATTTCTAATAACTTTATAATAATGTGCTATTTGGTATGTATGTCTCTTGATCAAATTTATCCAATACCCTTGGCTCCCCATCATTAGCCAATACATTGTGGCTCTATTATAGTCTAATAACAAGCCAGAACAGAGGATTTTTCTCAAAGAAAAAAAACAAAAATTCAGAAGACAAAAGCTTTGTACTACAAAAGGCTTACTTATCAGAATAGCCTCAAAGAGTTCCCTTCTCTTTTGTGCTCTCTTTAAGTTTAGTCAGTGGAAAACTGAGGGAAGGAGAAAAGTGAAACTGGGAATTTTATTTCTTTTGCCCTTTTTCTGCTGGGCTGCTATAGTCTGGCTTCACTCTTTACCCAAAGGTCAAAGCTCTGGTCAGTTGTAAACTTTTGACTTGAATAAATGTTCCCTTATCTGTTGCCTTCAGGCTTAGTAGTGGTAATAGTTCCCTGATGTTGTATTGCTCGCCCTAGGGTATTATAGTATCTTACGTTGATATTCCAAAACCCTACTTACACATTTTGCAAATGCAGTCATGGGCCTCATCAGGATATTTCAGTCAAGACGGACCCTATATACATCAGTTGTCCCATAAGACTATAATACTGTGTTTTTTACTTTACCTTTTCTATGTTTACATACATTTAAATATGTAAGTACTTACCATCTATTAAATTGCCTATGGTATTCAGAACAGAAACATGCTGTGCAGGGTTTTAGACTAAGAACAATAAGTTGTACCATATAGCCTAGGTGCATAGTGGGATGTACCATCTAGGTTTGTGTAGGTACTCTCTATGATGTTTTCACAGTGACAAAATTATCTAAGGATGCATTTCTCAGAATTAATCCCTGTCATTAAACAATAGATGACTTAAGTTCCTTGAGTAAACTTCTAAATTGTCCAATTTGAATGTGCGATAAATATCTTGCTGAGTTTGTCTCCAGTAAGTAGATTTTTGGATAGGAAATTCAAAATTGAGATTTTATTTTTAGGGAGCTGAGATTGGTAATTGTCAGGATACAGCAATAAAAGGCAAAGGGGACACCTTTGATTCTTCTAGACCCACTAAGTTAAGGAAGATGGCAAGAGAAATATCCACACTTGTAGTGAATGATGTCCATAGTGAAGAGTAAAACCAGGAAAAGTTTTTATTTAAGTAAGAACATAAAGATTGGACAAGAGTTTGAAGATATAGGGTGTTTTCTGCTGACTGAGTCCAGGGGCATAGAGGCATAATTTCAACATTTGTGGAAGGGGTCAGAAAAGTGGATGTATGAAGCCATACAGGAATTTGAGCATAAGGATGGCTATGATTTATCTGGATTACTTAGTGTCTGACAGAAATTAATGATAAAGGGCACGATAACATTAATTCTAATTGTTTCAAACAGATAATGATGTAGAGAGATAATGAGAGAGAGAGAGACCATCACTTATTGACAAAAGCACAGAGGTCTTTAAAACCTCAAGGCTCAGCTGATGCAGGGTGGAGGGAGTTAGAAGGACAATTATATGGCAAGCATGGAGTTCTCGTTTGATGCTTTCCATTGAAAATCTAGAACCTGGTAGAAAGATGGTTTTACTCAATGTTCAAGAGTTCCCTCCTAGCACTGTTGATAAAAATACCAAGGGCAAATTAGCAATATTTTACATTTCTTCTAATGTCACAATTTTTTTGTTATAGTTTGGCAATTATTCTTTGAAATCAGCAGTATCTAATTCAAGTTATAAAACTGAAGATCATGGGGTGATATAAACTTCATGTTTGTGTACCACTCAAATTCACAAAATAGTATTACTTTCAATATTATGGTATTAGGAAGTGGGACTTTGGGAGATAATTATGTCATCAGGGTGGAGTCCTCATGAGTGAGATTAGTGCGTTTATGAAAGGGACCCTAGAGAGCTCTCTTACTTTTTCTGCCATGTGAAGATACAATGAGAAGTCAGAAGGCTGTAATCTAGAAGAGCATGCTTATCAGAACCTGACCAGCCTGACAACCTGATCTCAAACTTCCAGCCTCTCAAACTATGAGAATTAAATTTCAGTTGTATATAAGTTAACTAGTATATGATATTTTTGTTAGAGCATCCCATACTGACTAATACACTTGTATAGGTGATGCAGTTTCTAATGCTGGCAGCTAACTTATCTTCTGTCCTACAAAAAATATTTGGATATCAAGAGAAATTGTAAGACTTTTGAAGGGCAAAAATAAACACATTCACCAAAAGGCAGAACAGTCATCAGAGCTAGATTCAGATATGACACACGCATTGGAACTATCAGATAACTTAAAATAACTATGATAAATATGCTAAAGACTGACAAAAAATATAACAATAGATATGCACGATGCTAGCACTAGAGATGTAAACTATAAGAATCAAACAGAAAAGGTGGATATATAAAAAAACAATAAAAGAGAACAGATAATTATCTCTAACAATTTTCTCAATAGAATGAACTAATTCAAGAAAAGAATGAATGAATTTGAAGGGCAGGTGGTAGAAAATATCGACACTGAAATAGAGAAGACACAATTAAACACAGCAGAGAAAATATACAAACTACCATTGGGAGACACTGACTTTCTCAGTATAGGCTATGTATGCACACCAGCTGATGCAAAGGCAGTTTTAAACTGCTGAAACAACCAAGAAAACAAAAAGATCAAAGAGGAAATGTACACATAGCCAAAAAAGAATCCTTTTAAAATAAAGGTAAAGACTTTTAAAGTACATAAAAGCTAAGAGAATGTATTTTTTTCAGATTGTAACAAATCAAATAAAAAAGTAAAGAACATTTTTAAGGCTTGATGAAATGATTTCTGATAAAAGATATTTACTATTTAAGTAAAAGGCACTTCATGAGCAGGTGCAAAATCATTCTGACCTAAATGCTGTTACTTAAAGCAAGTTTACAAACCAGGGAGTTGTGTAGAACAAACCTGCAATCCAGAAGACAAAGGGTGTGTTTCACTTTTATAGAGAGAGTTCCTGCCCAGTCTCTTAATCTGACCCATTTATGCAAATGAAGGATTCAGACTTGCTTAGTTCCTATTAGTTAATACAGCTGAGCCCTGATTGATTGAAACAGGTGATCCCTGATTGGTTGGTTCACGTGAGCTCTGGAAGTCCCAACATTGAACAGAGGTGTGGGTCTTGGGGCAATTCAGAGTATGTGTGTCACCTCCACTCAGAAAATGTCCGCTGGGCTATATTTTTAAATTTAGGCCCAGTTAACCACTTGGGATCCATCTTGAAGGATTGGTTGTAACAGGTTCCATTTGTTCACACTATTATAAAAAGAGGTAAGAGATAACAAACATTGACAAGGGTGTGAAGTAAAGGGAACCTTAGTATACTGTTCATAGGAATGTAGAGTGGCACAGCCATTATGGAAATAAATTTGGAGATTCCTAAAGAAATTAAATATAGAACTACCATAGGACCCAGCAATTCTTCTTCTGGGTATATATCCAAAGGGGATAAAATCATCGCTTTGTAAAGATACCTTCACTCCCATGTTCATTGTAGCATTATTCATAATGGCCAAAATGTGGAAACGACTTGAGTGTCTGTCGACAGACAACCTGATAAAGAAAATTTGGGGTGTGTGTGTATGTATGTGTGTGTATGTACAATAGAATATTATTCAGCCATAAAAACAAAGGAGATCCTACCATTTGCCACAACATGGGTGAACCTGGAGCCTGGAGGAACATTATGGTAAGTGAAATAACCTAAGTGAAATAAGAAAGGAAAAGATTGCATGATCTTTCTTATATGTGTAATCTAAGAAAAGAAGAAAAAAAAGTCAATGTATAGAGAGAGTAAAAGTTGTTACTAGTGTGTGGGGGGGTGAAAGGGCAGAAAATGGGGAGATGTAGGCCAAAAAAACCCAAAAAAGTAGCAGATATGTAGGATAAACAAATATAGAGATCTACACGTAGTAAAATTATAGCGTATTTGGGATTTTTGTTAAATATATAGATTTTAGTTGTTATCACAAAAAAGCAACTATGTGAGATGATAATTTACTTCATTTATACAACCATTTTACTATTTATATGCATCCCATTACATCATGTTTTACAACTCAGATATATATAATAGAATGTATTAAGAAAAGCATAGTTTAAACATGAAGGCACATGTAGAGTAAGTATATAAGAATGGGGAATATATACTATGTAATATTGTGTAATTAAGCAATGAAACAATAGTTGACCATATACTGGTTTTAAGAGACTCCTCTTAAATATAAAGACAAAGAATACTTCAAAATAAAGTGATAGAAATTATGCAAGCATTAACCAAAAGGAAACTGGTGTAGACAGATTAATATCAGGCAAAGTATTCTTTTTAACTGAGACACATAATATAAAAGTAATGAATAAAATTGATGCCTGAATATAAAAATCTCTACAGTTAAGGAAAGATATTTAGTAAAATTAGGATCAATCTAAAAGAAAGATATTAAAATCTTAAATGTATAATTATGTACAACATCTTGACAATACATAAAGAAAAAGTTGATAGAATTGAAAGAGGAAACTATCAAACTGAAAAACACAGTGAGTAGAAGGTCTGAACAACTTAGCAAACTTGGATTCATTTATCCAAATAAAATACTACACCTAACAACTGTAGAGTTACGTGCGTGGTCTATTCAAAAATGCATGAGATATTTAATAAATTGGCAATTTTCTAGTCACAAAGCAGATTACAACAGATTGGATTATAGATATTAAATTGAAAATTAAAACAAAGTAAATTTTCTAGAAAATAATATGAGAGGGTATCATTTTCATGATCTTGTAGATAAAGTGCTTTGAGAGGAGGATATACTTACAAAAATTATTAGGAAGAAAAATAAAACAATTTAGCATTAACATTAAAAATTAATGTTAGTGCTGATCTATAAGTCAGAGTACCTTTTAAAATAATATACAGCATGTAATTGTATTTATCTTTTTAAAAATATTCAGTGTTAGATTTTAAATCACCAAGCTATTTCTGTGCCATGTAAATCTTTTTCTTTTTTTTTTCCTGTTGACAAAGAACTTTCTCTCTACTGGAACTAAGAAAAAATTGTTTGCAACAAATCACACACTATCATTGCCTCATATAGGCACTCTAAATACATTTCCTTTCCTTTTTTTAATGATCTATTGTATATGTTAGAAAAGGAGCAAACATTTTGACCAAGATAATAAACTACAAAATTAAGCTATAGTATTTGTCTGTAAAGTGGAACTGTCATTCTGATCAATAAAGAACAATGATGAATAAGTCCTTTATTTCTTCCTGTATGTCACTGTATGAGTTTGCATGGTACAAGCAGTCAGACCACCCATTAAGTGGAGTTTTATTAATAGTTCCTGCTTACATAAGGGTACTTCATTTATCAACTTCATTGACTGCCACAAAGTGCTTATGCCATGGGCAAAGGCTGGCTCAGCCAAGGGGCAAAGAAATAGCAACTGCAGGGAAGTCACTTAAAGAATGGGACCTACTTGAATCAGCCAACTTAGAAATGTCCCTAATTGTTTAGCTGAGGAAAAGGAATTGTGAACTTAAAAGTCCTAAAATTTTTTTATTCACTTTTTAAATATAAACTGGTATTCCTAATGATGGTAAAATTATAATTTTGTGGATAGAGGAAATAAGGCCAAGTATTCTCTCAGTTTTCTGCATCATATTATAATTCAGTAGAGTTTTTTGAATATTCTAAGAATTTTGACACCAATGTTTATTTGTATAATCAGGGATGAGTGGAAAATGGTTTAAAAAGAATTCCCTAAAAAATCTGGTCAGCTCAGAGACAATTTGGTCATGAAGAAACAGATTTGATTTAATTGACTGTTGCAAACCATGTTGCCCTAATATATGCATTCTTAGGCATCACATGATAAATGAACTAAGACTCTCATTAGTTCAGGATAATTAGTGTAAAGGTGATTTAATTTAGGGAAACATCTGTGTTACAGAATGCATGTTTAAAATAAACTCACATTTTATTAATATAAAGATTTGGATGGGCCGGGCATGGTGGCTCACGCCTGTAATCCTAGCACTCTGGGAGGCCGAGGAGGGTGGATCTTCTGAGCTCAGGAGTTCAAGACCAGCCTGAGCGAGACCTTGTCTCTACTAAAAATAAAAATAAAAATTATCTGGACAATTAAAAATATATATAGAAAAAATTAGCTGGGCATGGTGGTGCATGCCTGTAGTCCCAGCTACTCGGGAGGCTTGAGGCAGTAGGATCGCTTAAGCCCAGGAGTTTGAGGTTGCTGTTAGCTAGGCTGATGCCACGGCACTCACTCTAGCCCGGGCAACAAAGTGAGACTCTGTCTCAAAAAAAAAAAAAAAAAAAGATTTGGATGAACCTAACTATACCAGTCCCATTAAATGGGAAACAATTCTACCTTATTGGTTTTAAGAAAATTAAAAATTATTTTTGTTGTTGTGTAGTAAGTTAGTCAATGTTAAGCTTCAGCTCAGCCCCTGTTCACATTTTTACCAATTTACAATTAGTAGATTTTACTAGGTTTCAGTAAGAAAATGGTATTACCTTAGGTTTATGTCTTTCCACTTCTCGTGGAAATGAGAACCAAAACCAAAACAAAAACAAACCTGCAAATTACATGTTAATGAAACAAAGAGAAAACTCAAACTACAAATTGTGTAAATGCCACTAAAAGTGCCACCAGAGTCAGGCAAGGTCCCCATATGGAAAAACTTAAATAACACAACTGTTTTATGATATATAAAAATCTTTTCCCTGAAAATATAGTAGTAAACTTCTTTGTGAGAGCTGATGATGCATTTTCAAAAATTTCCCATGTTAGGCCACAAAGAAAATATCAATAAATTTCGAAAAGTATTCTCTGATCACAGTGTACTTAAATAGCAAATTAATAACATCAGATAGCAAATTTTAAAAATACCATCTAGTAATTAAAAACTCCTAACCCCTGAGTAAGATTTGAAATTTCTTAGAAAACAAGAATCATTATATATTACAACTTATAGCATAAACCCATGTAGTAACGCAGCATGCAGAAGAAAAATACTTTATGCTACTTTTGAAAATAAATAGTAAATGATTTAGGCAACCGACTAAAAAGTTTATAAAAAAGGAGAAAATAAACTGGATGAAAATAAAATTAATAGGGTATGAATTAATAAAATATCAAGGTACCTTAAAGCCTGGTCTCATTTTGTTTCTTTTAATATTTGAGTGACTTGTTTGTGTTGCTTTCAAATACATATAAACACAGAAATACAAGAATGTTGCTTTTAGTGTTTATTATTTGATATGTCTAGAACCTTCAAATATGAAGAAATGTACAGTGCTGTTGGTGTTTATTGTTCCTAACTTTATTTTTATAAATATCATCTGTAATACATATACACAAATTATATTGATTGAAAAATAAAACCTTTAATGATACTGAAATTGTTCATTGTTCCCATACTTTAATCAACCCCAAGTCAAATCTGATCCCCGAATCATGACTTCTACTTAGTGGTCAAAGTGAACTACAAAAATCAGATATGATCCTGTAATCAGAGTGAGGAGATCAACTATTAATGCTTCTGACTTTTTATATCACCAAGAAAAGGCAGTAGTCCCAGTAGCCCCCTCAGCAAAGCCAGTCACTGCTCAGGAGATTCTTCTCTGTGTTAGAAATGCCACTGAAGTTAATGCCTTACCACTGGGGCCAGTGACAAATCCTTGTCGCTTTTGTATACATTTTCCATTGTCATCACTGTCACGCCCATAATCCCCCATTGACATTCATGCCTGTCACTGACACTGACAGCATCAGTACTGCTTCTCTTTCTGAGATTAGATATAGATTTGGACATTAGCTAAAAAGAAAACAACAAAAATGACTTCAGACAACTAAACTTGCCTCAGGGCACACACAAGTATTTTTTTGCTTTTCTCCTCTGTAAACAACATATCAGATTATCAGGGACTCATTCCTTATGTTGCATTGCCTTCTTGTTCTTTCACCTGGAGGAGATGCTGGAACAAGCACCTTAAATTTCTGAGAAGGGTGAAATCTCAGACTCTCTGTTTTGAAGTTTGGAGAATGCCTAGTTTGGAGAATGCATTAGATTGCAAGTAAAATCAGAGCAACTGTGCTGCAGGCACTTATTTTCAATTTTCAACTTCCCATCCCAGTTATCTAAACTGTTTTTTAGACATCGATTCCTTTTTCCTTAAGCCAGTGTTTTCAGCCCTAAATATAATTAGAATCACTTGAAGGAGGAGGCTTTAAGAAAATAGATGATTTAATTGGTATTCTAGATCTGTGATACAGAGGTGTAGAATCTGAGCATTGTTGTTTATTTTTAATCTCTATGTGATTTGTGCAGCCATGAGTGAGACTCCCTGCACAATCATGCCTGTTTATAGCTCCAGAGAATAGACAAATAACTTGAAAACTTCCAGGTTCTTTATGTGATAAAAAGTTCTATAATGCCAGATTTTACATGGAGTTCCTTAATCCAGCTCAGTTTAAATAAATCATTACTAAACAGCAAATGTTTTACTATATTACAATTAATGGAGGTGGAAATTTATGTTATTCATACAGATATTCAATATAGTTTTTATTTTAATATAGGGGATCATGAGTCCTTCACTGTAAATCCCCTAAAGGTAAGACTCAGTCTGATTTTCTTTGTTGTTCATCATGAACACTAAGCAAGTTACCTTGATCCCAGAGATGTACAGAATGAACATATTCATACGATTAACCAAAAAATAAATGGTATTTATATATTCAGTCTTAATCTTGCTTTGAGCTTCAGATTCATGTACTTAACAGACTAAAGAGGCTTCTCCGCTTCCAATGGGGTTACGTCCCAATAAACCTATCGCGAGTAGAAAATACAGTAAGTTGAAAATACATTTTATACACCTAACCTACCAAAGATGATAGCTTAGCCTAGCTTACCTTAAACATGCTTAAAACACTTCCATTAGCCTACAGTTGGCCAAAATCATCTAAGACAAAACCTGTTGTATAATAAAGTGTCAAATATCTCATGTAATTTATTGAACATAGTATACTGTAGAGTACAATATTGGTGGTTTACCTGTGGCTGACTGGAAGCCTGTTGAAAAGTTACCTTTTTAATGCCTAAATCAGATAATTTCACCCCTTTCCCTTGTCATCACTGTATCTCCAGTTCTTAAGACAGTGCTTGGTACATAGTAGGAGATTAACAGTATTTGAATGTATAATAAATGAGTGAATGATAAATATCTACTTGGAAGTATCCATGGAATAAATATCTATTATGGAGTGTTCTTTAAAATAAACATTTAAAAGTCCAGCCAATGAGACAACCCTTCCTATGTTCTTCTCAAGTAGGAAGGAATAGAAATGGTAAATGCTCAAGGTGATGGATACCCCAAAGGCCCTGACTTGATCATTACACATTCTATGCATGTAACAAATACTGACATGTCCCCAGTAAATATGTAAAATATTATGTATCAATAAAAAAGTCAGAGAAATAGAGGGGAGACTATCTAGACTCAGAGATTGTCCTAAAAACCAGGTAAGGCTCCAAAACTTGCAGTTCAAAATATGGTCCAAGGATCATCACTACTATCACCATCTAGAAATGGTTAGAAAAGGTCCTGGGGGCTTAAATCATATCTAGACAATAAGACATGACATTAGTACTTAGTTCCTGATGTTTTAAATCATACTCATTAGCTCTTCTGTTACATGATGCTGCTGTGAAATGTTGGTCTTCTAAACTCAATATAGCACAACCACTACTGGAAGCTTCAGAGATGTTCACTCTGCTTTTCTTGTCACTGAATAGATTTAACACAAAAACCTCTGCTAATGTTCTCAAGGAAGGCTATGAGGAGGTATTCCTCTGATGCATCCAACAGCACTCTCTGAGATTTCCTCAGGTCTTAGAAATCCCCAAATACCCTTTCCATCTGAGTGTGATTAAAGCTACATCCTTCCAGCTACCCTTCATCTTCTGTCTCCATCGAAAGTGCACTTTTGTTCTTTTAAGTGGGCTTAGCTCCCAAACAGTGTCCTGAATGGAGAGTGGCATCTGGTTTTCTGGCAACTTTTGTTTTAGGCCCTAAGATATACAAGCTACTGATACTTACCTGAGATCAGTGAGCCCAAAACTCATAATACAAAGTGTTGCCCATCTTGTCATACTTGGTCTCCTGTTAGCTCCAAAAGCAAGACAAATTATACTGATACTTATTCATATTAATAGTTAACACTTACATAGCATTTACTGTACACTGTCTGTGTTCTGAGGTTTTTTATTATTGCACTCATTTTCAGAGAAGGAAAGTGGTTCAGAGAGATTAGGCCATTTGTGCAAGTTTGCTCAGTTAATAAGTGGTGGAGCCAAGATTAGAGCCCAGTCTTTTCCAAAGTCTGCACTTTTAAAACAATGCTGTTCTATGCTGTCTCTCAACTCTTGAGTACTTATACTGCATCCAGTTGTATGTTAGGAGCATTCCATACTTCAACACATTGAATCCTCAAATCACACTAAGGTAAAAAATATTGCTATCCCAATTTAAATACCTGGGAAACTGAGACATAAAATAGTTAAGTTGGGGGTAGTTTTTGTCTATTTTTTCTTTCAAAGGCACACACCTACTAAACAAAAGAATCATGGTTTGGAATGGTTTGTCTGGTTAATGGAAGGATCTGCTATGATTTAATGAAATACGCTTTATTTCTTTTTCCAGAACAAACTTTCTACATTGCTATTTCCTTTTTTTTTTTTTTGAATCCTGACCTCTCTGCCTGAAGTGCCCTCCTTCTGCCTCTGATTGTGGTGGTTAAATATTTATTTTTCAACTTACCTATGTCACAGTATTCAGATATATGGTCAAACACTTGTCTAAATGTTGATGTGAATGTATTTTTTAGATGAGATTAAGATTTAGATTAGTAGATTTTTAGTAAAGTGGATTACCATCCATAAAATACGTGGACCCCTATTGAAGGCTTTAAAAGAAAAAAGACCTCCAGGGATGGGAGAATTTTGCTAGTAAGCTGTTTTTGGACTTAAGCTAGGTCTCCAGCCTGCTGGCCTAACTAGAAGATTTTGGACTTGTCAGACTCTCCAATAATATAAACCAATTCCTTAAAATAAATCCTACCTCTGTATCTCTGTCTTTGTCTCTGTCTCTGTCTATATATATATGTATATGTGTGTGCATGTGTACATCTGTACATATATGAGGTATATGTATGTGTATATATACTATATAACCTATTGGTTCCTTTTCTCTGGAGAACCCTAATATACCACCTTTACATACTCTACCCATTTTTAATCCCTTCCTCAAGTATTCATAAAGGCTTTCCAGATCCCCTAAACTGATGTTATCTCCCCTTCTTTTGACTCAACATAGAATTCTATAGCAACACATTATCTCATATTATACTAATATTTTTTACTGTTATATATGCTCTTTAGAATATTAATAACAGAGAACAGGTATAGTATCTTCTTTACTCAATCTAAACCTCCTAGCATGATTCACCTGCTACAAAGTAAGTGCTCCACACATGTTTTGAATGAATAAGAAAATGAGGAGATAAAATAGATTAATTTTAAGGTCCTAACTAGCACATTACTTCTAAGGACATCTCTTATTCCCCCCACCACTTCCTCTCTCCCTTTAATAACAATTTCACTTTAATTTGTGGGGTAATTCTATAATTAGCTTAGAGCCTGTAAAGTGTTTTGAAGAAGAAAAATTCACCACAGAAATTAAAGATTATATCAATAATGGCAATTTTATTTTTACCATTAATGTAGATATAAAGAGTTGGTGATGTTAATGGAGTCGGATTTTTCACTATTAAGAATATTTTATCTTCTGTACGACATAATTATGTCTCAAATTAAAGAGAACTTTCACATCAGTGCCTTAATAAGACAAGAAATTAAATGTAATCCCTATTGGATCTGAATATAAACTTTTGTTGTTGCTATGATATGCTTGTTCTATTCATTATTTCCCTCAATTTCTATACATTTCATTATATTCTTTTATGATCTCACAGCCCATATGTTTGTAAAATAATGATTTTTACATCTTATTTGAATATATTTTGCAGGATTTTAATTGTATTGGCTTCAAGTCCCATTGGATTGATGAGTTCATAAATATCTTACTTTTCCTTTTTTTTCTGTGTCCCATGTTTGATCTTTTCCTACTGCCTCTGCACCTAATTAGCTGTGAGCTAGTTCTTTCACTTCACGGCAACAGTGAGTAACTCCTTGGATTGAAATAAAACATAAATTCCCTATTTTGATACATAAAATCTGGATATTTTTCTAGATTCCTGACCAAACAATGAGTCCTAACTAGCTTCCTACAGGTTACAGGTGTTTACTCTGCCATTTACCTTAAGGCTACCTCTATAATCTCTAAGCCTCACCTTGGAACGTTTCAAATTCAGAACATCTAATCCTAGGCATTACTTGCATTGCCCGTTCTCTCCTCTTGCACAGTGTGTTCCTGGAAAAGATAATCCTTTATAGATAGGTAAGTATAATATTTGGTGCAGAACAGGAAACCTAATTAAATAGGTGTGTTTCCTTTCTTCTTCCAGAATTTTCTCACACAAAATCTACAACATGGAATAGGTGCCAGATTAGTTCCATATTTACACACAAGACTATTTTTCAAAAGAAATATCAATGAATTGACTCAACTTAAATAGAAAGAAAGACAAACAATTCATTTCTCTCCATGAAGAGAGTGTCTGCAGAGGAATGCAGAAGATATACTCTCGCTAACATCTTAAGCACTAGTTAGGCATTAATACTGATGCCTAAATGAGACTTCATGTGCATCACCTACTGTCTATCAAACATGGTGCCAAGTGCCTCAAATAGCTTCATAACTCTTTTAATCTCCACAACAAACTTCTGAGATAAGTACTTATAATTATTGTTGCCATTTTGTATACCATATGAAGTGTTGCAGAGATGAAATAATTTATACAAAGATATATGGATTATAATTACCCCTCATCAAATCAGATCTATCTCTCTTTGTATTCCCTTATTGTTGAAAGTTTTAACCACCGCATTTTTTCCCCAATCTAGAAATTTGGATGATATCCTTAACTCATTAATTACAATTTGAACAATTTCAACTGATTCCTAAATGTTGTTCCTCTCGTCAGTGTTTCCCCTAATTGATTTATTCTCCACGTTGACACTAGAATTACAATAATAGTGCTTATCAGTTTATACCTATTTAAAAATTAAAAAAAACCCAAAAAACTAAAACAAAAAGTTACAAAAATATTTTTAATCTAAAATATACAATCAGAACTTGACTCTTGGTATATAAAACATTTTGAAATTTGACATTTGATATCCTTTCCTCCTCATCTTTCATTCTCTCCTCTTAAGCATCCTCATACCCTGTTATCTTGCACACTTATCACCGTAGACATTCCAGGACCTTTTCAGTACATTACAACATTACATTGCTCAGGAATTTATTTTCTTCTTTCTTTGTCTGGGAATATTCTTTTCATCCTTTAGGAAGATAGCATGGTTGGGATGACGAGCAGGCCCTGCAGTCAGACACGTTTGGGTCACAATTGTGCTTCCTTAGGCAAGTCTCTTAACCACTTTAGTCTTTGTAGGTGTAATATCCTATCTTATGAGGCACTTACGAAGCTTAGAAGAGATGATGTAAAGCACTAATGGAGAGCCTGGCTTACACATGTCCTTGACAAAGGGCACATCTTATTATATATTCATCTAAATGCTACCAACTCTGAGAAATTTTTTTTAATCTCTTATAAGCTATACAACCTCAGTATTTGGATCATATAATTCTCTTAATAGCATGCTGTAAATGCAATTTGCATTACATGGAGCTCATGAAACTCAGTTGGAATTCATCAAGTATTGCTGCCAAGGAAAGGGGAAGAAATCTCAGAAAAATATTTTACAGTTATGAAACCTTCAAGAATTTCAGACGGTTCATCTAACTGCAGGTCACGTGGCATGGTATTTTTATGGTATTTTTACATGTGTTCACTTAAATAACATGAGGATACTGAAATGTTCACCGGAAGAGTTTTTCTTTTTTTTTTTGCTCAGAATCAGTGATGAGACACCAGGAAGCACCCATTTCACAGTTTTTAGTGTTATTCAAAGTGTTGTTTCTGATAAGAAACTTGCACCAGAATATAAATTAACACACTGCTTCATTCTTGAAGAAAGTCTTATTACCGAAGAGGGAGGGAAAAACGTTTGCCAAGTTAAACACTGAACCTAGTGACTAGGTTATTTTGCATTTTTATTCAAGCTCTTTATCCCATGACAACCAGTTAAAAACAGTTCGTGGATGAACAGATGGTTTATGGATCACACTTTGAGTATAATTAGTCTACATAATTTATATCCAGTATTTACTATGTTCAATACTATTTGGGTCTTACCTTTCTCTTTGGAAGCAAAATAATATGATTCTTTATTCTAAATTTTTGAAACTGTTTTATAGCTTTAAAAATGCTGTGTCAGTAATTTGAATGTTCATTAGTAACAGGGAATGAAAAAAGAAACAGTTCTAAGTAATATGGCATTTTTATAGAAATCAGAGGAGTTTGGTAAAAATAGAATATAGGTAAATATAATTTATAATTTACCAATTTATTGTCTTCATGGTTTTTCTTAGAATGTAAGCTTGCAAAAAATATATTACCATATTATTCAGCCAATAATTATTGTATATGGGACAATATTCATAATAGACATTGTACTGTGTTTAAATATAAGACATCTTTGCATTTAATATGCATCTCCTCTAAACAACAGATAATTTGATCTTGCTTTTTTATCTAACGTGACAAGCTCTGTTTGTAAATGGAGTGTCATATCTATTAATATTTTATCTATTAGAGATATGTTTGGATATAATACACCATCTTGCTATTCTTTTAAAATTTGTTTTATCTGTTCTTAATTTTTTTTTAGTTCTTTCTTTCCTGCTTTTTTCCCCATTAACTGAATACTCTTTAGTATTCCATTTTCGTCTCTTATTAAACTAGTAGCTTTGTCTCTTCTTTTAAATGGTTGTTCTAGAGGTTAGAACATGCATCTTTAACTTTTTAAAAGTTTCCTTTAAAGAATTATTTTACTACTTCACATATAACATGAGAACCTCACAACAATCTATATCTATTTCTTCCTCCCATGCTTTTCCCCTATTATTTCCATACATTTTACTCCTATATATGTAAAAATCCTACACTATCCACTTATTAAATTGGATTTACTCTGTCAATATTTTTTAAAAAATTAAGATGTGAGAAAAATTGTTATATTTACCATTTCAGCACATTTCATTTATTTGTGTAGATTAAAGGTTCCTATTGTTATCATTCCCTTTTGCCTGAGGAGCTTACATATCTTTTCATGTAGCACGGGTCTATAAGAAATGAAGGAACTCAACTTTTGGTTGTCGAAAAATATTTTCATTGCAACATTTTTTTTTTCTACATATGAAGGTCTGGGGTAACAGTATTTTCTTAATTTTTTTCAGCACTTTAAAGATGCTCCATTGTCTTCCAGTTTGCATAATAAGCAAGCCTATAAAGTCCTGTGTTTCCTTTTGCTCAATAGCTAAATACCATTATTTTATAAGAAAAATTATTTCACAAGAAATCTGGAATGGTTTTTATTGTTGTTCTCTTATAAGCAGTGCTTTTTCTTTTCCTTGCTTCTTTCAAGATTTTCTTTTTGCCATTGATTTTCAGAAATTTGTGCCATTTTCTGGTTTTCTTTGTTTATCTGACTTGAATGTTGAAATTTATAGATAGATGCGTTCTATATCAGGGTTGCACTACTTATTGAAAATAACTTTTACAAATAATTTTATTTTCTAATATCTTTGTTCTTCTTGTCTTCTAATGTTTAAATAACACATATATTAGTCCATTGGATATTATCCAACAGGTCATTGGGCTTCATTCATTTTATTCTGACTTTTTGATCTGGATGAACCTGTTCAGAGTTTCTATTGCCCTGTCTTCATGTTCACTAATCATTTCTAATATGCTTCTAATATTTCAAGTCTTTCAGTTAAATTTGTACTTAAATATCATATTTTCAGTTCTAGAATATCATTTTGGTCATTTTTATATGTTTATTTCCCTATTGAGGTTATTTGTTCTCTATTTGTGTTTATACATTTTTTCAAATCTTTGAACATATTTTTTGTAGTTATTTTAAATTCTTTGCTAACATCATAATTTCTCTAGTTCTTTAGATCTATTTCTGCTCGCTGATTCTTCACCTGGCTATAGATAAAATTAATCCTGCTTCATCATAGGTCCAGTATTCTGTGATTGTGTGTTGGATGTTACTAAGACTATATCGGTTAATATCTAGATTGATTTATTTATTTACCTGCCTTAATTGACTTTTTATCCGGCATTCAGATAATTTGTGTGTGTTTTAGCTTAATACTTTTGAGACTTGTTTTAATTCTTTAATAGGGTGAGTATAGAGTGCCCTTTACTCTGAGGCCTGATAAATCCTATTCTAAATCACTGTACTTTCTGAGTTCTCAAGAAAATGCTCATGGTGTTCAAGGAGGCCTGAAAATTTGGAAATTTGTAGCCGGATTGTCTACCCACACTGTGAAAGTAGGTTTTTTTTTTTTTCTTTCCCTTAAAGATTTGTGGTAGTTTTTGTTTCCTAGTACAGATTCCTTTACCAATAATTGTTCTTTGCCCAGTCCTCTGTCCATGCGCAGTTCAGTATTTTTCCATAATCTAAGGTGAGTTCTACTCACAGCTCCTTCTCTGTACATCATCCCTCTTCCCCTCATTACATTGCTTCAAAAATACCAGCTATTCCAGTAGCTTAAACTCCAATATCTAATCATTACGCCAGAATGACTGTCATGCTCTATAGGAGTTTCTCCTCTCTACAGTGCTGTTGGGATAGTGGCTTCAAGCTGAACTCTAGAGTGATAAATGAGGCTAATTTGTTTACCTTTGCTCAAGGATGTCAACCCTCTATATCCTTTTGTCTAACACATGTGAATAGAGTTATTGTATATAATTTTTCTAACTTTAGAGTGGTTTACAACAGGAAGACTAGTCCATGATGAATTGAACAATAATAATGAAAATGGAAATATGTAAATAGATTTTTCTTTCAAAATTGGACTAAATTTGTTAGAATATCTTTCTAGTTATTAGCTACAGACATTAAACACTTACAAAATATTGGCTAACCTAATTCCTAAACATGTCAGCCCAATCTGGCAGATTACAAATTGGCATATACTTTCATGGGTTTCTAAAATAAAATTTTCTGTCCTGATGCTTCAATATGCCTGCTGTAAGTCCCAGGACTTTCATGTCCACTGAATATTGCTAAGTAACAATTTTTTTCATTTTTTGCTATGTCCCACTAATAAAATTAAGTCCCTGTAAGCTCTGAAGGATGACACTTGTAGGGAAAGACATTAAATCCCATTTATTTTATCTATTGGTGCTCTGATAATCCCTGGTTTCTTATTTCTCTGCTTTAATCTGCACTTGTTTGGTTCTAGGCTGACACATACTAAGGCATCTGCAATTGTAGAAAATTGAAGTTGCTTGGTGCCAGTATGAAGGGAAAGGCATTGTTGATATTCATATATAAACGATGGCAGCCAGTTGTGAAATTACTCTTTAATAAAATATATTATTTATTACTTAGAAATAATGCAGAAATATCTACATTGCATGAGCTTCAAACTCAAGTCCTTGTTTCATTAAGAAAAATTTTAATCAGCAAGTATATTGCTTAACAATACGAAGGAATGCAGTTGAGAAAATCCCACTTTGGTGATTAGAAAAAACACTCTTAAGCTCAGCGCTTATTGATGTCTATTTATTTTTACTGGAAAAAATGGATATTGAAATTTTATCTAACAAGAACATATTGAGCAAATACCTTTGAATTTACCACTGTTTCTAAACAAATGACAACCATTTCAGAACTGCTGTGATTTGTAAATTCCAATTCTCTCAGTCATGCCTAGGATTTTTGCTGCTATGTGAGAATAACCAGTGCATTGATCTGACAGAAAATAAAGAATAAAATTGTCCTGTGGCAATGCTACCACTCAAAATAGCTAAAAATAGTTTAACACTTTATTATTTATTTGGCTTCTGTGAGAAAATTTAACAAGGCTTCTGATATTCTGTGCAATCAGTTAAAATTGCCTGTGAGTTTGTGTTTAGTTCAAATTTGTGGCTTCACAGAAATATCTCTGACAATTCTCTCCTAACTGTATTTGTTTACCAGAAATATGGGAACACAATTCTGAGAAAATCTGTGTATTTAAAAATGCTAAATGCTTGCTCCCAGCATTAGAAAGCACTTATTTTATACACTTTTAATTTTGTAGCTGAATCTTCATTAAATGTCTCATTTGGAAAATGAGCAGTTGTGATAATTAATAATTATATTTTAGTGTTTCCTTTCATACATTGTTTGAATTGGACCAAAAAAGATATATGTCTAGGTAAATGTAATTACTGTTAGAATTTTATAATACCTGTATACAACCCAGCAGCCATGTTTTCAATAAGAGATCAAGTATGATTACACATTCTATAACATCCCTATGTTACCTCTATCACTTTCGCTCATTCACATCAGCTTATTTTCTCCTATCCTATTTTTTTGTTTTTGAATTCACAGTTTCCCAACTTTCTATTTTATTCCTTACTACTTTGGCCCTAAAAGGAAAATAACCTCGCCTCTACTTTACCCTATAAAACAATAAAAAACATATATCACATTGAGAATTTTGAAAATTTATTATACTTAACTATTTGGAGACCACGGGGAAGGATAACACAGTACAAACTTCACCAGTCCACCAAGTACTGATTCTCTCTCCTCTTTCTCCCTCCAGGTTCTGTTCCTCACTCTATTCTTGTAAAAGTATCCCGAGGAGTTCTAAATATTCTCCTTGATACATGTTTACTAGGGGTAATGGAACACTCAGTTAAACTCCTCTCAATGAGCTATATACCTCTGACATTAGAATTGTACAGTGAAAAGAGGCTACTCATTATTATTTCTAAAATAAATTAAATGTAGTCCTAGGTCACTTGTCTTATACCCCTAACCATAGAAGAATCTAATGATATATATTTTTAAAATTATGCTTCACTAACTACCAAAAAATTATATATAGACCCTAGGGATTGAGAATAAATTTCATAATATGTTATTATGGTAAAAATGTTCTTTGTGGAAAAAGAAATGCTTGACACAGAGAGGACATGTTTTTATGAGGGTCATAGAAAACAGTTGATGATTACCTAGAGAAGTGAATGCAGAAAATAAAAAAGAACAAAGATATTGGGAACTGTATCACTCAAAGTCTAAAAGAATCAAAAGTAATGGAAAATTTAGAATAGCAGAAGGAGAGTATCACAGAGCTGATGAAAGCTTAAAAAGCAAAAAAGAGGAAAGGAAGTATGTGCAGAAAACAAGATTGTCTTTTAGTGAAAGGTGAAAGAATGGGAAGGAAGTTCGAAGGGGTGTGGGACATTCATGAGCAAGAAAATAAATACAGTCTAGCTGCCGTGTTGTAAGCCAATTCAATCTGAACATTTCAAGCATGAAAAGTGGATTATTTAATAACAAATATTACAAGTTTTTTTTTTCTTTTTGAGACAGGATCTTGGTCTGTTGCCAGATATTACAGTTTAATATGTGAGAATGAGAAAGAAATACTCTGATATGTAGGATTTTGAATTTTATGGCAAAGGAAGATGTGTAGATTTTTAGGTAAAGGAAAATTTATTTCATTAAAAATACTAGAAATTTGGCTGACTGAATGTAATTTAGAGTTCAGGCTGATATTCCACAAAATTTTCAATAATATAGGTATTACAAGGGAAAACAAAAACAATTATGAAAAGACAATAATGAGAAAAGGAAAAAGGTAAATAAAATTTAAGTGGAATTTCATCATATTTTCTGGATGTCCTTTTAAGGTAAAGACTATGGAAATTATTATCAGGGTTAAGTTATGCTTGATTAGATAACATAAAATTAATATTCTATACATGGCAAAATAATTTAAAAGGCAACTAAAATTATGGGAGATGTTTGTAAAAAATATTGCAAATAATCAATATTTTTAAATAAAAAATATTCATATAAATTGGTAAGGTACTGGCACTGTAACAGGCTCTAAAATAGCTCATTAGGATCCTTGACTCCTGGTATCCAAAATAAGTACATATAAATAACTATGTTTATTGTCAGCACAGAGAAAAGCTCTTGATTTCTGTACTCTGCCTTCTTACAAATTATTTTAACTAAAAAATTATGAGAGTCTCTTTTATATTGATATATAATATTTGTACATGCTTATGGGGTATATGTGATTTTTTGTTGAATGTATAGATGTGAATGATCAAGTCAGGGTATTTAGATTATCCATAACCACAAGAATTTATCATTTCTATGTATTGAGAACATCTCAAGTCCTCATTTCTAGAAATTTTGAAATGTACAAGACATCAGTAGCTATATTTACCCTACTCTACTACTGAATGTTAGAATTTATTCCTTCTCTCTGTGTGTACCTGTTAATCAAACTTTCTTCACTCCTTCACCCCCCAAACACATCCTTCCTACCCTTTGGTAACTATCATTCTATTTTTTATCTCCATGAGATCAAGTTATTTAGTTCCCACATGTGAGAGAATCTCTTTATTTATTGGTATACAATCATATCATCAGCAAAAAAAGGACAGTTTTACCTTTTCTTTTCTATTGTCTACATCAATTGTTTTCTTTTTTATTGCCTTCAATCAAGCTTCCAAGTCTCAAACTTCCAATACTTAATAATAATAATGGACAATAATGGGCATGATTTTCTCTAATACTATTAAATTCCTGATTTTATTTTATTTTATTTTATTTTTTATTTTATTTTATTTTATTTTTTTTGAGACAGAGTCTTGCTTTGTTGCCTGGGCTAGAGTGAGTGCGTGGCATCAGCCTAGCTCACAGCAACCTCCAACTCCTGGGCTTAAGCTATCCTACTGCTTCAGCCTCCCGAGTAGCTGGGACTACAGGCATGCACCACCATGCCCGGCTAATTTTTCTGTATATATTTTAGTTGGCCAGATAATTTCTTTCTATTTTTTAGTAGAGATGGGGTCTCGCTCTTGCTCAGGCTGGTCTTGAACTCCTGAGCTCAGAAGATCCACCTGTCTTGGCCTCCCAGAGTGCTAGGATTACAGGCGTGAGCCACCGCGCCCGGCCAAATTCCTGATTTTAAAAAAATGTCCTCAGTATAATATGTTCTATGGCATTTGGATAAAGAAGTTTAAAAAAATAGACTTTTTCTATATTGTTATTTTGTGTTATTATCAAAAATTATTATCAAAGAGATAGGTAATGATCTGTAGAGTTATTATGAAGGTATAAATTTGATAAAATATTTTCAAATTTATTTTACATTAAAAGAATATTTATGAGGATTTTAAATTTCAATTTTCTATGCATTAAAAATATGTAAAATTTGTATATCCAGAATCCATTTCTTTTAATGAAAAAGTTTAAATTTAATTATAACTTTACAAATTATTAAATAAATAGTTGGGATTGGCTAGTGATAAATGATTCAATATTAATTTTGAAAACACACAGTATCATTTTCTTCATTGTGAATAAATTAATATTAAAATTCTTCAGCCAATCTCCTTAACATGCATGTGTGAAATACTTTCTTCTCACTGACTGTTATTAAAACAAAACATAGAAACAGTTTAGGCAGATATTATCTCCCATGGATACCATTGTCATCAGTCTATCTGAGATTAGATAAATTAATGAGCAAGAGGCAAGTTCCTTTATTAAATTAAAATACTTTAAATATAGACATACATAGAGCTTGTTCAAAATATGTGTATCCATTTAACACAGGGAAATAATTTCAGTTATAATTTTTGTTTAATTATAATTGCAGAATGAAAAAAATGTTTCAAATATAATAGTGGTTTGCTGCATTATCTATCTTTGTGTTCTTGTGCTGCCCTTGTGTTCTTGTACTCTTGAAATGAACAGTATTTATATTTCTCTGTTACATTCTACTGATTGTATTTACTGAAATGTAATTTTCTCATTGAAGGATCCTATAATAAAAACTGTGCTTGTCATTTTTATGTCTTTGGTTTTTCATGCATTTATTCTAGCAAATTATTTTTGTATGTTATAATTAAAAATAAAACAGATTGGAAATTTAAACAAATAAAAAAATGGCTATTTATCACAGCTCTTTAAACAACAATGCATAAGACAGCTCCTGCTGTGGCCCTCCTCATTTTAAAATCTTTCTGAAAAGGAGGCAAGAATGTGCTCACCTGAGACCCACACTCTTCTCTGCTAAACAATGCTTCAGAAAACTGGGACCTTTGATTTCCCTACCCCAAAATTCCCAGACCACTTCCAGGCCACCTCTAACCTTTTTTCTGGGTGTGGCTTCATACAGGTAAATAACACTCCTGATTTGTGTACCCCTTACCTGAGAGTAACAAAAGGGTAGATATTTCAGGGAGAGTTAAAAGAGCTGATATTTATGGGCTAGGGTGTCTATGTTGTTCAAGTAGCTGTGTGTCTAAGGAGTACCTGGACATCCAAGTCACTTAAAAAATACATTTGTTAAAGTAGAACTTGTTTTATTTAATAGTTTATTAACTTAAGTATAACTTTTTGATATTTAGATGTATGGGATGTGAGTCTTTGTTTGTATTCCTGCCTTAGTACCAGGTTGGAGTAGCTCTGACTATCACCCTTATGGTCAATATTTATTAATTCATTCAACAAATATTTAATTCCTACCATGTATCAGGCACTTTTTTATGTGTTGAGAATGCAGCAGTTAAAAAAAAAATCCTATACCTCATTTACTTTATATTTTTGAGGAACGAATGGGCAATATTTAATAAATTTGAACATAGTCATATTAAATAATGTGATTCCACTCCTAGGGATATGCTCTAGATAATCTCCTACACAGGTACATGAATATATACAAAAACATGTTTGTTCCAAAAAATGGAAATAACCTAAAGTCCGTCAATGAGAGATTTATTCAGTACACTGTGCTTTATTTATAAGTGCAGTATTAAAAGGCACTAAAACACACACACACAGGAATTAGGTTTAAATATATAAATAAGAATCATAAATAATATTAGTGGCACATAATTTCAGAAAATATGATATTTGGATAGCATTTTAAAACATGCACAATGGTTAGGGAAGATATAAATTAAATTTATGAATAATAGATATAAACAGTATTTATGAATCCATGGAAATAATAAATCCCTTTTCTAGATAATGTTTAATCCAGCAGGCAGAGGATGTGATGAGGTTTGATAGAAGACTTCACAGAGAATATAAAAGTTTTGATTATGTATTAATTTTTAAATTGGATATTGCTTATATGGGTGCTCATCATATAACTCTTTACATCTCTTCATCACTCTTAAAATATTTTACTAGCTGAGTATGGTGGCTCATACCTGTAATCCCAGCCCTTTGGGAGGCCAAAGCAGGAGGACTTGCTTAAGCCCAGGAGTTCCAGACCAGCCTAGGCAACATAGTGAGATACTGTCTTGCCAACAGCAGCCTGAGGCAGGAGAATTGCTTGAGCCAAGGGGTTAGCGGCTGCAGTGGACTATGCTCACACCACTGCACTCCATCCTGAACAACACAGCAATACTCTCTCTCTCAACATATATATATGTGTATAGACATACGTGCACACATATTTATATACCTTATCTATATATATTTTTTTACTGCAAATTAGAAAATAAAGACTATCAAGCAATGCTATATTGGTGTACATCATCATAGACTATAGACTTATTCTAGCTGGGCTCATTAGCATATGTATTTGAACAGTTGATTATGATGACTGGATTTATAAAAGCCATAAGGTGTTTCCTCTCCCCCCCCGCAAAGTCAAATAAAAGGACAGTTCTGTTCTAATGAGCCAAGATTATATCTATGGGCCTGGAAGTGTGTGGATGAGATGGAGTTGAATAATTTAAAGAAAAATAATCATAGGAGGCCAGATTAATTATCTGAAAGATTTAGATGTTGTCACAAAATGATAGAGTAAAATCCCACCTGCTTTTGCTAGTTCTCTTCTCTCTCTCTCATTTCAGTATCCCATTTCTGTCCCTCTTCTCCTCCTATTAATTCTGTTTTAGAAAAATAAAGGAGCAATAGTTTGGAAGAAAAATTATACCAATTTCTGAGCAGCATCTATAGGACAGGAGTATGCAAAGAAGTAGATCTAAGGACAAAGTCATGTCCGTGAAGGCAAATAAATCATTTAGTAACAAGTTAGAGGGTGTTCAATTATTTATTTAGAGTAGCATAGAGTTCTAACAGGCATTGGAAAGTTTAGATGGGTAGAAAACAGTGGGGGTGGGCAGGAGATCTGCCAGGGAACTGAAGTACAAACTACAGTCTGTGAAAATTGTAGACAAGGTAGAGAGGCATTTATGCACAAAACACAATACATTGTTTATAACAGTTTTGGTGTTAGAAAGTCTTTGTTCCCTAAGTAGAGAATGTAAGTTTGTCTTAAACATCTCCCATAATCTCGCTCATAACTTCTATACTTCATGCAATAACATCTTGCCTCAAATGTTCAATAACACTTATTTCAGAAATATGTAACTGTGGAATGTTTTAGTAAAATACATTTGAAATACCATTCTCTGTGCTGTTAAACAGCACTAAGGTGTACTAAAGGCAGTAATAAGTTATAGTTTCAAAAAATGCCATAGGGTTATGACTCCATTCTAATGTTTAATAATGTAAACTCTACACTGTTTCCAAAGAAAATAATAAAGTAAAATAAAAATCACTTGAGTTCTTTTCAGGGATATAAGCCAAGAAACAGATCATCAATATCTGAAATTAAAAATTTGTAATTTACTGATTCATTTATTAATTCCATCAATTATTTTTGCAAGCATATTTATTGAATCTCTATTCTGTGATTAATAATAAATATATTTTCAAAGAGATTTAAAAGTGTTTGACAAAAATATCAGAGAGAAGATAGGAACCTAAATTACCAAATTCCTTAGTCTTTAACTCTGTGAAATTTATTCAATAGATGAATTTTTTGTTTATATTTCTTTTGTCTCTATAACACCATTCCATAAAATAGTTAAATCTGTCATACATAGATGTAAATAAATTAATTTTGAGCATTGTCTCTTAACACATTACATTAAAAGCATAGAGAGTCATTGTCTTCAGCTGTAGTCCCCACCGTGATGCTGAACCAGTGCCCCCAATCCACTTCTATTTATTCACAAACTATTAATATAAGTTTGTTTTCTCATGGGGGCTAGTCACATAAAATCCTCATTTCAATACTTCAGAATAATATGGCATCTTTATTCCTTATTCATTACATGTGGCATGGCTTGTTTCTGATATTCATCTTGTTCTGTTTTGGCTGCAGTAAATTTATTTTAAAATTATATTTCAGATTCATTGAGGTCAGTTGCCTTTGGCAGAAATGTTTTCTTCCTCTGGTTTTCAAAACTCACAAAGTGATTTTTAACATAATTTTCATTTATGATTCCACCATAAAATATTTTATACATTATACTACAGTCTGTGTGTTTCTTAAAAATTTCAAAATGTATTGAACCCATCTTAGATTTATTAAGGGTTGTGATTAAATTGGTATGCATATGCATACCTAGGTGTGTGGCTAAATAACACTAGGTATTACTTCAAAAAGCATTATTTTCCTGATCACACAGAACATGAACTCATATATATATATATATATATACACATATACATGTGAACTAAAGCTAAATTTATCTGCTTCCCTGTAAAATTCAACCACTGCATTCTTTCTGTTTCATATTCTCCAATTTACTTCAGTCCTGATTATTTGGGTTTTGTATCATGTGCAAAAGAGACTATTTTGATACTGTTAGATTGTGGTATTTATACCAACCTACATTCCAAAGAAAAATTAACACAAGAACTCCAGATGCAATTTTTTTCAAAAAAAAATTTTATCTGCTGTACTCTTGATATATCATATTACCAAAAATGTGGATAGAGTTTTAGAGGTCATCAAGAGCACCCTGTTAATCTGATGCCTGAATAATCCTAACAACATTGTGCCTACGCTGCTGTGGTCATTGATTTTTCATTTAAATATATTTAGGATAGAGAATCCATTATATTCTCAAAGCAGAATATTATGTTTCTGGACAGCTCTATTATTATCAATTCTAATTCTTTTAGTATAAATTTCATTTAGTTCTGCTCTGGTTATGGTTATTTCTTTTCTTTTGCTGGGTTTAGGATTGGTTTACTCTTCCTTTTTCAGTTCCTTGAGATGGTTCATTAGATTGCTGATTTTTGATCTTTCTGTCTTTTGAATGTAGGCATTTACCTGTATGAATTTTCTTCTCAGGACTGCTTTAGCTGTATCCCACAGATTTTGATAACTTCTGTCCCCTTTATCATTTAGTTCAAAGAATCTTGATATCCATCTTAATTTCCCCCTTGACTCAACTATCATTCAGTTGTAGGTTGTTTAGTTTTCATGACTGTGTAGAGATGAGTAGTTTTGTTGGAGTTGATTTCTAATTTTATTCCCCTCTTGTCTGAGAAAAGATGCATGGTGTAATTTCTATTTTTTTAAATTTGGTGAGACATGTTTTGTGGCCTAGGATGTGATCAGTCTTGGAGAATGTTCCATGAGCTGATGAGAAGAACGTATATTCAGTGGTTTGGGTTAGAATGTTCTATTAATGTGTGTTAGGTCCATTTGTTCTACAGTTCTGTTTAAATCCGTTGTTTCCTTGCTTATTTTATGTGTGGAGGATCTTTCCTGTTCTGTCAGATGGATGTTAAAGTCCATGGCTATTACAGTGCTGCTGTTTATCATTTTGTTTGGATCAAATAGGATTTCCTTTATGAATGTGGGTGCACCTGTGTTAGGTGTGTAAATATTTAAGATTGTTGTGTCTTCTTGTTGAATTTTTCCCTTTACCATTACATAATGACCTCTTTGTCTGTCTTTTGTTGATTTGAAGTCTATGTTATCTGATATGAGAACTACTACATCAGCTTTCTTTTGATTTCCATTTGCATGGAATATTAATTTCCATGCCTTCACCTCGAGTCTGAATGAGTCCTTGTGGGTTAGATGTATTTCCTGGAGACAGGAGATACTTGGCTTTTATTTATGCATTCAGCCGGCCTATATGTCTTGAGTGGGGAGTTCAAGTCATTGACATTTATTGAAAGAATCAGTAAGTGGGGTGGATTGTTGTTCTTCCTGTTGAGTAGAACTTCATTACTCTGTTTTACCTCTAGAGCAATTGTAGTGACTGGGTTCTGACCTTTAGCTTTTGGGAGTTTTACACTGGTGGTCATCTATTGTGCTGGCCCATGCCTAGTACAGGTGTGAGTACTTCCTGCAGGGCAGGTCTCGACTTGGTGAATTCCTTCAGCGTTTGCTTGTCTTGAAAAGACTTAATTTCTCCATCAAATGTGGAACTTAGTTTTGCAGGATACAAAATTCTAGGCTGGCAGTTGTTTTGTTTAACAAGATTGAAGATGGGCACCCCACACCCTCCTGGCTTGTAAGGTTTCTGCTGAGAAATCTGCTGTTATTCTGATGGGTTTTCCCTGGTAGTTGAGTTGTTGCTTATGTCTAGCTGCTTGTAGAATATTCTCTTTGACTTTGGCCATGTTGCATACTATGTGTCTTGGAGATGTCCTATTTGCTATAAATCTTCCCAGAGTTTGATGACCATCTTGTATCTGGATGTCTAGATTTCTGGCAATATCCAGGGAAGTTTTCCACAGTAATTCCCTCAAATAGATTTTCCATGTTTTTAGCACTTTCTTCTTCTCCCTCAGGGATACCTACAATTCGTATGTTTGTTTGTTTCACACAGTCCCATATTTCCCTAAGTGATTGTTCTGCCCTGGTTCACTTCTCCGCCTCTTTAAATGATTCAGTTAGATTGAGAGTCTTGTCTTTAAACTCTAAAATTCGTTCTTCTCCTTGGTTTAATCTGTTGCTGAAACTTGCTGCTGTATTTTGAAAATTGCTGAATGACTCTTTCATTTCATTCTTTTATATCCTTCCTAATTTTGTCAAGCTCTTTAGTGACTTTTTCATTAATTTCCTGAAATACTTCTGGGGCTTCTCCTTGTTGGTTTTCAACCTTCTCTTCAGTTCCGTTCATCTTATTAGCCATCTATATTCTGAATTCCATTTCTGTCATTTCAACAATTTCCTCGTAATTGGAGTTCACTGCTGTAGCGCTGTTGTGATCACTTTGGGGTGCTGTTCTGTTTTGATTATTCTTGGGGTCTGGGTGCAGTGCCAGAGACTTGGTGATGGTGTTTCTGGTCTGGTAGAAGTTCTGGAGGCACAGGGTCGGAGACTCAGGCTCTGGCATTTGAACTTCAGAGCTGGGAGTGGGGAGGAGCCCAAGCAGAACCTCTCAGCTGGGCCTCTTAGCCAAAAGCGGCAGATGGCATGGTGGGGGCTGAGCAGGCAGCAGGCTGCTCCATAGGTACTGGAGTCCTGTGAATGTTAAGTCAGGCGGGCTGAGGTTGGTTCTGGCAGCCCAGGGGCCATGGGATCTTTCATGCTCCACTCAGGGCTTGCTGAAGCAGCCACCCAAAACCTCTCAGGTTCAGGCTGCTGTGCTCCAGCATGAGAGCCTCCAAGTCAGGACTGGGGAGGAGCTGGAAGCAATGGCCCCAACAGGGTCTCTGAGCCAGAAGTGGGTCGTGCAGATGGCAGGCGGATCCGACCTGGAGGGCAGGCTCATGGCCAAGCAGGCAGGAGGCAGTAGGGGCTGGAGGGCAGAGCCTTGGCCAAGCAAGCAGCAGACTGCACCGCTGGCATGGGTCCTGCGAATGTCAAGTTGGGCGGGCTGCAGTTGGCACCAGCGCAGAAGGACTGTGGAGCTCTCCACGCTCCACTCAGGGTCCACCAAAGCAGCCACCCAAAGCCTCTCAGGTCCGAGCCTGTTGTGTCCCAGTGTGAGAGCCTTTGAGCTGGGACAGGGGTGTAGCCAGAAGCAAAGCCTCTCAGCAGAGCCTCTAAGCCAGAAATGGGGCCATGTAGTTGATGGGCCAACCCAACCTGGCGGGTGGGATCAGGGCCGAACAAGCAGAAGGCAACTTCCTCCTGGAGGGCATATTCAGTGTTAAGCAAGTAGCAGGGTGCTTCTCTGGCACAAGGGTCCCTCGGTTGCCAGGTCAAATGTGTAGGGATCATAGCTTCTCATGCCCCACCCAGGACCTCCCAAAGCAGTGGTTCAAAACCTCTCAGGTTCAAGCCTGCTGCGCTCCGGTCAATTCCTGCGCCCAAGTCCCGCTGCACTCTAGGGGTGATACACCTGGCCCCAAGGGCCAGAGTACGGCTCAAGGAAGCCACAAGTCAGTCCACTCCCTCCCCAGCCCAGTGTAGACCCATCGTGGAACACCTGAGAGTTCAGGATGGCTTTAGCTGTTGCCAGATCCCCACAGGGCCTGCTGTCTATTGCAACGGCTCTGCATAGACTCCAGGAAGGTTCCCTTCTGAGCAGGTAGGAGGTCTGTGAGGGCGGTGGGAGCAGTCTTGTAGTTTAATTCACGCTGCACAGCAGGGCCAGCACAGCGCTCCCACGCTCTATCCTCCTGTTGTTCCCCTCGTGTTCTCTGATCTTGCTATATGTAGCGCCCGTCACCTTTTTTTGCACATTGAGTGTCCTGTATTGCTTCTCTGTGATTTCACAATGCTGTTTCAGAGACAAGTGATCCGAATGTAGGCAGCTGCCTACACCTTTTGCTTCTTTCCTTAGGAGCCGTATGCTAGCAGGCTGCATCTAGTCTACCATTTTTTCCCCCTTTGAACTTGGAGTTTAAAACTGGATCAATCTTTAGTAATGGAAATTGATGTGATGTTATGGAATATGCTCAAAATGTCATTAAATGATCTGCTGCCCTTTGAAGAAGAAATAGGTTGACATGATGCTGTTAAGAATAAATGTTGAAAAGAGAATTTTCTTGTAGTTATACCCATCAAGTGGAGATATTTTGGGTAATTTTGTTGCATTTGCTAGGTTATTTACTAGCAAAGTGAAAAGTGAGTTAAGGAAATACTGTTGTAACATAGGTTTTGGAAATCCAATACACTTGAGTTTATTTTGGTAATTCCACTAATTTATATGAGTAGAAAGACCTAAAGTAGATGCAGGTTGTGGTGGTGATGACGAACAAATATTAATAACAAAATATATATAAAATACAATAAAGTATCTAATGTATCTCTATGATAACTATTATTTTATTATTATTACTTATGTCATTGTTTCATAGCAAATGAAAAAAATTTCTTACTCATTATCTTTGCATAAATAGAAGTGTGCCTATATTGCAGAAAAAACATCAACAGAGTTTCTTTTGTATGCTTGATGCTGTGCTACAAAAATGATTTGAACATGTCTTGTGAAATTACAGATTTAATAGTGTGGTGGGGAAACAAAAATGTTACCAAATGAATTATATTCATTGTGATCAAATTAAGAACTTAGGCCTATTTGGTAAGTTACAAATATTAGGTACTTCTAGGAAATAATTGGTAGATAACTGACCAGAATAAATGGGCTTATTTAGATGGAGGTTAATTTTACCCTATATCTTTGGTTTCCAGTTATATATCTCACGCAAAATTCTGCTACACACTTATTAAAAATAGATACAAAATGGTCATATAATCTCTATAGACTCACTTATGTTTCATATATGTCATTTTAATTGATCAGTCAGACTAAATGGAAAATTTAGAAGGAGCAGATCAAGAATATCATAGAGGCATAGTTCTATTAGCAACTGGAGGCATAATTCTATTAGCAACCTCTGAGCACAGGTAAATTTAGGAATTTAGCATCAGGCACCAGGAAAAAATCATGAAAGATTCTTATGCCCTCCTTTGTCAAAGGGTTGGGAATATCCCCAAAATATTTTAACCCATTTCCTAAAATCTTTTTTAGATATTCCCTTTTTTAAGAAATGAGAGACCATTTCTATAATCAATAGTATTAGCAGTCATAGTCATAGGAAATTTAAGACGAGTACAGGCAGCCACGGGGTTACAAACAAGTCTGCATTTTGTACTTATGCATGGGCTCCCATAAGGATAATTTATAATTAAATAATTAAATTAATAATTTGGGAACTAGTTTGTTCCACACGTGTAAATAAACCCACATTGTGTAAACAGTTCATTGACGCAGCATCTTCATGCTAGCAGCTACTCTCATTATTTATTTGGTGGCTTATGCACAGCATCATTTTCATTTTAACTTTCTTATTCAATTTTGTGAGTCTGTGTTCATCCTTATGACCATGCCTCCAAAGCCAATGTCCACTGCAAGTGCAGGTAAACCTGCAATGATGAGAAAGGTGATTACAATGGAAATGAAAGTGGAAATAATTAAGCATTCAAGAAAGGCCAGTCGTCACCATTCATTAGGTTTCAGTTGCTCGACTATTGGAACAATTATAAAGGATAAAGTTAAAATAATGGAACATGTGAAATGCAGTGCTCCAACAAGAGCAATTGTTACTAAGCAGCAAGTGGATTAATTATTGAAATGGAAAGATTATTATTGATTTTGTTAGAAGATCAAAATAAGTGTAACATTTCTATTGGCCTAGCATTGATGCAACATTAGATGAGTGTTAACCTTTAATATTCTTTTCTGAAATTTCCCCTATCTCCTATCTAAACTTTTTATAAGAGTTTGTTTTTATGTTTCATTTATTTGAATTAAAAGAAAGAACACAATGGTCTCTGTAACTTATTATTACATTTCAGGAGTATTATTATGGTATTATACTGTATTATTATTACCACATATAAAGCATTATAAAATTCTTATGCTTATATTATTATTATTACCATATGTGCTGTTCATCAGGGATCTGAGTTATATACAAAGCAGACCTCAAGCTGTTATCAGGAATGTATCTCTTCTGTAACCTGAGGATCGCCTATAGTACTTAATAACTCTCTCTTTTGGACTTCCTGATTAAAGGCTGGCTGATCACACCTGACCCTCCCTAGAATATAGCTTAAATTGAACTAAAACACATATATGCAACATTTTCTATGCTGAAATATTTTAAGTTTAATTGCAGACATCATATAAGAGAATTCTCTAAGTATAGAATAAATATTACAGAGTTACAAATGACTGAGCTGAATCAATTTTATCCTACAAGACCAATGTTATCTATTTTATTATCCAGCTATCACAACCGGATGATAAAACTGAGATTGAGCACTTAAATAACCTCTCTAAAATCATATATTTGGTAACTGAAGAGCTGAGTGTTAATGTGTGATCTTTGAGAATTTCACCATCTCACTAAATCACTCTACTTACGAACAGAGACTCTAAAATTGAGCAATGTTCACATCTTCCTTCATACTTCACTCTAGTATATACTTGAAGCTTTGCTTGTATAAATATATTTTGGATTAAGAGGTACACTGTATGGTTAAACAAGATTAAATTATAAGATAAAATTTAATTTGGAACTAATTACTTTTAACAGTATATTATTGAAAAAAAATGTTTTCCAAAATTTAGTAATCAGCTGGTCTGTTGTCTTAATCCCAGGAAGTGACAGATTCATTAATTACAATAATCCTATTATCAAAATTCTGGGTTCCTTTAAGCTGAATCAGGATTTTTTTTTTTTTTGGCAGAGGAATATGGTCAAATAAAGTTACTTGAATTTGTCTAGATAATATAATTTCTTCCTATGGGATTAGCTAGTTTCTGCTACTATATTATATAGAATTTTATGATCTAGAATGCAAAATCATATACTTCACATATTTTAATTCAGCCTTGATTTAAATAAAAGCTAAAGCCAAATATATAAATTTGTAAGATGAGAAAACTTAACCTATAACAAGGTTTTTAGTATACAAAATAATGAGTACTTATTATGATTTAATATACACAGACACATACACATATATACACATACACAGAGTCAAGTGTCACTTAATGACAAGGATATATGCTGAAAAATGTATCATGAAGCACTTTGTCAATGTGTGAACATCTTAGAGTATACTTACACAAATGTAGATGGCATAGCCCACTACACAGCTAGGTTATACCGTATAGCCTATTCCTCATAAACTACAAACTTGTACATGATGTTACTGTACAAATATTTTCTTTCTTTATATCCTTACTCTCTAAACTTTTTCCATTTTTTTCTTTTTTTATTTAATTTTAGAATATTAGTGGGGTACAAACACTTTGGTTACATATATTCCCGTTGCATCGCCTGAGTCAGAGCTACAAGCATGCCCATCCCCCAGAAAGTGCACACCACACCCATTAGGTGTGAATTTACCCATCATTTCCTCCCCCCTCCCACCTGTTCGACACCCAATGAATGTTACTTCCATATATGCACATAAGTATTGATCAATTAGTGCCAATTTAATGGTGAATACATGTGGTGTTTGTTTTTCCATTCTTGTGGTAGTTCACTTTGAAGAATGGGCCCTACCTCCATCCAGGATAATACAAGAGGTATTATAATAGCTCACCATTGTTTTTTATGGCTGAGTAGTACTCCATGGTATACAAATACCACATTTTATTAATCCATTCATGTATTGATGGGCACTTAGGTTGTTTCTACATCTTTGCAATTGTGAATTGTGCTGCTATAAACATTCAACTGCAGATGTCTTTTTTACAGAATGTCTTTTTTTTCCTTTGGGTAAATACTCAGTTGTGGGATTGCTGGATCAAATGGTAGTTTTACTTTTACTTCTTTGAGGCATCTCCGTATTACTTTCCATAGAGGTTGTACTAATTTGCAGTCCCATAAGCAGTGTATGAGTTTTTTTATCTCCCTGCATCCGTGCCAACATGTGTTGTTTTGGGACTTTTTGATAAAAGCCATTCTCACTGGAGTTAAGTGATATCTCATTGTGGTTTTTTTTTTTTTTTTTGAGACAGATTCTCGCTTTGTTGCCTGGGCTAGAGTGAGTGCCGTGGCATCAGCCTAGCTCACAGCAACCTCCAACTCCTGGGCTTACGCGATCCTACTGCCTCAGCCTCCTGAGTAGCTGGGACTACAGGCATGTGCCACCATGCCCGGCTAATTTTTTCTATATATATTTTAGTTGGCCAGATAATTTCTTTCTATTTTTTAGTAGAGATGGGGTCTCGCTCTTGCTCAGGCTGGTCTCCAACTCCTGAGCTCAGAAGATCCACCCGCCTCGGCCTCCCAGAGTGCTAGGATTACAGGCATGAGCCACCACGCTCGGCCTCATTGGGGTTTTGACTTGCGTTTTCCTGATGATTCGAGATGTTGAGCAGTTTTTCATATGTTTCTTGGCTATTAGTCTGTCTTCTTTTGAAAAGTTGCTGTTCATGTCCTTTGCCCACTTTTTAATGGGGTTCTTTGATTATTTTCTTCTTAATTTTCCTGAGTTCTATATAGATTCTAGTTATCAGCCCTTTATCAGATATTTTTAGTCTTTTAACTTTTAAATTTTTTGTAAACAAGGTGCAAATATACACATTAGCCTAGTCCTACACAGCGTGAGGATAATCAATATTACTGTCTTCCATCTCACCATGGAAGTGAGTCGTATGGTACTGTATGTTTGACATTGAGAAACGCAAGCCTGTTGTCCAAAGTGGATGCACTGTTTTACATTCCCATAAGCGGTGAATGAGGGTCCCAATTCTTCTATTAATACATCCTCACAATACTCATTATCTGCCTTTTGATTTATAGTCATTCTGCTGGTTCTGAAGTTTTATGTCATGGTGGTCTTGATTTACATTTCCCTGAATGAACAATCATGTTGAGCATTTTCATGTGGTTATTTACCTTTTGTGCATATTCTTTTGATCAAAGTCTATTCAGATCACATGCTTTTTTTCCTATGATTATTTGTTTTTTATTTGGAAGAGTCCTTTACCTATTCTAGATAAAAGTTTCTTATCAGATATGATTTTCAAATATTTTCTCCCAATCTGTACGTTGTCTTTTCACTTTCTTGATGGTGTTCTTTTAAGTGAGCGCCTATTATGTTTCAGAAGTACAAAGAAATATCTAGTTGGGACCTAAGGATATCATAGCCAAAAGAAAGTGATGGAAAGAAACAAGTGATAAAAGGGCTATTTTATGAAGAAAATGCATCACTACACACTTAATATGACAAAGAAGGACACAATCAGTGTTGAAAAGAGTAAATGGTAAAGGCATTATAAGGGAGATTACAGTTAAGTCTTGAAAGGTTAAGTAACTCTATACTAAGTATTAATATTATTTCTTCCTTTTCATTTTGCCAAGAACTTTCCATGTTATTTATATTTCACATCAATCTTTTTAAAACCATATAGAGTAAGTTTACTATTATCATTTCAATTTTAGGTGAAGAAATGGAATTTTGTACAGTTTAAATAAACTGCTTAATATAATTTAACTGGCCAGTTGCAAAACTAATATCCAACCAAGCTGGACTCTCTGAAGTCCATACTGCTAACCATTACATGGAACCCTTCCTCACTGCCTTCCAAGGGAAATTTTTATTTGTTGGTTTATTTATGTTTTGTTTTGTTGTATTTTTTTCCCCCAAGATTACAAGAGAACATAGTATTCCAGACAGTAGAAAAGTATAAAAACATATTCAGGGAGGTTTGAAAAGAATTGGTATTATCACAAGTGCAGGGACACAGACCAATGGAACAGAACAGAACATCCAAATATAAAACCATCCTCATATAGCCATCTAATCTTTGAAAAAGCAGACAAAAACATACTCTGGGGAAAAGAATCCTTATTTAATAAATGGTGCTGGGAAAAGTGGATAGCCACATGTAGAAGACTGAAACAGGACCCACAGCTTTCACCTTTCAGAAAAATCAAATCACGGTGGATAACAGACTTAAACCTTAGGTGTGAAACTATTAAAATTCTAGAAGAAAATGTAAGAAAGATTCCTACAGACATTGGCTTAGGCAAAGAATTTATGAAGAAGACCCCTAAGGCAATCACAGCAACAACAAAAATAAATAAATAAATGGGACCTGATTAAATTAACAAGCTTCTGCACAGCCAAAGAAACAGTCACGAGAATAAACAGACAACCTACAGAATGGGAAAAAATTTTTGCATGCTACACATCAGATAAAGGACTGATAACAAGAATCTATTTAGAACTCAGGAAAATCAGTAAGAAAAAATCAAACTACCCTATCAAAAAGTGGGCAAAGGACATGAATAGAAATTTTTCAAAAGAAGATATAAGATTGGCTAACAAACATATTAAAAAATGCTCAACATCTCTAATCATCAGGGAAATGCAAATCAAAACCACAATGAGATATCACTTAACTCCAGTGAGAATGGCCTTTATCAAAAAGTCCCAAAACAATATATGTTGGCGTGGATGCGGAGAGACAGCAACACTCATACACTGCTGGTGGGACTGCAAACTAGTGCAACCCCTGTGAAAAGCAATATGGAGATACTTTAAACAGATTCAAGTAGACTTACCATTCGATCCAGCAATCCCATTATTGGGCATCTACCCAAAAGAACAAAAGTCATTCTATAAAAAAGACACCTGTACCCGAATGTTTATAGCAGCACAGTTCACAATTGCAAAGATGTGGAAATAACCCAAATGTCCATCAATACATGAGTGGATTAGTAAAATGTGGTATATGTATACCATGAAGTATTACTCAGCTATAAGAAATAATGGTGATATAGAATCTCTTTTGTTCTCCTGGAGAGAGTTGGAACCCATTCTATTAAGCGAAGTATCCCAAGAATGGAAAAACAAGCACCACATGTACTCACCAGCAGATTGGTTTCCCTGATCATCACCTAAGTGCACATTTGGGAATAACACCAATTGGGTATCGGACTGAGGTGGGGGTGGGGGGAGGGGATGGGTGTATACCTACATAATGAGTGCGATGCGCACTGTCTGGGGAATGGACATGTTTGAAGCTCTAACTCGGGGGGGTGGGGGGCATGGACAGTATACATAACCTGAACTTTTGTACCCCCATAATAAGCTGAAATAAAAAAAAAAAGAATATCTAGTTTCTGCATACGTGGGGAAAGATGTGGGCAAGGAGGCAAACATACGTCAAAATACTTATCATTCAGCTTATTTTTATGACAACATACATAAAATAGTGCAAGTTTAGTAAGCAGGAAAAAGTTCATAAGAGAATAAAATACTTATGTAATGAAAATAACAGAAGCTTTTAGTAATATTTGAGCCCTTACAAGGTGCCAGGTGCCACATTGAGTACTCTGGGTGTATTGATTCATTGAACTCCCACAAACCCGTATGGAAAAAAATATGGTAACTAATTTACACAGGAGAAAACTGAGACATAGAGAAAGTTATATAATTATTAATATTAAGTAGTAGAGCCGATATTTGAGAATAAGCATTCTGAATCTACAACCTACTTTTTGAACCAATAAACTCTCCTGTTTCTGCAGTGAGTATAGGTCATCATCATTAATCCATTTAAAAATGCTTACATGTTTCAATAAATTATTTCCTTATTTCTTATTGGTCATCTTTCTGAGGAATGAATGCAGGTCAGAGTTCTTAAAAGACTTAGCTTATAAGGATGAACCAAATGTGCTAAAAATATACTCAAAACATGACAATATTATTTTTATATATGCTTTAGTGCTGGGCATATGTAAGATAATGCATCTTTGAAGAAAGAAAAAGATTATTTAGTGTCATGATGCCAGAGGAAAGATGGTTTTAAAACAAACAAAAGGCCCTAGCTCCATTGCCAGCAGCCCTAATAACTAAATAAAGCAGTGGGTTTTTTCCTGTCAACACAGATGATAAAGATAAGGAAAGACAAAAATATGTTTGCTTTTTATTGAGGCATTACTAATCTAAATGAATGCTAATGCCTCATACATCTGTGCAAAGGAAAAAAAATGTAAATGGAAATTTATTTTATTGAAAAAATAAATGCTAATGTATAATGGACATAATGTATAGATGCAATTACAACAGTTTCACCGATTATGTTCTTTGAATTCATGAAGTGTTGCTGTATGTGTATGTGTACCTGTGTGTTCATGCAGGCAATTTGCTCTATCCTTGTTGCATTTTAATATAGTTCAATATGTTCCTTTTTTCCTAACATAAACTCTTTGCCATAAAAGAAAAAATTCCCCACAATGAATGCTAAAAGTTCATTATTAAATATCCCTTATGTGTAAAGCAGTTGTGCTTTGCAAAATATAATATCTGATTATCTAAGCAAAAAGCTCAATGCATTAAATACATATTCCATGTTTAGCTTCACAAATGATATCCTTCACCCCTACCTGTCTCAATGGACAGAACTCATGAAGACCAAATTCCTTTCCAAATCTGTAAATATTTTATGAACTCAATTTAATTTAGTTGTGTTCAATTGTTTCTTCTTGTGAAAGGGTGGAAAAGAAGAGGTGCCATTGCCTTTTTTGGAACACAGTAACTTTTTAATTGTTATGATTAAAGTTTTCAGATGTCATTATCTGTTTGTTTTAGAGTAGATAATCTTCTATAACTTTTGATGGGAATTATTGTACATTTATGTTTTCTTCTCCTACATGACTTAAACAAGACTCATAGTCAAAAGAACAAAGAATTAACATATTCCATTGTAAGCCTAATATATTTCAAATTCATAATAAACACATAATGCTGTGAATTAAAGTTTATTCTACAGAAGTTATTACATTTTTAATGAAATAAAAATGGGCTAATTATTTAAGGAAAAAAATAAATGTACAATGAACATTAAGTGTACTTTATTTAATAGCATAGCTATATTTTAACTCCTTAAACTGCCAAGTGTATTTTTTGGTATGACAATATTTTTCTCATGTCATTGCTAATGATGAATTCTTCTTCCCTAATTGTGTTCACATTTCACAACGGTTTTGTTCAAATTTGTTTTAGACACTGGACAAATTTACAAATCCTTTCTTTCATTCATATTTTATTCCATCACAAAAATCTACTAATATAAAAATAATTTTAATTATAGTGTTTAAATACTATATCTATATATGTTAGTGACATTTTCTTAAACATAATGCTAAACTCCTCATAATTATATTTGTTTTTAATTCTTATGGACCAATACAATAGCAAGTATTCTATAAGTCATCCAATTCATTTTGCTTCAATATTTATTCCTTGAAATGTCAAGATAACTGATAAAATAACTTCTTTGTTAAATAGAGTATGTATTGATTTTAGTCCATACACCTGAGTATTAAAAAGCAAATTAAAATAGGTCTAATTTTATCTTAAATAGATATATTTAAGCCTATAAAGGCTAGCAATAAGGAATTAGAATAGCAGAACTAGGAAGAAAACTTGTTTATAATCAGGGCACTTTACTCAAGTAAGAGAATCAAGTCAGAATTGTTTAAGGAAATTAAAAGCCAGAATCTAAAACAGGTTCCAGGATTCATAGACTTACTAGTTATAAGCCTGAGCTTTGGAGTCAGACAGATCACATTTAAAATCTTCCCACTGTTTTTCTTGGATCAAACTTCTTATTTGTCTGATAGTTTAATTAATAATTGTCTCATCATAGGACTGCTAGTGCAATTATGGGTTCTGTTTTGCTCATGTGACAAATGAGGACTAAGCATTAAGAATATCATAGGCACACAAAATATATCTGGGAAGAGTCCTAGGTTTAAAAAAAAGACTATTTAGCTATCTGGATTACTGAAAACCAGGTAATATTCACATCATGAAATCTGCAATATACAAAAGGTATAAATATGTTCTACATCATTTTTTCTAATAAAGCAACAAAAAAATTGAAATGTTTCAGTTAGCAGAGATGGAAATAAAGATTTCAAATGATTTTAACAACTAGGAGTTTTAATTGTCCGCTGATTGAAAACTTCCGTGTTTCAGGTCATTCTACTTACAACTCCCCTTTAAAATATCGTATTTACAATTGACCAAGAATCTAAATCTAAAAATCTCTGACATATTGGTATAATTGATATTTTAGGAAAATCTTATAATGTAAAGGTGACCTTTCTCGTGTGAAGATTTATGAGCATGTATATATCCAGAATTTTCACATTTTTGTCACCTTTCCATGTTTGAGGACATTTATGCTCTTTTCATTTTCTGACATTTTTGAAATGTGTATAATGCGTTCTTGTTGCATATAAGTTTATTTCAAACTCTAGTGATCTGTGATGTCTGGAAAGGGAAGATAGCTTTATTCCCAAACACCCTGATATTTTGTAGTTGTACATTTCTCCTTTCTATATAATTTTCAAGGATATTCTTCAAGCAATTTAATGAGCTGGACATTCACATTTTACTAGACATGATGGATGTTTTTTACTTCATATTTGAGTCTGGTGAAAGAAGGACTGAATATGTCAGTATTTTAAAATATTTAGCTGTGAACAGGTGTATTGCTTAGTAGATTTCATTACCTTTGGTTTCATGATTAAACACGTGCATTAACCATGAAATTATCTCCCTGTGGTCAGGCAGGCAGTTTGGGCTTATTCAGTATTTCTTTTGTCCACTGACTTATTCATGTCCCAGCTCCCATTGAAGAAACATCAAAAATGACAGAGGTAGCAAATGAGTTTGTGGTTAGCATGGAATCTCTGAACTTAGTTGATTCTGTTGGAAAAGATTCATTTTTCCTTTCATTGGTATTTAAAAATAGAACTACAGGAATCAAAAAGGAAAACAACAATGACAACACTTAATAAATCTAAGGCAACAATATACATAATGCTAAATAAAATTCCATAAATATCTAATAGCAATTAATTACTGTCATGTCTATTATTATACTGAATATACGTGTATACTAGGGAAAATGAGATAGTTAAAAATAGACATTGATATAATTTCTATATATAATTTTGGTTTAATTTCATTTGTCTTCTTTATACATATTATACTTATTTGTGTCTTGATGGGCCTTGTATGGTTCCTAAACCATATCCAATTGATGCTGGCAGCATAATATTTAAATGTAAAATAAAAAAAAAAAACTTGTACTTTATTTTTCTACTTTTCAAATTAAAAAATACTTATAAGCTATGTAATGCTGAAGTAATTTCTTTTTTTCCTGCTATAATGTCCCTGTGTTGAATCTAAGAGTTTTGATAGTAAGGATCTTTGGGGTTTTTAAATAGAGAAATGATAATTTTTAAAATGTGATGTCTTTTTTTTTTTTGCAATACCTAGAAATGGTCAGACATTTTATTATTTTTTTTTTATTTTAGAATTATACTGGGGTACAGACATTTTGGTTACATAATTTGCATCTGTACAGTTTGAGTCAAAGTTATTAGTATGCACTTTACCCAGTTAGTGTGCATTGCACCTGTTAGGTATGAATTTACCTATCTTTTCCTCCCATCTACTTGATTTCACTTGAGTTTTACTTCCATATGTGCACATAAGTGTTCTAATTTAGTACTGAGTACATGTGGTGTTTGTTTTTCCATTCTTGTGAAATTTCACTAAGAAGAATGGCCTCCAGTTCCACCCAGGTTGTTACAAAAGATACTAAATCACTAATTTTTTTTATGGCTGAGTAGTGCTAAGTGGTATAGATATGTCACATTTTATTAATCCACTCCTATATTGATGGGCATTTGGGTTGATTCCACATCTTTGTGATTATGAATTGTGCTGCTGTAAATATTCAAGGGCAAGTGCCTTTTTAATAATATGTCTTTTTTTTTTTCTTTTGGTAAATACCTTGTGGAAGGATTGCTGGATCAAATGGTAGGTCGACTTCTAGTTCTTTGCGGTATCTACATACTACTTTCCATAGTGGTTGTACTAGTTTTGTCCCACCAACAGTTGGAGCAGCAGTGGTTTGGGGCTGTAACTTATTCTTGAGATTAAAAAGACTCTCTGAAAACCTCCAGGCATTATCTTATCAATTTTCTGGCCTCATATTTTACTATAGTACTTAGAAATACTTTTACTCAATGTTCATCCCCTTACCTTCCACCAAAGAGCAATAATTTTAATCTTATAAAATAGAAATTTGATAGTTGCTATCATCTAAGATAAAGCTGAGCTTAGTCAAATAAAATGTGCTGAGATATACATATTGAGAATGATTAGACTTGTCTGTTGGTTGTGAATAATTTGGAGATAGGATATTATAGGCAAAGAGATCCCACTCCACATATTTAAATCTTGGACATTTTAGGTTAGTCTGTGGCTGATTCTGAGTTTCCAGAGTACTGTGAGTTCCTGATTTTTGTTGTTTTCTGTGATAATCCTTTTTAGATATTTTCACCAGATTCTCCTATTTTTATTAATTCTTAATGGAATACCTAGAGCTGAGTACTTGGACCCCTTGTCTTGATTATTTATTTCCATCCCCTTGGTGATTTTTTTCAACTGGATAACTTTTCATGTCAGCTGTATGTCAAACTTTCTCAAATTTATATTTGCGACCTCAACCTGAATTGCATACCCTTTACTTAACTTCTAGACACCTCTAGTTAAATATAAAATATACATTTCTAATTTAACTCTTTCAACAATAAAATTTATCCTTCTCCTATTCCCCAAATCTGCTTCATTTGTAGAGTTCCCAGTTGCAATTGACTGCAAGCCCATTCTCATAGTTGCTTAAACCAAAAGTCTTGAAATCATTCTGACTGCTCTTCTTTCTCTCATATTTCCTCTTCGATCAATGAAGACATTCTGTTAGCTCTCCCTTCAAAGTTCTCCAAATTATATAATGCCTTAATTACTCCCATGGATATCAAACTCATACAGCATCATTATTTTTCCCTTGGATTATTGCAAAAGACACCAAAATAATTTTCCATCATCCAGTTTTGTCTCCCTACAGTATATTCTCAACACAGTTGTCAGAGTGATCCTTTTAAAACCTTTATCAGTGATTGCCATTTCTCCCCACAGAAATCTCCAGTGGCTTCTTGTTTCCCTAAGAGTAAATACAAAATTATAATGGCCTGCAAAGCTCTAAGTAACTTGTCCCTTTTTAGTGCTCTAATCTCATTTCCTATGATATTCCCTTTGGCTTGCTCTCTTCTAGCCAAACTGCCCTTCCTCTTGTTTTTGGAATGTGCAAGCATAGAAGTGTTGTTCCTTCATCTTGGCATGCTCTTGTCCCACACAATCACTTGGCTAACACTCTCACCTTCTTCAAGCTTCTGCAGAAATATCAACTTCTTAATTAAGCTATCTTGATAATTATATAAACCCTGTCCCCTAAACTTCTGATCTTCTTTTCTCCTTTATTTTCCTATACCAGTATTTATCCCCTTCTTACAGACTGACTATGTGGATCATTTAAATGTTACCTTTATTTTTTGTTGTGGGCATCTAGCTATAAGAAGTTAAGTCTGATGAAGGCAGATGTTTTCATCTATTTTTTTCCTGTTTTTCCTGTGTTTAAAGCAGTGCCTCGTATATATTAGGCATTTGATGAATACTTTTTCAATGCATGAGTGAAGAACTTGCTGAAAGCATATACAAAGCATATTGTGCCCTCTGTAGTACGGTTTGATTTGCAAATTCTTCATTCCTTGTATATATCTTGTTCGTAGCGCCTAATATGATGACCAGTGTACTAAAGCCTTAGCATTTAATCATTATCTTATAAATGTCTATAAAAATATAGATGGATCACCTGGGTGGTTTAACACCTCATCTTCTTATCATATAGTAATAGGTTATTATCTTACTGGCATAGAATTTGATTTTTGGACTGGGTTTTTAGAAGGGAAGGGGCATATTATAATCAAAGTAGGAAGACATAGTGAAAGGATACGACTATGGGTCAGCACTAGAATATGATGCCACAGTATAAAAATTTATGCACCCAACAATCTGTACAGCACCCAAATATATACACACACACGTGTGTTTTTACACACACACACACACACACACATTACTATAGAGTAATATTTAAAAGCAAATGGGGAATATGAATATTAATTACAAGCTCTAAAAATCAGGTAGAAATAAAACTAATAAACTCAAAATCTAGAATGTCAGAAATGTTTGAACCCAGTAAAATAATAGAGTCTTTGGAAAATGTGTACTTCAAAAGTTTGCATGCTCCCTTGTGCTGTTTACTGAGTATAGCTTACCAAAAGCATTTTCTGCCAAGAAGAAATACACAAAATAATATGTCACATAATCAGCTTTATTCAGCTGAAACAGGTAAAATCAATTTATTTCTAGAAATGCTAATTAGAAATGTAATGCATGTCACCAATAAGTGAATACACTTTGATTCCATAGTGATTTTTCTAAATATGGTATCTCAAGCTCAGTCACATTACAAATTACTGAAAAGAAGTAGTTAGGATAAAGCTGAAAGGATAAAGTATTACACTTATTAAAATAACCCATAAGCAATCAGACCAAATAGGTTTTCTCTACTGAGATATTAATGTGTTGATTAAAGGAGTGACATCATTGAATGGGGAAAGGATACAACTATAACCTCATTTCTTTTGTAGTGTGTTCTTATTATGGTGCACTATGCATGTAAGGAATATACCATCTTTAAATAAAAACTATATTCATAGCATATTTAGGCATATGGCAATTAAAATTTTGAGTTAATATAAACTGTTGTCATACATAAGCTTAAAATTCAACAAATTTTGGAGTATTATAAGAAAACAAAATATTATGTAAATCAAAGTGATACTAAGACTATGTACTAACTTAGTACTAAACATGTTTTGATACTTTCTGTATATTATCTCATTCATTATTAATAACAAATTCAAAGGCAAGTCTATTTATTATCCTTATTGTACAGAGGAAAATATTAAACTTACTGAGAATAATAACTCACCCACAATAGTGCATATTAGAACAGACTAGATTTATTTATTTATTTACTTATTTTGGTTAGCAAGCCTATGCTTTATTTTTTTGTTTATTTATTTTATATTTATTTTATTTCAGGATATTATGGGAGTACAAACATTTTGGTTACATGTTATGACTTTACCTCACCCAAGCCAGGATTAGAGGCATCCCCTTCCCCCGTACAATGCTCACTGCATCCATTAGTGGTGAGTTTACCCACCCACATCCCCCAACCCCCAGTTAATATTACTACCATGTGAGCATCTTAGTGTTGTTCAGTTAGTGCCAATTTGACAGTGAGTACATGCAGTGCTTATTCTTCCATTCTTGTGATACCTCATTTTGGAGGATGGGCTCAAGCTCTATCCAGGATAATGTAAGAGGTACTAGATCACCATTGTTTTTTATAATTGAGTAGTATTCCATTGTAGACATATACCATATTATATTAATCCACTCATGGATTGAAGGATACTTGGGTTGTTTCCACATCCTTGCAATAGTGAATTGTGCTGCCGTAAACATTCTAGTGCAGATGTCTTTATATAGAATGTCTTTTGTTCTTTTGGATAGATGGCTACTAGTGCTATTGTTGGATCAAGTGGTATTTCTATTATTAGCTCTTTGAGGTATCTCCAAATTATTTTCTACAGAGGTTGTACTAATTTGCAGTCCCACCAGCTGTGTAAGAGTATTTCTATCTCTTCATATCCTCTCCAGCGTTTGTTGTTTTGGGACATTTTGATAAAGGCCATTCTCACTGGATTTAGGTGATTTGCATTTCCCTAATGATTAATGATGTTGAGGATATTTTTATATTTTTTGTTGGCAATTATTCTTTCTTCTTCTGAAAAGTTTCTGTTCATGTTCTTTGCCTGTTTACTGATGGTGTTGTTTGATTTTTTCTTGTTGATTTTTTTGAGTTCTATATAGATTCTTGTTATCAGCCCATTATCAGATTTGTAGAAAGCAAATATTTTGTCCCATTCTGTAGGTTGTCTATTCATTCTAATGATAGTTTCCTTGGCTGTGCAGAAGCCTTTTAATTTGATCAGGTTCCATTTTCCTCCTTAGAACTGGAACCAGACAAGCTTGCCCACTATCTCCACTTCTATTCAACATGGTGCTGGAAGTCCTTGCTAGAGCAATTAGGCAAGAGAGAGGAATTAAAGGTGTCCAAATGGGGGCAGAAAAGATCAAACTCTCACTCTTTGTGGATAATATGATATTATATCTAGAAAACCCCAAGGATTCAACCAAGAGATTCCTGGAATTGATAAATGAATTCAGTAAAGTCTCAGGATACAAAATCCATGCAAATAAGAGGCATTCATAAACAGCAATAACAGTCAAGCTGAAAATCAAATAAAAAATGCAACACCTTTTACAATAGCTTCAAAGAAAATTAAATATCATTAAATATCTAGGAATATATTTAATGAAAGAGGTGAGAGACATATACAGGGAGAACTAAGAAACACTAAGAAAAGAAATTGTAGAATATGCAAACAGATGGAAAATCTACCTTGCTCGTGGATTGGCAGAATGAATATTGTTAAAATGTCCATACTACCCAAAGTGATCTACAGAATTAATGCAATCCCTATCAAAGTACCATCATCATTCTTTATAGACCTAGAAAAAATAATTCTATGCTTTGTATGGAACCAGGGAAGAACTCTTATAGCCAAAGAAATCTTAACAAAAAGAACAAACTGGGAGGTATCTGTCTACCAGATTTCAAGCTTTACTACAAGGCTATAGTAACAAAAACAGCATGGTACTGGCACAAGAACAGAGATATACACCTTTGGAATGGGACTGAGAACCCAGAAATAAACCATCCGCATATTGTCATCTAATCTTTGACAAAGCAGACAAAAATATACACTGGGGAAAAGAATTTCTTTTCAATACATGGTGCTGGGAAAACTGGGTAACTGCATGTAGATTGAAACTGGATCCCTAGCTCTCACCTCTTACAAAAATCAATTCACGATGGATAACAGACTTAAACCTAAGGCATGAAACTTTAAGAATCCTAGAAGAAAATGTAAGGAAGACTCTTTCAGACATCAGCTTAAGTAAAGAATTTATGAAGAATACCCCCAAAGCAATCACAGCAGCAACAAGAGCAGCCTAGATTTAAAGTTGATAGTCTAACCACTACACTGCAGTGATACTTTAAAATAAAATATTTGTTTCAAAAACTACAAGGTCAAAATTTTTTTTGCTACTCCAGTTTTTTTATATTTCAAAATATAAAGGGGGTAGAAATGTTTTTGTTACATGGATACCTTCTTTTGTAATGCTTAAGTCAGGGTTTTTAGTGTGCCCATCACCCAAACAGTGTTCATGGTACCCAGTAGGTAGGTTTTTACCCTACCCCTCCTCCTCCTTCCTGATTTTCAATAACTTTGACATCTCTTTGTGCCCATGTATGCTTCTAGATTAGCTCCCAATTATTACAGAGTGGTGTTTGGTTTTCCAAATATTTTTAAGGTAAGAGGAACCTGTATACTTTTTTTGAATGTAGAAAATAAACGCATATCCTTAGATCTCAGAAAATGAGGAAATTTGGTATAGTAACAAAATCTCTGGATATTTAAGAAGAGAGAAAAAGGTAAATCAGAATCCTTCAGATAATATGTATGTAATTTAGTGTGTTAAAGCTGTTTTTAGTGTTTTAAAACTTGAAAAATTCACAAAAAATGAATTCTACTTGAAGCTATTGCACCAGGAATTTATATCTTGTAAACACTGGAAAGATAAGAAAAAATGATCAGCACTAATGAAAAAAAATAGTAAAAATTTAGTCATGAAAAATAGGCAGAAACTTATTTTTAACTTTATACTGAACCCCTTATATTGCTGAAATACACATTTTTGCATATTATTTAAATACATTTTTATAACAACTTCCCAGTTAAGTGTTCTTTGGAAATCTTGATTTTTAACTTCATATATTTTTTGTACCATGTTTTCTTTTATATTCTTCTTATACTAACTTATTATAAAATATTTTCTGAAAAAACTTTATCAGCTATGTTGCTTTTGTTTGTCTTTTTGTTTATGTCAACTCTTTGGAAGATCAGTTTAACTGGAAAACCTAAATGTTTGGTGATACTATTGACTTACAGGTGACTTTGAGGCATTTATTCTGTGCCAGATAAATCAAGGTTATTGTCTTCTACATTCTGTAGACATATGGTCAAGTGAACAAATTGAAAATATACACCAAAAAGTGAAATCATCTTTGCCTAACTTTGAGTAAATAGCTAGAGGCTATTAAATTTTTTAGTTAAAGTGTTAATGTAAAATTTCAGGATGTTGGGGAAAAACACAGTTCTATGGGTAAATAATAATACTGCCCTATTTGCCTAACATATTTGTGTATCTCAGATAAACTATTCTATCAAAGGAGTGCTATACTAAAATAACCCTCTCTATAAAAGAATACACACAGAAAAAAGTTCACATTTATGTATAAAAAAAGGGAAAAGTGGCATTATTGTACATGGAACAAAAGCAATAAAATATTCTTTTAGATTTTCCATTTGCATACATTGTATCACAGAATGTTTCCTATATGGTGATGGCTGTGTATTCAGCTATAAGTAAGCTAACAGTTATTACTACAGTAAAGTTGTATCATTTGTAGTCATACAATGGAGCAACAGTCAGAATGCAGTAGAAAAATGGCTGAGATATAGAATACCAGGCATTTCTTGGAGCAGCAATTTATTTTATCTCTGAAAGGACTTGAAATCTGACACCAGTAAGATAAGATGGAGCTTAAGATTATTCTTGAGAGGCATTACGGAATTGAGTGGGATCCATAGAAGAAATGATAGTTAGAAAAGGAAAGAAAGAGTTGAATTGTGAACAAGGACTTGACTATAAACCCAGAGTTTGTAAAATCTTTGTGAGTTTCATTTTCTAAATTTCATGAAATTTTTATGAGGATATCCAATTTACAAAAGAAGATTTTCTCTGGCCTGATATTTTAGATTTACATGAATTCAAACACAGTGTGGCATTTTTCTGTGAATAGTAATATCCTATAAAGCTCATTTAGGAAAGTATAACATGTGTGACAATTGGAGGAGTGAAAGACTTACTTTAAAAATACCTGTCATAAAAATGAGAGTGAGAGAATTCTCACTGATTATTTTTCTACAGATGATAATTCTGCAAATATTCTTTACCCATGATCTTCTCAAATACATTTGAGATCATAGTAAGTGTTTACTCAGCGGAGGGCATATGGATATTTAAGATGTCATTTCAGAGAGCACCAAATTAGAAGAATACTACAAATACAGTGGATAAAAAAGAGAGAGATTTTGCAGTTTCCCATGTGTAAATATTAATATTTATTGGAGAAGAGAAACCAATTTTGCTTTTTAGCAATACTTTTAATTTTTTTTTTGTTTGTTTTTTTGAGACAGAGCCTTGTTCTGTTTCCCGGCCTAGAGTGAGTGCCGTGGCGTCAGCCTAGCTCACAGCAACCTCAAACTCCTAGGCTTAAGTGATCGTACTGCCTCAGCCTCCCGAGTAGCTGGGACTACAGGCATGCACCACCATGCCCGGCTAATTTTTTTCTATATATATTTTTAGTTGGCCAGATAATTTCTATTTTTTAGTAGAGATGGGGTCTCATTATTGCTCAGGCTGGTCTCGAACTCCTGACCTCGAGCGATCCACCTGCCTTGGCCTCCGTGCCCGGCCTACTTTTAATGTTTAATAATATTTTCATATTATAGATAAATGATCTCTGTGATTTAATAATTTAAATATAAATTTATTCTCAGAAAGTTTGAGATCAAAGCAATTTCTAATTTTAAGGGTGCTGTAAAATACATATGACATTCTAATACATTTTGCATTATTTGAGAGAGGTCAGTATAAGTACTATAATGATTGAATTCACAAATGAGATAAAATAAAAAGGTGTTTCAGTCAAATGTTACCAAAGAGAAGACAATTGATTCAAGTTCTTTAGAGAAGATAATGATATAGAAAACAAATTATATTAGAATTATATAAGGGTATATTATGTAATGATAGTTGATTTTTAAATACAGTTTAAATAGTCAAATAAAAGGAGGATTAAAGAAAGATGTATTTGTCAATATATAATCAGAAAAATATGCTATACTATTCTAAGCATTTGAGAAAGATTTTAATGTATAAAATTAATTATCAAAGTGTTGGCAAGGCTTTAAGTAGAAAAAATGAGGTTACCAAGGATACAAAACTGTAGGAAACACTATCTGTCCTCAGGGCAGGAAAAATAATAGGGAATGCCACCCTAAGCCAAAGATATCTATGTCTCTGAGACTTCTGGAGCACGTGAGGTTTGAAATACCATTGCTGAAGCTTTACAAGAGCCACAACTTCACAATCCCACTATGTAACCTAGGCCTGACAGCCTCAAATTGTCCAGAGCTTTTCCTGCTGTTGTTACTGCAGAAGTCAGAGTCTATGAGCACTCTGCTATTGATACTAATGGAGTACTCACTGTTGCTGCTACAGCTGCCTGACCCAGGCCCATGTGTGCTATATTTCTGACTGAGGCTACTGGGATTTCCTTTAGCTACTCTTACTGACACCACAAGAAGCTGCTGTTACTGCTACTGGACACATTAACAGAACCAGGAAAAGAAAAAACAAAATGTTATCTCTTTTCCTCCCACTTTGCAATCTTCCCCCAGTGCCTCCCATTAGCTTGCAAGGGAATATAGGAAATGTAGTTTTCAGGCTTCTAAACTCCAGTGATACAGAAGGGAACATGTAATGGCAGAGATGGAGACAAGAGGCAAAAATAAATAACAAATATGCAATGGACAGTGCCTCAGTTACATTTGTGAGAATTAAAAATAAATGGGAAATCAATTATGGCATCTCAGTTGACTGAAATGTCATTTACAGTAGGCTGGAAATCATGGCTGGCAGGAATAGGAACAGGGAGAAGAAAACAATATAGCTGCAAAAAATGATTCAGAAAAGTAAAGGATCAGTATTCTAAGAGACCCAGGATAGTCACTCTGAAATCTTGTGGAAATACTCTGAAAAATAAAGCAGAGCAAAACAAAATCAGATCTAGAGGATGGAAAGAAAGTTGCATTGAATTAGGATTCAGAAAGACATTGATGTACATGCTGGGTGATGGGCAGATGATGTGACTACAGTAAAATCTCAGTTTTGGCCTAGATTACTCTATCTAAGCTGTGAAATCCTGAGGAGAAATGTTTCAGCTTGAGGTGCTCAAATTATTTATACAAAGTAGCTTTATTATTATAGGACTTTTCAAAATGGTGGTTCTCAATCCTATCTCACCTACATAATTTCTGGTACCTCCTTTACATCCTGAATTACATAACTTAGTTATCTCCACACTTTTTAAATCACTAAAAGCCAAAACTTAAATATAAAGGATAAATAAGAGTGAATTAAATTATTATAAGATAATGTGCATTTCATATGTAATACATGTATGAAAGCAATAGAAGACACAATAAAGAGATGTTAAGATCCCTTCTGTTATATATTTCCTGTTTGCCTCCACCCCCATATCCACATTCTACACTTCCGCATCACACTATATGTCCTAGAGAGATGACTCACATAGATATATCAATGAACTTTTCTGCCTTCTGCTTTTGGCTGGAATTTGTCAATACAAGTCACCAGCAAGGGTCAGAGTTGAGAGGAAAAAAAGTCAGACATTTATTCTAATGTTTTCATCCCTGCTAATTAATCATAGGTTTGTTGCATCTTACTACAGATGGCCACAGTCCTCTCCATATAACTGTCCTCTCTAGGTTTTAAAATGGCTTTCTTCCTTGTCCTTTCAGGTCTAGGAGTGGCACTGGAACCTTAAATTTACGAATTCTGGGTTACTCTGCTATTCCTACCCCATCTTGTGCACATCTTTGTAAAACAACTTTTTATTAAAACCTCATCCAATTACACAGTTTGAAGATTCTATCTGTGCTCATCATGTCTTGATAATTCTATATATTTACTTTTAATGAATATGCTTGGATTTATGACAAGCGTAAGATGGTAAGAAGCTATTTAATAACAAATATACAAGAAAAATGATAGAACAGAGTCATGGCTGAAGTCAGAAATAAAATTTAGTATTAAGATAAATGAGTACTTTGTCTGTATATCAGAAGTAAAATAGAAAAATAACCTTACTTGAAGCAGAGGTAACATTCCAAGTATATTATAGATTGTCAAAATGAAAAATAATTAAATAATATAGTCTCACAAATGAGATAGATCTTATTTATTAGTGCCAAAATAATCCCCTATATGTTCATGATTAAGTGGTGCAGTTTACAGTTAATATCCTGAAATGTTACCATTTATTGACAAATATATTCAGTTCTAAAACATAAAACCACTTTGAAGAGCTTTCATTTCAATAGGTGAGAAGGAATACAGGATGTATTAGAAAAATGAAGTGTATAAAAGGCAGTGGACTGGTTCCAGGGTAAATTTCTGAGAAGAGTATCTATGTTAGGACAAAAAACAGCAAGCAACCCAAAAATGTAAGGTGCAGTCAAGATATTAGATGCAAAGCTGTGCATTTAAGAATGTTTGCTGTTAAATAACTAGTTATATTTTTAAAATAGTATTCTAAAAATAGATATGAAAATATGAAATATTTTCAAGTAGACTTTTCACAAAAACTATTAGAAAAAATCATGTTACAGTTTTTAAAGTTTCTGAAGGTTCCATAATTTCCACTAAATTATGGGAAATTCAGTGAAAGTTTCTCTGTTTGCATATCTGTATTAAAATTATAAAGAACATATGATGCAAAGAGTATAAACCTCTCATATCCAACAATAATGGTGAATTTCTCTCCACATATTAGCTCTCACAGTATGAGTCAAAGCTCATATTTTGTATTATTATGTCATTTCTAAGCTTCTCTCATTCTATTGCTATTATATAAATTTAATGGAGGCTGCCTTAGTAGTATGAGCTTTTGTCCCCTTTAAATCTAAGAAGACTAATTATGAGCTATCAATTTGCTAAGCCCTCAACAGCTTTTAACAGAGATATAAGTATAGAAGGGAAAATGATTAACAGTTTCTCCATATCTACCTCAAAGGGAAATTTGTGAGATTTAATTGGATAATGTCTGCAAAGTGCTTCAATTCCTAGAAGAAATTAGTCCATAAGCATAAGGGGGAAAGGCACCACAGTAAAGTGATATCACATAAGTAGCAATAAAGGTAGGTTTTAGTTGAATTCTGACAGACTAGCAGTAGGATACCGATATGAATTGCTCTAAATCTCTGTTTCAAATGTTATCAGCAAAAACTCATAAAACTGAACTATTATAGAAAGTACAAGAGATTGATAGGTTGACAGGAGCACAGGTTCAACTCCTTCCCCCTTTATTATTGCTTGTAGGTCTGTAAGCCTGTCATGGACACTCTCAGACCCCCAGTTTCTTCAGGTACTGAATGATGATAGAAGTTCCTTTCTACCTCATGGGCTTTCTATGAGGATCATACATGAAAAAGGTTAAGTGAAAGTGCTTAGAAGTCTTTAATACGATCTAAGACTTTGCTTTAGAAAATTTTCTATTAATGGAATAGCTCAAAACAAGGAATGCAAGTATATTTATTCTTAAAAAAATGTCCAGTTTATGTTCATCTTTTTAAAACTTTTTTCTTATTTTGAGGGAGTCTAGGTCCCAGATGGTGAATTTAACATAACATTTGCCAGATGTATTTCTATCCCTTAACTTCAGCATGACTTCACAGAGAATGAACATGATCTTTTTCTGTTCTTATGACTCTTTAAATAAAGAGATTCACCATATGGGGTTTGGACTGAATTAGACAAGGAAAAGTCCCAATATGAAACATGTTTCTTCCCTCACCCCTAGTCAGCACCACACACATGACTAGCCTGTTTAACTGCTGCAAATTACTACTGTTAATTGATCCTCTATGGATAATATCAATATAAGCTGGGGTATTTTTTTTAATTTTTATACCCAAGTTTTCTGATAATGAAAACATATAACTATAAGCACTAAAGTTTGAACTATAGTTGTTTACTTTTAGTTACAATTATAAACTATGTGTCATAGTTTTAACATGTGTTGCACAAGAGCAGTGACTATTTGTCATGTGCCTTAGTTTACTCACTGTCTTTTCAAATTGTACATACAAATTAAATATATTTTGAGTGAATGATTAAAAGGAAAATCTGTGTGATCATTTCACACCACTTCCACTGCTACTACCTATCCAAGCTTCCATCATATTTAGCTGAGATACTACAGTAACTTCTTAAATGGTCTTTGCACTTCTACCTTAGATTTGTGCCTTTTTAAAAATTATTAAATATTTGTGTAAGAACTTTGTAACTTATTAAATATTTGTTTAAAATGTCTGACTATTCTTTACTGTTCTCATATGCTTTTACTTATTTTTATCTATCTTGTGTTTTTTAAATTACTTTCTATGTTGTTTTTAAATATAAATAAATACTTTGAAAATTCTTAAATTCTGGTCACTAATCCTGTGTTGTTCTATGCGTAATAATACATTTTGTTCTTAATTTCACATGTATTTTTTTATTTTTGAGTAAAATTTTATTTTTATTGTTGATTCAAATTATCTCTGAAATGTTGTATCCAGTAACTGATTTGACTAAATTTCTTCTAAAACACCATTTTATTTAAAGTCAATTTCTGTTAACTGCAGAAATCATCAATGAGTCATTTTCCATCATCTTCTTGATTATCACATATTTTTTGTCCCTTCACACTTAATATTATACAAGTTTTATTATTTCAGTCATTGTTTATAAAATGGAATATAGAGCTCCCAAATAATATTGTATTTCAACAGAGATCATTTGCCTATTCTGTTAGGGAGATGTGGTGAAATGAACATCACTTTCCTTTGTAAGTCATGCTTTCACTGAGTTTTGTTTAAGAATATGGAAGGGTTTAATTTATAAATTCCAAATGACTTTGGAAATTCCTAAATATTATGTTTGAAGTTTACTTCTGCCCTATTATTCTGAGTGGAAAACATAGCTCTGTCGTTGAGATATTTTCCAGCCCATTTCTCATGGCCCATACCAAAAGTAGGTTCAAAATATGGCCAGTGGTTTACGGCATTAATACTAAAAAAGAACCTGGTAGGATATTTTATTTTGTTTTCTTTTGGTATATGTACCACAGGACTGCAGATTTCACTCTTGCTTTAAATATACATAGCCAAGTCCAACTTCCTGAAATATCTGCATAGTTGAAAACTAAAAAAAAAAAAAAAAAAATACATAATAAATAAATAAATACTTAACACATCACTTGCATACTTTTCCTTTGTCTAATTATTGCATTCCTTACAATGATGCATTTTAGTGCATTTTTGTAATCTCCCCCTACATGTTTTAATGGGTATTGCTATGATAGAAGGACATTAAATATATTTCCATAATCTATAAGATAAAAATGAATTTTAAGAGGTAGAATTGTACAAAGCTCTGACCTAAAACCATATCTTGGGATTTCCTCTCCCCCACCATTCTTGATGTGAATAAATTTAAAATTATAATAGCTTATAAAATTTATAGTTTTTCCTCTTATATAATTGACTGTGTAAAAATTCAGGGAATAAAATTACTCAAGACACTGGTAGAATATTAAAACAAGATTCATATATATTAAATATAAGTCTAAACTTTGTCTTAACACTGCTTTCTTTGGTTAGCCACCATAAGAAAGAAATATTCTTTTTGCTTCTTAGTTTTCTATAAAGCAGGCTGGTACCATATTTTTATTCTATACATAATAAAAAATAAAAATTAAGCCCGAAAATATTACAGTTATGCAGACCATTTTAGCACTGATCAAAAGAAGAAAGAAAAAAAGACAAAAATGTGTATATATGAATATATTTACACATGTACATATATATAAATTCATTCTAAAAATCAATATTAAATTCAGAGGTACTCTGCAAAATAAAAAAAAGTGCAGAAAATCAATATTAAAAAGATAGAGAATGCAATGGAAAAATAATGGACAAAAAACTTGGATGCTTCCAGTAGCCAATACTGTAATGAAAAGATTATCTGAAAAATTATTCAAAACTTGCAATTAATCCAACAAGATTATTGGTTATTCTTATAGTTCAGTGCTGTATTTGCAAATTTGATAAATTTGCCTTTGGGTGAGCCATTTTATAAGTCTATAGTATCATAGTTTAGCTTGTACATGTTTAACTGGAAAAAGTACAAATATTTCCTGTCACTGAAAAAGAAAATTCAAAAGATTATTTTTTATTGTCCTGTTGGACATAAATCAGTTTTATAGCAAGCTAACATTCATATCTTAATACACATTTATTAAATTACCTATAAATATCTGGCACTTAAAATGCACTTCAATCTGGTTTTAACGTCTTACCTGTTCTCTCATTAAGAAATTATTTAAGTAAAATTCTTGTTGCGTGTTCATTTTATTTTGTAGTTTTTGATGTCCCACTGACATCCAAGTGGACATAGCTGATAAAGTCAAGTAATTTACATCATGGACTGCTTAAGCAGAGGAACATCTTTTCTTTCCTGGCTTCCAGAGGAAAACACAAGCAGCACAGAATTTTCATTTTGCTAACTATTTTTTTTTCTTTCCTTCTCCACCCCTACTGAATTTCTGTTTTACTTTTTACTGCTAGTTCACTCATGGCTAATAACTTGTTTCCTAATCATGGTATGATTCAGAATTGGGGTTTTAGCCTGATAATTTAGAGATTTCTGTCAGGTGAATGATGGAGATAGGTGAAGTATGACAAAAAAGCTGTCAATACTTTCTCATATTTTTTGTTTGTTTATCTGTTTGTGAACTGAAATCAATTACCAAACATTTTGTGCCCAATTAGGACAATAATTCTTGATACCTGGATTGGTGAGTGTTTGTGGGAGTTTCTTTTTGGTTGTTTGTTTATTTTCATTTTTAATTTTTTTTACTTTTGAAATACGACTGCAACTATAGAACTGAAACTACCGGTACTCTATGTTTCTGTTTGTCTCTTTGTCTAGAACTCATAAAACCTTTACCTTAGTGCAAAGTCTTTTTCTGCCTTTAGAATTTACTTGTAAATTTTTATACATCTTAAATATTCCTGTAACTTTATAGAAACAAATTAGTTATATGTCTTTTCTCTAATTTTTCAAGATAAAATATAATACAAAGGTGTATTTTATTTTTCAACTATATTCAGGACTGTTTACTAGTGAATACACTAGATAATCTCAAATTTGTAAACTTCTTATACAAGTTTCCTTTACTCTAATAAAATCTTCAAAATTATATACAATTTAAATTTATATTCAACCACTTTTAATCATAATTTCATGTATGTTTTTATGTTAGAAATCATATTTGTGTATGTTAACATGAACATAATTTCCAAGATCTTTAGGTAATTTGAAAGCAATAACAAATATTAAAGTAATTAATGAATACTCTTGGGATAATTACATAATTACGTAATTCAGGAGGCTGAAATATTGGTAACTAAGCATAATTTATATATATGTAACATTTTTATGTTATGTAATTAATATATTACTGGGTCAGAAGAATGGATATATTTACTTTTGTCACTTGAAAATATATAATACAAGTGATGGCATGGCTGTAGAAAGTTCTGCTTGAGTATGCATGTATTTTGTTAGTTTGATAATATGTTTGTATATGGTGGACAGTTCTCACTTATTTACCTCCATTTTCTCTGTTAAACAAAATTATTACCTTTCCCAAAAGTTATAATCAACATGGTGGTTGAGCCTGGTGAGGAACAATACTGACTTAGAAATACCACTATGTGTGCAGGGTAATGAGGTGAGTTTTTTGTTTTTTTCACAAGAAAAGAGAAAAACCATTTTGCCCTAAAGTGTCAACTTTGTTCCAGAATATGAAAGCATAATAAAAGACTACATTTGAGAGAGTATAGCAAAGTGTAGACTATTGAAGGGAGTGATTTTTTTTTTGCTTTGTTTTAGAATACTTGAGCCTATAAAGATACTATTGTGTTAACTTTCTGTCAATTTTACTCATTTTAGTGAACTTACCTATGAAAAATTTAAGAGAAAAAAAAAGAAATAACAACTTTTCTTTCAAATAGTATATTAGTTTAAAATAAAAATTTTAAACTGTCTTTTTGTTAAAAATGTACATTAATTTTAGAGCACTTTATCTTCTATGTAATCTGTCCAAGTAGCAGAGATTCTGTATCTCTCCAGAAGAATAATTTTTGTTGTTTTTGTTGACTTAACGATTCTCTTCATTATCATAAACACAAATAAACAAATAAGCAAAAAACACCAAAAAAACTCCCCAGAGAACAAATGTCCCTTGATTATCAGAGCTAAGTTTTCTAACATTCATGTTGTCATGTTCTTTTTATTTAAAATGTCTTATTATCACTTTGATTATAATTATGGTTTCCCATTCACTCATGATTCTGTCTTAATCATGTGATCACATCTCCTCTGATAACTTTTGATTCTGTATTTTTAATATCTGATGCTACATTTAGGAAAATAAAAAAAACTTTACACTGAAAACTATCTGTGAAATTTCTCAAAAGCCCTTGAAATCACAAAGATTTATTCTTTTACTACATAAAAAGAAACACTAAAAATGTTCCATATGTATGCAACATATATTATCTTATGATTGCTGGAAGGGCGCGTGGGAAGATTTGTGAAATCAAAAGAGACTCTCAGCCTTTCCTAGGTTTAGTTTGTATAGGTGAAGTGTTACTAAAATGCATAATTCAGAAATCATGTTCTTCATGGGAGAGCACTGGATATTTCCTTTGTCTTCATTATACATGCTATACTCTTACCTTTGGGAAAACATGGATTAGATCCTTATGAAATAGATGTGCATTGTAATTTAAACAAAATTTTAAACGTATACCATGGAGTACTACTCAGCCACAATAAACAATGGTGAACTAGCACCTCTTGTATTATACTGGATGGAGCTGGAGCCCATTCTACTAAGTGAAGTATCACAAGAATGAGAAAACAAGCACCACATGTACTCACCATCAAATTGGTACTAATTCATCAACACTTATGTGCAGATATGGTAGTAATATTCATCAGGTGTCAGGCAGGTGGAAGGGGGAAAGCGAGGGTTGGATATATTCACACCTAATGGGTGCAGTGCACACTGACGAATGGGCACGCTTGTATTCTGACTCGGGTGAGCAAAGGCAATATATGTCACCTAAATGTTTGTATCCCCATAATATTCTGAAATTAAAAAACAAAATTTTACATTCCTCCATTTTTCTATAATTGGTTACTTAAATAAATTAACTGCAGCTATTTAGTCTTATTATCAAATGTATTTCTCCTTCCTGGTATATTTCCTGAATGATCTCTACATATTTCCTGGCATATTTTAGAAGTTGTGTGTTCAACAAAGAATGATATTCCCAGAGTTCTGTGGAAAGAATTACATCAGGTTCTTTGAAATACTCATGCTTCAAAGAATCGTCACTTTTGTACAAGTTACTGTGCTGACTTACAACTTTTGACTATATCATTGGTCTTTGTTAGTATTTTAGAATTTTTAGTTCAGAAGCAGAGACTGTTGATCTATGATCAGGAGAAGAAAGAATTAATTATACAAAATTGAATGAACTAATTAGAGAAATGTAATCTTTATTATTTGTTTGAAATGCTGTTGGCAATGGTTTTATTGTTCTGTTGGTATCTGACATTCAGCAGCTCAGTTTTACAGGTGGCAAGAAAGTTCATAAACCTTAACAAATTCTGAGGACCTCAAAAAGAGTTGAATTCATCCAAATTAAAGGTTCTGTGAGTAAAAACAGGTATACAAAGTATTTTATGTTTGTTTTTCTAGCCTCAGTACATATAAGCAAATAATACATAAGCTCAGTCTAAGATTCTTTATGAAATTTTCCAGATTACAGTCAGTTATGTGGCACTGGTTTGCTAAATACAGCATGCTCATAGAAGCCTATGAAATTAATTAACACTTTGTTGGACCCATATGTATAATAATACACCAAACATAAAGACAGCAGGCTTATTATAATAAATAATAATTTTTAGAGATTATTATCAAAAGGGTGGTCGGAGACTGTCAGAAAATTTATTAGAAGCTTGAAAAAAGGAAAAGAGATTACTAATTATTAATTTAGGATATTGTTGACCTTGTACCTTTGATTTTTCTGGAGACTGGAATATTTTACAATTCTATAAAAACAGGATTTATTTTATCGAAAATTTTCAAGTAAAAATATAAATAATTTCTGTCCATTGAAGTGATAATTCTAAAGATTACAATGCATTGCCCTAAAGACACACACCAGTTTTGTATCTTAGAAAAAACAATTTTATCCTAATATTTTCTTAACAGATTGCCAAAACTATCCAGCAGATCAAAAAAACTTTAAATTGGTTTTAACAACCCACTGCTTCTCTCATCAATTAATGAGTGAAATAAAATATTTGACATATATGCGCTACGTAATTGCATGAGTCATTTTCGGAACTGTTAATATTTTATCATTAAGTAAATACAAATTAAAATCACTATGTAATAGAAAAAAAATAGTAATACCAAAAAAAAATGACTGTAAACATTAAATGTTGCCTAGAATGTGGAAACACGAAAAAGTCTCATACCCAATTTGTGAGAGAGTAAATTAGTAACCCTTTAGGAAAGTGTTGGCAGTATTTACCAAAGTTCAACATATATAAATCTTATGACTCAGCAATTCTGCAATTCTATACAAGTACATGTGTGTGTCTATATATTTTATATATTTTATATATATTTTATATACATAAAAGCATATCTGTATATATATGAATATATATTAAAGTCATATATTCAACACATATGAAATCATATGTTCACCAGAGAGATGTACTAGGATGTTCATAGTGACAGTATTGTCACTAACTAAAAAATGGAATCTGCTCAAATATCTATCAAGAGTAGAGTGGATAAATTGTACTTACATTTGTAAAATGGAACTCTATACAATGGTGAACATGAACTAGTAACTATGTGCAGTAATATGGATGAATTCCGCAAACGTAATGTTGAGAGAAGCCAACATAAAAGGATTACACTCTGTAATTTCAATTATATCTAGTGTAAAAAAAATCAAAATTAATATGTTCTGTTAGAAGACAGGATAATGGGCTGGGCTGCCTGGAAAGGAGCACTGGGGGACATCTGGAGGATGTTAATTTCTTTGGTGTATTTAATTTGTAAGCACTTACTGGCTTATACTCAAGATGTGCATAATATTTATATATATATATATGTATGTATGTGTGTATATACACACACATACATGTATATATATAAATACACACACATAATACTTAGTAAAAAGTACATGGGTATGGTAATTATATATATATATACACACACACATATATATATACACATGATATTTATAGGAATAGCTCTATATTTCTATATCTATCTATCTGTCAAATACATCAAATTGATGTAGTTGTCAAATTTTAAAGTCAGCTTATTCGGCAATTCACTTATGTTGGGTGATCCAGGAGACCCATAAAACTGTAACATTGAGAGGCCAGGCGCGGTGGCTCACTCCTGTAATCCTAGCCCTCTGGGAGGCCGAGGAGGGTGGATCGCTCGAGGTCAGGAGTTCGAGACCAGCCTGAGCGAGACCCCGTCTCTACTAAAAATAGAAATAAATTATCTGGACAACTAAAAATATATATAGAAAAAATTAGCAGGGCATAGTGGCGCATGCCTGTAGTCCCAGCTACTTGGGAGGCTGAGGCAGTAGGATCGCTTAAGCCCAGGAGGTTGAGGTTGCTGTGAGCTAGGCTGATGCCACGGCACTCACTCTAGCCTGGGCAACAAAGTGAGACTCTGTCTCAAAAAAAAAAAAAAGAAAAAAAAAAAAACTGTTACATTGAGAAAGTGAATCTAATATTATCATGATTATCAAAAACATGTTCTAAAACTCAATAAAAGTTGCCACATATCCACATATTTACTTTTTGTCTGAGAAATCATACTTGTGAGAATTTATCCTAAAGATAAACATGACTACAGAGACATGGCGTGTGCAGCACTGTTAATCAGAGGGGAAGATTACAAGCTCTCTATTGCTATGGAAAGGTCTTTAATATATATAGTAACTGAAAAAAGCCAAATTGTGAACATAGTGTGTCACAGGTGATCTTTTTTGTAAAAATGAAGTGAGAAAAAAATGAATATATATACATGTTTACACAATAACTCCTTGAAGGATACAGAAGAAATTAATAAAATGGAATATTTACAGAGAATTGAGAAAGTGAATCTAATATTATCGCAATTGGAAGTGAGATATCTAAAGGTATACCTTTAATATATACAACTGGAATTTGAATTATGTGAATTAATTTTCTTTTCAAAGATGTAAAATTTAAAAAGATAAAACAAATATGAAATGTGTATTGAAACCAACAGCCCCTATTTGGCAAAGTCAGGTAGCTGTTGTGTTGTAAGGATGGGAGCTTTCATACACCTGTCACGGTTTTTGGAGAAAAGGCTTCAGGTAAAATTGTTTAGAGACCTATGTACCAAACAACAGGTACTACCAAAGGAAATGGTGGCCTCAAATAGCAACAAGGATGACAGAAAAGAAACTATTTACAATTCATTTTATTGCTCCAATCTATATTCATCAAATTTTGAGTTCCTTAAGGGGAAGTATTGCATTTTCATGTAATTCATTTCATTTCTGATGTTTCTGTATCATGTTAACATTTTAAGCTATTTATTCTGTTTATGATAACTCACAGGCTAGAATAACAATAATAAAACAGCTAACATATATAGATTACATAGCAAGTGTCAAACACTGTGAAAATCAATTTAAGTGGATTAGCTTATTTAAAAATTTCAGTAATTATTTGTGAGTGAAGGGTTTTAGAGTGGTTGTGTCATGTAAAAACAAGTTTAGAGCTGTCAAGGGTGACTATGAAGGCTTAATGAACTCAGAGAGGTCACAGGCTCTTTTTCTCTTTATGTTTCATAAGCCTATTGGCTTCCTTGGTCAAGTTTTCAAGATGTCTTTTGCACGTGCAATCATCACATCAGCATTCCAATACACAAGACATAAACAAGAGAGAAGGGGAAAGATCAGAGTGCTTACTGCTGTTTCTTTTATCAGGGAAGCAGAAACTATCCCAAAATTCCTGCAAAGAAGAGTTTTCTTACTTCTCATTGGTCAGAACCAAAACACATACACGTGCCTAGATAGATATATACCTTAAGTGGTACAGACGAATCACAAATTATTCCTTAGAGCAGTGGTTGAGACTCACATTTTCTAAAATAAAGATACTGTAATCCCTGTATCCACGGGAGAACTGATTCCAGGATATCCCATGGATATGAACATCCACAGATGCTCAAGCCCAGTATATAAAATGCCATAGTATTAATATTTTCATATAACCTACACGCGTCCTCCCATATATTTTAAACCATCTTTAGATTACTTATAATTTTAATACAATATGAATGCTATGTAAATATTGTTATACTATACTGTTTTTATTTGTATTAGTTTTTACTGTTGCATTGTTATTAATATTTTTTATTTTTTTAAAATATTTTCCATCCATGGTTGGTTGAATCGTGGATGTAGAACCGTGAATACAGAAGGGCAACTGTATCGCTATCTGAAGGCAGAAGAATCTGGAGGTATTTTAAGTACAAAGAAGGGGATGCAGAGCCTATTAGAAACACAAAAGATGGTATTTATTGCACAGATTAGTTCCTGTTTCAGACATGAGTTAAACCTCTTAAAGGAAACCTTTATAATATACTTTAAAAATGTGAGCTACATGATTGTATTATCCAAATCAAGTTATCAAAATTAACAACACCCATAATGGGACAGAACCAAATCCAAAATCCCATGCCACCTGATAGAATGCAGTGAGATGAATACAGCATCACTTTATGGTGTTACTGCTGAAGATGAATAACCTGAATCTAATCATGAGGTAATAGCTGACAGATTCAAGCTGAGGGATAGTCTAAAATAACCTATAATATTTAGAAAAATATCAAGCTCGTGAAAGACAAAGAAAACTTAAAACTATTTCATATTGAAGGAGACTAAAGGACATGAAAATTAATACAAAGTGTTTCTGGCCTGGATCTTTTTGTTATAAAGGAAATTATTGGGAAAATTGGTGAAAGTTGATTCATCAGTTTTGACAGTACTGCAATCAATTTTAGCTTCCTGCCTTTAATGGTTACATTGTGTTTATACAGTAAAATGCCCTTTTATGTAAGAAAACACTCTAACATAAATGAGAGTGATGTGATATCATGTTGAGAACTTTCTCTGAAATACTAGAGGAAAAGAACATTCCCTGTGTTTTTCTTACAACTTTTTTTTTTTTTGCATGCTTCATATTGTCTCAAAGTGAAGATCTCTATAAGGAAAGAAAAAAATTGGTACTCCAAGCCTACTTTTTGAATAGGTTTTGGACTCTGTTTACCACTTGACAGCACAGAAATTCTGAATCAAACACAAAAACACAAACAAAACAAAAACAGACAATGAGAGAGAGAGAGAGTGCAAGTGATCTACAACTCATAAATCTCATAGGTTCTAGTAAAATAAGTGGAAAATATGTAACTTACATATACTAAAACCTTCACATCTCATGATGTGGTTTATTTCCATTAAAATGTTACATATAATAAAACCACAGATTCTGACATTAATACACATTAGTATTTACTAAAAAAATTACACAAGGAAAGGAGAAATCTGTTTATAAACCATTAATTGAGAAAACTGCCCTCTCCATAGCCTCCCGGTTTTTATTTTTTGGTTTTAATCCATGGTACCTTGCCTACTTATATTCTAATGCTATTTTGCTAGAGCATGAGGCTCAAAAAGAGACTTACTTAGTTTTGGAGTACTTCTAAGTCTGACCCACTCATGTACTGACCAAAAGGCCTTGGATAAGGTGACAGTATTTTTGGCATTCAGACTCATAATTCATATTACCTGCCATATAGAATAAGAAAGATGAATAAGAAATGTGTATATGAAAATATTCTATACTTAAAAAACAACACCACAATTCTCGATCATTTTATGATAGATGCATGCACTCAGTTAAAAAAAAATCTGGGTGAAATGTAGGTACAAGAACAATTCTTGGAAACAAAATATTTTTCTGTTGGTAGTTGATTAGCATTTGCCGCTTATTGGAAAGAATTGTACTTTGAAATTATTAGGGGAGAGTAGTGGAGGGGGCAGGGTGTTGACTGGTACTTGACTTGTTTGGTTGTTGTTATTTTGCATTTAAAAAGCAAGTAAGACTTAGACTTTATGACCATATATGAAGTATTTATATAAATTGGAAAATTCAGTACTCAAAATATCAAGTTCCTAAAGTTTTCTAAAAGTGGAAAAGTTTTTGAAATACCATTTCACTGCAAAAACTTTTCACTGCAAAATCAGACTTGCCTTAATACATTTGAAAAACTTAATCTGAGATGAGATAAGATTATTTTCATTCTATATTTATGCCATTTAATTAATATTTGCATTAAAAATTAATGTGCTCAAATTAGAAACTGCTGTCTAAGCCCATGCTGAGGGTATCATACATTATTATTAATATATATAAACTGTATCACATTTTTAAAATCTGTAAACCTCCCAATTGAAAATATATCTGACCCCAAGTATTTCCCATGAACTAACTTGGATTGATATAAATAAAAATGTCAATATCTTTAAAAGTCAATTTAAGAACCTACTGGTAATAAATAATCTCTGAATTACTATATCACTATTTCAAAAAACAAAAAAGTACCTGAGAAGGAAATAATCTCATTCTCTATTATGTTTAAATGAAACAAAAATATTAATATAACCTGTAGATGAATTTTGCAATGGGGACTGATTGAAAGACTGCTAGTAATTATCATGGGAATGCAATTTTTGCTTCTAGATTTATAGAAAACTCTTTGACCTTCAAGAACAATGGATCATTATCAGTTTAAGTAACAGAAAAGAGAGGAAGAGCTGGACTGTATATGGTCCATCTAATAGCAGTAACCTCAATTTACAGGGCATCCTAATTTGTCCTCAGTATGTAATAGTAAATCAAATAGTTTCTATTTTGTAGCCAGTATAGATAAAATGACATGTCTAAAATCATGGTAATGATTATAAAACCCCAAAGCCTTTGAGCTGGTACTTAACTATGATACATAATGAGAGTAGTTCATAAAGATTTGAGGATATGAAATTTTTTATTTTGACTTCACTTTAATCAGTGTTTTTCCTAGGGAAATTTCTAGTGGCTACTTTAATAATGGAAATGATTATAGTCATATTTAGAATTCGGCATAAATAAAAATAAAGGAATGGAAAGCAACACAAACATTGTGCATATCTTTGAAATTGAGACAATAAATTCCTATAATTTTCTCTACATTCCACTCTCATTTTAAAAGAGAAATGCTATCTATACTTAATTGCAGGGACCACGCAATACCATTAGATGTAAAACCTCTTCAGAAAATGTAAATCACTCTAAAATGCAATGATATATTCATCAATATTTATGACTTAATATGTAAAATATTGGTAAGTTATACATTGCCATAATTATTTTCTAGCTCTGGGTTCCCAGTTTGCCATTGGCTCTGGCATCTTTTCTGAAAGCAATAATGGCATATGAATAAGCATATATGTAATTTTAGCTTCAATATTAACAAACTATTTTCGAAGATATCCCAAACGTTTGGATACACTAACTGATGGAGTTGAAATGATGTAATTTTGTTTTTGCTTTATCAACACATATTTTACCAGTTCTCTGCCAAGGACATCAAAATAAGGAGACCCATAAAGAGTATGTTTGGCATAACTTAAAGTATTTCAGAGCTTCTTGGAAAACATCCCACTTTTTAAGTGAGAATTATGAATTTGATAATTGAGCTTGTTTTGCTGAACATTTTGCCATCATGTGAAATAAAATTCAAGTCCAAGAAAGCACAGCATATTTATTCTAAGATTTTGCATAAAGCACACATCATTAATAGGATGAGTGCTTACTATTTGGAGATACTTGAGAATGGATCATTAAATTCCTTTGCAGCAACCCTGAGTCTTTGGGCAGTTTGCTTACCTATCTGATACCTCTTCTTGGTAAAATGGGATCCCTGAGAGCTATTTCTTGGAATTACTGAGAGGTTTTGTGAGATAACACTAGATCCAGCTCAGTGTCTGGCACATAGAAACCAAAAGTTAATGTTAGACTTTTGTTTTGTTTTTGTTTGGTTTGTTTCCTGCCTGATCCATCTTCAGCACTCCCCAAACACTGTAAAACATCTTACCATGTCCGGCCCATCGTCTTGATTAATATCCTCCAGAGCTTTAAATTCACTCAAGAGAAAACTGTGGACCACAAAATCATTCACTCATTTACCGTCAGGGTAGCCCTAAATGTTAAATCACTCATGTGATGCTTGGATTCTTTCTAAGGAATCAGTCTTGTTGAACACAAGAGGATAAAAAAAATCCTTTAATGTTTATACAGTGGAACTTAGATACAACAAGCTAATGCCTGGACCTCTCTGTTATTCAGAGCATTTTGTAGTGTATATGAGGTAGTATGTAGTCATGCATCCAGGATTAAGAACTTTGGATTCATCCAGGATTGAATTAATATGCATTTTCACATTTGTAAAATAGAGACATGTCCCCTGTATGTTTGTTGTGTTTAGCGATTGACATACTATATTTATAGTTCATATAATGTACAGTACCTATAAAATAATAATAATAAATAGATGATAAATTATTTTACCATTTTATGACTACATACCTACCATTTACCATTTATGTTTTACTTATTATTCACTGTATTAAATAAACTCTTTACATGCATCATTTGATTTAATTCACAAACCCTATGACATAAATTTTTGAAGCAATTTTACAGATAAGAAAATGGACATTTAAAATTGTGGCTGTGGAATCATCAGAGGTGGTTGAGTACTAGGCATATCTTGTAATTGTTAGACCAGTTTCACAATAATGTCTACCTCTTTAATAATTCTAAACTCCTGAGTTTCTCTCCTTTAATCATTACTGAATAATCACTATCGAACTTATATACTTTTAATTTTCTATTGGAGACTCATGTGAACATTTTTTTATTATCAATGGTTTGGGTTTAGATCTCTTAGTCACATGGATTACATATAACTAATGGCTACTTGGAACTTGCCATCTTGATTAGACCAGATGCTTTTCTAAAATCCACAGATTTCCATTTACTAACTTCCTCATATACTCCTGGCTCCTTAAGTTCATGGGGTCACTTGCAAGAAGCAGAGACAAGGACATTTTATTAACATCATGGTGTCTATCATACCTGAGTTTTTCTCAAGCCTGACTCCGAGAAGGTCAAATTCACAAAGATTTTATATTTTCCAAAAGTAGTATACATTCTATTTTCTAGCCTTCTGTGATTGTTTTCTACATTTCCTTGGACAATCTACATCTGCATTTGTGTCCTATCCAGAGACATTGTCTCTATACATTTTCCATACCTTATGGCTGTGGGCATTAATGGGAGAGGAATAACTAGACAAATGTGTGTAACAACACTATTCTAAAGAAAATATTAGCCAAAAAATGGATTGAAAGTAAATAAAATGAAAATATAAAGTCATTTTGGCAAGAAGAAATGATGGAAGAAAGGACAAAGTATTTAAAAGTTTTCTGTATATCTGAGTTTATTCTAGCCCTGTTTTTAAAATAGGCATCTTGATATTCATAAATAATATCGAACAGTTTATAATAAATTATTTTTAATATTAGGTCTCCGCCACCTAAATATCACTTTTATTACAAATGAATATTAATTACATTGTAACTCTTTTATTCTCAGAGAGTACTCATGGATGACAGTTCTGGATCATAATGACTCTTCTCATTTACTAAGTACAGTTATTTTATGGCATTCCATCCAAAGTGATTCTTAAGTGCTTTATTCTTTTATGATCACATCAATATATTCTTATTTTGTGTGTATTTTTTTCTGAAACTTCTCCATACAAGTGATAATTAAAAAAAAACACTCAATTTTTAAGCACAAAACCACCATGTTCTGAGCAAACGTTTTATTGTTTTTTTCTGCCTGCTGACTTTAATTATAATGAAAAACACATTTTGTACTTAATATGCAATAGTATTTTGAGGTATGTTTTTACTAAGTAGGTGACAATTAATTGTAGGCTAATTACCTATAAACTCTAATCTACCTAATCTAATCTACCTCTCAGCTCATTATTATATGTAAGCTGCATTATCTTTCCTACATCCTGGATAGAGCTGGAGCCCATTCTGCTAAGTGAAGTATCACAAGAATCGAAAAACAAGCACCACATGTACTCACCATCAAATTGGTATTAACTAATCAACACTTATGTGTACATATAATAGTAACATTCACTGGGTGTCCAGCAGGTGGCAGGGGGCAGGAAGGGATGGGTATATTCACACCTAATGGGTGTGGTATGCACCATCTGGCGGATAGACACGCTTGAAGCTCTGTCTCGAGTGGGGCAAAGCCAATATAGGTAACCTAAACATCTGTATCCCTGTAATATGCTGAAATTGAAAAAAAAATTACACTTTGGAAATTGATATGAATTTATGGATATTTCTCTACCTATTTTTATTCATTCAATGCTATTAATTGGGTGGTTTTTTCAAGGCATTTTGCCAGGAATAATGTAGAATTCAAATATGAATAAAGCATGGCCTCCTATTTCAAAAGATACTATCTGCTCAATTGTCTGAACTTTGAGTATCAAAGTTTCTCAGTACAGACAATATTTTTGACTCTAGCAAAACTTAGTGCAATATGACAACATGTATTACATTGTTCACTCTTTAGTGCAGAATAAATATACACATATTAAGTAAAACTAATCCAAATATTCTCTTGAATAGTCGTGTTTTGATTTGTTTTGTTCTGTTTTTACATTTTTAGCCATAAAATTGTCTTTATCCTCTATTTTATTTCCTGCTTCATCAAGTTAGGAAGAAAGAAAAAAATGTTTACACTTTAATTATTGGTCTTAACAAAAGAAAATCAAAAACATTAATTCTCATTGTACATAAAGCTCTCTGCATGATTGTTTCGCCCTGTCTCCCTTGCTAAATGTATGTGACATTGTGTGTTTGTGCATATGTATACATAGAGAGATAGAGGGAGAAAAAGAGAGGAGGGGACAGAGAGAGAGAGAGAGAGAGAGAGAGAGAGAGAGAGAGGGAGAGAGGGAGAGAGAGAGATCTGCAGTAAAATATTTGCCAGGATATTGTCAGAAAGTTTCTTCTCTGGGATTTGTTTCTTTATACTTCAAATGACTACTTGGTTTGTAGGCCACATTTCCATACACGGTTGCCACTCTTAATAACTTGCTCTTCAACTATTTTACTTAATGTATATTATGTATCAGAACCTGTAACAAATTCAAACGGAAATTAAATGTTTTATACTTATAATATTTTAAATGTGTGACTGCTAACCAATAACATATGACATTTCATAAACTGACATCTGTCTTAATTATGATTCCAACAGAAAAGAAAATTCAACATTTTAGTTAATGATGCAATTTTGGAAATTCATTTTGGTTTTAGATTAACTCTAGTTTAAAAATAAGAATATGTGTGAGACATATAACATCTACACAATTTCTAACATCCCACGTTTTAGAAGAAATCATAAAAAACATATTCTTAATAAGTTTAACTTTGTATTAGTTTAATACAGACATTCACTAATTGTGAAAATCTTTATATGTAAAACTTTTAAATATAAAAGAAGATGCATGGAATATTTTTCCCCAAATGTGAGAAATGAATTTCTTAGAGATGTGAGTGAGGATTCTTTCATTTCTTACTTTATCTTAACTGGTTTCCCTTCCCTGCTGACAATTCGAAATGGAAGTTATAGCTGCAAGACACTGCAGCCTTTCCAAATATTATGTACTAGATGTTAAAACTACTTTTTAAAAAATACTTAATTAGAGCAGTAGTTCAATATGTTGGAGTTTAATTTTTTTAGGGGAGGTTGGTTTTATTTTGTTTCTGATTTCATAAAAATCAAATTGGCAAGCCCTAATGGAAGTTCTTTAGACTTCTCCACTTATTTTTTTGTCTCTATTCTTCTCTATTGAATTACAGTTCTCTAAATGTAGCATCATTATTTCTCACAATGTGTTTATTTAACACTGTAAACTGTCTGATAAACTTTTCTTTGGGTTCACATTTATAAAAATAAAAATATTAAATTTGCCAAAGCTATTACTAAAATTATTTCTTTTAAAAATGTAATAAATGGAAGCCAGATCTATTGACCGTACACACACATGCACACACATCGACCAGCAATGTAAGCCCTTAAGAAAAACATATTTTTTGCACTTAAAAACAAGATTTCGTAAATTATTTAAATTTTCTCCGTATAAATAAGCTTAGAAAAATAGTTACAAGAGCCATTAAAGGCATACTTGGCACAAATGTTTCACAAACTCCTAAAGTCTGAAAATTAGACGCTAAAAAAAAGATATTTGAGTCAGTAAGTCAGTAAGGAACATAGTGTATAAAGATCCGACAACTGCTACATATAGAATTATTAGGAACTTAACTGAGAAATCAAGGTGTGAAAATTTATATAATATTTACATTTAACACACACAGTGTTATGCTTTGTTCAGAGTAAAAATTAATTTGGACTATTTTTTTGGCATAAAGAGCTAAAACTTATGCAATTAAAGTGGGATGATTTTAGAAGTGATTTGATTCTCAAATAATATCCAGTTCCTCGGGGTTTCAAGATAATCACATTTATTTACAGAATTTTTTGAAATAAATAATTTTTATCAAAGGAAAAAAACTATATGTGTCACTAATTCTTTCATGTTTCCTTTTACCTATTACAGGGTTTATTTAAAATTAAATAAAAATATAGGCATGGTCAACAGCATTACTATTTCAACTAAAGGATGCCACATGACTCCTAGCCCACATTTATTCCTTCAACTGAGAAATCTAATTCATTACAGGGAATTAAATTCAGTATTATTTGAAGTATAAAATACCTCCAATGGGCACAGAAAATTTTTACAAATGTGCACACTGAATTTTCATAAACTTTGCCCACCTGTGTAACCTGCAAGCAGATCAAGAAGAAAACAAACATTGACACCGTAGAGTCCCCACTTGCTTCTATCTGGTCAGTAATCTACACTCTTCAAAATTATACTGACATCTAACAGCTCATATTATTTATTTCCCATTTTGTGCTTTATGTGAGTGCAATTATAGAGTGCGTAATTTTTGTGTCTACCTTTGTTCACTCAACATTACTATTGTAATTGTTTATCTTATCTCAGCATAGTGTTTCATTATGAGATATAATTCACTTATCTTTTAAATGTTACGGGTATTTGGCAAGTTTCTAGTTTGGACCTATGACAAATACAACTCCCATAAACATTCTCATGTGGATCTTTTAGTGAACACGTGCATAGATTTCTGTGGAATGTAGGCCCAGAAGTGGGATGGCTAGGTCATAGGTTTTGTATTTGGTCAGAGTAGAGAATAAAATACCATTGTTTGAAAGGACTTGTGCCAATTATGTCCCACCAATGGTGTATTAGTTTTGCTGTTGCTTCATGTTCTGAGACATGCCTGCATTTATCATCCATCTGGACCAAAAATAATCAAAGATATCTATCTATGTATTTATCTATCTATATCTATCTATCTAGCTAGGTATATCTATTTCTATCTCAATGTTTATATATTACTATTCTGTGCCATATATATTATGTTTTTGATGTCATCTTATTTTTATTTTTTAAATGTCTGTAATAACTACAGATATGGAGAATAATTTCATATGATTGTTGGTCCCTAAAGTATCCTGCTTAGAAAAGTGCACGTTGAAGTATCTTGCTGATTTTTGTTGGATTATTGTCCTTTCTTATGTTTTTTGATAGTTTATATTTTGAATCTGATTTTTATGACATTTTTAAATATTAGAAATATCATCTATCTGTGACTGCTTTTGGAATCATAATATTTTTAAGAACAGATGTTCTTAATTTTAATACAGTTAACTGTATCTCTTATCTTCTTGGTAATTGAATCCTTCAAATGGAACTTGTGCCTACTTCAGAGTCAAAAAGATGTGTTCTATGTTTTCTGCTAGAAGCCTCATGATATTATCATTTTCATTTATATCTAAAATCCTTCAGAAATTTATTTTTGTGTATGATGCAGGGTACAGATACAGATTCGTCTTCTTTTCATATAGATATCAAATTGACCAAGAACAATTTATAGAATTATTATTGCTCTACTCTAGGGTCACATCGTTATAAATTAGGTAAATGTGTGAATTTGTTTCTGGACTCTATTGTATCTATTGGTCTAACTGTCAATCCTCACATAAATACCACACTCCCATGAGTAATATATTTTATATTTAGATTTTCCTTGTATATATTTAAGGTGTCCAACATGTTGTAATAGACATATACATAGTGAAATAATTACTACAGTCAAGCAAATTAACATACCATCATCTCACTTGTTAACTATTTTAGGTGATTAAAGTACCTAAAATCTACTCTTTTATCAAATTTCCAGTACACAATACAATATTATTAATTACAGTAATTTCCCCTTATCCACGGTTTTGGTTCCCATGGTTTCAGTTAAACACAGTCAACCACTCTGTTCAAAATATTACATACAATAAGATGTTTTTGGGTGGCTGCACATTCATATAAATTTTATTACAGTACACTATTATAATTATTCTATTTTATTATTAGCTGTCATTGTTAATCTCTTACTGTGCCCAATTTAATTTATAAATTAAACTTTATCATAGGTATATAGGTGTAGGAAAAAAGCATACTATATGTAGAGTTCAGTACTATCTGTGGATTCAGGCATCCATGTTCCTAAGATAAGGAAAGCCAACTGTATAGTCATCCTGCTGGACATTAGATCCCTAGACTTATTTATCCTACATAACTGCAACTTTGTACCCTTTTACCTCCATCTTCCCATTCTCCCCCCTGCCTACGACACCTGGTAATCATATATCTACTATCTGTTTCTGTGTGTTTAGGTTTTTGGGGTTTTGTTTTTGTTTTCATTTGTTTGTTTTAGATTCCACATATAAATAAGATTATTCAGTATTTTTCTTTTTGTGCCTGGCTTATTGCACTTAACATAATGTTTTCTAGGTTCACCCATGTTGCTGTAAATGGCAGGATTTCCTTCTTTTTTAAGACTTAATATATTCCATTGTACATATACACCACACTTTCTTTATCTATTCATCCATCAGGGACACTTAGGATGTTTCTAATCTTAGCTTTTGTGAATACTGCAAAGAATATGGGGGCACACATATCTTTATGAGACGATGATTTTATTTACTTTGTGTATATACCCTGAAGAAGAATTGCTGAATCGTGTGATCCATTTTTAATTTCTTTAGGAAATTCCATATTGTTTCCACAATCACTACACCAGTCTACCTTTCCATCAACAGTGTATGGGTTCCCTTTGCTCCACACTCTTGCCAACATTTGTCATCACTTGTCTTTTTGATAATAGCCATTCTAACTGGTCTGAGGTGATACCTCATGGTGGTTTTGATTTGCATTTCCCTGACGATTAGTGATGTTTAGAACCTTTTCCTATAGTGTTGGCTATATTTATGTCTTCTTTGGAGAAATGCCTATGCTGGTCCCTTGCTCATTTTTTAATAAGGTTATTCATTTATTTGCTATTGAGTTGCGTGAGTTCCTTATTTATTTTATATATCATGCCTTATCTATGATTTATATATTTAGATACTGATCACTTTATAGACCTCCAGCTCTGCTATTTTTAATGCAGGTTTTTGTATTGTTTGGATTTGTTTTGTTTGAATTTGATTTGTAAAGAAAACTTTTTCTTGTAATATATTATATACATGTGCAGAAATAAGCAGATAAAAACTGAGATCCTTGATGGGCACACCAAAAGCCCTGACTTAAGCATAATACAAGACACCCTTGTAAGAAAAACATTTTGCTTGTTAAAAATAAATTTAAAAATAAATAAATTAATAAAATTAAAAAAAATTCAAAAACCTGAGATTTTTATCACCCTGAGCTAGCTAAACTTTAGAGTCTAAAAAAGTTTTGAAGAACACCAGTAGAGAAACTTAGATAGATCAGTGGGAAGTTTGCTCATGTCTTAGAGGAAGTTGTGTGGTTGTCAATCCATTTGATAATAATAAGTGATTTCATTGTAATATAGCACTGGAAAGTATTAGTACAGGGATAATGGTGGAAACTCAAAGGTAGACTTTCCTCTCTATATCAGCATAATAACATTGCAACAAATGGTAAAGTATTTTCAAACCCAGATTAATAAAGCTATCTAGTAATGATCTGACATTATGTGTTGTCTCAGAACTGTTCTCACAGCAAGCAGTTCTCACCACTCTGTGTTTCTATTAGTCAATGCAGGTAGTATAATGAAAACATATGACTAATTCAATGATTTAGCTCCTATTGCCTAGAATAATTTTCAAAATATGGAGTGTATGTGTGTGTGTGTGTGTGTGTGTGTGTATGTGTATACAGTCATGCTTTGGTATCCATGGGGGATAGGTTCTAGGACCGCCTATGGGTACCAAAATCTGTGGATGCTCATGTTCCTTGTATAAAATATTCTAGTATTTGCATGTGACGTATGCACATACTCTGGAATACTTTAAATCATCTCTAGATCTCTTAAAATACCTAATAAAATGCAACTTCTATAAATAGTTGTTATACTGTATTTTTAAAATTTGTATTATTTTTTATCATTGTAGTAGTTTTATATTTTATTGTTTTATTTTTTGAATATTTTGATTCAACTTTGGTTGAATTTGTGGATGTAAAACCCACTGATATGGAGAACTAACTACATACACACATGCCCCACACATTGGTCCATTCTCCTACCCCCATTTCACATCCATGTATGTGCTCACACACACACACACACACACACACACACACACACACTAATTAAGGTGCCATCTTCCAGAAAAGAGTAAGTCATAGAAAATGTTTATATTTATCCTAAGAGGACCAGGTTTTCCTAAAGTTTGAGAAACCCTGCATGATGTATTCCTTTTTCTATGCATAGAGACCCTCAAAATGAAATGTCCTCTGAGAGCAAAACCCCTGAAACAATTACGAGTCACATACAGTGATGAAAAAGACAAGTAAACAGCCCTCTAATAGAAATTATTTACTATTGGAAATTCAAAAATTAAATACTTTCTATCACTGATCTTCTGTTTTATTATTGAGAGATTTTTTAAAAAAATCCTTTAATATATGTATTCTTCAAACTTATAGAACTCTAGTATTCATTTTCTAGTAGTTATATTTTGTTTATTTTTTGACATTAATATGCTAGAAAGATCATACAAAATTATTATTGTTTTTGACATCAGGCATTTTTGCCTGAATATTTTGATTATCATTAATTGTGATATAGAGCTTTCAACAGATATAAACTTAATTATATTAATCACTTTCCTTAATTTACATGTTAGATATGCAGATATGCATTTGCAGAATATTTTCGTTTAAATTTGGAAAGGATTTGGATTTTTGTCAATATCTCATCTATGCCAGAGGGAATTTTAATATTACTTATTCATTTGCACTGATATTTCTTTCTCTTTAGCCAGAGTTTCTTTGTTTAAACTAGATCATATTTTTCCATTAATTTTGCTCTGGAGACTAATAATGTTGTCTTTGATAATTGTATATCTATATGCATGTAGAAAATTTTTGTATTTTGGAAGTTGTAAGTCTATATATGTTATTTATCTTTTGTTCAGTGTTGTACCTTTGCAAATAGAATTGGTTAAATTTCTGTAATTGTAGATAGCTGTAAAATTGCATACCACAGGTGCGTTTTTCTTTGATAATTATAATAATTTACTTATACATTTATCTGGAAATTGAGCTTTATATGCTTTTTATATTTTAAAAAATATTATGGCTACTTTTCAATGCAGAATTTGTACATTTAGTTGGCAAAATTACAAATAGGTATGTTTTTAAAAAATAATATAATTTATATATTCCCAGTTTTTATGTAGTGATATACACTGTTATTTGAAATGTTTTATTATAACCTCTCCAATATTTTAAATGTTTAATAATGTATAGAATTAAAAAGACAATTCCTATCTTTCATGTAGATTTTATAATAAACTTGTCGATATCTTTAAGAAATGTTCTGGGATTTTGTTTAAAAACACATTGAATGTGTATATGAATTAGGGGACAACTGATATCTAATCAACACTGTGTCTTTCAGTCCATGAACACAGTATATCTACATATTTATTTATGACTTTGATTTCTTTCATCGTTGTTTTGTAGTTTTCAGTAACAGACGTTGTACATACTTTGTTGGAGTTACATGCAAGTATAATTTGTCACAATCACACTGCCTAGTTTGCTCTTTCCTAACCACCTAAATAAAATGTCAGTGCTCACTCCCCTCACACTTCACATCTCTTTTCTCTGCTTTGTTTTTCTTTTCAGTTCTTATGATTATTTAACTTTGTGTGTGTGTGTGTGTGTGCATGCATGTAATTTTTCTTTTTCCCCCATTAGTATTAATATATAACATTCTCTTCAGGCAGGAGTTTTCTTTTTCTCTACTTTTGTAATACATAGGAGATTTGCCTGATTCATAGTAGTTGATCAATAGATATTCATCAAATAAAGTAATGAGCTGAGAAAAGTCAAGATAAAGCAAAAATGTGTAAGCAGGGCTTATTCAAGAGGTTGGCAAAAATTAATGGGGAGAGATCAGAGTACATCTTAGAGCTCAGAGTTTGATATTATGATATAAACATAGCACCATGGCATATGGGGTGTTGTCAGACTCTTCATTTTTACTAATACATTTATTTACACTTGAAAGCATCAGTGTTTGGAACAAAGGTGAGATGTTTATATCTGCATGACCTGTGAGTGCTATATTTGGAAACAGGGAAATGTATGAATGGCTATTCATGCTGAAATATAACAATGAGGGATGTTAAAGAGACAGCTCAAATTTGGCTGAACTTGAAGTAATTTATAGAACCTACAAAGCCAGGGAAATAAATTTAGAATAATGTGTGATATCTTAAAATGGATATATTTTGGAAGGTGTTTTTCCTACAAAGACTATGTACTCATCCCAAAATTTGAATTTGATTTAGACATTAGATTTGGCAAAATTACTCAGAACTCATTTTCAGAATCATAGATTATCTGTTGGAAGGAAACTTTAATGACTACACACATCTCTATGCTTTTTAATCCCATCAAAATTTCTTAAAAAATGGGAATCCAATTTATGATAATAATGTTGACACTGTACATATTTCCAGCTGTGATCTAATTCCTTTACATATAAATTATTAATCATTTACTACAATTTTTCTGGGATACAGGAATGATTATTTTTCTCACTTTATATGTGAGAAAACAGGCAAGAAAGTTTAAATGACATACTCTAAGTCACACAGTAAATTGTTTGTTCTAAAATATATAACAATTCAATTTATTTCTCTAAGGTAAGATTTATTTTAAATACATTCTTTCATGATAGGCTTGCATTTTCCTTGATTTCATATTCTACTCCTGCTTTTTGTGTAACTTTTTCAACTTGTTCAATGGCACTTGTATTACAATACACATTTATATGCTATAATAAAAAAGTAACTGTATCATTAAAGTCACATTTTTATGATTCTCATATTTGACTTTTTTTCTTTTCAGAGTATCATGCCATAAATAGTGTCCCTGTATGTATATATACTTTTATCTCTATCTATCTATCTACATGTCAAAGTTCCCTGAGAAACAAAATGAACAGGTGTGTGTGTGTGTGTGTGTGTGTGTGTGTGTGTGAAGAGATTTATTATAACAAATTGCCTCATACAGTTATGGAGACTGGCAAATCAAATCAAATCTGTAGTATGGATCAGCAGGCTCAAGAACCAGGCAAGCTGATGGTGCAGATGAAGTTCATCATAAACAAATCAATAAACACATAAACAGAATTTAAAACAAAAGCTATGTGATCATCTAGTTATATGCAGAAAAACAATTCAATAAAATTCAGCCTCTCTTTGTGGTAAAAATCCTTCAAAAAATTAGGCATAGAAGGAACATACATCAAAACAATAAAATCCATATATGACAAACTCACAGTCAACATCATACTGAGTGGGAAAAAGTTGAAAATATTCCTCCTAAGAACTGGAACAAGACAAAGATGCTCACTTTTAACACCTCTATTCAACATAGTACCAGAGATTATTTTGAATGAACTTAATTTCAAATTATTTGCTAACAAGTATATTTGAACATTTTAAATGTAGAATTTCAAATATTTAATCAACTAATATTATAAATGGAATAATTATGAATATTGAAATTTTAGTTATGATAACAATGGCTTTATTTTTAATGCACGTAGCAAAACTGAATTCTGCAGCAAAATAAATAAGGAAATAATAAAAGGAAAGCTAAGTAGTAAGTTAGGAGCCTAGAAAGATCTCTAGTTTAACATATATTGAGACCATATATTTTAAGTAAATACCTGCTTCTTTTCAAATGGCTGAAAGCTGTAGGTGAACTTTTACTCATTTATTTCTCCATATTTACCCTGAGGTAGGAAAAAATTTTAGTTATTGAAGAATAATGATGTAAAAATGCTTATTCTTATTCGAGTATATAATTGAGGACAACGAATTCTGAAAAGTGTATTTTTTTCAAAGCTAAAATTATACCTACTTTAATTTCTGAAAAAATACTGCTACATTCCCTTCTAAAGAGTGATCTGTGTATGTTTTTCCAGCAATTTTCTTTAATAGTGCTCATTTCATTACGTGTTTTTTTTTAACAGGGAATATTATGTCCACTTTTAATTTTTTTCCAGTTTGATGAAAACAAAATAGAATTTTGTTCTTAATTTACTTGTCACTGTGTTATATGAGACAATAAGTACCTTTCCCTATGTTAATATTTTTGATTGGCTATAGTCTTCAGTGACTTGCTGGTTCATATTCTTTAATTTTTTTCCCTAGAGCAACTCAACTGAATTATTTACATAAAGCTAGATGTTGTTAATACCTGTTGCATTTAATGTTACCATTTATTATGTTCAAGTCCAACTAAATACTTTATTTCATTGTTCTTGCACCCATGAAGTGGAAATTATTGTTCCCACTTTAGAAAAGACTATTTTTTTCCTTAAACAAATCATCTAACATGATATATAAGTGATATATGTCTATGTCTTTTAGTTAATTCAACATGAAAATGATATCAAAACATTGTACATTTTAAGGATAAAATCAAAATGACTTACTCTCAACAAAAAAGTTTAATGAATTAAAAAATAAAGTTTACTCCTACTAAGTCAAATTCAAATATAAAAGTAATGCTTCAGCCAGAACATAGCAAATCCTGAATTTAACTGATGATATAAGTTGGCTAAGAAATATCTGGTGATATTCCAAAATATGCTCATAGCCAAATTATTAATAGAATTTTCCTTCGTGCTTTGGAGATAAATTTATAGAGAACAAAATTTTAGAAATGATTCTGGTACCTCAGAGGTGTCTGAAGCAGTGAAACTGTTCTATGCCACTTATTTTTTTCTATCTTGTAGTTTTCTAATACCTCTAATTTGATAAAATTGAAGGTTAATTTCAAAAAGTAAATTAAAATTAAAAACATCTCTATAGCTGGGTTCTTCAAGCCAATTGGGAAAAAATAAACAAGCTTTTAATGAGGGGGTTATAATAACAAGCATGAATTTGTAATTACAAAAATATTGTTTGCACAAAAGTGTGCAATTGTAAAAGGAATTCCCTGTATGGCCATGGTTATTTAATTAATATTTGTTACTACAATGTATGATAGGCCAGGTGTGGTGGCTCAGGCCTATAATCCTAGCACTCTGAGAGGCCGAGGCAGGAGGATAGCTTGAGATCAGGAGTTCGAGACCAGCCTGAGCATGAGAGAGAGACCCTGTTTATACTAAAAAAATAGAAAAGCATATGTATATAATATATGATAAATAATTTCTATACGTAGTTAGTAAAGGACTTTCAATCAGAATGAACCCTATTCATTATTTATTATGCTTTGTTTCAAGTATCTAGGTAACAGACAATTCTCTATATACCTACTACTGATATTTAGTAGCATTGTAAAAAGTATATCTGTTGACATTCAATCTCCACATGCGTTTACTTCCTTGAAAGTAAAATTATATGTGTGATCAATAATACCAAACCTATCACCAGTTAGTTTATTTCACTTTTGTCCCTTTCTGTCTCATGAAACTTTCCATATAAATCATCAAAAAAAAATTGCATCGTATTGATATGTTGGTATTGCAAAATTACACTGTAACTTAAATTGCATAGGACTAGATGGTTAATCTTGATGTATAGCTCCTCTGACACTCAAAACCACTAAAGAAATATCAGGATGTTATTAAAAGCTACAAATGTACAGGGCAAGAAAATATACAGCTTTGAGATGCCAAGAAAATGTTATTAAAAGAGAGCAGCTTGTGGAAATATTTGTATAAGCTTGCACAGTTCAGAGTTGAAAAGTAGCTATAATGATACCATTCCAAAAACACTTTAGGGACATATCGGGAAGCATTACACCAATTACTTTAATGTTCTGTTTTGGTCAAAATCTTGGCAAATCTTTTAAGTGTTTAACTAGGGAAATACTTGGAAAAGCATCACTTGCTTTAGGCTTGTGTATACTGCCTCAAATAACAAATGTACAGAATTTATTAATGTATTTGAAATCGTTAGAGCTTGTATTGCCTCTGAATCCTTTAAAAATACTTTCCCAGAATTTGAGAAAAGTCAGTTTTAATGTCAATGTCTAGAAGAGTAGACGAAGAAAATAGACAGCTAATGTTTAGTATTGCATTTATTTTCAGAATTTTTATACTGTTGGATAAATATTTTATAAAGTTAAGACACAGGTAAGGTGTTTCCTTTGCATAATCTAAAGACTATCTGAAGTAACTTTCAAATGGAAAATAGTAAAGCAGAGGTCTTTAATTTTTAGTGAATATTGAACCCATATACCTCTTTTAGCAGTCAAAAAATAATGTTCCATTAGATGTTAGCCAATTTTAAGAAAAGTGATTATTCAGAGTCTTGCAGAGAGGGTCATTTAGTTGATTAGTCTGTGAAAAAGGTCCCCAGCACCTGACATTTTTAGCAGCTTTTCTCTATCCTGTACAAACATATTACTGAATGCCATTGATGTCTATGTTGAAGCCCAGGTATTACTATAAACTACTATTTCCTTACATATAATTAGTTGTAAATGATAATGTGGGTAATTTATGCCTCTGTAAAGAAAGGTGAAAAATAATTAAATGATCTAGTAAATACAGAGTTAACTAGAATTTGAGTAGAAAAAAAATTTCTTCCTAGAATATTTGTTCTTAAATTAATTCTACAGAAGTAATGGTCATTACCAACACACTAATATTAACAGTTTAGACCTAATATTTCATAAAAATGTTCTTGGATGTTACTTAATTGCCTGTTTGAGCACTCAATTTATTATTACAAGGCATTTGCTCAATGAATTATTTAGAGTTCAACATAAACTGATTTTTTGTTTACTTATTTGTATATCTCTCCTTCTATTACTTAATAGTTTTTTTGTGTGTCTTTTTTTAACATCTCTATTTCCTTATTTCTATATTATTTAAGTAGTCAACGTTAGTCTGGTATTTGTAAAAAATAAATTTCCAAAAATAATTAAAACTTTACTTCTCTATAAACTTTTCATGGTAGAAAAATATGTCACTGTCCTATGTACAATCATTAAGTTCCCTTGATATGTTTAAAGAAAGGCATTCAGATTTGGACCTAAAAATACGTCATTAATATTTCTTTCTCACGGATGGATAAGAACATGAGAGAGGCTGTCAGTCTTTTACCACATATTGGTGAACATTTCCTAAACATGTCAGCACATAATGGTTTATATCTAATACTCAAAGCCCCATATTTCAACAGCAAAAATTATAAATTTGATAATCCTACTCAGTTCACTTTACATCAACCTAACAGTTGAAAAGACACTCATAGTAAATTTTTGAAAAGAATTTCAAATCAGTAGGCAATGCTTGCTTTTATTTTTTTAAAACAACATTTGTTTAGTATGTGCCAGGCTTTATCTTACTCTACATACCTTATCTACTTTAAACATTCCAAGTATTAAAATTATTATAGTCTCCTTTATACAAATAAGGAAAGAGTGACTTACCCAAGTCAGCACAGTTAATGTATCAGAGCCAGAGATTAAAATCAATCACATTCTTTTCCAAATGAGAATTTCTTTATATTCATTACAAAAGGATAGAACCTCCTAGCTGCTATGAGAAACTATTGTAATTTAGAAATCATGGCCTTTCACTATGTTGACTGTGATTTTCCAAGTGGCTATTGATGAGAAGTTAGCTGACATTCTCAGCCCTTGAATGATTATAAGGACTCATCTTGACAGTGCTGTGTAACTGTCACCCTCTTCTCTCAGTTCGTTTCTCCAATTTACCTTTTTGGTTTCTCTCTAAATACTATCAATATTAATTTAAAATAGAAAAAAAATGTTGTTTCAAGCTGCAGATAATTATGCCATAAATCCTGTGTGTCATATGATTTTATTTGTGCTGCTACCCTAAGTCAGATAAATAATCAAAAATAAAGATACATCTAGATATATCCTTCTGCTATAAAAATTTAAGCTTAGAGTATCTTGCAACAGTGTTTGGAATATATGATGAAATCTATAATCCTCCAGGATACCTGTTCATTAACTTCAACTAAGAATTTCAAAATGAATTATTTCAGGGACATAGATGTTGTCTCTGTGGGTGGATTAGGAAAGGTTTCATGTATAGTGGTAAAGCAAAATAATAAGTAGAAGCTTTCATTTAGATATATGGTTTTCTATACTCGAGAGAAAAATAAAAATAAACATTGCTAATGGAAAGGGATAATTTGGAAACTAAATTAACTCAGATAGTTTTAGTTCTCCACTCAGTATTTAATTACCAATCTTTCTCTCACTTTTCTTGTTTAAATTAAGCAAAGAGACTCTGTAATCCCTACCTTTGGACAGAATGACTTATTCATCGAGGCTTCTGTTAAGATATTGTACTCATATTCATCAAAGCCGTGGAATATTTTCCTGTATATTTTACCTTTGAAAGACTAAAGATACATAAGTATCATCAGGTGTCTATAAATATCAACAGGACTAGTCCAAGGCAAAACTTCGAAGTCTTAAACAATTGTTGATTCTCACACTTTTATTTCTTTTTCAATCTAATTGATCTCTTGACCCCATAGTTTATGGTCCATTCTTTTATTATTAACATTATTCTAAACAAAAAGGTAAGCAGTTGATATCTTAGAAATTCTTAATATATTCAGAAAAAAATTTGAATTTTAAGCTTTCTGAAATGTAGTCTCATAACCAAAGGCTGTGTGACCCATAAATGCAATTTCTAGGAAAGAAGGAATTTCAAGGATATAAAGAGCCTTTTAGTTGTCCAAGATCCTATATTATGCCTAACACTAGCACTGCAGTAAACTGTTATTTCCTTTTAGAGAGCAAAGAAGGCAGGTGCTATTGGATGGAAGGAGGGGCTCAGTTATCTCTTCTGAACTTTTACTTCTCCTTTCACTCTGGCAATGACTCAGTGATAAGAGATTTATTTTCTAGGTTATTATAAGGAGAGAGGAAGAGATCTTAGAATTCTGGACACTCTACACTTAATATTTCATACCTGGATCTTCCTTCTCCTTTCATTCCATTTTGCTACTATTAACTTCTACATCCTCATCTACTTTTATCCAAGGTCAGGTTCAGTGATCTAGCATTTGCTTTTATTCAGACTTAGACTCTAATATACCATGCTATACAAATAGACACATTGTTCAAAAACTCTTTGTAACAGCCTAGTCTGAAGAGTAAAGTACCATGAGGAATAACAATAACAATAACAATTTGGGATGGGGAAAAAGAATGTTGTATGAAGATTCTGAATGTGTGTGTATGTATAAGAATGAGAAGAGGGAGAGAGGGAGGGAGGGAGAGGGATAGGGAAACATTGAGAGGTGGAGAGAGAGATTAATAACAAAGAAAATAACAAGATTTATTAAATATTGATTATGTGCTAATGATCATGACAAGTACTTTTACACATATCATTTTTTGTCCTGGTAGTAGTTGTATTAAGTAGTTGTATTAAATAATTATTAGTATTATCTCTATTTTACATGATATATTCGTTTTAGTTTGTTTTGTAACAAATATCTGAGACTGAGTCATTTATAAAGAATAGAAATTTACTTCTCACAGCAGTTCTGGAGGCTGGGAAGTCTGGTGAGGGCCTTCTTGCAGTATCTTCACATGCCAGAAGAGCAGAAGAGGGAAAATCCACTCCTATAGGCCTTTTCATGATGACATTAACCTGCTAGGACCCAATTCCCAATGTTGTTGCATTGAGGGTTATGTTTCTAATACAGGATTTTTGGAGGGGACACGTTCAAACCATAGAATATGGAACTCAAGACATAGTTAATAAATAGTATACATGAATTTATGTGGTTAGTCAAAGGAAAGAGATACTGAAACTCAGGTCTGACTCTTGAGACCTGACCAAAGAAAGTAATAACCAAGCTGAGTAAAAGTCCTTCTTGGCATATCAGTATTGAGCTGTGGTTTCATCTTTGAGAGGCCTGTATAGTAATAGTTTTAATTTTTTCTGTCTCACTACATGAGCTGTGATTTGATTAGTAAAGGAATTTTATTATATTTGCATCTTAAAACATAAGAATGTCTGTTACTAATAAGTACTCAAAATGTGTTTTTAATCAATATGAATAAAGACACACTTTATGTTTACTGATTTATAGGTTTGAATAGCCTTGCTTTAAGATATATGTTTAAATTCCTGAAATATAAGCACAAATAATTTCACTTTTCGAAAATTACATTTTCAAAGATAAATATATAGTGCTATATGCATAATTCTTTCTATTCAACTCTCTGTATAATTCATTATGCAATCCTTCTACACATATTTCATATACTTGGATAATAGAATGAATGAAACTTATTTAGTAAATGTGTTCACATTTTACACATAAGACCAAACTAAAAAATTAGGAATAAATTTAAAGTTTTTATAGTAAACTCGTATCATCACACTATCTGTTAGGTAAGTATCATTTCCATCTGATTATTAGATGCCATTTAGATAGGTCTAAAACGTAAATGGGTAGCTATAAAAGTTCATAAAGAGGTTATTTTCTCTAACACAATTCTTATTTTCTAGACTTGCTAAAATGATAAAAAGCAATATTTAATTTATATATATGTCACTAATTTAAATATGCACCTATTAGAGGTAAAACTTTTTAATGGCTCCCATAAAAGTTGAATTAGTAACTGATAGTACTACACTAATGTGTGCAATTTAATATAACTCCTTACTTAGATTCCATCTTTCAATTAGACATTTTGAAAAACACTAAATTCAAATTAAGGTGGCAAATTTTCAGAAAATTCTCTATAAGCTCAATATTAAAGTTCAGTTTTCTATGTAGCTTTCACTGTAAAAAGGAGACGTTAATGAAACAGAATGAATACTTTGCGAAGTGTCCATTAAAGTGGCAAAAATGTTTAAACATTTTCTCCACAATTTTAATGATTGAGTCATTTTATATGAACAAAATGTCTCAAGAGAACAAAATAGAAATAGTGAATTCTTAATGTTTTTAAATTATATAAAAATATTCTACCAATGTCAATTATGAACAGCATGAACCTAATTCCCATATGTTCATTTACAAATTTAATTTCATAACACCAATTAGGTGTCATCAAATTCATTTGCACAAAGTCAAATGCAATTCTTGGTTGATAAGAATATTTTTTAGACTTAACGCTTCATTATGCCACCTAAGGCATAAGGGGTAATCATCCTGCAATGTGCTGCTTTTTACTCCATTATTGCCTAATAATTAACCGATTCCTACAGGCTAATGCTGTCATTTATGCCACAAAGTAGCAGCAGATTAATTATAGACTTCAAAATTGATCAACATGAAAGTTGTGGAAGATGTCACTCTCCATGTACCCTACTTTCTGCTCTCTCTGTCACCTTCATTTATACTATGGTCAACTGCTAAGAAAATACGATGTTGAAAATGAGGATTCTTTTTTTTAATTTTCAAAATTTACCCCTCTACCTGTTTTATGAAAATCTTCACTGAATTTTTCTATTGTTCTTAAGATTAAATTCTCCTTTTTTCTCTTACCTTTTAAGAGCAGCCATCGCTTCATACCCAGAAAACAATCCCTTATAGTTTTCCTTAATTCTAACAGAACACACTATGAATTTCTATTCCTCTTTGCTATAGGCACAAACATGCAGTCTACCATAACTGAATGTACCCCAGGAGCTCCGATGCACCTTCAGGGATTACAAGACACCCTAGCTCTTTCATTAATGTCTAGGCAAGGACAAAACATCAAAAATTGATGCAGCAATATATTGTACAAGTTACAATGACATATTCTGGAGTCAGACCTAGATTTCAATATCTCCTGTATTTTTAAAACTACATAAATTTAGGCAAATTATTTACTAATCATGCTTTAGTTTCCCTATAAAGTGGAGCCATTATATTTACTTAATATAAGTGCCATGAAAAATAAACTGAGATATATATATATATATATATATATAATATTTCATATGGCATTTGGCACATAATCAGTACTTGTTAAAACTTGTTTAATTTGGAGAAGATGTTGTAATATACTGTTTATAGATGAACATAATGAAATTATTTAAAGAACTTTATCAACATTATTTGGGAGGCTGATAAAGGATAACAAGATTGTGATACCTTAAATTACATTTTTTGTTACAGTTTTGACTGTGGAGATAATTTGTTTACTAGGAAATTTTACTTTTATCACTTCATTGATGATTATAATAAAATTACATTTTATTAATTGCTCTGAAGTTATATACTTCATAACAGGAGCATTGGATAGTCCTTAGCAACTATGGGGAAACTAAATGCATACAAGAATCTATGAAGAATGAAAACTTTCAAACAAAAATTCAAATGCACACCTCATCGATAGAATGCTTAAAGCCTAAGTGAGTGTGGAAACAATATATAATGTGTAAGTAATCAAGAAAAATTTTAAATCTAATCATGTAAAATACAGATATAGATGTTTACATAGATAAAAATAATGGATATGGAAAGTCAATAATAAATATACTTAAGAAAATCCAATACTGATTAAAAATAGAAAAAGCTTATAATGTATAATACAAAATTTAATAAAAATAAAATAACTTTGATTTCTCTACCCAAACTATTATTTAACTTAGTTTAATATCAGCCAGTCCCTGTCATTTTACTATGCATATATAGGTAGAAAATAGGGTAATAAGATATTCATTTGTATTACATGAAAACGGAAGTAAAGATAATGTTTTTACTAAAAACTGCTAAGTAAAATTTAATTTTTTGTATAAAAAATTTAATTAAAATTGAAGGAATTTCTGAACTTCAGTTAATTTTCATCATAAAAGATAATTTTGTAAAAGATAACTGTAAGATTAAGAGAATAGATTACAAAAAGCATAACTAAAAACAATTAATTTAGTTGAAATTTTAAAATTTTAGGCAGTATTTACTGATTATTGTTTATAATGAATTAGGATAGTTAATCTTCTAATTTTTTTTTTCTGTCTTCACTCTTCCCAGCAATTGTTTTTTTCTTATTTCAGAATATTACAGGGGTACAAATGCAATTGTTTTAAGAGTTAAGTTATTTTCCCTTTCAAGTTTATACTTTATTTTTTGTTCTATATAACATGGTAAAGTACACAGACTGTGGAGTCAGACTGCCCAGATCCAATCACAAAATTGCCATTGAGAGCTGTGCAAATTTTATCACATTATTTCACTTTTCTATTCGTTAGTTTCTCCATCCATTGCATGAGAATAAAACTAGTATATCTGCTTCACAAACTAACCCCTATGAAATAATTTACTACTATTTTATTATGTTGGTTATTCTGTAACCATAACTAGTACAATCGTTTAGTATTCATCATTTAAATGAAATCTCCACCAATCACTAGTTCTTGTACTGTGGCTTCCTTATTCTTAAATTCTTTATTTTTAGTTGTATCTTAATTTTTTCAATAGTATCTCAAGTATTTTATATCTAAGTTCTTTCAAGTCTGAGAATTTCTGCCTATTACAGTTATACTTTAATATCATCTTGGCTGAATATAATATTTTTGGTATATCTTTTCTTCCTGCCTGAATTTTATAAACATTATTTTCTAGTATTGAATATTACTGTAAAAAATTTCTGAGAAACTAATTTTTACCTTTTTTTTTAGATGATTTCCTTAGTCTGTTTGGATTGGTTAAAAAAAAATCATTGCCTTAAAATTCAGTACCTAACAAAGATTGTCTTACCTTTGAATATCACATAAAAAGAAACTGTTGTTGAAACAGTGTGCTTTCTGTATCTGCAAATTTAGTTTTGCTGGATAAAAAATATGGACAGGCCATTTTGAAAAAAAACATAAATTTCCAATAAACATAAAGATATACACAATCTTACCAATCATAATAGATGCAAAATGAGATTGCAGGAGATTAACCAAATATTAAAATTTCTATAATGTTCATTGTAGTTTTAACAGGTGAATTTTAAAAAATTCTTGCTTCCTCACCTGAGGTATAAAGAAAAAAATCAAAAGGAAAATTTCAAAATTTTTTCTCAATGACTGCTGAAAGCTTAAAGTGAAAGGCATGACTTAGATGTGCAGCCAAATGGATTTACTGAAACACTCTAAATTGGATAATCTCCTCTACCCCGCCAAAGGGAGCACCCATCAAAGACAGGCCACATGCAAAAGGGCAGAGCCTGCTCCACCACATCTGATCTCTGAGACATCAGAACTTCCCCTCTCTTCAAGCATACAGATGTGACAAAAGGAAAGATCACCTGAACACTCTCAGTGCTTTCCCCAGTGCTCACACATTTCTCAGTGAAAAGAATAGTTAATGTAACGAAGTACCTTCACACGGGAAAATGAGAGGTCTGAGAAAATCAAGTCTTCACTAAAAATGTCAAGTATCAGAGAAGATATAGGGGGCCAGGGGCTCTCAAAAACTACCAATAGCAGTTCCACATATATTTAGTGAAGTTTAACATTTGCATACTCAAATGTCATAATGTCTCTGTCTCTGTTTCTCTGTCTCCCTCTTTCTCTCTTTCCTTCTCTCTCTCTATATACATATGTGTGTGCATGTATTTATTTATGTATGTATTTGTATGTATATGTGTTTATATATATAGGCTACACTGCTTTGATGACATAACCTCAAAACAAGCAAGTCAAAAATGATAGGTATTTATTTCTCCTTCACATAGTAGTCTAAAGTTAGCCAAAAAAATTTAAGATGGATACAGAGCTCTACTGCACAAGGCACTGCGGGATGATAGGCTTTAACCTGGGTTACTTTCATTTTTCCAATTCCTGATCCCTGAGAGCTCTCAATAGAACTTTCTGAAATGATGGCAGTGTTCTATAGCTGCACTGTCTATTAAGGTAGTCACTAGACACACATGTGACTATTGAGCATGTGAAATGTGGTGAGTTTAACTGGAAAACTAAAATCTTAATTTTATCTATTTTTAATCTTAATTGCCATAGGTAACTAATGACTAGTATAGTGTGGTAGTCATCTTCTGGCATGGAGCCAGCCAAGCTCCATTTCTGCATCTGGGTTTACAGAAACAGCAAAAGAGAGGAAGTCCGAAACAAACAATTCTGAAATTTCTTTTAAACAAGAAGTTGGAGCGCACTACTCCAGCTCATATACCATGGCCAGACTGAGTCACAAAAGAGATGAGAAAATCTATCATAAGCTTGGGTTGCTACATATCTTATTAAAATTGCGCAATGAAGGAAGATTATTTCTTCATATGTTTCTTGGCCATTTGTCTATCTTCTTTTGAAAAACTTCTGTTCATGTTTTCTGCCCAGTTTTTAATGGGATTGTTTGGTTTTTTCCTAGCTGATTTGAGTTCTTTTTAGATTCTGTATATTAGTCCTTTGTCAAATGTATAGTTTGTGAATATTTTCTTCCATTCTGTAGGTTTTCTATTTACTCTGTTGATTATTTCCTTTGTTGTGCAGAAGCCTTTTAATTTAATCAAGTCCCATTTATTTTTGTTGTTGTTGTTGCTGTATTTTCCTTGATCTGTGAAATACGATGCTGATATTTTGATGGAGATTGCCTTGAATCTGTAAATCACTTTGGGCAGTATGAACATTTTAACCATGTTGAGTCTACTGATCCACGAACATGAGATTTTTTTTTTTGCATTTATTTGTGTCTGTGATTTCTTTTTTCAGTGTTTTGTAGTTATCCTAGTAGAGACCTTTCACCTCCTTGGTTAAGTATATTCCTAAGTATTTTATTTTCTCAACATCACTAATCCTCAGGGAAATGAAAATTAAAACCACAATGAGATTATCACTTTACCCTTGTTAGAATGATCATTAAAAAGTCAAAAAGCAATAAATCATGGCATGGATACAGAGAAAAAGGAATGCTTACACACTGTTTGGAGGGACAGCAAATTACTACAACTTCTGTGGAAAAAAGTTTGGAGATTCTTCAAAGAAATAAATGTAGACTTAGCATTTAACTCAGCAATCCTACTACTGGATTCCTACCCAAAGGAAAAGAAGTCATTTTATCAAAAAGACACCTGCATTTGAATGTTCATGGTGGCACAGTTCACAGTTGCCAAGATGTAGAATAAACCTAAGTGCCCATCAATTCATGAGTGGATTAAGAAAATGTAGTGTGTATGTATATGTCTGTGTATTTACACACACATACACACACATACCATGGAGTACTACTCAGCCATAAAAAGGAATGAAATAATGTCTTTTGAAGAAACTTGGTTGGAACTGGAGACCATTATCCTAAGTGAAATATCTCAGGAATGGGAAAACAAATATCATGTGTATTCTGTAATAATTGGGAGTTAATCACCGGGCACATATGGGCACAAAGAGTTGTAAAGGTCATTAGAAATCAAAAAAGGGGAAGTGGGGAGGGTGGGACGAATAAAAACTTATCTATCTGTGGCAATGAACACTATTCAGGTGGTCAGCACACTGAAAGCCCTGACTAAGCATTATGAAAATTATCCACGTGACAAAAACATTAGTACCCCCTTAATACTTTGAAGTACAAAAGAGGAAGACCATTCTGTTACCTCAGTATATGTCCTAGAAAAACTTTTGCACTTAAGGACAAGGAGACACACCATTAATTAAGATTTCCCATAAGAAATAAAATAGACAAAAATGTAGACATACAGGTTAAACACTAATTTTAGGACATTGTTTTCTGGGATAGGAGGGGATAAATGGATGAGTGGATGCAATTATATCTTTAATATTTCATTTCCAAAAAAAACTGCTTACACACTAAATACAATTGAATATATATGCAATAAAATTGTCATTTCTCATTCAAACCCTATCAGAATTACAATTAAAGTAGTATAAAAGAAGTAAACCACAAGGATAGTAGTAGACAAGAGATGGACATGTTTGAAGATGGAAAGTAGCTGAAAAAATTGTAATGATTAATAAAAGAGCAAAGTGACATTTTCAAGTGACTATACAAGGATAGATAAAATGAAACAAACCCATACATACTGTAGAAACCTCAGTAGGCTCAGGAATTAGAGATACCAGGTCCCTTCAGGGGTGTGGATGGGAAAGAAAATATAAGAACTGATTTTAGGTCTGTGAGTTGGCCATAATAGAAATGGTTACCAGGGATCTTTTGAGTGAAAGATGTCAATCAACACAATCAATACTTACAGACTGTAAAGTCTTTTTAATAGAAAATGATATAGCAACTTAAGCAGAGGTTATAATGAAAGGAGAAATTGAAGCTTACTCCCAAAAGTGAGGTATAAAAATCTGACCTTCACGCATACTCATGAAACCTGTAGGTTCTTATGATTCTCTTCAACAGGCTAAGGATTCGTTTATGCTTAAGAGCCTGGCTGATATGTTTTAGTCATTTGAGCACCTATTAATTGAGGGGGAAAAAGAAAGAAAGCCTCTCTTCAAGATAACACTAAAGAATATACAAGCATAAAAAGACATAGCATTTCAGATAATCTCCAATACAATTAGTGAACAATGACACATGAGGCACTTGAAGTTTATTCGAAATTCTCTTAATATTCCATTTTCCTGGGCACTGGGGACATTCTTTGTCCTCTCTCACACATATCTTAATATAGAAACTGAATCTCTAAAGACCTTTAAAATATAGAGAGATGATATTTAAGAACTCCAAATCACAAAAGTCAAGTTTATTAAAAGCTAATTAACAGTGGCATAAAGTACAGTTAAATTGATATCATGAAAATCTTATTGTAAAAAGTTAGTTTTTAAAAGATGACATTATATATTGTTACCAGAATAACTAATTAGTCTATCAACACATCGGCATTTTGATAATATTAATAAGAATTTCAGTAGAAATGTCATACTTACTTAAATTTTGATATAACTCAATTTCTTTAAAGGTAATTTCCAGAGCTTTTTATTACATCATGAGGCTATTTCATTATCATATAAAACAAATGTAGGAAATTAGAAGTTTTTAATGCAAATATCATTTGGTTTTAAAATATCTTGTACCTGTACTACCACTTTTGTCTTTTGTAATATCATTTTGTTGTATGTTTCGTAACTTTTAAAAATTCACATTTGATAGAATATAAAAGTAAATGGAGCAATGCTTTCAAACTTCTAAGGGAAAATTACTTCCAATTTAGAAGTCACTATTTATCCAAACCATTAATCAAATATAAGACTAGAATATAGATATTTTTAAGTGTGCTAGGTCTCAAAGTATTTATGTCTCATTCTTCAATTACCATCTGAATTACCTTAATGATACTGCTGAAATAAGAAATATTAGAAGAAAAGAAAATAATGCTTAGTAAAAAATAAAAATGACAGTAAAATGATAAAATATATTACATGTAATTCACAATTTTTTCACAGTATTAAAAAAATTCCTCAATTCCTTTAACTTGTTGCACCATTTTTATGAAAAGAAATGTAGAGTAAAATTATTTAAGAGCAAGAATTAGTTATATTTTATAAATGGAAATCATGAGAATGTATGAAAATAGAATTGTATTTTCTGAATTAAGTTTATATTCATTTATATATTCATTATCTGTTCTCTGATTACTTACAGACTTACTAAAGAGTCTTCTTCTAATATTTTCATTCTCAATATTACTAAATGGATTTCCAGTCTTAAATATATTTAATGAGGCTTTTTTACATCTCTTTAATACTGATTCTTCAAGTATCTCTGTTGGGCTTTGTCATTTGCAGAAATATTAAAAAAGTTACATTGCATTTTTTTGTCCCTTTCTACCTAATAATTTTAGTTGTCTTCATGAAAGCATTAGACAAAAAAGGCAAGTACAATACAATAGATGTCTTCCTTATGCTCCAATTTGGGAATGTACATCACACACAAGATCTCTTTCTATGCTACTCTTTTCATAGATTAAATAACTAATACAAGGAAGCCTGGTTCAACAAAGGTGGTATCTGAAGATAAAGCATCTGATTTTATTTTGATCTAAATCTTAACTGAGTCATATAGGGACTATCTTTTGAATAATATATATTTTTTAAAAGTCACATATTTATGTTAGATAAAATAAAAATGAAGAATTATGTCCCATTATAATAGCTGAGATATGAATGTTAATCATAATATTCTATATTATCAATTTATAAACTATAAACATAATGAAGACTTTTTTGCCAAGCCATATGAGAGGAATTTATTATTATACCATTAGGATAATACCATGATTTATATATATTAATATAATACTATACTTAATGTGTTGATGATTGATATATCAAAATAAATACAAAATATTTGGATAACAATTTGTAAAATGCTGTGGGAATTCCAAAGAAATTGATGCACATAGCTCAGAATTTCATTGTATAGGTAATTCAATTATAATGTGGGCATAATAATTGGTATATGGTATTATTGGAATATGGAATTACAGAATATAAAGAAGGGTAAAATTAAAATGAACTGAAGTAATAAAGAAAGGGTTTATGGCAGGGTTGGTGTACTGAATCTTAAAGCAGACGTAAGATTTGCAGTGGTAGAGATGAGAGGAGAAGGAAATCTGAACCTGAGAGGAGAGTAACAGCGTAAGATTCAGGCTAATTAAAAAGACACCTTTCTATGAATCTAAGTGAGTTAATAATGTATATTGCAAAAGTGATTTTTTATACCCCACATTTGTCATAATTTTGTAAAAGTGACACGAAAGTGATTATTAATGATGAATTATACAGCCTATTTTAATAGTATTTTAATAGTATTTGTTTTTCTCGTAAAGCAATTTTCAATGATGATTAAGGTTGTATTAAATAAACCAAAGCTAAATTATATTGATTTAACTAACAGTAATAAATAACTATTAATTTATTCTTAAATACATTTTACTGAATGTCTATTATAGACTAAATTAGGCACTCAGCATGGGAATATGAGTAAGGCGCATTCCTCAGGCTTTAATATACCAGATACTCTGCTGAAGAAGGCACTAATATAAACATGTACATTATGCCACAATGTAATGATTTCAGGAGTGGATAAAGAGTCTGGCTTGTGAGGAGGTACCTGGCACCAGGTTATAAATATGTACTAAAATATCTTTGCAATAATCAAAAATTCACTGGAACATTTAAAAAATTGTATTTAACAGAACACGCATGGAGTACAGCATGAGGATGGAAGGGATACTTTGATAATTTGAATAGGGTAAAGGGTAAGCACTTTACTCTCCCTTCCAAAGTAACATATGCAAGAATTATTAGTGTTACTAAACTGGCCTTTCAAAAGGATAGCTGTTGTTTGCAAGATTTTTGTTTGGGTTGATTCGGATGAATACGATTAATGCCAAAACTGAGCTACTTTTAGACAATAACAAGCTGTGTATGCCTCCAGTATTTCTTTTCTACATATCATCAAATTCTCATGCACAAATGTACAGTTTGTACGTAAGGATAAATCAGGCTGAAGGATGACGTGGAACTCAATTTGCCACATTTAAAAGATAGGTGAATATGCAAAGATTTACTGCATCTAAATAAGAATAAAATTAGGGAAGTGGTTTTCTGCGTTCTTTGTAGCAGTGTCATCAATGTGTACTTTTTGGAGGTCACTTTGTTTCACATAACTCAGAATTGGACCTTAGCCTCACTAGGATCATTGAACTAATAGTGAATAACAATTTTCTATACAATTAGTGTATGGTGTTGACGTGAGTTTTTTGGTATACATCTATCTCAAGATATATGCCTATGTAATAATTTATAACAAACAAATCAGCTAAAGATCTGAAAATTGCCATTGATTATTTCCAAACTAAATTACGAGACTCTTTTAAGTAAACAATGTGATCTTCCTTGCTTATATCCCTCTTTGTATCTCAAAGATAGGTACATAATAGGTGACAAGATTGTTTGTTGCTAATTAGAAAAATTGAGAAAGATTATTTAAAATTGATTTTAGATATATATAAATTGTGATGAAATTAAATAAACATGCAGTATGAAACATTATTTTCAAAAACACATTTTATAAATAAAAGCTATATAAAAAGATATCCTATATTATATGAAAAATAATTATTTACCTTCATAAAGTAGGGATGAAAGAGAGTGTTTTTTGTCTCATATTTTAAACATATTAGTTTGAACTCAGAAAATTTGTTGTTATACTTTGTCTATTTTTTTACCTTTAATTCCATGAGATTTTATAGTTATCTGTTTTATTCCACAGAATAAAAACTATGAAAATACAACTATGTATAAGGAATTATCTAACTTTATATCCATTGGTCAATAAACATTTTAAAATGCAGTATATATTGTTATTAGCTTTAAAAATTACTGATATAATTTAGAATCTTCTCTATCCTGAATTCTGAAACTTCTGGTATTGTAAACCACACTGTCACACATCTACACAAAATACACCTAGACAGAAATCTGAGGAAGACTTTAGGATCCTAAGTAATGTTTATGAATGAGGGGATTGTGTGTCTTTATGTTTTTATAGTTCCAGAGCCTAAACAGTCCAAGCACAAAGTAGGGGATCAAGAAATGTTTGTTGAACATAACTGAACATCTAATACTCTTGTCTTCAGTTCTATTCTCAGTACAGAATTGGTAGGTAGCTTGCATTGTTACTTTATCTCGTTTTCACCTGAACAGTCTTCCTTAGAGCCAATGTTGTCCCTCTGTTTCAGAGTATATTGTCCAAGATAACAGTGATTTAGATTCAGAGAAAAGCAATCTATAACTATATCCTTTTTATTTTATTTCTGATATGCTTATTTCAGCTGCCTATGATTCCTTATTATTTTTTGAAATAATATTATTCCTCCTTCCTTGTCTCTTGGCTGAAATATTTTTAGTGTATTTATTTAGCCAATTGAAAAATAAAATTGGGATAAATATAAGTAAATTGTCTATTTGAAGAGTTCAGATGGAAATATGATGCAAATGTAGTTTAATAATCTAAAAGAATTGAAAGTTGAAAAGTGAGGGAGATCATAAATTTTAAAGTTAGAAAGTAATAAACATGAGAAATAAAATGAGGCACATATGTTACAGACCTTAATTAATAAGAAAATCTCATGCTCTTGTCTATTAGTAATAGTTAAGAACACAGTGGATTTAGAGATATTCATACTTGAGTTTTAATTTTAGCCCAGCTATGTTCTACTTGTACATTCTTGGGCCATGAAGTCTCTCTAAGTTTCTTTTTAATGTGGGAATAATATGCCAGTCTGGAATACTGTGTAAGTGATGTTCTTGTGTCCTTTTATAGGACACAGCTGTATCACAGCTGTGGGCAAATGACATGTTGCTATTACTTTTGATTACTGAGGTCAACGTGTTTCTGGTTTCTCCACTGTATAGTTACTATTTTTTTCTTTACATCTAATTAGCAATCTGTTGGAAGATACTTTGAAACCATTCAAATATCTTGCTTCTCATGACCCTCCTACTCATGACACTTAGTATTCACTAATGAGTATTGCCCCAAACAATCTTTACTATAGTCATTGAAATATAGTGTTTAACCAACTTCATTACTCTCTTCTCATTTTCAGTCAACATGCTACCCCATTTTTATTTACATATTTGTGTATTCATCTATCATTATATTAGCAGCATGAATTCATGAATTTCTGTTTTTATTCAATAGATTATAATACATCGCTGGCCTTATTGATTTTAATTTTCAAAATTTTCAAGATCTGACCAGTAATAGTCCCTTAAAGCTGGCTTCTCTTCCCTTTTGACATTCCTCCGTCTTATTCCTTAAGCAGAATATATTCCAGGCTCACTTTATACCACCTCTACCTACCACAGAGTCAACAATTTTTTTCAAACAGAAAAACAAGCGAATTTAAAAAAATACAAAATGAAACAACACCACCAAAAACAAAAACAAAACAACAGGGAACTCCATATACACAAATCCTTTTTGCAGACTATACTAGAGAACAAATTTCATCTAACCAAGGGATAACAGGGGAAATTGCAGAAAAAGTAAACATGGTGAGCAGTTAATGTATTTATTTTCAGATAAAGTTAAAACAAACATAGTGATGTGAGTAGAAGAATAGCTTCTAAATGTTATAGGTTCTAGCAAAGTGAAAGAATGCAATTAAATAATGGGACAAGAAAGGATGCATGAAGGAGACATCGAATAGGATTATTGAATGTTTATAGGTAATAAGTAACAGTTAAAAGATGATATTTAAAAAGGCAAACCCAATAGTAAACAGATAATAACAATAATCATAGGCACTAGGGTAAGTATAAATATAATTATAAACCTTCTTCAATATTAAAATAATTTTTAAAAAGCAAAACGGACACTCTCCAGAAGTAAGAAACACAGAAAATATAACATAATAACCTGGCAATAATAACATATCTATGCATCAATTTCCATATAACAATGTTTCAAAGACATTTAACACAATGATCAAGGGAAAACTTAGCTCTTAAACCCTATATCAATAAAAATAATTGCATCAACATAAATTACCTAAATTCTCATCTCAAAATGCTAGCTAAAAATTAGAAATTAATTCAAAAGGAAGCACTGTCATCCTTGATTTTTAAAATTATTACTCTCTGCTCAATTATTCCCTTGCATTACAATTATTTGGATGATAGAGTAGTCATTTTTTGCCAGTTTGTTTTAAGTTCTAGATTTCAGAAAAATTAATGTCTGTATCGAACTTTTCTTGTGTACCACTATACGTATCCTACATGCAACTCTTTCTCTAACTTCTGCTATGATAAGTTCTAAGCAATCTTCTAGCTGTTTTGCACAGAAGCAAGAAGGCAGTCCCTTGCCGTGTTTGCTTACTGTCTTGAGGTTTCTTTGATGTTGTAATGTGGTATAATTAGAGAAATCATTTCAGGAGTCACTCATGAAAAATCTAAAAAACATGCCAAACTTTTATTTGTGAATTTTGACCAATGGTGTATGGGAACTAAGAGCTAATACTTCTACATTTGGTGCTATTGGTAGACAATTCTGATAAGCATTTCATAATGTTTCTCAGAAGTTTCCAGAATGTGTAGCACCTGTTGTGCATGGCTATTGCCAACTTGTAAATGCATATGTGCATTGGTTTTACCTCATTTCCTCCCCCATTCCCTGTTTGCTCACTCTTATTCCCTGATATTATTTCTCCAATAAACTCCCTTTCTGCATGCCTGTGTTTAAAGCTATGAGTTTGAAAGGATCTGAGAAATACCAAGGTACCTGATATAAATGCATGAGGTGGAACTTCAAAAAGAAACTTTAATCTGGATCACTCATTTTTGAGATAACAATGAAGGCCATGTCACACAGTATCTTCATTATGCTAAGATATCCACTTGTGGTGAATTGATAAAATGCAAGTAAATAAAAGGCTCAAATCAGCAAACTATCATCTCAAGACATTTTGTAAAAACCACTGTGTCTTGATATTAAGTATTTAATATGATGATCTCTTGAAGGAACAGGGCTCAAAGGGCTAAAAGTTAGGATCAGGATATACTTGTAAAGTAACAGAGTTTCAAACAAAGAGAACACATAGGATCCTAACAGGAATAGTGTAGTACCCCAAGATTAAGATGGGAAGGTTTGTAATTACTTCAGTCACTTGAAATTTATTGAGACTTATTTTATTCTGCAATATATGGACTAACTTGTGAATGTTTCGTGTGTGTGAAAAGAATGTGTATTCTAAGTTGCTAGATGTAGTTTTCAATAAATGTCAAACAGGACAAGATGTCTAATAGTATTGTTCCAATTCTCTCTTTCTTTGCATTTACTTATCCAATTGATTACTAAGAGATGAATGTAAAAATATACGACTACAATTGTAGTTTTGTCCCTTTTTTCTGAAAATTTTAAATTGATGTATATATTTTATTGTGGCAAAAAACATAAAATCTACACTCAATACATTTTTAATTGTATAATGCAGTATTGTTAATTATAAACACAATGTGGTACAGCAGAACCTTAAGTCTTTTTTATCTTGCATGACTGAAATTTTATACCTATTGAACAGTAACTCTCCATTCTCCCCTCCTCTTAGTCCCTAAAAACCACCATTCTACTTTCTTCTTTGATGCGTTTGACTAGTTTAAATACTTCAAATAAATAGAATCATGTAGTATTTGTCCTTCTATACCTGGCTTATTTCACTTAGCCTAGTGTCCTCAAGTTTCATCCATGTTGTGGCATATGACAGTATTTCCTTCTTTTATATGGCTAAATAATTCCATTACATGCTTAAACATAATTTTCTTTATTCTTTGATTCTCTGATGAACATTTAAATTGTTTTCACATCTTGACTATTGTGAGTAACATTGCCATAAATACAGGAGTACAAGTATCTCTTCAAGATCCTAGTTTCAATTTTTTTGATAAATATTCATAAGTGGGATTCATGGGTCATATGCTAGTTATATTTTTAATTTTTTATTAACCTGCCTACTATTTTCCATAGTGGCTTAACCATTTGATTAATACATTACCACCAAGAGTGCACAAGAGTTCAAATTTCTCCACATCCTTGCCAATACTTGTAATTTCTGTTTTTTTGTTTCTTTTTTGATAATGATCATCCCCACAGAGGTGAGGTGACATTTTATTATGGTTTTGATTTGTATTTCCGTAGTGACTGGTGATCTTAAACATCTGTTCATATGCCTGTTGGCCATTTGTGTATTTTCCTTGGAGAAATTTTTATTCATGTCCTTTGCCCATTTTTCAATCAGGTTATTTATGTCTTTGTTTTTGTTATTGAGTTGTAGGAGTGCTGTATATATTTTGGATATTAACTCTTTTTCAGATATATGGTTTGGAAATATTTTCTCCCATTCTATAGTTTGAATTTTCACTGTGTTAAGTGTTCCCTCTGCTGTGAAGGAGGTTTTTAGGTTGCTATAAATTATACTTGGCGAGTATAATTTATTAAGAAATAATTGCAAAGGCCAACATCTTAAAACTTTCCCCATATTTTACAGTTTCAAGTGTTACCTTTAAGTTTCTAATGTATTTTGAATTGATTTTCATGTGCATAGTGTAAGATAATGGTTAATTTTATTCTTTTGCATGTGGATATGCAGTTATCCCAGTACTATTTGTTGAATAGACTATCCTTTCCCCGTTTTGTATTTGGCATTTTCAGAAGCAAAGGACACATAGTCCCAGACCAGATGGTTTCGCATCCAAATTTTACCAGACCTACAAAGAAGAACTGGTGCCTATGCTACAGAAATTATTTCACAATATTGAGAAAGAAGGAATCCTCCCCAACATGTTTTATGAAACCAACATCACCCTGATACCAAAACCAGGAAAGGATGCAAAAAAAAAAGAAAACTACAGACCAATATCCCTTATGAATATAGATGTAAAAATTCTCAACAAAATTCTAGCAGACTTAATTCAGGTGCTTATCAAATAAATAATCCATCATGACCAAGTGGGATTCATCCCAGAGATGCAGGGATGTTTCAACATACACAAATCTATAAATGTAATTCATCACATAAATAGAAGCAAAAACAAAGACCATATGATCCTCTCAACAGATGCAGAAAAAGCATTTGACAAAATTCAACACTCTTTTATGATAAGAACGCTTAACAAAATAGGCCTAGATGGGACTTACCTGAAAATGATACAAGCCATATATGACAAACCCACAGCCAACATCATACTGAATGGGGAAAAACTGAAAGCATTCCCACTTAGAACTGGAACCAGACAAGGTTGCCCTTTATCGCCACTTCTATTCAACACAGTGCTGAAAGTCCTAGCCAGAGCAATCACACAAGAGAAATAAATCAAGGGCATCCAAATGGGGCCAGAAGAGGTCAAACTATCGCTCTTTGCTGACGATATTATCTTTTATCTAGAAAACCCCAAATATTCTGCCATGAGACTAGCTAGAATTGATAAACAAATTCAGCAAAGTCTCAGGTTATAAAATCAATGTACACAAATCAGTAGCATTCCTATACGCCAACAACAGTCAAACTGAGAACCAAATTAAAGACTCAATACCCTTTACAATAGCAGCAAAGAAAGTAAAATACCCAGGAATATATTTAACCAAGGAAGTAAAAGACCTTTACAGGGAGAACTACAAAACACTGAGGAAGGAAATAGCAGAGGACATAAACAGGTGGAAAACCATACCATGCTCATGGGTCAGCAGAATCAATATTGTTAAAATGTCTGTACTACCCAATCTCTATTAAAATACCAACATCATTTTTCACAGATATAGAAAAAATAATTCTATGCTCTATATGGAACCAGAGAAGGCCCCATATAGCAAAAGCAATCTTAAGCAAAAAGAACAAATTGGGAGGCATCAATTTACCAGATTTCAAGCTATACTACCAGGCTATAGTAACTAAAACAGCATGGTACTGGCACAAGAACAGGGACACAGACCAGTGGAACAGAACTGAGAACCCAGATATGAAACCATTCTCCTATAGCCATCTAATCTTCAACAAAGCAAACAAAAACATACACTGAGGAAAAGAATCCTTATTGAATAAATGGTGCTGGGAAAACTGGATAGCCACATGTAGAAGACTGAAACAGGATCTGCCCCTTTCACCTCTCACAAAAATCAACCCACGGTGGATAACAGACTTAAACTTAAGGCATAAAACTATAAGAATTGTAGAAGAAAATGTTGGAAAACTCTTATAGACATTGGCCCAGGAACACTGTTAGAAAATTAAAAGTCAATAACAGCAGGAACGTCAGAAACATTGGAAACTTTGGAAAGTTAAATAACTGCCTTGGATTTAGTCATCAAAAGAATTTTTTTCAAGGGGATATTATTTCTTTCAGAGCACTGGAGTAGTTTTATTCTACTGGTAAAAACTTTTATGGGTACTTGGCAGAGTTTAATTTTCTCAACCATATGATTTATGTTCCTGGGATGATAATGGTGGGCACCTAATTCTAAATCTCAGCAAACACTTTCAAAAAGTAAAGTTATCAATAAAGGAAGCAGATGAAAACAGCCATAAATAGGAGAAGACCTACAAAATTCTATCTATTTGTAATAGAGAAATAAATACCTCATGATAGTTTTATGGACAGGATTGTTGCCTTTGAAATTCAAATATAACTGAATGTCTTCTAGTTTACCTGACAATGCTGGATCAATGGAAAGTAGAAGGAAATTATATTAGACTGATTTCCTATAAATAGCCTATCTATAAAATAATTAAATTAATAATAATAGTACTAATAATAACCAGGATTTGTAGAGTTTAGCAATCTCTGTGGTTTAAATAGTCTACCATGGCCAATTTTAAGCTGCCAATGTAAACTGAATACAGGAGATATGCACAATGAACCAATATAAATTGAATTTATCACAACCCTGACTATGCACCACTTTTAATTTTCTCACTCTATTTTTGAAAAATATCTCATAAACAATCCTCCATTCCCTTTTTCTCTTTTAGTTGGAAGAAATATAACTCAATTTTCAGGATAGCTTTGGGAGCCATGAGCAGGGGATAGCAAAACGTCCATAAAACAGAAGGCACATGGGTCCTGTGTCATCTCTTAGAGATGAGCTATGGGGTAAGGTACACCTACTCTGAAATGTGTGATGTGAGCAGAAATGAACTTTAATTCTGTGAAACCACTGATATTATTAAATGTATCCATTAGGCCATCTAGCATTTATGTCACCTTATAAGCCAGTTTTGTTATACAGATCATGACATAAAGAAACATAAGTGACCAAACTGAAAATTTTACTATTCTATTAATCATTTAAAATATTTATTATACATTTATTAAATGAGAAGCATTGTATAGATATTGATAATATAAAAAAGGTTTGCCTTAGAAAATTTGGAAAGTTTAAAGAGTTTAGAAGCTAAAAAAAAAAACAAAAAAATCAAGATAGTATAAACTGTTAAAAGCTAGTGCAGTGTTTTAGAAGTATATTGAAGAATTTAATGGGAGGATACCTAATATTTTGTGTCTCTCTAATTACTATTAGATATACGTGGAATACCATCTCCCTTTTCTGTCTGGTAAATTGCTGCTCCTTCTTCAAAACCAATATTATCTCTCTGTGCTTTCCAAATATATGTTCTATTATACTTTCTATTTTGAGCAAATATCATCTATAGTTCTCTTGTAATTGTTTCTCTACATATTTATACCTATCACTGAATGTTGTAACCATTTAAATCTAGGACCCAACATATTTATCTTTATTTTCTTCTCCATGTTCATCAAAATAATTGTGCACACAATATTTAAGAACAATTTTTGTGCCCTGTTTTGTGTGAAATGGTTCATACCAAAAATCCAGTTATATAGCCATAGTTGTCTTCATTATTTCCAGGAAATGAGCTATCTCTTATAAACAAAGGCACATGTGACTATGATATATTACAATTTCTGAGGTGGATTTCTATGTTATTTCCTTCTATCAGTACTAAGTAAATAATCCATATATTTATGAAATGTAGCCATGTGGAAGTCATACATTTCCTTCTGGATTATTCCTAAGAATACAGGCTGTTTATGATTTTGATTCCATCCAAGATATACCATAGTGCCTTCTGCACTGAAAATACTAAATAGGATTTCAAACAACCTTTCTCCCATTATCTGTGCAATGCTATGCTAACATAATCGATGGGGGAAAGTTACACAAGAACCCATGAGAATTATCCATTGATGCTAGTCACATTTTGCTGAGCCTGGCAGGATTTGCTTTTTTCCTTTGTTCTGTAGCAATATCTTTCCCATGTTTCTGATGGTACACAGCTTTGATTGCTGCTCTCTAGTCTGTTCCATCTGCTGCATTCTTATCTCCCAGAAGACAAGCCACTATATTGTGCCACGTTAATTTCTGCTTTAGTGCCCTGAAACTGCTTCCCAGATTTACCAGCCAGGCTTTAGCTCACCATAAAGCACATGCCAGGGAATTCAGCTGCCACATGTGTGGCCAGCCTCGTGATTGTGGGATGCTTTCAGAAATAAGGTGAAAGCACTTGTGGAATTGAGGTCAAGACCTCCTTCATTTTTCTTGGTGCTTAATTGACTGGGTTTCCTGAATAAGAATATGAGTTGTAGTTGCTTTTGTTTACAGAGCCAAAGTTAGAAATCAGCAGTTTCTGACACTGAAATCTCGAGCTACATTAAGAGGCCAAACCCACCTGCAAAGGCTTTTAGTGCCATACACCTGTTAATGGCAGGTGTTTATTCTGTCAAATTAGAATATAGCTACAATATAACTTATCAACTGCTACAGGTGCCAAGTTAATACTAAAGCCGACACGCTCTTCTTGCAGAGCTTCTGCACAGATCCTAGCCTTAGCTAAATAAAGAAATTACCATATGTCAGTGTTTAAAGTTGATTTAACTTTGCATATGATGCCACCTATAGGTGGCTGAACATTCCACTAAGAAATATATGTTACTGCTTTTGATGACTTAGAGTGGACTCTTAACTGATGGAATCAAATACAAATATTCTGGCAAAATAAAATTGGATATTTATCAAATATATATATTTTTCCTCCCCAAAAAAGCACGACCTATTATCATGAGTCATAATTCTCAGGATTATTGTTTCTTTGATATTTAACAACCACATACATATATATATTTCATCAATTATTTAAAATAATTATCCTTTTATTAAAATGCATGCAGGATCTATTTAGTCGCATGCTTTCTGGAGGGGAAAAAATGGGGAAAAATTCACTGTTACTCAGCTCTTCTCCTGAAAATGAAAATAAATTATTCCAAGATTTCTTTTCTAGCTCTAGAGTGTTATCTTTAATTTTATAAAAAAAAATCCTACTAAGACAGGAACGCTGCTATTCAATACATTTGATTAAAAATGGATATATTATACATGATGTTTTTTCCCTTATTGTCTGCTTATTTTTTCTCATTGAGAAGGCCTATAATTGTTTGTGTACCTTGTTTAAGCATCAGTTATACAGAGAAAATTATACCTCAAGAGCTTAGCTATGTTGCTGCTGGCCTAAAGGAAGCTGGTATTTTTCAATACTCTGTTCACTTTACGCTAGGAAAATGTAAGATGCAGGTGCATGCTAAGAGCAAGGAAGTTAATCTTCTAAAATAGATGATTTTAAGACATTATTTTTCATCTGGGTACTCTTTCTTCAAGTAATTCTATGTGAAAGTATAAAAATAAATAAACAGATAAAAGACAAGCTGCTCTCTCTAAAGGCAGTGAAGGTACAGAAACCTACAAACTGAGCCCCCTCCTAACATTCCTGTACAAAGCAGTCATTTTCTCTAGTGTGCCATAGAGCACAGCTTGAAAACCACAGCCTAATGAGATAAGATGTTTCAATCAGATTGTCTCTCTTTGGGGCTATTATGGTTTGTCTATATGCATACACACACATATGCATACACATAATGTATGTGTATATATATGCATGCATGCATATGTGCACATGGTTTAATGTATGCATACATACATGCACACATATATGCATGCATATATTAGAGAATTATGAAATGTCATTAATGAAAAGTAGCTTCTAGATCATGATTTTAAAGAGTAACCATTTTATGAAAAAAAAAATGGTTTAAAAGTAAATATTAGAACTTTTAGGAACATGGGCTCAGAGAAAAATCCACAAATATGAAACAATAATAGGCTTAGGTAGGCATAATACTGTCACTTTTGATTTTAAATCTCATTAGTTGTACCAGTGGAAATATGCATATGAAAGTAGGTGTTATGTGATTGGATGCTTTATTATATTGATTATTTTCAGAACTTTTCACATTCTGATCTGTGTTTGTAATCTAATTCTACTTATAATTTCTTTATATCCCTATTTTTGATAACTTATTTGCATTTTCATCAGAATAACTATTATTCTATATGTTATGCTGCAAAATTAAAGTTTTACTCAAAGAAACTTCTATGCTGTGTTCATTTATACATCAATGTCTTATCATAGTTCTACAAATACTTAAAATCTGTACTGTTTGTTACATGTGATATACTAGACATTTCAAAACAATTTATAATAAAGCAATAATAAAATATAAGAGTTTATTAAGTACCTACAATGTGACATGAGCAGAACATAAAATTTTCTCTAATTCACAAACAGGTAATATTTTTTTGCCAAAATGACAGGCAATTAAGTTATCTTAGGGCGTAAAGTACCTTGCCAATAGATTGATGACTAATATACACCTGGCTAATTTTTTTTCACTTTTTGTAGAGAGAGGGTATTGCTATGTTGCCCAGGTTGGTCTTGAACTTCTGGCCTCAAGTGATCCTCCTGCGTTGACCTCCCAAAGTGCTGGGATTACAGGTGTGAGCCACCAAACCTGACCATTATATGGATTTTAAATTATTTCTGTTGAGAATGTACACAACCATTTCATAGTTGATCATAATATTCCATTATAATTTTTAATTTAATTTGATTTTTTAATTTGAAAATATTAAAGGGTACAAATGTTTTTGTTACATGGAGTGCTTTTGTAATGTTTGAGTCAGGGCTATAAGTGTGCCCCTCAATGGAATAGTGTTCATTGTAGGTAGGTTTTGGTCTCTGCCCTCCTCCCCACCCCCTGCTTGATTTCCAATGACTTTTACTTCCCTCTGTGCGCAGAAGGGACAGTGATAGCTGGGTGAAGCTATCTAGGCAGTGGTCATGGGTTCCCAGGCTGTGGGTGTTTGCTCCAACCAGGTCCTGGTGTAATGGCAGCTCTAGGCTGGGGGGTCCCTAGTGGGTCATTGTAACCTGGAGCAGTTCTGTAGGCTCTGTGGTAGTGGTGGGAACTCAGGTGTGGCCTCTTGGGGTCCAGGTGCAGCCCTGGAATCTTGGGGAAATATCTCAGGCCTGGTGGGAGCTCTGGAGCCCCAGGAGGGAGCCTGGGCGGCACTGAGAGCCTCTGAGCCAGGACTTGGGCAAGAGCCAGAAGCACAGCTTTTGAGCAGGCCCTCAGATTGAGAAGCAGGGCTGTGTGGTGGCTTGCTCTTCTGAACTGGAAAGCAGAGGTGGGGCTGAGCAGGCAGTGGGCTGCTCTGACCTGGAGCATAGAGGCAAATCCATACAGGCAGCCGGCTGTTCTACAGGCTTGGGGTTCATGGATGCCAAGTCCTGCAGGTGGGCGTGGCTTCCAATGGCCCAGGGACTGTGGAGTTCTCCCCGCCCCACCAGGACCTACTGAAGCACTCACCCAAAGTTTCCCAGGCCGGAGCCTGTAGTCCCAAGGCAACTCCTCTTCTCAAATCCCACTGCACTGGAAGGGAGGAGCACTTGGCTTCCAGTCACATAGTACATCTCAGAATTTTAAGATTCTTTGATGTGCAGCTCAATGTTTTTAAGGAAATTTGGTAAGTTTTTGGTCATTGTTTCTTTAAATATTTTCTCCAGTTCTTTCACTTTTTCCTTTCCTGATGGCACTCCATGTGTGCATATGTTGGTGCATTTTTTTTACACATCTTCATACATTTTTTACACATTTTTCTATACATTATTTTACACATTTTTTTGAGACTGTTCATTTTTCCTTATTCCATTTTCTCTCTGTTCTTGGATTGCCTAACCTCAATTTATCTTGTCAATCTATCCTGAAGTTTGCTGATTCTTTCTTCTTGTCCAAATCGATTATTGAGCCCCTCTAATAATTAATTCATTCAGTTATTATAAATCATTCATTTAGTCATTATATTTTTATCTCCATAATTATTTGATTGTTTTATAATTTTTATCTCTTTGTTGGTAGCTTCTGTGTGTTGAGGCATTAATATCATATCTTCCTTTACTTATGAAGATGGTTTCCTTTACTTTTTTGAACATATTTATTAATATAATGGATACTTTGAAATATTTGTTAAATATTAAATCTATCCCCTGTGGCAGCAAGTTGCTTTTTTTTTTTTTTTTTATGTACCTCTACTGGAGTTATAAATTCCTGTTTCTTTGCAGGTCTCATGTTTTTTTTTAAATCTAGTCATTTTTCATAGTTTATGGTAGCTGTTCTAGATATTGGTTCCTCTCCTCATTTCTGGACTTGTTTTTAGGGTTGTTTACATGTTTATTTATTTTATGTCATGGAGAGGTCAATTTAGTGAAGACTATTTATCCAACAGTGTTAAGCCTTTGAAGTCACTCATCAAAGGGTATAGCCTTGGGTGTGTGCCCATTTACTTTGGGATTATGATGGTTTAGGCAGATCTGTCTTTATTTCTTCTTTATTTATTTTCCTGATCTCTTTCTTAACCTGTTTACTTAATTTGGTACTATGCTTTGCCTGTTAATCTCCACAAATTACTTACTAATTGCCTTATTTTCCTGAAGCACAGAAGTCTAGTACATTAAATTTTGCAGGGGTAATCTTTAAGGTTTGAGTCCTGGAGGATTCTTAGCTGTCTATTCCATGGTTTTCTCAGGTGAACTAGCTGGGCTACAGATCATCTTGTTGTTCTTAATTAAGAGAATTGGTTTGTTCAGGAAGACCTTTAGGCTTGGACTTCCTCACACTCTGTTATCAAGAAAGCCATTTCCTTTTGGGAGAACTTTGGAGTTTCTTATTTCTTGTGAACTACCTCTTCCCTTGGGCAGAATCTCTGAGCCACTATTAGAGGCACAGTACACTATATGATAGCCTGTGGTCTTCTTGGCTTGCCTCTGGTGCGGGTACCTTTGCTCTAGAAGTAGGGTGCAGCAAGGGCTCTTGGGGACTAAGTATTCTTGGTTTACTGCATCTGTAGTAGAAACTCTGCCCCACTGGTAGAGGCTTGGTAGAGGGAGAAAGCCCACAACCTCTCATCTGCTCTCATTAGGAATATAGCCTCTTCAACTCAGAGGTAAAGAGGATGAGAAATACTGGTGGCTTTCTCATTCCAATACAATATGGTAAATCTTCACTGGGAACAAAAGGAACAGGAAGTTCCAATTTCTTGGCTACACCTGCCAAGAATAGAGCTTGTGTCAAGCTGAGCTGAAGTTGGAGGGGTTGTAAGGAGAACGTCATGACAAAAATGAAATAGACTCTCAGTGTTCTCACCAAGTTTTTATAGATTTTCTTAGGTAAATTTTCTTCATCTGCTGCTGTATGCCCTTAGAAAAATTTTCAGAAGTTTTAAATATTTTCTTTTTAATACTTTTCAACTGCTTTGCTTGTTTCACTGGGAAGTGGGTTCAGAGAATTCCTCATGCTGTCATTCATACCAGAAGTACAATTATCTTTATACATATAAATTTCATTTTTTAATAAAAGTCATTCAATTTTTTATTCAGTTATTTTTTAATTACAGTAAGCACTGTTCTTAAAAGCATGCATGTTTGTTTGTAAAGTCAAAGTTATTGCTTTTAACAATGACATTTCACTCCACAGTGTGCATCCATCCATTTTATCTCTACTTCCAAACTTAGTGGACATCTTGGTTGCCAGAAATGTTATGCTTTTAAAAAGGATATGGAATGAATCTTGCTATACATGTCTAATATGGAATGGTTTGGGAATTATTAAAAATATAAGCCTAAGAACAAAATGTCTCATTAACAGACAATGCAAACAGTAAAATATGACTAAGATGTCTCAGATTACTTTCCATTATGAGTGTGCTATTCTCTAGTCCAAATAACAGCAAATGAGCATTTTTGTATTCTATCTCCCTGGAAATGCTTGGCATTATCCAGCTTTCTAACTTTCTATACAATAAAATAGATGTAAGTTGATAGGTCACTATTTCAATGTCTATTGTTCTGCTTGATAAAGATACTGAGTATCTTCTGAAAGGCTTATTCACTTTCAGATTTTCTCTTCTGTAGGTTGTTTTTGCCAAAGTTTTACATTTCTTTCTTTGGGGTTGTTGATTTTTTTGAAATTATACATGTTTTTATATACATTCCAAATAGTTACCTTTTTGGTGTTAGTCATTGCAAAGGACTTCTCGCACTTTGTCATCTGTATGTTAATTCTGTCCATGGGCTTTTATTTTGTTATTTGTTTAATAGAGATTCATAATTTCATGTAATAAAATGTATCTCTTTTTCTTTTATTTGTGCTTTTATAATTTTTTAATTTAATATTTTTCCTATAAGTCGGTCACAAAGTTAACTTCCTAAATTTTCCTTCAACTTTTTAGTTATACTAACCAACTTCAGAACTTTATCTAGAACTCACCACTATATATGGTGTTAGGAAAGGAACCAATTTGATTTCTCTCTGAATGATGAGTCAATTTTCCCCACACTATCTATGCGATAAACATTCTGTTCCCTACCGATTTGTTGAGTTTCTTTTATTTCTTATTGTTTCCATAGACACGTATGTCTCTGAACTATTTCTTTTGCAATATTTACTGTTTCTACTGAATCACACTGCTCTCAGACTTTTAAATACTTTCTCATTTCTAGACGTTAGGCTTAGAAAGTACACTCTTGAATTGGAAACTGAAGCTTCACTTATCTTGTTGATCAACTCTGAAATGGGAGAGGATTAAGAGAAATGCATTCTAAATATTATGATTTTTCTCTTTTCCAGTAACAAGGCTTTTCTTGTCTGAGAACAGTGACTTAATTAGAAATGCAGAGTTGTTTTTGAAACCAATATTAGCTCTCTTTTATTCTGTCTATGTGACGTTAGTAGTGGAAAATACTGACAAATCAGATTAGCCTATATTTAAACATATACAACTACCTTCCAGATATATTTTTAATCTTACAAAATATGTCCCACAATGCATTCAATTTCTAGGAAAGAAAGAAGTTCCTTTATCTTTTTCTCTGGCCCTACTATGATGTATTTTGTATATTTCTTACTTGTGCCTTATTTCTCATGACCCTCATGTACAAATTTCAGCAGAGTCCTACATATCTGTAATCTATAGGATTCATCATTCATTCAGTCACTTTATAATTTTTATAAAATGTCTTCTGTTTTAGGCACATGGGGTATACATCTGTGAACAAAAAGACAGACATCTGCCCTCACAAATCTGTATTCTATTAATAAATGGGATATGGCAGAGAAACAAGCAATGAACACAATAAAGGAGTAAATGATCCAGGAGGTTAAACCTTAAAAACCTCAATGCAGAACATAAAAGCAAAGTAGATATTGGGAAATTGGGAGTGCCTGATTGCAATCTTAGGTCAAGAAAGACCACATTGAGAAGGTGATATTTGAACCAAGCCATGAAAGAGATGAAGGGGTCACCTGAGGTAGGTTGCAGTGTGGCTTAACAGGAAGAATGAAAGCCAGAGCATGTGCTTTAAGACAATGTGTGCCAGGGTATCTTAGGAATGGCAAGAGGACTATTTCTACTTAGGCGTAATGGAGTAGATGAGGAGTAAGTAGAAGATGAGCTTGGATTTTATAAGTCTTTGTAGACCACTGCAAGGATTATTTCCTTGAAGGAAACTAGGAAATATTGTAGAGTTTTGATCAGAAGATCAGCATTGCTCTCTTATGCTTTGAAAAGACTCTACTTTAATTGTGAGTTATTGAACCCATCTTACAAGCAAGCACATAAGCTTGGTGGTTCTGGGAGTCAATGCATTATAACTTCTGTTTCCTCCAGTGATCATGAAGGTTGAACTTGGAAGCTATGATGTAGTGACCGTAGGGTAAAGCACTCATTTTATACTTTTTAGTTGCCATCACCAGGAGGCAGCAAAGAAAGATGTCGTATCAAGTGGATGTAGCACAGCAATAAGGGTTTGGAAGGTGATGAATCTTAGAAGTTAAGCAGTTGATAAGCATCTAAGGGGTGTGTCCTTAGCATGCATTTCCAAAGGCAAGTGAAAGTAAGATAGATACTGCTTATAAAGTGAAAACAAAAGTGTTTTGATTGTGGGAAAAGAATTGCTATAAGGGGCAAGGTAAAATCCAGTCCCTAAAAGTAGGACAAACAAGCAGAAAAATGGTAATATGTGCATTTTATCAAATTGAGTAACCCTGAAAAATTTGAGAGTTAGTGAGGTATTGGCTCAATTAGGTGATAAGCAATTGTTCCATATTTTAATTTTTATTTCTTTTAAAAATATTGCAAATGTAGAGTACCATACTGAAACTTATGCAAATTGACTTTACATTAAACATGTTTGCTAAATTCTCCTGTTAATTTTATTACATCACTTACACATATGTAATTATATTTTTGAAAAATAATGACCGTAATGACAGTTGTTTCAGTTCTTCCTTTCAAAACCTTATAACTTTGTTGTTTCTTACATTAGTGATGTGGTTCAGCATACAATAAAAGTGGTGATAAGTATCCTGTTTGTTTTGTTTCTATATCTTTGGTATCATTTTAGTAGTTTTTATATTATTGATAACAATTTGTCCATATCAATTACATTTTCAAAAATGCAGTGTAATGTAGTATATTTTCTTGTAGTCATTTTTAATATCTCCAAAAATTGTAGTGATGTTCTCTTTTATTCCTATCATTCTTTGTGTTTTTCTCTTGATTTTCAAATTGGGCTCTGTAGAGTTATATAAATTATATTAGCTCTTCTAGAGACCTCTGGAATTTATTAATCCTAGCCATTGCATAGCTGATATTACTTATTTTAATAATATGGTCCTATAAAACTATTTTTTCTCCAAGTTCTTTCAATATATTTTGCTTTTCTTTTCTAACTTCTTATCATGGATGATTCATTCATGTATTTCTGAGGATTAAACCATTTACAACATATATTTTGGAAATTATATATTTTCTTCTTATCTGCATTTTAAAAATTCTGATATGTAGTATTTTAACTGTTATTCAAGTCACTGTTTTTAATAATTTCTATCATGATGTATTGCTTTATCCAGGATCATTTAAAATATATTTCTTGACTTCTAAATATATGTGGATTTTCAAGTTATCCCTTTGTTAAAGATTTGTAACATAATTTCACAGTAATTAGATGATATATTCTGTATAATTTCAATCTCTTCATATATTGAGTATTGATCAATGAACTAGTATATTATCAAATTTCTAATTATTACACATGTACTTGAAAAGAGTCTCAAGTTGGCAAGGATGCAGAGAAAAAAACTCTCATATGTTTCGGATTGCAGTGTAAATTATTAAAACTAAAAAATGTTTGGTGGACATTACTATAGTCAAACATATAGACCATGCCAGGCAAATTCCTTCTTAGATATATACCAATATTATTAAATATATATGTACATTTATGTATGTATATAAATATACATAAAATTTTCTAAGATCTTGTCTTATTTACTGCCATATCCACTATGTGTAGAATGACTGTCAAATAATACATGCTTACTAGTTACTTTTAGAATAAATAAATCTTTGTTTTATATGAAACCACAATTTTAAGATACTGAGCAGTAAATTGCTTACTCTCCTTTTTTTAAGAACCACCATCCCTTAACACAACAGACACACACACATGCATGCACATAGAATGTCTAGGTTCAAATTCTGTTTCTGACATTTACTAGCTATGTGTCCTTGGGAAAATCATTTATCCTTTCTATACCTCAGTTTCTTCACCTGTTAAATATGAATAATAATAGTTCTTACTCATTAGTTGCTATGAATTACAAATGACTAATTGTTTTAAAATATATAGAGTAGTCCTAGGGCATTTAATTGCTATATAATTGCTAGCTGTTGTTATTGTAGTTGAGAGGTTTGGATTAGTGACAATTAGGCTTGTTCAGAAATGTGGGAAAATTTGACAGTTGCTGTTTACAGTGGAGGTAAATGGGGAAGCTTCGGCTGGCAGGTAGACAATATAAGGACATTTAGCTTACTTTTTGTCATTGGGAGGAGGATCTTCAATGAAGGAAAAAGTAGGAGGACATTTATTCAAATATATTCCCTATCATATTGCTTATTGAGTAGATAGGTCTGGGACTTCTTAAGAGACACTTCTGCCCTTTAAAAACGTAGCCACTAAATGAATATACTGGACCAGTGATGTCTACAAAAGAATGATAATTGTCACTCTTACACACATTATCACAATTATGTAATGCATGTGAAGGCTTTTCATTTGCAAAAAGCTATACAAATGATATTAGTACCAAAAAGTCTGCTTTGATGGGCGCCACTGGTAATTTCTTTTATGTTTTATGGACTTTGCTCAGGTTTCTTACCTCTCTATAATCATATAGTTAGAGCTCTCATTTCCCCATGCTTTCTATCTACACTGATAGAAATATCTCATTTCTGACCTCTTTCTTTCTGTCTAGTCCCTTATCTCTCTCTGTCTCCCAGACATCTCTACTTAAATGTCTTTCTATCACATCAAATTCACTATGACTGAGACAGAATGTCTAATCTTTCCTTTAAACCCTCTTCTCTGCTTCTTTCCTCTCTGTGTTGAAGATACAACAGTTTATCAGTATTTAAATGCAGAATTAAAAAATTCATCCTGGGTATACAACAGTGTATATGTAGATGCTTGCAAACACATCACAAAAATCTGTAATATTTGTGCTATTCTTAATGCAATGACATAACTTTATTAATTTTAACATTATCACCTGAAAATATAAATCAAAAGGTGAGATAAGAGTAGTTCTATCACTTTCCCAGGATAATAGATATTAGTCATACTAATTATAAAGCATTCAGGTTTATAATGACTGTATAGAATTTTATACATCCCCTATAAGAATGAAAAGAATAGTAAACTTTAAGAATACATAAAGAGAAGATATAGAAATTGAAATTATTGAGAGGAGGGAGAAAATGGGCTTGTAAGGTTACTATAATTCTTAAGAGATTGTCTTTAAAAGAAAGAAAACCAAAAATAAAGTTTATAAGTCAATATTTCACTACTCTATTTATATTAAACCAAGAATTTTGGCCTTGCAAGGCATACTTAAATTTTTAAAACATTACTTCCACAATATTCTAGTTAATATATATGAAATATTGCCAAACATTGTCAATTCTTTTGTTCACCTTGAATTTATTCTTTATATGAAGGCATTGTAATGACCAGAAAAAACTGTCTTCCAATATATCAACAGAGCAAAGCTTAGGAGCAGTAATATCAAAAACCTTAATCTTAATTTTCAACAATTGATCTTTGGTTTATTTAAAATATTTTAGTTTTTGTTATGTTTCATATTTTATGATAATTATGGGGGATGAACAAATTAATAACATATTGTCTCCTCCCTTAGGAAATGAATGGAATCTAGTAGAGAATATATAAATGTCCTCAAAGTAAAACTTTTAGTTCTGCCAAGCTGTCCCGAATGATACCACATGGAGCAATGCTTTGTTACCTCTAGAAAAACCTGCCCAAATTACAGATTTCTGAGCAAAATAAACAATTTTTGGTTTTTTAACCCTTTTAATATTAGATTTTTTTTTTTGCCATGGCAATAGACAGCCAGAATAGATTTTTTTGTCCCTGAAAGTAGTGTGTTGCCATAAAAGAAACCTAAAACCCTTGAAATTATACCCTGCTGGATTGAAGGAGAAATAAAGATTATAAAATTTTTAAAAAATAAATAAAAAGCCTTTGGATCTCCTACCTTCTTTTGGCAGAAAGCAGGCTAAAATGACTATGCAGTTGCAAACATGCAGGCCATTTCTTGTGGGAAAAGAAATATAACTTAGAAGAAGGAAGAACAATCTCCCAGGGCCAAGTCAATAACTACAAGGAATCATAGATAGTGTGACGAGGTTTTGCTCAAAGAAATGGCAACATGCACCCAGATGGATTTCAGAATCTCTATGGACAATGACTACTATATGTCTTTGTCCTCCATTATTACTCCTTTTTTTTTATGGGAGTAAATATTGTGGTTATCTTACTGCCCTACAATTTCAATACTGTACATTGTGTATGGGGGCAGATGGCGGTTCTGTTTAATTCATAGTCTTTATATTAATATTAACTGCACCCAAGAAGACTCATCTGCATTGGACTTGATTTAGATGACAACATCCTAGATTTAATGAGATGGAGTTTGGGTGGGCCATGGCAGGGGTGAATGTACTTTCAGTACAAAAAAAATAAGCCAAAAAAAAAAAAAGTAGATACTTTGTGGCCAGTGTGGACTGTGGTAGATTAGACTATGAATGTCTTGACATTCCTTTCTAAGGAGTGGTCTATGTAGGGTGGACTCTGAGACTACTCAAAACATTATTATATATTATGAAACCATCACTGTGTACCTCATAAGTGTGTACAATTATTATTTGTCAGATTCACAAATGGTTAAAAAAAGAATATGGTGGAAGCGATTCACTGCCAATAAATAACCCCAAGACTCAAGAAACTGGGAAATGACACTGGCTCTGCAGCTCTGCATAATGCTACATGTTTTAGAAGCCAATCACAATGCTTTGAGGAAATCTAGGTAGTGCCAGGGAAGGGTCCGTGTGGAGAGAAATGGGGGTCATTAAACAACAGCCAGCACACACTTGCCAGCTAAAGAGGAAAAAGTCTTAAAAATGAATCCTCCAATCCCAGTTTAGCCAACAAACCTGGCACCATATAGAGCAGAAATGAACCTTCCTCATCCTGTCCTGCTCAAGCTATAGATTCTTGAGCAGAATAAATCACTGCTGTTCTTTTCAGTAACCACTAGTTTGGGAATGATTTTATACACAGGAAGAAATATTGTAACACTTAGGGTAGAGTATATGAAATAGATAGAAGATAAAACTGAGAATTAAAAAGGGGAGGGATTGACAAATATTAATACATTTTACATTAGTCTTTTCTTTTTTTTCTTTTCTCTTCTTTTGTAACCAATGGAAGGGCTTCAAGAAGAATGAGCAAAAAAACAGAGCCAGAGCTAGGAAGGGAATGGATTCCACTGTAATGTTGAAGATGCCCAATTAATAAGCATCAAAGTACTAATGTGAAAGAAATACACTGCATTTCTCTGGTAATAAACCAGAGGAATTGTGAAAATGGCTCCTAAAGACCTGAAGAATTTTTACCCCGTGCTAGTGATTAAGACAAAGGAAATTGTAGGATATTATATGCCTACTTCAGATTTGAAATTCACTGTTGCTCTCCATAGTTATTAAAACTTTTTCTTCAAAATCAGCACATTACAAATGCTTTCATGTATACCAGACTGTCATTTCTGTAATACCCTTTTGTGCAGTGAGAGCTCAATGCCTAAAGTAATTTAGTGCCTTTATTCAAGAGCATCTCTGACACGATTGTTAAGCTATTATAGCATTCCAGACTTTGTTTCTTTGCTGCTGACTCTCTATCATATTAAATGCACTATAAATATTTTTATTACATTCATTAAGTAGAGGATTTGGAAAATAAGACCATGATCACTTAGCTTGTATATGTATGTGTGTGTGCATATATATACCTAATATTTAACAATTTCAATCATATCCTATAAAACTGTTGCAGCATGGTGGTTAAAGAGGGAAGACTCTGTGCTCAAAATGTCTGAGCTGGAATGACCTCACCTCTGCCATTTTTTAGTTATGTGCCACTGGACAAGTTTCTCTATGTTCAATTACTTAATCTGTAAAATAGGAATACTAGTAATATATACCTCAGAGTTTATCTGTAAGAATTAAATGAGATGAAAAATTAAAATGCAGAGCTCTGTCCTGGAAACAAAGTAAGTCTTCAATGTAAGTTAGTTATTATTAAAATTTTTTCTCCATTTTTGAGTTCTAAACTGAAGTTTTCCTTGACAATTTTATGCCCTCTCTTATCTTCAGTATGCTTACCATATAAAAGCAAAACTAGAATGTTATATCGTTTCAGTTGTGGTCCCATTCAGCAACTTTTATGTTTCCATTATGTGTTCTTTTCCGTACCCCATCCCCTTCCAAATGTTGGGATTATCTGTTGTTGCCTACCATACAAATCCCAAACTTAATCATTTAAGAAGCATTTATTTTTAAATGATGTTGATGAAATTTTTTGCCTAATAATTGTCCAGAAAGTAAGCTTTCCTAACAATTAGAAGTTTTAAAAAAGGATAATTGGTTTTATTATCATAATAAGTAATGAAATTTCAATTATTTGGTTAGTCCTACACATGAATTCAGTTCAATCAACATGTCAAGTGGAGCTCGGATCTTGCATTTTGGTTTCATTAGCTATATATATATCACACACTTTTACATCAAAATGAACATTTTTATTTATAAATTTTGGCTTAATTAAACATTTTTAAAAGTGTAATCACAAAGTTATTACTAAGTGAAATAAAATACCTTCCAACTTTGATATTTTTCTTGTACAGGACAACCACCTTCATTATACATAGATAATTAAATCAAATATTATAGGCTTGTTCCAGAAGAAATAGGGCCACTATATTTTTTCCCAGAATGTGAGCCCCAACATTCTAATAATTATATTAGTCATCCAGTTACCTCTCAACCTCCTTAAAATTTGACATAAAATTCCTTCAAATTTTATATTTTTTCCTATGATAGCTCCACCTTGGCAAAAATACTTTATTGATAATTAAAGAAAATATTAATATTTAATTACATTTCTGTTTTGGGGTTTTTACAGGCAGTGGGAGAGATAATATTGAATAATATATTATCACTTATATATACTTTGTAGAGTAGACCTTCATGGATTAAGATCTATGTTAATATAAGACACCAGATAACTTTAAAGAATTATGCCAATGCTCTTTTACTTCTCCATCACATAAAAATCTAGATATAAAAATAGTTTTAGCTCTCTTTATCTGAGTTCTAAAGTTCTGCAATCTACTTTCATTTCTGTTATAGACAGGTGCAGGGTTATTAACAAATTTGTAACTTCCAGCTGTCTTTTTCCATTGTCACTCCTTCATTCAGATAAGAATTGTAATTTTTGTTGCAGTTATCTCTATTTCATGACTCTAGTAAAGTATATTAACATTTCTAACATGTGTTAATGGTAATGATCTTCTCTAATAACCCATTGCTTCTGCAACTAAATGCTACTTTTAGTGTTGCTATCTCTCCCCTTAGTGATGGTGGTGATAATCGGGCATAATGCTAGGCAGAGATGGAACCTTAATGTGAAGCACTTAGGAGGCTACCAAAGGGCTTTCAATGCCCAAAGTTATTTCTATGTAACACAGATGCAAGAAGTACTATATTCTTTATCATCTTATCTGTGTAGTTCCTTTGGAGCTTTGTTGAGATCACGGATTCTTTGCATGAGGAATTGAAATAAACAATATAAATACACTATATTAATTTACACTGGTGGAAGGAATCATTGTGGTTGTCCTTTACCAAGAAGCTGCTGATTTCCTAATAAACCATAATGTTTCTTAGAACTTCACATACATGCCCACACACATACATTTGAAATGCATTCTCTCCAGAATACTTTAAAAGCCTCTCAAGAAGCACAGACTTCAGCTTATTGCAACCTTAAATATGTTTGTTTGCATTATGACGTAACTAGACAGCAAACTCTGTTAAAAAGAAAATTTAGTCTTAGACTAAAAATATATATATTATCACATGGAAAACATTACTGTTTTACAGCAAAAAAATATAAAAATAAGAAAAATTACATCTAAAGTCTTTTAGAGGAAAAGCATATACAGTTAACAACTAGATAGATGTTTTGCAAACCAAGTTTCTAAGCTTTTGTTTCATATAGGTGGGCCAAATATAATTTCAGTTATTTGTGTTCATTATTTAGTATCTCTGTCTTCC